>NC_082725.1:60155323-61355323 GCF_030144855.1 Hypanus sabinus | reverse complement strand
TTTCAGTTAATTGTTAGATTTCCTCCATGATCTAAATGTAAATTTTTTTTGATATATCTTTTTTTCTTGTTGGCGGTTTGATGCTTATTTTTAGAAGCCTTTTGTATGACGCATGGCTCTGGGGTTGTACCCCCAATGGGTTTCTTTTTTTTTCCCGTCACTTTTCTTGCTTAGTAGGGTTTTTTTAAATCCACAAAAATCCTTAAGATAATTTCTTCTTTTTTTGAGGCATTGTAAGTGTTGTTACTTTGATGTACTTGTACTATTTTTGAATAATAATATTAAAAAAGATTTGAGAAAAAAGAACTCATTCAGCCTTTAGAACCCAGCTAGTTTATAGAATCCACATATTTTATAGAGCCTAATCAGAATATAGAACCCATCTATATATAAAACCCCTTCTGGAGGGACGTCTGCTGATGCTCCACTCTAGAGCAAAAAAAAACCTGAGGAAATCAGCAGGTCAGGCTGCATCTGTGAATGCACAGGTGTAGTTGACCTTTTTCAGGTTGAGGACTGTAATACAGGGCCTAGACTCAAAACAATCACTGCCCCTCTGCCTCCACAGTTGCTGCCTTGAACCACTGAGCTCCTACAGCTGTTTTTTTCACTGTCTCTAGAAATCACTCAACATATTGAATCAATTATTATCAAAAACAATTCATTTGACTAAAGCTCTGTTATTCATGACTGAATGCACAAAACCTTACAGTACAGAAATAGGCCCTTCAGCCATGTTGACTATCCGGTATCTTTCTATATTATTCCATTTACCAGCACTTGGTCCATAGCTTAACCTTGATATTTCAAATGCTCACCTAGCTTCTTAAATGTTGTGAGTACAATACCTGCCCCCCACAACAATCCTGGAAAACAAACTCAGCCTATCCAATTTCTTCTCGTAGCTGAAGCAGTCCATCCCAGGTAATGACCTTGTGAAACCTCTTCAGTGCAGTTGTGTCACTTACTCAGTATTGTGTGGCAACCTGAACATGTACAATTCACTTGTAGCCTAACTAAGCTTGTATCAAGACCTGATCTTATATGCCCTTGCTAATAAAGATAAATACCTGAATACCATCCTCATTATCCTGTCTAACTGTGCTGCCTCTGTCAGTGACCTTTTGCAGAATATGCAATCTGGAAAACTAAACCCTGACACATATATTAAGCAGTTTAAAAAATGGTCAATATGTCCATGCTAGTGTTTATCGTCACAGCCTTCATCTATCTTCACAATCTAATCTTGGTAGCATAAATACACTGTTTTCTCTTAAATTGTATGCTAATCTAATTTTTTTTATAATAGTTCAATCAACTTCAAAATGTGGTCACGATATCCTACTCATGTTTATTTTCTTGGGTCTCCATACCTCCCTCTGCAACTAGATCCTTGACTTCGTCATTGGGAGACCACAGTCAGTACAGATCAGTGATTACATTTCCTCACTGACAGTCAAAACAGATGCACCTCAAGGATGGTTGCTTATCCTACTGCTCTACTTACTGATCACTGTGTGGCTAAGCATGGCTTCTATAAGTTTGAAGGCATCACTGCTGTTGGTAGTGAGGCATGGGATACAGGAGTGGGATAGATCAGCTGGTTGAGTGGTGTTGCAACGAAAACCTTGCACTCAATGTCAGCAAAAGAAAGGAATGGTCGACTTAAATAATGGGAAATGCATTCTACTCTTCATTGAGGGGTAAGTGGTGGATAGTTCCTGGGTGCCAGCATCTCAGAGGATTTATCCTGGGCCCAGCACATTGTTGGAATTGTGAAGAAGACATTCCAGTGGCCCTAATTTGTTAGCCATTTGAGAAGATTTGTAAACTCTTGCAACTTTCTATAGATGTACAGTGAAGAGCATTCTCTTTTGTTGAATCACAGCCAGGTATGGTGGCTTCAATGCATGGGATTACAAGAGGCTATAGATGATTGCTGACAGAGCCTGCTACATCACGGGTACTAACTACTCTCCCCACCACTGGGGACACCTTCAAGAGGAGGTGCCTTAAGAAGGTGGCATCAGCACTAAAGACACACACACTCTGGTTCATGCTCTCTTTATGCTACTACCATCAGGAGAAGGCACAGGAACCTGAAGACCCATACTAAATGATTCAGAAACAGCTTTTTCCCCTCTATTGGATTTCTGAATGGTCAGTGAACCAAAGAACATGATCTCATTGTTCCTTTTTTGTATTATCATTTTTTTTGGAACTTATTTGCACTGTACTGCTGCAAAACAAATTTCACATTATATAAGACATAATTCTGATTCTGATCATTGTTTTGCCCTTTTTCATGACTAAAACATTGTTGTGTCATTTCTATCAAAATCTTTCACAAATTTAAAGATCTTTATTAGCCCCAAGCCTTCATTCTGTTAATGACTAATTCATCAGTCCTTGATAAGTGTGAGTTTTCAGTTCTGATTTCTGCCTTCTAAGTCTTCTGTATCTCTGTCTCCTGGCCATAGTAAAGCAAATGTGATCTATCCATACCTCATACAGGTGTAAGATAACTTTCCTCCTTGTCAAATAAACTTATTGGCTTTGTTTGTTTCCATTACCACCTTTTTGATTAGTTTCACTTCTAGTGGTATGTATTCCAACTTTCAGAGTTCTTATTCTTCTACTCAATTAGATTAGGTTTTTTATTTTCTAAGTAATAAGTAAAAGAAAAGATTTGGTGTGTCAACAAATACACTCAAAAACTTATATAGATATAACATGGAAAGCATTCTGACAGGCTGCATCACTGTCTGGTATGGAGTGGCTGCTGCACAGGACTGAAAGAAGCTGCAGAGGGTTGTAAATCTAGTCAGCTCCATCTTGGGTACTAGCCTACAAAGTACCCGGGACACCTTCAGGGAGCGGTGTCTTAGAAAGGCTGCGCCCAATATTAAGGACCTTTTCTCACTGTTACCATCAGGTAGGAGGTACAGAAGCCTGAAGGCACACACTCAGCGATTCAGGAACAGCTTCTTCCCCTCTGCCATCCAATTCCTAAATGGATATTGAACCCATGGACCCTCACTTTTTTTTAATATACTGTATTTCTGTTTTTTTGCATGATTTTTAATCTATTCAATATATGTATACTTACTCTCCTGGTAATTTTTTTCAGAGTTTGCACTCAGTAGTGAACAAGCAACACCAGCTATTGATTATATTTACATTTTTTTTTACTGTGACTTACTGTAAAATTCAAAGCCTTCTGCAGATGAAGCTTTTGGGTCTGTAACCTGTGTGAACAAGAAAAGCATCTGCATCTCTTCTTAACCAATTAGATTGAAGAGTCTTAATGCAGTTCTGAGCTATACAGCACAAATTAGGATAGTTAATTCAATGCCAAATCATTAAAATAAAAAAATACACTCAATAAGGGAGAGGAAATAAGAGAAAGTGAGAAATTAGTATAGAGGGGAAAAAGATGAATAATCTATTTTTAAAACATCTGAAAAAATAACTACATACTTTTGAAATTAAGTTTTCAGACTAGAGAGGTTTCTTGGAATAATTAAGAATTATGTTATGTGAAGGCCACATCTCTTGTCAAGATTCTGCAACAACAAAGAACTTCCTGGAAGAGGAGGGAATTTGTACAGCAAATACTGTATTCAACTCTGCAGTTTCCTCAATAGAAAATTTGTTTTGTTTTAATTGCAAAACAATGGTTTTTATTGGTTTTTATTCATTGGATCAAAATATAAGAGTAAGTCCAAAGTCTGTTTCACTCTTTGATGTCAGAAGCAATAATTTGAGCAGAGCAAATTCATGCAGTTTTGTAGCTCTTTGTAACTGTGCTCAACATTCAATATTGCAATCCATCACGTATTATATTTGACATTCTTGAGATATTCTTTTACGTATTGTAGATAAACATGTGAAGATAAATCACTGACAGGTGCAATAAATTGCTTGGGAAATCTCTCAAAGAGAAATATCTGATGTCTTATAGACTGCAAATGTTTCAGACAAACAAAAAGCATTAAACTAGCAGTTATATAATGTGTCAGGTCAGACTTTTAAACTGAACTGTATGAATTATCATTCACAATGGCTTTAATTTGAATTGTATATTATTTTAAATTTGATATTCTTTTGTCATCGTCAAACAAAAGTATAAATTTCAAGCTAAAAGTTTGTTTATTTCAAAAACAGATTTTTGGTATTCAGATACAGATTCATATTATTCGGAAAGTCGAGAAAATCTACAGATACTGGAAATCCAAGGCCACACACACAAAGTGCTGGAGGAACTCAGGCAGCATCCATAGAATGGAATAAACAGTCAAAATTTCAGGCCAAGACCCTTATGCAGGACACTTGATGAAGTGTGTATAATTCACACTGTCAGACCTTGCAATGTCCCTCAGCATTTTGGACTAATTTTATAGGTAGTTGGCAGAATGCACTTAGATATTCCTAGTAAGAGCAACTCTATATTTCATATTATGTATTTATGGCAGAGCAGGGATCATAAGGCAAAATTAAAAGCCCATAGACTTTGGTAACAGTGATAACAATTTCAATAAAGAGTTAAGCATAGATTTCAGACATGGTCAGCTCATGTTTGTCTAAAGCATTTCAGTTTGTAAAACTGCTTCCTATCTCTCTAAGCTATCTGCACAGGATAAATCTGTTTTATCTTTGTTTGACTTGTTTTATCTTTACCTCAGCACTGTTGAAAGAAATCAGCTAATCGTTCAATCTACTTTCACAGCAGATTTCCTATATTTTCAATATAGCAGTAATAGGATCTAATTTCAAATGTCTGCACTGCCACATGATAGTACCACCCTGACATCCTTCAGAAATGCAAAGCCACAGAGTTCTGGTGCTGCTTTCTCTGGTGCTAATGACTGTGTTTTTCTCCAGGTAATGGCACTTGGGAATGATCAAATAAAAGCAGGTAAGCGGGTTGGAATCTGCAGTAAAGCAGCTGGTAGATGCTTATCAACAACAGCCCACAATATCCTGGCTATAAGATTGCTATCAAGGTGAGTAAGCAACAACTGAGGCAAAATTTGGACCAGCAATTTCATGCTTATTTAATAGATATATACACTACATTTTTGGCTGGTGTCAGGGACAGATAAGGATTCTCAGAAAAATGTGTCTTCTTCAAAACTAATCTGCAGAAGTTCTCAAAGTACATTGGATCACTTAATTGATAACCTAAGCTCTAGGTTAACAGGAATCTCTTTTGTGCTACATCCAGACTCATTGCAAAATGATAACCCGAGGGTATGGTTATTACAGAGGAATAAATGGATTAGCGAATCTGAACAAAAGTTATGAGAGGTATAGTGTCAAATGAAACAACACAACATATTCTGTGGAAGGAAATGTGTAGACACATACAAATCAACATATTTAAATCTACAATATAAAGACACATACTGTATATACCAACATGTGCATTAACAGTTCATGCATTACCCATCACCCAGAACACACCCTCTTCTCATTGCTACCATCAAGGAGGAGATACAGGAGCAAAAAAAACTCACACTCAATGTTTCAGGAACAGCTTCTTCCCCCCTGCTACCAGACTTCTGAATAACAATAAAACCATGAACCCTACCTCAGTGTTCCCCCCTTCTCATTTTGTACTACTACTTGTTTGTTGTGTGTATGTGTGTGTGTGTGTATATATATATATATATATATAGTAATTTATAGTTTTTATTATTATGTATTGCAATGTACTGCTGTCATAAAACAGCAAATTTCATGATGTATGCCAGTGATATTAAACCTGAATCTGATTAACACTTGTACAAGCTTTGCAGCATACAACTGTAATCATCAAGACTCTCTAGCCTATATTGCCCCCAGTTTGATCTTGGTTCTTGAAATGTGTTTAATTTAGTAAGGGGATTTTTGCTATGTTTGAACAAGAGTCGACTTTTCAGCTTCTATTCATGGCATCAAAGTGAGCATCAAAGTGGCTAATACAAGATTTAGGAGTGTGCTTGATCGTGAATTATAAAACCAAAGATCAAATGGGACGTTAGTTTTAGATGAGAACAGAATTACCTGAAAAGTCCATGCATCTGACTAAAAGGCCCTCACTATTTAACTAGTTTAGTGCTTTGATATTTTGCCCTGGGTTACTAGACATTTGCTCCATCTTTTTGTTAGGAAAAATGAAGCCATTGTCTTTGGTCACTGTTACAGACTCTCTTCCCTTGACATCACTCCAGCTCACTCACAGTTTGATCAGGTGCTTGTTCACTGCAACATCTCTTTTTGCAGCTCAACATCAGTTACAGGGTCATAAAGAACAGAAGCAGGTCCTTCAGCACACCTTGTTCTTGCCAACCAAAATGTCATCTAGCTAGTCCCACTTGCCCATGTTTGACTCCTCTAAACTTTTCCTTTCCAAATGTAGCTGTCCAAATATTTTTTGAATGCTATTGTACCTGCCTTAACCACATTCTCTGGCAGCTCATTTCATACATATATCACATCTCTGTGAAAAAGCAGTCCCTCAATTTCCTCCCACTCACCTAAACATATTTCCTCTTGTATTTGATTCCCCTGTTAATGAATTTTGGGATAGAATGTGATGGAAATAGTCGGTCAGGAGACAGCCAAACAGTTTATGTGTCATGACATTGCATGTTGCCAATATGGAATTGCCTTCCAATTGAGCAGAGCTATTAGTTGATCTAAACTCAGAATTTAGAAGGCTAGGGTATTTAAACTTCTCCAAGGGGCAACGCTGAAACTTTAGACTGTGTGTCTCCTATTGAACTACTTTATTAAATGTAGATCTCTCTGGCTTAGGAAACCTGGCAGCTAAGGGAAACAACAGAACCAGGAGGTAAGTATCTTTACACTTATCTATTGAAACCCAGCAACAGACCCTTACCTGCAATGCAACAACACATCCGCAGCTCCCAAATAATTCTTATCACCTACTACCTCTTGCAATCTCCTTCCAAAGGCATCTGATTACCAGCTGAACTCCTCCACATGTTCCAGTCTCCCTCTACTACTTCCTCAGCTCTTCATACCCTTACCAAATTGCTTCCAGTCTTTACCAGCTGGCCTCTAATCTTGCCTGTGGTTTCTGAACACACTGTGATCAAAGCTTGATCTTGCCTTAATCTCCATGCCACTGGAAACCCCTTTTTCCCATTCTTTAGTTGTGGTTTGAGGTCAAAGTTCAACTCATCTAACAATCTAAAAACTGATTAATGCTAAATTAATTAAAATATATTACAGTAAATCCCAATAAGCTTGGTTCTGCTGATAAGCTGCATCACTGCCTGGTTCAGAAATTGCACCACCTCGGATCGCAACCACCTCGGTGGATAGTGAGGTCAGCTGAGAAGATCATCCGGGTCTCTCTTCCCGCCATTACAGACATTTACACCACACGCTGAATCCACAAAGCAAACAGCATTGTGAAGGACCCCACACACCCCTCATACAAACTCTTCTCCCTCCTGCCATCTGACAAAAAGTATCAAAGTACTCGGGCTCTCACAACCAGACTATGTAGCAGTTTCTTCCCCCAAGCTATTAAACTCCTCAATACCCAGAGTCTGGACTCAGCCCAACTTACTGCCCTCACTGTGCCTATTGTCTTGTTTATTATTTATTGTAATGCCTGCACTGCTTTGTGCACTTTATGCAGTCCTGGGTAGGTCTGTAGTCTAGTGTAGTTTTTGTGTTTCATGCAGCACCATGGTCCTGAAAAAGTTGTCTTGTTTTTACTGTGCACTGTACCAGCAGTTATGGTGGAAATGACAATAAAAAGTGACTTGACTTGACTAAATGGGGAGGGCTAGAGTTGGTGACAGAAAAATGTTTGTGACCAAAGACAATAGCTTCAATTTTCTCAGGTAAATTCACGTATATGAAACAATAATGTTCATGACAAAGGGCCAAATTGGAAATGTTGGGTATGGCCGAATCAAAGTGACAGTTCTGGGGCCCGATAACATGTCAAAGCAGCAGGGTCTGATTCCGAGTGTGAGGAATGGCCCGAGAATTGCACAATTTAAGTGCTGGGTCAGATTGAAAAGGTCAGGGTATTGGGGCTGGATGCAAGGGATGAACTGGTTCAACTTGCTGATCTGCGAGGTTTACTCATTTCTGTGCAGAACTGAGATGGTGGCCTGCAGTTAATGAGCTCCCAGATCGGCTTCAGTGATGACTGACTTTGTGGCTATGGATTCACTTCCGTGAACTTCAGTTCCTTGCTTGATTTTTCTATTTGCACAATCTGCTTTTATTTTTGCACACTGAGTGTTTGACAGTTGGTTTTTAATGGGATCTATTGGGTTTCTTTGTTTTCTGGCTGACAGATCTCAAGGTAGTATGTAGTGTACATACTTAGATAGTAAGTGTTCAGTACTTTGACTTTGAAAGGCTATTCAACCTAAAATGTTGGCTCTGTTTCTCTTACTACAGCTATGGCCTGACTTCCCGTGTATTTCTAGCTCATCCTGCTTTAGATTTCCATCATCTGAATTTTTTTTGTTTCATCAAGTCTCAGACTTATATTTCTCGTATTTATACATAAAAGTGGCCATTGAGCCCACTGCATCTTTGCTAGTTTTCAGAGCAAGTTTATCATCCCCATTCTCTGATTAAATTCCTGTTATCTATGTTGTGTTCGATATTGAGGAATAGTGCAGAGCACATAAGGATGCCAGCCTTGCAGGATATTCAAATGAACTTTATTGATAATGCTGTTTGTACAGTATGTGGACTCCTTCTGTGTGGGAGTGGCTAGCCAAGCAGCATAGCATAATAGCTACCACAATATCTCCCCTTCTGGACTAAGTATGCTTTGAAATTATTGTCACTGAATTTGGGTGACTCCATTCATGATAGCATGTAACTTATGCTCCTTACATAAACATAAACATGAATTGCCAACATTATGACTGTCTTTTTCTTTGTTCTCTCTTACATTCACATAAGCTCTTCCTTTATTCTACACCATGGGTAATGCATAATCACAAATTAACCCACAAACTAGCATGTTGTTGAGATGTGGCAGGAAACCCCAGCACCCAGCGGAATCCATGGAGTCATAGGGAGAAAGTGCAAGCTTAGCATGGAAGTTCGGATAGAACCCAGATCACTGGAGTTGTGAGACAGTTGCACTACCTACAATGCCATTCAACTCTCTCTTCCGTATAATGCTATCCGATCTGCTAAGTATTTCTCATGTTCTTTGCTTCTAATTCTTTGAATTCGTGTCTAAGGCACTTTCCAGCCCTGGAAAGGTAGTAAAACAATGTGTGCCTGATAAAAATCAACATCACATAATGGAATTTAGTATATCCACTATTTTATAAGTTATAATTTGTTTCCCTATAAAATAATACTCCAATTTTCTCATCTTAACTTCAATTTGTATTTAGCTATATTCTTATCTTCTTTTCCTTATATTTGTAGTGATAAGCGTATTCTCCTGTCTTTGCAAGATTACAAAATGACTAATAAAATTTACTTCTCTTTGTTCACAACCCAGAAAAAATACGCATAGATTGGAACATAGACCGTTTTTTTAATGAAACATGTACTTAGGTGTTCAAAGTGTCAAAGTCCCATGTTTCAATAGTTTTTGAAGTTTACTATGCAATGGTTATTCCAAAAGTAAATGTAACGAAGAAGAGTTTTTACTCCCAAATTCACTGTATGACCACAAAAGAATTGTCTTCAACTCTATGAATTTTCAATTCAAGCTGTTGAAAAGTAGCCTAAACTCACAGAATTTTATTTCACTGAAAGCTTTTCTTAAGCTTCGGTTTAGTCACAGTTATGTTTTCTGAGCTGAGTCTGAGTATATTTAAGCAACACACACAAAATGCTGGTGGAATGCAGCAGGCCAGGCAGCATCTATAGGAAGAAGCACAGTCGATGTTTTGGGCCGAGACCCTTTGTCAGGACTAACTGAAAGAAAATCTAGTAAGAGATTCAAAAGTGGGAGGGGGAGGGGGAGATCCGAAACAATAGGAGAAGACAGGAGGGGGAGGGATGAAAGGGGAGCATGAAAGTTGATTGACAAAAGGGATACACAGCTGGAGAAGGGAAAGGATCATGGGATGGGAGGCCGAGGGAGAAAGAATGCGTGCAATCGCCGTTTCTTTGACTTTGTCATGTCCTGCAAGGATTGCAAGATCTTCCATCTGCAGACCCCAGAGCCTGCCGGCTCCACTACTAGCAGGCATGAACTTTGGATCGCAGCCCCACCAACCCAGGGCATATTCAAAACCCGGACTCCAGCACCATCATCGCATGTTCCAACCACCATGGACACCTTCAAAGCGATTGCACAGCCTCCAACTGTGATTCCAGCCTTGAACTCCAGGCTGGGTCTTCACATGCTGTGATTGTGACTCACGTCTCCCCTTCCCCCACCACCACTCTGCAATCCCCTCTCCCTCAGATCCCATCGTCAGCTCCTGGGCCCCCAGAGGCTCCATCTTCCTCTGACCCCAACCATCCCCTCTCTACCAGCCTCCCTCCCCCCTCTGATTTCAGCTCTCGTCCATGCCGGGTCTTCACCATCCCATCTGACCTTCAACTCTTTGAGGCAGAGTTCTCTGTTCTCAGTAAGGGCCTCACCTTTGTCCCCCTTTGCCAACACCTAAGCGAGTTCCATGTACGCCATGATGCTGAACTCTTCTTCTGCCAGCTCCATCTTCGACCTTACTTCTTCAGCAAGGACTCTCCCACCCCCGCCGATGACCCCTTCTCCCATCTTCAACCCTCCTTCTCTTCATGAACACCCCCCTCTGGTCCCCTGCCTGCTCTGGATCTCTTTATTGCTAATTGCCCATGGGACATTAACCATCTCGACTTCACCACACCCTGTTCCAATTCCAACCTCACTCCTTCCGAACACTCTGCTCTCCATTCCCTCCGCACCAACCTTACTATAAAACCTGCTGATAAGTGGGGGGGCACTGTTGTAGTCTGTCGTTCTGACCTCTACCTGACCAAAGCACAGCAACAACTCACTGATACCTCCTCTTATTTACCCCTCAATCATGACTCTACCAAGGAGCACCAAGCCATTGTCTCCCATACCATCACCAACCTTATCAGCTCTGGGGATCTCCCATCCACTGCCACCAACTTCATAGTTCCCACACCCCACACTTCCCGTTTCTACCTCCTACCCAAGATCCAGAAACCTGCCTGTTCAGGTAGACCCATTGTCTCAGCTTGCTCCTGCCCCACCAAACTCATTTCTGCATACCTCAGCACTCTTTTATCCCCCCTTGTTCAATGCCTTCCCACCTATATTCGTGACACTTATCACACTGAAAATTTTCAATGATTTTAAGTTCCCTGGCCCCCACCGCCTTATTTTCACCATGGATGTCCAGTCCAAACCTCCATTCCCCACCAGGAAGGTCTCAAAGCTCTCCGCTTCTTTTTGGATTCCAGACCTAAATAGTTCCCCTCTACCACCACGCTCCTCTGTCTAGTGCAATTAGTTCTCACTCTTAATTCTCCTTTGGCTCTTCTCACTTCCTCCAAACCAAAGGTGTAGCCATGGGCACCCGTATGGATCCCAGCTATACCTGCCTTTTTGTTGGCTTTGTGGAACAGTCCATGTTCCAATCCTATATGGGTATCAGTCCCCCACTTTTCCTTCACTACATCAACGACTGCATTGGTGCTGCCTCCTGCACACATACTGAGCTCGTTGACCTCATTAACTTTGCCTTCAACTTTCACCCTGCCCTCAAAATTTACCTGGTCCATTTCTGATACCTCCCTCCCATTTCTTGATCTTTCTATCTCCATCTCTGGAGATGGCTTATCTACTGATATCTGCTATAAGCCTATGGACTCTCACAGCTACTTGGACTATTCTTCTTCCCACCTTGTCTCTTGCAAAAATGCCATCCCCTTCTCACAATTCCTCTGTCTCCGCCGCATCTGCTCTCAGAATGAGGCTTTTCATTCCAGGACGAAGGAGATGTCTTCCTTTTTTAAAGAAAGGGACTTCCCTTCCTCCACCATCAACTCTGCTCTCAAACACATCTCTCTCATTTCATGCACATCTGCACTCACCCCATCCTCCCACCACCCCACTAGGGATAGGGTTCCCCTTGTCCTCACCTACTACCCCACCAGCCTATAATATAACATATAATTCTCAGTAACTTCTGCCACCTCCAATGGGATCCCACCACCAAGCACATCTTTCCCTCCTCCCCTTTCTGCAGGGATCACTCCCTACATGACTCCCTTGTCCATTTGTCCCCCCCATCCCTTCCCACCGATCTCCCTCCTGGCACTTATTCTTGTAAGCGGAACAAGTGCTACATCTGTCCTTACACTTCCTCCCTCACCACCATTCAGGGCCCCAGACAGTCCTTCCAGGTGAGGCGACACTTCACTTGTGAGTCGGCTGGTGTGGTATACTGTGTCCGGTGCTCCCGGTGTGGCCTTCTATATATTGGTGAGACCCAACGCAGACTCGGAGACCATTTCACTGAACATCTACGCTCTGTCCGCCAGAGAAAGCATGATTTCCCAGTGGCCACATATTTTAATTCCATGTCCTATTCCCATTCTGATATGTCTATCCATGGCCTCTTCTACTGTCAAGATGAAGCCACATTCAGGTTGGAGTAACACCTCATATACCAGCTGGGTAGCCTCCAACCTGATGGCATGAACATTGATTTCTCTAACTTCCGTTAATGCCCTTCCTCCCCTTCTTACCCCATCCCTTATCTATCTATCTATCTATCTATCTATCTATTTATTTATTTATTTATTCCTCCTGCCCTTTCTCCCCCTCTCATTTTTTTCTCTCTCTGCCCCTCTCACAATCACTTCTGGCCTGTTCACCATCTTCCTCTGGTGCTCCCCTCCCCTTTTCTTTCTCCCTAGGCTTCTCCCGTGATCCTTTCCCTTCTCCAGCTCTGTGTCCCTTTTGCCAATCAACTTCCCAGCTCTTAGCTTCATCCTTCCCTCTCCTGTCTTCTCCTATCATTTCGGATCTCTCCCTCCGACTTTCAAATCTCTTACTATCTTTTCTTTCAGTTAGTCCTGACGAAGGGTCTCAGCCTGAAATGCTGACAGTGCTTCTCCCTATAGATGCTGCCTGGCCTGCTGCGTTCCACCAACATTTAGTGTGTGTTGCTTGAATTTCCAGCATCTACAGATTTCCTTGTGTCTGAGTACATTTAGTTGCCAGAATAGTTACACAGATAAGTGCAACTCTATTTTGCAGATTATTTTATTAAAACCAAACAGAAAATCAGTAATACATATCATTGTCTTGGCCCTACTGGATCAAATGTCTTTCTGCCACCATTGCCACCATGTGAGAGGTTATGAGTGAGCTAGAAAGAGGTATCTGGCAGGCCAGATTTGCTTCTGAGCTCTTTTGTCACAGATCTCTGAATTGGATTATTTCAATGAAGACTTGTGTAGGAAGAATATCCTGTTGGTGATGCTTCCAGAATATTATAGTTTACTTGGCACAAGTGTATTCTTGACCATCCGTAAAATAAACAGAGAAGTTTGATAATAACATTCAGGTAGGCAGAGGGGGTGGGGTTGCTCTGTTAGTAAAAAAATGAAGTCAAATTCCTTGGAAAGAGGTGACATAGGATTGGAAGATGTAGAATCCTTGTGGGTAGAGTTAAGAAACTGTAAGGGTAAAAAGGCTCTAATGGGAGTTGTATACTGGCCTCTGAACATTGGCCAGAATGTGGGGTATAAATGACAATGTGAGATAGGAAAGGCATGTAGAAAGGGAAATGTTATGATGGTCATGGGGGATTTCAATGTACAAGTAGGTTAGAAAAATCAGGTAGGTGCTGGATCCTAAGAAAAGTAATTTGTAGAATGCCTACAAGATGGCTTTTTGGAGCAGTTTGTGGTTGAGCCCACTAGGAAAAAGGCAATTCTGGATTGGGTGTTGTATAACGAACCAGATTTGATTAGAGAGCTTAAGGTAAAGGAACCATTAGTGATGCTAATTTATAATTTGCATTGAAGTTTGAGAGGGAGAAGCTAAAATCAGATGTATTAGCATGACAGTGAAGTAAGGAGAATTACAGCGGTATGAGAGAGGAGCTGGACAAAGTCGATTGGAAGGGGACACTAGCAAGGATGACAGCAGAACAGCAATAGCTGTAGCTTTTGGAAGGTGTTTGGAAGGCACAGGATATTTACAACCCAAAGAAGTAGTATTCTAAAGGGAGGATGAGGTAACCATGGCTGACAAGGGAAGTCAAAGACAACATGAAAGCAAAAGAGAGGGTATACAATACAGCATAATTAGTGGGAGGCTAGAAGATTGAGAAGATTTTAAAAACCTACAAAGACAGCTAAAAAAGCAATAAAGGATAGAAAAGATGAAATATGAAGGTATGCTAGCCAATAATATCAAAGAGGATACCAAAGGTTTATTCAGATATATAATGAGTAAAAGAGAGGCATGAGGGGATGTCTGACCACCAGAGAGATAATAATGGTGGATGAGCTTAATAAGCATTTTGCGCCAGTCTTCACTATGGATGACACCAGCAGCATGCTAGAAATTCATGAGTATCAGGGAGCTGAAATGAGTGTAGTTGCTGATACTAAGGTGTAGGTGTTTGGAAAGCTGAAAAATCTGAAGGTAGATGAGCCACTTGGACCAGTGCACTACACTCAGCATTTTGAAAGAGGTAGCTGAAGGGATTGTGGAGACATTAGTAGTGATCTTTCATGAATTGTAGACATAGAAACATAGAAAACCTACAGCAAAATACAGGCCCTTCAGCCCACAATGCTGTGATGAACATGCACTTACTTTAGAAATTACTTAGGGTTACCCATAGCCCTCTATTTTTCTAAACTCCATGTACTTATCCAGGAGTCTCTTAAAAGACCCTATCATATCCACCTCCACCACTATCACCGGCAGCCAATTACACGCACTCACCATCCTCTGTGTAAAAAAAAAAAAACTTGCCCCATGATATCTCCTCTGTGCCTACTTCCAAGCACCTTCAATATGTGCTCTCTCATGTTAGCTATTTCAGCCCTGGGAAAGAGCCTCTGACTATCCACACGATCAATGCATCATCTTATACACCTCTATCAGGTCACCTCTCATCCTCTGTCGCTCCTAGGAGAAAAGGCTGAGTTCTCATAGGGCATTCTCCCCTGTCACTGGGCTCTGGAATGGTTCTGGAGGATTGGAGAATTGCAAATGTCACTGCACTCTTTAAAGAAAGAAATTATAAACTGGACACACAAGGAAGTCTGCAGGTGTTGGAAATCCTGAGCAACACACACAAAATGCTGGAGGAACTCAGCAGGTCAGGCAGCATCTATGGAAATGAACAAACCTGCTAAGTTCCTCCAGTAAGTTATAAACCATTTAGCCTAACTTCAGTGATTGGGAAGATGTTGGAGTCGTATTAAGGATGAAGTTTCAGGGTACTTGGAGATGCATGATAAAATAGGCCAAAGTTAGCATGGTTTCCTTAAGGGATATCTTACCTGAAAAATCTGTTGGAAATCTTTGAGATAATAACAGGCTGTACAGACAAAGGAGTCAGTGGATGTTGTTGACTTGGAATTTTCAAAAGGCCTTTGATAAGGTGCCACACATGGGGCTGCTAAACAAGATAACAGTCTATGGTATTACAGGAAAGATACTAGCATGGATAGAAGATTGGCTGACTGGGAGGAGGCAAAGAGTGGGAATAAAGGAGAACTTTTCTGGTTGGCTGCTGGTGATGAGTGGTGTTCCACAGGGTTTTACATTGGGGTCACTTCTTTTCATGTTATATGCCAGTGGTTTGGATAATGGAATTGATGGCTTTGTGGTCAAGTTTGTGGATGATATGAAGATAGATGGTGGGCCATGTAGTGTTGAAGAAGTAGGGAGTCTCCAGAAGGACTTAGACAGATTGAGAGAATAGGCAAAGAAATAGCATGTGGAATACAGTGCAGGGAAGTGTACAGTCATGCACTTCGGTAGAAGGAATAAAGGTATACATTACTTTCTAAGTGGGGGAAAAATTCAGAAAGCAAAGGTGCAAAGGGACTTGGAAGTCTTTGTGCAGGATTCCCTAGAGGTTAATTTGCAGGTTGAGTTGGTGGTAAGGAAAGCAAATATAATGATTTTGATATGATTAGAAAATAAAAGCAAGGATATAATGCTGAGGCTTTATAAGGCTGCTCTTATAGTATTGTGAGCAGTTTTGGGCTTCTTATTTAAGAAAGGATGTGCTGGCATTGAAGACCATTCAGAAGGATGATCCCGGGAATGAAAGAGTTAATGCATGAGAAACATTTGATGGCTCTTGGCCTGTACTCGCTGAAAGACATAGATACAGTGGATGGTTCTGATAATGGGGAGCCTAGGACCAGAGGGCAGTCTCAGAATAGATGGACGTCCCTTTAGAACAGAGATGAGGAGAAATTTCTTTAACCAGAAAGTGACAATTAATTGCCACAGATGGTTGTGGTGGCCAAGTCATTGGATATATTTAAAGCAGGGTTGGTAGGTTCTTGATTAGTAAGGGTGTTAAAGGTTACAGTGAGACGACAGAAGAATGGGGTTGAGAAGGAAAATAAATCAGCCATGATGGAATGGCTGTGCAGACTTGATGGGCTAAATGGCCTAATTCTGCTCTTATGTCTTGTAGTCTCTTATGGTCTTCTGTCTGAATATAAAAGGAATCTGAAAATGTTATTCATATTTCTTCATGCCAGCTAACCTTAGTTTTAACCTTAACAATTACTGTTCCCTCATATTGAATTACCAAAACGACTCGCTGTTACAATGTAGATGATGAATGTGTGAACCTTATTGTGATTTGAAATGTTTTGGACAACAGATGGCTAAAATTCTATTCAGAAGCAAAAATCCGGGATAGATTCTATAGGTAAAAGTAACCACTAAATTTAAAGCCAAGTCAGATGTGGGAAAGCAAGTAAAGTGAAATAAACTGGAGAGGTATCAGAATGCAAAAGAGGCAAAACAAATAATAAAAACATTTTTAATCTCCAGTAATAATTAATATATGAAAGAATGAGTATCCTCATTTGTTAAATTTAATTATCAGTGCTCATTAGATTGTTTGGAATGAATTAAGAATTACTATATACAGTAATTAAAAGTACTGTGTGTCTATACTTAAATTAACAGCCTCCAACATTTTCTGGGTAACTTCATGTTACACATATGTCTAATGCAAGCCAGGGTCCACAGACCCCTTGGTTAATAGTAGGGGATCTATGGCATAAAAAAGGTTGGGAACCCCTGGTCTAATAAGTGAAGCAAGCGTAAGCCATTTAATGGATTATCAGTAAGATGCTGTCAGTGGACAACTCTGGAGAAGTTGGCAGTTAATCATTGCAGCATCCCTTTTAAGCATCTTATTTTCACTTGTGCTACCACAGGAAGTCTCTATCAGATTTATTAACTGAGCTGTTAGCACCACTAGTTACTTTTACCATTGTTAATTAGAAACATAGAAAACCTATAGCACAATACAGGCCCTTTGACCCACAAAGCTGCACCGAACATGTCCTTACCTTAGAAATTACCTATGGTTACCCATAACCTTCTATTTTTCTGAGCTCCATGTACCTGTCCAGGAGTCTCGTAAAAATCACCCAACAGTCTGAGGGATTTAGAGGAATAAATTTGTAGAGAGGTTGCAGACTATGCCAAGAAAAAAAGTTTGATATAGTAAGTGATCTTAACTTGCCATATATTGACTGGGATTCCCATACTGTAAAAGGACTAGATGCAGTAGAGTTTGTCAAATGTGCCCTTAATCAGCATGTGGAATTCCTGATGTAGAGGTGTGCAATAAGCTATCAGGAAATGATCCAGGGCTGTTGACAGAAATTAGTGTATGGGGACACTTTGTATCTGGTGATCATAATACCATGAGATTCCATGTAAATATGGAAAAAGAGAGGTCAGAACCATGGGTTGAGATTCTAAATTGGAGAAAGGTCAATTTTGATGGTATCAGAAAGGATTTGGCAAGTGTGGTTTGGGACCAGCTGTTTTCTGGCAAAGGAGTACTTGGTAAGTGGAAGTTATTCAGAAATGAAACTTTGAGGATGTAGAGTTTGTATGTGCCTGCCAAAATAAAAGTTGAAAGATAATTGGTGCAGGCAACCTTGCTTTTCAAGAGATTTTGTGGGCCCGGGGATTATGATCCTCTAAATGCCTCAGACTGCTGGGTGCTACCAAGACTCATTAATGACGACAATATCATAATTCTATGCCCTGTGCTCATCTGACTTTTTTTTTAGTTGTCTTTTGTTGGTTTTTAAAAGCTTCCCAATAGTTTTTGCTCTATTATTTGCCCTCGCTTTAGTGTTTATGTTGGCTTTGGCTCCTCATTTCAATGTTTCCAATGTTTCCTCTTCTTTGGGATGTATCTATTACTCACCTCCTGAATTGGTCCCAGAAACTCCAGCTATTGCTGCTCCGTCGTCATTCCTCCCAGTTTTCACTTCCAATCAAATTTGGCCAGCTTCTCTGACATAGAAACGTGGAGAAGGTCAGTACAGAAACAGGCCATTCTGCCCATCTAGTCAATGCTGAAAATATTTAAGCTCTCTGATGCAATGATCTGCATGAGGGCCACAACCCTCCATACCCCTACCATCCAGGTACCTATCCAAATTTTGCTTAAATGGTGAAATCGAGCTGGCATGAACCACTTGTGCTGGCATCTCATTCAGCACTGTCACGACCATTTCAGTGAAAAGGTTTTCCACATGTTCCCCTTGAATTTTCACCTTCCTCACTTACCCATGACCTCTGGTTGTCATCCCACCCAACCTCAGTAGAAAAGGCCTGCTTGCACTCACCCGATCTGTACCCTCATATTTTGTATACTTCTAACAAATCCTCAAAGTGATGTATAATTTCCTTGTTTGTGTTTCGAGCCTTTTTTAGGTGTATAAGATGATGAGGGGCATTGATTTTGTGGATAGCCAGAGGCTTTTTCCCAGGGCTGAAATGGCTAACACGAGGGACCTTAGTTTTAAGGTGCTTGGAAGTAGGTACCGAAGGGATGTCAGAGGTAAGAGTGGTTGGTGCGTGGAATGTACTACTGGCAGCGGTGGTGGAGATGGATACAATACGGTCTTTTAAGAGCCTTTTAGATAGAAAAATAGAGGGCTGTGGGCTAGGGTAATTCTAGGCAATTTCTAGAGTAGGTATCATGATCAGCCCAACATGTGGGCTGAAGGGCCTGTAATGTGCTGTAGATTTCTATGTTCTATGTATCCACCTCCACCACCGTCGCTGGCAGCCCATTCCACACACTCACCACTCTGCATAAAATACTTATCTCTGACATCTCCTCTGTACCTACTTCCAAGCCCCTTAAAACTGTGTCCTCTCATGCTAGCCATTTCTGCCCTGGGAAAAAACCTCTGACAATCCACATGATCAAGGCCCCTCATCCTCTTATATACCTTCATCAGATCACCTCACATCCGCCGTCGCACCAACGAGAAAAGGCTGAGTTCACTATGGTTAAGTTGGGGGTTGGTGGGTAGTGCAGCTCACGGGGTCAGAAGGACCTACACTGTGCTGTATCTCAATAAATAAACAAACTATGGGCCTGCTATGTTGGTGACACTTGCGGGATTCCCCCAGCACATCCTTGGGTGTGATGGTTGTTGACACAAACACCACATTTCCCTGTATGTTTCAATGCACACGTGAATAATAACTGAATCTAAATGTACTTATTCACAATTGTATGAGTGAGTTTGAGATTTGACCTGTGCAATAAGCTGAAAAAGGGAAAATAACGTTCAGAGATCTTGTATCAGAGTTTAAAGTAGCGTTGCAAAAACATAGATCTTTTTATTGTTTGCAAATGCTTTCTGTGATTTTTTTACTCTGTTATGAAGTTCTTGCTAAGGTGCATCAAATTTCAAAGTAAATTTAGATTAAATCGAAGTACATATTTGCCACCATATATTACCTTGAGATTCAATTCCTTACGGGTATTTAAAGGAAAATAAAGAAACATTATAGAATTTATGGAAAGCTATAAATAACTAGTCTAATGAACCAGTCTGCAAAAGAAGAAAATTATGCAATTAATAAAAAATGTAAATAAGTAATATTAAGTTGTAGATTCCTTGAAAATGAGTCTATAGGGTGGAGTTAGGTCAGCATTGAGATGAGTGAAGTTAACTACACTGGTTCAGGAGCTTGAGAGCCTGATATTTATAGGATAGTAACTGTGGAGCCATAGAGAATCAAGCAGGATGTGTTTGAAAGGGAAGTACCTGATTGTGTGCTTCAGGTGCTTCACTTTAGAACACATGTTTATTAATAAAGTTCTGATGGTTGATGCCCTGGTATTCTTGATGGCTCTGTGACTCTGCTATCCACACTTACAAGTGGCTGGGGTGAGGATAAGCAGATTCACTTTGTTCATTAATCATTCAATATCATGCCAATACTGTGGTACAATGCTGGAAACTGATTGATGTAGCAGATTGCTCCAGTCTAAGTGTTATGCAGGTTGTCGAGGAGTGTATCATTAGTGGTGATCTTTAAGATTGACACAAACTATGATTGGGTACTGTGGTAGTGTAGCAGTTAGTGCGATGCTATTAAAGCTCAGGCCGTTTCGGAGTTCGGAGTTCAATTCCAGCACCTTTCTGTAAGGAGTCTCTGTACATCTTCCCTGTGGAATGCATGGGTTTTCTCCAGGTCCTCTGTTTCTTCCCACAGTTCAAAGATGTATTGGGTAGGTTAATCAGCCATTGTATGTCGTCCTGTGATTGGGTTTGTCTGGGGTTGCTGGGATGGCATGGCTCAGGGGGCTGCATCGTTAAATAAATAAATAAACAAGGAGGTGTGCCCCTCTGGAGCACGTGTGTACTTTTGTATTTCCTCAACGTCAGACATCCCATTTCTGGACAATGAGGCGTGCTTGTGATTTGCACTGCTCTCTACGCAGAGAGGTTAATTAATTCTTCTCTTTCTGATGAGCCTTCTGATGGGTGAAATATACCACCCACTGCCCATGGCTGGAGATCACTGTGATCTTGTCTTCTGCAGAGAGAGTGGTCCAGGATGGTGGCTGGGGATCTGTGTGCAGGCTGCTGACTGGTCTCAGAGATTGATATTTTGAGAAGCTTTATTGCTAGCGACATTAGACCTCCTGGGTGGATTCAGAATGATCTTCGGGCAGCAGCTGTCCTGGCTCGAGCCTCCTCTGGGAAAGTATGTGATCTGAAGTGGGATACCATCAACAGACTCTAGTAGTCCAATTCTCTCCTAGGAACTTTAAGGGCTATTTGAGGAGCGAAGAGAACAGAATAAATTAAACAGTCCTGGTTTGCATCTTCTTGCTGATATTCAAACCTGATTTTACATGTGTGGTGGAGCTGGCACAAAGTAGGTGTTGTGAAAATGTCACTCTGTATTTGTATAACAGTTAGCATTGTCACCATCTGGTATGGAGAAACAACTGCACCTGATTGGAAAAAAAGTTATCAAGGGTTGCAAACTCAGCCAGTTCCATCACGGACATGAGCCTGCCCCGTATAGAGGATGTCTTCAAAAGGCAATTCCTCTAAAAGGTGATACCCATCATTCAGGACTCTCATCATCCAGAACATGTTCTCTTTTCATTACAACCATCAAGGAGGAGATACAGGAGCCTAAAAATACACACTCAACATTTTAGGAACAGCTTCTTCTCCTCCACCTTCAGATTTCTGAATGGACAATGAAAAAACTCATGAATACCACCTCACTATTTTTGCTCTCTTTTTGCATCACTTATTTAATTTTTAAAAACTATACCCTCTTTATAGTTCTATTTATTTTCTAATTATTTTGTAATTCAATCACTCTATTTCTTATTGCAATTTATAGTATTTTATGTATTGCAGTGTACCACTGCCACAAAACAACAAATTTCACAACCTGTCAGTGATCCTAATTTTGATTTTCTTACATGCACAATTCATGCGGATCTGTGGTATTTATCAAGTATTTAGTGATTTACAAGAAATTCGCAATATTAGATTAAAGTTGAGCAGAGCATTGCTAGATGGAGCTTGATCCTGAAATATGCAAGGTATTGCATTTTGAGTAGTCAAAAAGGGTAATACACGTTTAAGTAAATAGTGGGGCAGTAAGGAGTTTTGATGAATTTGGGGTTCCCTGAAAGTGGCAGGACTGGTCAACGAGGTGGTGAAGAAGACGTATAGCACGCCTGCCTTCTTTGGCCATGGTTGGAATGTTATATTGTAACTTTACAAAACACCGGTATGATTGTTGTGAATAGTTTTGCTTGCTACTCTTAAAGAAGGACATGGTCATTTTGGAGAGAATACAGAGTAGAGTCACTGGGATGCTGTCTGGATCAGACGGCTTTAGTTATGGGGAAAGATTTGATAGGCTGTGCTTGTTTTCCCTGGAGCTAAAGAGGCAGAGGCATGATCTAATAGGAGAATAAGATTATTGCAAGGTCTGATAGTCAAAATCTTTTTCCCATGCAGGGATATCAAAATCAGGAGGGCTTTGGCTTCAGGTAGTGGAGCCAGTGGGAATATGTTTTTAACATATAAGGTGGTTAATATCTGTAACCTACTGCAGAAGGAAATGATATAATCAGTTACTATTGCTATGTTTAAGAGGCATTTAGACAGACAATTAAAAATGCAAGGCAGAGAAGGATACAGTCCTAATGAAGACAAATGCGATTAGTGAAGATGGACGAAAAGGTTGGCATGTACACGATGGGCAGAAGGGCCTCTTTCCGTGCTGTACAGTTCTGTAAGTCAATACAGGCTCCCCCATCCCATTAACCCCCAAATGCTGCCAACAGATTTTATTTTTCAGGCCAGGATAATTTAAAAGTTAAAAAAAAAGGTCTTTTATGTAGTCTCACTTCATAAGGATGTTGTATAATCTTTGCACGCATGACAATAGCTCTCCACTTTCCTCACCATTCATTGCCTCCATAATCATGCTTTGAAATGTAAGCAGCTGAAACTTAAGAAAACAAACATCTTTTCAGTCACAAACTCTGTGTAGCCACAACAGATACCCTGACATTGTCTGTTCCTGAACATTCAACATTGAAATGCTTTTGTCTGGAATCCAGGGGTTCTTACTATTGGGACAAAGAGAATTAGAACTTGATGTGGTGCTAGTGTTCAAAATTAGGAAAGGGTGTGATAAACAAAAACTATTTACATTAATTGTTAAACTACAGTCATAATCATACAGCAAGACAATAGGCCTTTCAGCCCATCAATCCCTAACAACCATTATGCTCTAATCCTCTATTATTCTTTCCATTTTACCAACAACTCCCCTCAGGTTCTATCACCCACCAACACATTAGGGAAAATGAACTGAAGCTTTAATGAAATTTCATAATGCAAAAATCTTTCTTTCCATTATATAATTTTCCAGGTTTAAAAATAATGTTTGCAACTTAATTACTGAACAACTGACTGAAATTGTGAAATAAGAAGAATTTTTATGAAACAAAGAGACTGCAATGCTGTAGGTCTAAAATAAAGAATGAAAGTGTTGAAAATATTCAGGTCAGACAGAAGCTCCGAAAAGAGAAAAACAGCAAATGGTTAAGGTCAACAATCCTTTGTCAAAACAGGGAAAACTTAGAAAATAGACATGTTTTAAATTGCACACAAGGAGAAGTGAGATCATACAAAAGGAGTCACCTTGCAACTGCATCCTCTTCCTCCACCCCTTCCCATCAACTTCTAATTCTGGCTATCTCTCCTCTCTCTTTGTCCAAATGAAGGGTCTTGACAAGAAATGTCAACTGTCCACTTCCCTCCTTGGAACCGCATGACCCGCGGAGTTCTTCCTGCATTTTGTGTGTTGCTCCAGATTCCAGCATATACTGTCTCCCATGTCTTCAAAATAAAAGATAGGTTAGAGATCAAAGGAAATTGTATGACACAGTCTGGTGTTGGGTGAGAAAGGGGGATGAATAGTAGCTAGTGTGTCTGGGGTGAATGCACATAGAGGGAGAATGGAGGAGGGAAATGCAGAATCTCTGCTGGGAAGATGTCATCATAAATTATCTTTTAGTTGACATATTTACTGGCATAAGACTTCAGAAATAATTAGCTGATTCAAAGTTCTTGGTGGTCAGAGAACAGGCCTTTATACAGAAATTGCTCTTTGGGTTTCATAACATCAGATTCATTCCCAGTTCAACCCAGTGCTGAACACACTGCATAGATGGAGAAGCACATTAAAGTGGAGGACTGGAGAATTGCAAATGTCATTTAGGAACACAGAAACATAGAAAACATACAGCACAATACAGGCCCTTCAGCCCACAATGCTGTGCTGAATATGTACTTACTTTAGAAATTACCTAGGGTTACCCATAGCCCTCTGTTTTTTTTTTAAGCTCCATGTACCCATCCAAGAGTCTCTTAAAAGACCCGATTCGTATCCGCCTCCACTACTGTCACCAGCAGCCCATTCCACACACTCACCACTCTCTGCGTAAAAAAACTTACCCCGACATCTCCTCTGGACATAATTCCAAGTACCTTAAAACTCTGCCCTCTCATGTTAGCCATTCCAGCCCTGGGAAAAAACCTCAGATTATGTACCTCTATCAGGTCACCTCTTATCCTCCACCACTTCAAGGAGAAAAGGCCAAGTTCACTCAACCTATTCTCATTCCGCATGCTCCCCGATCCAGGCAACATCCTTGTAAATCTCCTCTGCGTCCTTTCTATAGTTTTCACATTCTTCCTGTAATGAGGTGACCAGAACTGGACACAGTACTCCAAGTGGGGTCTGACCAGGGTCCTATAGAGCTGTAACATTACCTCTCGGCTCTTAAACTCAATCCTACAATTGATGAAGGCTAATGCATCGTGTGCCTTCTTAACCACAGAGTCCACCTACGCAGCAGATTTGAGTGACCTATGGACTCTGACCCCAAGATCCCTCTGAGCCTCCACACTGCCTAGAGTCCTAGCATTAATATTATATTCTGCCATCATATTTGACCTACCAAAATGAACCACCTCACACTTTTCTGGGTTGAACTCTATCTGCCACTTCTCAGCCCAGTTTTTCATCCTATCGATGTCCTGCTGTAACCTCTGACAGCCCTCCACACTATCCACAACAGCCCCAACCTTTGTGTCATCAGCAAACCTACTAACCCATCCCTCCACTTCCTCATCCAGGTCATTTATGAAAATCACAAAGAGAAGGGGTCCCAGAACAAATTCCTGAGGCACTCCACAGGTCACTGACCTCCATACAGGATATGACCCGTCTACAACCACTCTTTGCCTTCTGTGAGCAAGCCAATTCTGGATCCACAAAGCAAGGTCCCCTTGGATCCCATGCCTCCTTACTTTCTCAATAAGCCTTGCATGGGGTACCTTATCAAATGCCTTACTGAAATCCATATACACTCCATCTACTGCTGTTCCTTCATCAATGTATTTAGTCACATCCTTCACTCTTTAAGAAGGGAGGGAGACAAATGACAAGAAATTTTAGGTCAGTCAGCCTGATGTCAGTGGCTGGTAAGATGTTGGAGTCCATTATTAAAGATGGTGTTTCAGATACTTGGAGGCACATGATGAATAGGCGAAAGTCAGTGTGGTTTCCTTAAGGGGAAACCTTGCTTGACAAATCTGTTTGAAACCTTTACGAAAATAAAAAGCAGGACAGACAAAAGAAAGTCAGTGGATATTTACTTGGATTTTCAGAAAGCATTTGACAAGGTGCTGCATGTGGGATAGAAAACAAGAGTATTGTCCATAGTATTACAGGAAAGATACTAGCATGGATAGAAGATTGGCTCACTGGAAAAAGGCAAGGAGTGGGAATGAAGGGGGCCTTTTCTGGTTGGCTGAAGGTGACTAGTTGTTTCCCCAGGGGTCAGTGTTGAGACCAATTCTTTTGCATGTTATATGTCTATGATTTGAATGACAGAATTGATTGCTTTGTAGCCACATTTGGGGATAATCCAAAGATAAGTGGAGGGCCAGGTAGTACTGTGGAAGCATGGAGACTGCAGAAGGATTTCAACAGATTAAGAGAACTAGGAAAGAAATGGCAGATAGAATACAGTGTAGGAGAGTGTATGGTCATGCAATCAAGGTATAACCTATTTTATCAACAGTGAGAAAATTCAGAAATCAGAGGTGCAATGGGACTTGGGAGCCCTTATGCAAGATTCTGTAAAGGCTAACTTGCAAGTTGAGTTGGTGGCAAGGAAGACAAATTAAATGTTAGCATTCATTTCAAGAGGACTAGAATATATATAAAAAAGAACGTAATGCTGAGGCTTTAATGTATGTGTCAAACTGCACTTGGAGTGTTGTGGACCAAGTCCTTTGACCCAATTGCTCTGTGCTCATTTACACTAATGATATTCTAATCCCCTTGTACCACCGATTTACACTAATGCTACACTATTCCCTTTATAACACCCATTTATGCTAACCTTACACTACTCCCTTTGTAACATGCATTTACACTAATGATACACTAGTCCTTTTGTAGCACCCCCATTTTATTCTCCACACATTTCCATGAGTCCCTCCCAGATTCTGTCATTCATCTACACATGAGGAGCAACTTATGGTAACCAACTAACTTGTCGGCCTTCATGTCCTAGGGATGTGTGAGGGAACCTGAGTACCCATGGGGAACCCACATGGAGTGAACAGGCAAGCTCTATACAGTCAGCACCTGAAGTCCGGATTGAACCTGGATCACTGGAACATCGAGGCAGCAGCTCTATTTGCAGCAGTAAGCTCCACTCAATGAAGGGGTTACATCGATATCTTCTGAAAGATTGTGAAAGGCAAGATATTAGAGTTGCCCAAAATAAGGACTTGCATCTGGTCTGAGATGAAAGACCACACATAAGATAAAACAACATGGTGTGCTTGCCTTGGAGATAGTTCAGAGAAGGTCCACATGAATGATTCTAGGAATGAAAGGTTTAATGTACGTGGAGATTCTGGTGTATTTGGGCCTGAGCTCCATGGAGTTAATGGAGTTCAGAAAAATTGAGGTGTGGGGGGGGGGAAATTAATGAAACATAGCAGATACTGAAAGGCCTAAATGGAGTGGATGTGGTGAGAATGTTTCCATTAGTTGGAGAGTTTTGGATCTGAGGCTATTGCCTCTGAATAAGGGAACATCACTTCGAAACTGAGATGAGGAGGAATTTCTTTAGTGAGGAGATGGTGAATCTGTACAATATATTGCCACAGAGGGTTGTGAAGGCTAAGGCATTGGGTGCACATAAGGCAGAGATTGATAGGTTTTTGATTGGGAGAATGGATTTGAAAAAAAAATAGCCATAATTGAATGGATGGGCAGACTCAATGGGCTGAATGACCTAATTCTGTTCTTATATATTATGCTTTAAAACGGTGCTGTGCTGTAGCAATAATCCAGAAACCTAGACCAAAGGTAAGGGTGGCACAGTAGTGTAGTAGTTAGAACAATGTGTTACAGTAAAGGCAACCTGGGTTCAGTTCGTGCCACTGCCTTTAAGGAGTTTGTATGTTCTTCTCATGACCACTTGGGTTTCCTCCAGGTGCTCCAGGTTCCTCCAACAGTCCAAAGATGTACTGGTTGGTAGGTTAATAATTGTAAATTGTCCTGTGATTAGGCTAGGATTAAATCAGGGTAACGTAGCTCAAATTGCTGGAAAGGGCTGTTCTGCACTGTATCTCAATAAATGAATAAATAAGATCAATAAATATCACCCTGTCCCTCCTCCTCCCCCTCTCTCCTTTCTTCTCTTGCCTGTCTGGTATCTTCTTCTCTCACTTTTAATTTTTCTCCCCTCTACCCTTTCTTCCTCCTGTCTCTCTTCCTTCATACAGCCTGGGAACAGGCTCCTTGCCCCCCCCACCCCAAGTCCATACCTACTACCACCCACCCACCTACACTAAACTTGTTTCAGAGTTGTTCACTGAGCCTGGAGGTTAGGTGGCAAACGTTTTATCACCAGTCGAGGTGACATCATCAGTGCACAACAGAGCATTGTTTCTGCTGAGTGCTTGCGTTTATATTGGTCCAACTTACTGTTCTGATTGGTTAGCTGTCTCGCTGGCTGCTGGTCTCTGCTGGGCCCCAGCCAACCAGATAGCTGAGTGATCTCCACTGGCCGATATCACTAGTTATCAGAATATTACCCTACATTCCTGTTATCTGCCCCGAGACCTTTTTTATGCCATGGAACAATACTATCAAGCAAGGTGGGAACCCAACTCTAGACTCTGCCACTCACTGATACACAATGGCCAACTAATCTAACAAGCTGCATGCCTTTGGACTGTGGGAGGAAACCAGAGCACTTGGAAGAACCTATAACAGTGACAATGCTCCCTGAAAGCGGCCAATGTAGGTAGCATGGTAAAGAAGGCTGATGGCATGCTTGCCTTTATTAGTCAAGGCACTGAGTTTAAGAGTCAGCAAGTTATGTTGCAGCTCTATAGACTTTTGTTTAGGCCACATTGGGTATGTTGCATTTGTTTCTGCCTGTCCTATCATAGGAATCTGAAGAAGGTGCAGAAGAAGTTTACCAGGATATTGCCTGGATTAGAGGGCATGTCCGATAAGGAGAGGTTGTTGGGTTGTTTTCTGTAGTGATGGAGACTGGGGAGAGTCTGGAGAAAAGTTTAAAAATTCTGAGAGGCATAGATAGAATAGACTGCTCAAAATTCAATTTACTATCAAAATATGTGAACCATATACAACCTTGAGATGTGGAGATTCATCTTGCAGGAAGCCACAATACAAAGAAACACAATAGAATCCATGAAAAACCCCACACAACAAAAACTGTCCAACACCTAGTGTGTGAAGAAAGAACAAATTGTGAAAACAATAAAAAGCGTAAACAGAACATGAACCGCAAAGTCCCTGGAAGTGAGTCCACTGCTGCAGAGACAACTCAGCACTGAGATGAGTGAAGCTACTACAGGAACCCAATGGCTGCAGGCCACAGCAGCAGAGTCTGTTCAGTGCTGAGTCAAGTGAAGCTGCCATGTTTTACCCCAGAGTAGAAATATCTAATAGTAGAGAGCATGTATTAAAGGTTAGAGAGGGAAAGTTTGAAGGAGATGTGCAGTGAAAGAGGTAGGTACCTGGAATGTGTTACCAGGGGAGGTGGTGAAGGCAAATATGATAAAGGTGTCACCAAAGTCTCCATCAAATTTCTGCAGATGTACAGTGAAGAGCATTCTGACTGGTCGCATCTCCATCTGGGTGCTGCACAGGATCAGAAGAAGCTGCAGAGAGTTGCAAACTCAGCCAACACCATCTTGGCACTCGCCTCCCCAGCATCATGGACATCTTCAAAAGGCGATGCTGCAAGAAACGTGGCATCCATCATTAAGGACCCCCATCACCCAGCTCAGGCACTCTGCTCATCACTACCGTCAAGGGAAGGCACAGGAGACTGAAGGCTCAGTCAGTGTTTTAGGAACAGAATCTTCCCCTACTCCATCAGGTTTCTGAATGGACGATGAACAGACAATGAACCCAGCCTCACAGTTTTTGCTCTTTTTGCACTACTTATTTAATTTAAATTTCAAGTTCAAATTCAAATCTAATTATCATTCAACCACACATGAATATAGCCCAATGGAATAGTGTTTCTCCAGGATCAAGGTGCAAAACATATTACCATAGAACCATAGACCACTACAGCATGGAAAACAGGCCATTTGGCCCTTCTAGTCTGTGCCGAAACTTTATTCCACTAGTCCCATTGACCTGCACCCAGTCCATCCAGACCGCTCCCATCCATCTATGTATCTATCCAATTTATTCTTAACCCTTAAGAGTGAACCCCCATTTACCATGTCAGGTGGCAGCTGGTTCCACACTTCCACCACTCTCTGAGTAAAGAAGTTCCCCCTAATTTTCCCTCTAAACCTTTCCCCTTTCACCCGAAAGCCATGTCCTCTCACATTCATCTCTCCTAATCTAAGCTTGTAATTACCTGGTTTACTTTTGGAGCCTTTTTTAAACAACGGAACAACATGAGCTACCCTCCAATGCTCCGGCACCGCACCTGTAGATAAGGACGTTTTAAATATTTTTCCAGGGCTCCTGCAATTTCTACGCTAGTCTCTCTCTCAGGGTCTGAGGAAATATCATGTCAGGCCTAGGGAATTTATCTACCTTTATTCGCTGTAAGGCAGCAAGCACCTCCTCCTCCTCTTTAATCTCTATATGTTCCATGACACTACAGCTTGTTTCCCTTCCTTCCATATACGTTATGCCAGTTTCCTGAGTAAATACTGATGCAAAAGAACTGTTTAAGATCTCCTCCACCTCGTGAGGCTCCTCACATAGACAGCCACTCTGATCTTCTAGAGGACCAATTTTGTCCCTTACTATCTTTTTACTCTTAATATACTTGTAGAAACCCTTTGGATTTACCTCCACATTATCTGCCAAAGCAACCTCATGTCTTCTTTTTGCCTTCCTGATTTCCTTCTTTAGTACTTTCTTACATTTTCTATACTCTTCAAGTACCTCATCTGTTCCTTGTTGCCTATACCTGCTATACATCTCTCTCTTTCTCTTAACCAGATCACCAATATCCCTTGAAAACCAAGGTTCCCTATGCCTGTTAACTTTGCCTTTAATCCTGGCAGGAACATGTAAACTCTGCGCTCTCAAAATTTTGCCTTTGAAGGCCTTCCACTTACTGAACACATCCTTGCCAGAAAACAACTTATCCCAATCCACTCTTCCTAGATCCTTTTTCATTTCTACAAAATTGGCCCTTCTCCAATTTAGAATCTCAACTCGAGTACTAGACCTATCCTTATTCATAATTAACTTGAAACTAATGACGTTATGGTCACTGGACCCAAAATGTTCGCCTACACATACTTCTGTCACCTGACCTGTCTGGTTCCCTAATAGGAGATCAAGTATTGCATCCTCTCTCATGGGTACCTCTATATATTGATTTAGAAGACATCCCTGAAAACATTTGACAAACTTCAAGCCATCTAGCCCTTTCACAGTGTGGTAATCAATACGTGGAAAGTTAAAACCCCCTACTATTACAACTTTCTGTTTCTTACATCGGTCTGCTACCTCTCTACAGATTTGCTCCTCCAATTCTCTCTGACTATTGGGTGGTCTATAATACAAAACTATTAGTGCGGTCACACCTTTCCGATTCCTCAGCTCCACCCATATGCGCTCTGTAGACAAGCCCTCCGGGCTGTGATATTTTCCCTGACTAATAATGCCACTCCTCCCCCTTTCATCCCTCCCCCTCTATCACGTCTGAAACAACTGAACACTGGAACATTAAACTGCCAGTCCTGTCCCTCCTGCAACCAAGTCTCACTAATAGCAATAATGTTGTCATGCCACATGCCAATTTACGTCCTAAGCTCATCTGCTTTACCTACAATACTCCTTGCATTGAAATAGATGCACCTGAGAACATTTCTATCACATATAAACCTTTGATTTCTGTCTATACATGCAGTCCTCACATGATCTTTATCCTTCTCCACCTCACTATCTGCTCTAACGCTCTGGTTCCCCTCCCCCTGCAAATTTAGTTTAATCCCCCCAGAGCAGCACTAGCAAATCTACCTGCAAGGATGTTAGGCACCCTCCGGGTGCAACCATCCCATTGGAACAGGTCCCACCTGCCCTGGAACAAAGCCCTATTGTCCAGAAACATGAAGCCCTCCCTCCTGCATCATCTCCTTAGCCATGTATTTAGCTGCATTATCTTCCTATTTCTTGTCTCAGTAGCACGTGGCACAGGTATGAATCCTGTGATTGCAACCCTGGAGGTACTGTCCTACTGTCCTTCATCTTTGCACCCAACTCCCTAAACTCTCTTTGCAGGATCTCCTCCTTCTTCCTATCCCCATCATTGGTCCCTACATGGACCACAACATCTGGCTGCTCACCCTCCCTCCTGAGAATACCAAGAACTCGATCAAAGATATCGCGGACCCTGGCACCAGGGAGGCAGCAGACCATCTAGGATTCTTGACCTCTCCCAAAGAGCTTCTTATCTGTCCCCCTAACTATTGAATCCCCTATCACTACTGCTTTCCTCTTTTCCCTCCTTCCCTTCTGAGCTGAGAGCCCAGACTCGGTATCAGAGACGCGACCACTACAGCTGGTTGTATTGAGAGCATCCTGAGCAGCTGCATCACTGCCTGGTTCAGAAATTGCACCATCTCGGATTGCAAGACCCTGCAGCGGATAGTGAGGTCAGCTGAGAAGATCATTGGGGTCTCTCTTCCCGCCATTACAGACATTTACACTACACACTGCATCCGCAAAGCAAACAACATTATAGACAATACACAATAGGTGCAGAAGTAGACCATTCGGCCCTTTGAGCCTGCACCGCCATTTTGAGATCATGGCTGATCATCTCCTATCAATACCCAGTTCCTGCCTTGTCCCCATATTCCTTGATTCCCCTATCCATAAGATACCTATCTAGCTCCTTCTTGAAAGCATCCAGAGAACTGGCCTCCACTGCCTTCTGAGGCAGTGCATTCCACACCCCCACAACTCTCTGGGAGAAGAAGTTTTTCTTTAACTCTGTCCTAAATGACCTACCCCTTATTCTTAAACCATGCCTTCTAGTACTGGACTCTCCCAGCATCTGGAACATATTTCCTGCCTTTATCTTGTCCAATCCCTTAATAATCTTATATGTTGCAATCAGATCCCCTCTCAATCTCCTTAATTCCAGCATGTACAAGCCCAGTCTCTCTAACCTCTCTGCGTAAGACAGTCCTGACATCCCAGGAATTAACCTTGTGAATCTATGCTGCACTTCCTCTACAGCCAGGATGTCCTTCCTTAACCCTGGAGACCAAAACTGTACACAATACTCCAGGTGTGGTCTCACCAGGGCCCTGTACAAATGCAAAAGGATTTCCTTGCTCTTGTACTCAATTCCCTTTGTAATAAAGGCCAACATTCCATTAGCCTTCTTCACTGCCTGCTGCACTTGCTCATTCACCTTCAGTGACTGATGAACAAGGACTCCTAGATCTCTTTGTATTTCTCCCTTACCTAACTCTACACCATTCAGATAATAATCTGCCTTCCTGTTCTTACTCCCAAAGTGGATAACCTCACACCTATTCACATTAAACATCATCTGCCAAGTATCTGCCCACTCACCCAGCCTATCCAAGTCATCCTGAATTCTCCTAACATCCTCATCACATGTCATACTGCCACCCAGCTTAGTATCATCAGCAAACTTGCTGATGTTATTCTCAATGCCTTCATCTAAATCATTGATGTAAATCGTAAACAGCTGTGGTCCCAATATTGAGCCCTGTGGCACCCCACTAGTCACCACCTGCCATTCTGAGAAACACCCATTCACCTCTACCCTTTGCTTTCCATCTGCCAACCAGTTTTCTATCCATGTCAATATCTTCCCCCCCAATGCCATGAGCTCTAATTTTACCCACCAATCTCCTATGTGGGACCTTATCAAATGCCTTCTGAAAATCGAGGTACACTACATCCATTGGATCTCCCTTGTGTAACTTCCTGGTTACATCCTTGAAAAACTCCAATAGATTAGTCAAGCATGATTTGCCCTTGGTAAATCCATGCTGGCTTGGCCCAATCCTATCACTGCTATCTAGATATGCCACTATTTCATCTTTAATAATGGACTCTAGCATCTTCCCCACTACTGATGTTAGGTTGACAGGACAATAGTTCTCTGTTTTCTCCCTCCCTCCTTTCTTAAAAAGTGGGATAACATTAGCCATTCTCCAATCTTCAGGAACTGATCCTGAATCTAAGGAACATTGGAAAATGATTATCAATGCATCCACAATTTCCAGAACCACCTCCTTTAGTACCCTAGGATGGACCCCACGCACCCCTCATACAAACTCTTCTCCCTCCTGCCATCTGGGAAAAGGCACTGAAGCATTTAGGCTCTCACAACCAGTCTATGTAACAGTTTCTTCCCCCAAGCCATCAGATTCCTCAATACACAGAGCCTGGACTGACATCAACTTACTGCCCTCTACTGTGCCTATTGTCTTGTTTATTATTTATTGTAAAGCTTGCACTGTTTTTGTGCACTTAATGCAGTCGTGGGTAGGTCTGTAGTCTAGTGTAGTTTTCTTTGTGTTGTTTTTATGTAGTTCAGTCTAGTTTTTGTATTGTTTCATGTAGCACCATGGTCCTGAAAAACATTGTCTGATTTTTACTGTGTACTGTACCAGCAGTTATGGTCAAAGTGACAATAAAAAGTGACTTGACTTGACTTGTCACTGGTAGGTCGGGACGACCTTATCCAACATTATCCAAAATGGTATACTTATTGTTGATGGGAACGGCCACAGGGGTGCTCTACTCTTTCTGTCTATTCCCCTTCCCTCTCCAGACAGTCACCCAGCTACCTGTCTCCTGACTTTTAGGGGTGACTATCTCCATGAAACTCCTGTCTATTTCTGCCTCTGCCTCACGAATGATCCAACAGCACATAACACGTATGGTTATGATCTCAGAAAGACACACAGTCCAACATTTAGCCCAAATCCCTGGGTGGCACAACTGTAGAATTGATGGTAAGTTGTCTTGCTTCTTCCACTGAGCAAACACTGGAAGACAGCACTGATGGTAGGGGCCAGCCTCCAACCCACACATGGATTCCAACAGGGTCTCTCCCACACCACTTCAGCATCTCCTGTCCTGCTCAGCTGCAACATGCAATCCCACAGCCTCGGCCTAGTCCTTGGCATAACCAAGGCAATTCTCCCCCACCATCAGGCTTTCCATTGAACCAGAGAACTGGACTTGGAGTATTCTTTATTACCAAAATCCAACAGGGTCTTGTGATCAGAATGAAAATGTCCACCACAATCACATGCACCAAGTTCAGCCAACAGCACAACAACGTTACCCCACTCACAGTACCTATTGGGATATGAGGTGAAGGCAGGAGATGGGGCTAGGAGGAAAATTGGATCAGTCATGGTGAGATGACTCGATCCACCAAATGACCTATATCTAATGGTCTTGTGGTATGCAATAAGTCCAGCTCCATTGCTGTCGAGCAACTCACTGATGGGATAGTCCTGCAATACTCAACATTTTTAGTATCCAGCAGCATCTTGCAATCATAAAAGAAACATACAAGGTGACCAAATACCCTTTTGATTGTTACTGTACTGCTGCTGCAAAGCAACAGATTTCACAACATATGCCAGTGCTGTTAAACCTAATTCTGCTTCAACCAATGTGCACAAGAAGACAAACTACAAATATAAAAAATGAAACAAATAATAATAATAAATAAATAATATTGAGAACATGAGCTGTAGATCCCTTGAAAATGAGTCCATAGGTTCTGTTCAATGATCAGTATTGTGAGTGAAGATGTCCATGCTGGTTCAGGAGCCTGATGGTTGAAAGGTAATAACTGTTCCTGAATCTGGTGGTGTGGGGCATAAGGCTCCTGTACTTCATTCCTGATGGTAGTGGCAAGAAGAGATTGTGTTCTGGATGGCCAAAGTCAGCATCGTTTCCTTAAGGGAAAATCTTGCCTGACAAGTCTTTTGGAATTCTTAGAGGAAATAACAGGTAGGCAACACAGACAAAGGAGAGTTACTGGGTGATGTTTACTTAGATTTTCAGAAGGCCGTTGACATGAGGTTGCTTAACAAGTTAAGAGCTCATGGTATTACAGGACAGTTATTAACAAAGATAGAAGATTGACTGACTGGCGGAAGGCAAAAAATAGGAATAAAGGGGGCCTTTTCTGGTTGGCTGTTGATGATAGGTGGTGTTGGCATTGGGACTGCTTCCTTTTATGTTGAATGGCAATGATCTGGGTAATGGAATTGATGGCTTTGTGGCTAAGGTCGTGGGTAATATGAAGACAGGTGGAGTGGCTGGTAGTGTTGTGGAAACAGAGCATCTGCAAAAGGAATTAGACAGATTGAGAGAATGGACAGAGAAGTGGCAGATGGAACACAGTGTAGGGAAATGTATGGTCATGCACTTTGGTAGAAGGAATAAAGGTCCAGACTGTTTTATAAATGGGGAGAAAACTTGAGGTGGACAGGGAATTAGGCATCCTTGTGCAGGATACCCTAAAAGTTAACTTGTTGGTTAAGTCTGTGATACCGCAGATGCAATGTTAGCATTAATTTTGAGAGGATGAGAATATAAAAACAAGGATGTCATGCTGAAAAAGGAATTGGTTGGACCATGCTTAGAGTATTGTGAGCAGTTTTGGGCCCCTTAACTACAAAAATGATGTGCTGAACTTGAAATTCAGAGGAGGTTCATGAAAATGATTATAGTAATGAAAGGATTAGTATATGTGTTTATACATAGTATAATATATAGTTTATATATAGTAGTATTAGTGTTTGATGGCTCTGTGCCTGTACTCACCGGAACTTAGTGGAAGACATGGAGGGACTGTCTACGGAGTCTCTATGGGTGGAAGTTAGGAACAGGAAGAGGCCAATAACTCTACTGGATATTTTTATAGACCACCCAAGGTTTCTTGACACAATATGTAGATAAGCCTACAAGAGAAGAGGCTATATTTGATCTGGTATTGGGAAATGAACCTGGTCAGGTGTCAGATCTCTCAGTGGGAGAGCATTTTGGAGATAGTTATCACAATTCTATCTCCTTTACCATAGCATTGGAGAGGGATAAGAACAGAGAAGTTAGAGAAGTGTTTAATTGGGATAAAGGGAAATATGAGGCTATCAGGCAGGAACTTGGAAGCATAAATTGGAAACAGATGTCCTCAGAGAAATGTATGGAGGAAATATGGCAAAAGTTCAGGGGATATTTGCGTGGTGTTCTGCATAGGTATGTTCCAATGAGACAGGGAAAGGATGGTAGGGTGCAGGAACCATGGTGTACAAAGGCTGTCGTAAATCTAGTCAAGAAGAAAAGAAGAACTTATGAAAGTTTCAAAAAGCTAGGTAATGATAGAGAGCTAAAAGATTATAAGACTAGCAGGAAGGAGCTCAAGTAAGAAATTAGGAGAGCCAGAACGTGCCACGAGAAGGCTTTGGCGGACAGTATTAAAGAAAACCCCAAGGCATTCTACAAGTGTGTGAAGAGCAAGAGGATAAGATGTGAAATAATAGGACTAATCAAATGTGACAGTGGAAAATTGTGTATGGAACCGGAGGAGATAACAGAGGTACTTAATGAGTACTTTGCTTCAGTATTCACTACGGAAGAGGATCTTGGCGATTGTAGGGATGACTGACAGCAGACTGAAAAGCTTGAGCATGTAGATATTAAGAAACAGGATGTGCAGGATTTTTTGGAAAGCATCAAGTTGGATAAGTCACCAGGACCAGACAAGATGCACCCCAGGCTAATGTGGGAGGTGAGGGAGGAGATTACTAAGCCTCTGGCAATGATCTTCGCATAATCAATGGGGATGGGAGAGGTTCTGGACGATTGGAGGATTGTGGATGTTGTTCCATTATTCAAGAAAGGGAGTAGAGATAGCCCAGGAAATTATAGACCAGTGAGTCTTACTTCAGTTGTTAGTAAGTTGAAGGAGGAGATCTGGAGAGGCAGGATTTATGAATATTTGGAGAGGCATAATATGATTAGGAATAGTCAGCATGGCTTTGACGAAGGCAGGTCATGCCTTACAAGCCTGATTGAATTTTATGAGGATGTGACTAAACACATTGATGATGGAAGAGCAGTAGATGTAGCATATATTGATTGCAGCAAGGCATTTGTCAAGGTACCCCATGCAAGGCTTGTTGAGAAAGTAAGGAGGCATGGGATCCAAGGAGACATTACTTTGTGGATCCAGAACTGACTTGCCCACAGAAGGCAAAGAGTGGTTGTAAACAGGTCATATTCTACATGGAGATCAGTCACCAGTGGTGTGCCTCAAGGATCTGTTCTGGGACTCTTGGTGATTTTTATAAATGACCTGCATGAAGAAGTGGAGGGATGGGTTAGTAAATTTGTTCATGTCTCAAAGGTTGGAGGTGTTGTGAATAGTGTGGAGGACTGTCAAAGGTTACAGCAGGACATTGATAGGATGGAAAACTGGGCTGAGAAGTGGCAGATGGAGTTCAACCCAGATAGGTGTGAGGTACTGCAGTTTGGTAGGTCAAATATGATGGCAGAATATAGCATCAATGGTAAGACTGTTGGCAGTGTGGAGGATCAGAGGGATCTTGGGGTCTGAGTCCATAGGGCACTCAAAGCTGCTGTGCAGGCTGACTAGTTAAGAAAGCATTGGCCTTTATCAATCATGGGATTGAGTTTAGGAACGAAGAGGTAATGTTGCAGCTACAGTGGCATGCAAAAGTTTGGGCACCCCTGGTCAAAATTTCTGTTACTGTGAATAGTTAAGTGAGTAAAAGATGACCTGATTTCCAAAAGGCATAAAGTTAAAGATGACACATTTCTTTAATATTTTAAGCAAGATTACTTTTTTATTTCCATCTTTTCCAGTTTCAAAATAATAAAAAAACGAAAAGGGCCTGAAGCAAAAGTTTGGGCACCCTGCATGGTCGGTACTTAGTCACACCCCCTTTGGTAAATATCACAACTTGTAAATGCTTTCTGTAGCCAGCGAAGAGTCTTTCAATTCTTGTTTGGGGGTTTTTGCCCATTCTTCCTTGCAAAAGGCTTCTAGTTCTGTGAGAATCTTGTGCAGTATTGCATGCACTGCTCTTTTGAGGCTTATTCACAGATTTCCAATGGTGTTTAAGTCGGGGGCAATGGCAACACCTTCAGCTTTTGCCAGCTGAGGTAGTCTATTGTGGATTTTGAGGTGTGTTTAAACATCATTATCCTGTTGTAGAAGCCATCCCCTTTTCATCTTCGGCTTTTCATCTTCAACTTTCTTACAGATGGTGTGATGTTTGCTTCCAGAACTTGCTGGTATTTAAGTGAATTCATTCTTCCCTCTGCCGGTGAAATGTCCCCTGTGCCACTGGCTGCAACACAAGCCCAAAGCATGATTGATCCGCCCCTGTGCTTAACAGTTGGAGAGGTGTTCTTTTCATGAAATTCTGCACCCTTTTCTCTCCAAACATACCTTTGCTCATTACAGCCAAAAAGTTCTATTTTAACCCCATCATCCACAGGACTTGTTTCCAAAATGCATCAGGCTTGTTTAGATGTTCCTTTGCAAACTTCTGATGCTGAATTTTGTGGTGAGGACACAGGAAAGGTTTTCTTCTGATGACTCTTCCATGAAGGTCATATTTGTGCAGGTGTCATTGCACAGTAGAACAGTGCACCACCACTCCAGTGTCTGCTAATTCTTCCTGAAGGTCTTTTGCAGTCATGGGGTTTTGATTTGCCTTTCTAGCAAGCCTTGAGGAGTTCTCTCGGAAAGTTTTCTTGGTCTTCCAGACCTCAACTTGACCTCCACCGTTCCTGTTAACTGCCATTTCTCAATTACATTACGAACTGAGGAAACGGCTACCTGAAAATGCTTTGCTATCATCTTATAGCCTTCTCCTGCTTTGTGGAATCATTTATTTTAATTTTCAGAGTGCTGGGCAGCTGCTTAGAGGAGCCCATAGCTGCTGATTGTTGGGACAAGATTTGAGGAGTTAGGGTATTTATAAAGCTTTGAAATTTGCATCACCTGGCCTTTCCCAACGATGACTGTGAACAAGCCATAGCCCTAACAAGCTAATTAAGGTCTGAGACCTTGGTAAAAGTAATCTGAGAGCTCAAGTCTCTTGGGGTGCCTAGACTTTTGCATGGTGCTCCTTTCCTTTTTTTCACTCTAAAATTGTACAAAACAAAAATAATACACTAATCTTGCTTAAAATGTTGAAAAGAATGTTTCATCTTTAACTTTATGACTTTTGGAGATCAGTTCATCTGCTACTCACTTAACTATTCACAGCAACAGAAATTTTGACCAGGGGTGCCCAAATGTTTGCATGCCACTGTATGTAGGACCCTGGTCAGACCCCACTTGGAGTACTGTGCTCAGTTCTGGTCGCCTCACTACAGGAAGGATGTGGAAACCATAGAAAGGGTGCAGAGGAGATTTACAAGCATGTTGCCTGGATTGGGGAGCATGCCTAATGAGAATAGATTGAGTGAACTCAGCCTTTTTTCCTTGGAGCAATGGAGGATGAGAGGTGACCTAATAGAGGTGAATAAGATGATGAGAGGCATTGATCGTGTGGATAGTCAGAGGCTCTTTCCCAGGGCTGAAATGGCTAGCATGAGAGGGCACAGTTTTAAGGTGCTTGGAAGTAGGTACAAACGAGCTATTGGGGCAGAGAGTGGTGAGTGCGTGGAATGGGCTGCTGGCCACGATTGTGGAGGTGGGTACGATAAGGCCTTTTAAGAGACTCCTAGACAGGTATATGGAGCTCAGAAAAATAGAGGTCTATAGGTAACCCTATTTCTCAGGTAAGGACGTGTTTAGCACAGCTTTGTGGGCCAAAATACCTGTATTGTGCTGTAGGTTTTCTCTGTTTCTCTGTTTCTAATTCAGAAGAATGAAGGAGGATCTCAGTGCAACCTATCAAATGTTGAAAGGCCTATATAGAATGGATGCTTCTTATACTGGATGAGCCTACAACCAGAGGCCAGTCTCAAAATGCAGGGACATTCATTTATAACAGAGACAAGGAGCAACTTCTTTAACCAGAGGGTGGTGAATTTGTGGAATTCATTGCCACAGACAGATATAGAGGCAAAGTCATTGAATTTATTTAAAGTGGAGTTTGATAGATTCCTGATTTATTAGGGTGTCAAAGGTTACTGGGAGAAAGCAGGAGAATGGGATTGAGAGGGATAATAAATCAGTCATGATAGAGTGGTCAATAATGGGTCAAATGGCCTAATTCTGCTCCAATGTCTTATGGTCTTAAGTTTGCTTTTTAAGTTACTGAATCAATTGTCGAAGGTTTAACTGTCACTGACCGTCTATGAGACAGGTTAGCCCCTTCTTTTCTCAAGTTGTTATTAACATGCTTACATCGAAATTACACTTTGGCATGAGCAGTATAATAACAACGTTAAGAGAGAGGAAGATATCACATTACATACTCATCCTGAAGTTAAACATTCTGCTTTCACCTCAAGCTCATCAAGCACTGGGAAATATGTCAAGGTCATCTCTCTATAAATTGAATCAACATTCTCATCTTGTAAAGACCACTACTACTTGTGAGATTTGAATAAATTAGTTTATAAAGAAAACCTGAAAGAGCCCAGCTATCTCAGACTGTCATGTAAGACGGACAGAGACTCTATTCTGGATCAATGATCTGTTTGAGGAGCTCAGCAGCTCATGAGGTGAAGGAAGGAATTGCTGACATTTTGGGTCAAAACCTGCCTCAGGACATTCTTGTAGTCTGCTCTTGTAGTTGCTGATCGACCTGGTGAGTTCCTCCAGCAGGTTGTTGCTCCAAATTCCTGAATCTAATTGTGTCTCAGAGGCAGACAGACAGACATACTTTATTGATCCTGAGGGAAATTAGGTTTCATTACAGAATGAATAGTGTACACAAGAATAGTGTAGAAATATAGCAATATAAAACCATAAATAATAATAGGTAAATTATGCCAAATGGAAATAAGTCCAGGACCAGCCTATTGGCTAAGGGCATCTGACACTCCTAGGGAGGAGTTGTAAAGTTTGATGGCCACAGGCAGGAATGACTTCCTATGATGCTCAGCGTTGCATCTCAGTGGAATGAGTCTCTGGCTGAATGTCCTCCTGTGCCTAACCAGTACATTATGGAGTGGATGGGAGACATTGTCCAAGATGGCATGCAACTTGGACAGCATCCTCTTTTCAGACACCACTGTCAGAAAGTCCAGTTCCACCCCCACATCATCACTGGCCTTACGAATGAGTTTGTTGATTCTGTTGGTGTCTGCTACCCTCAGCCTACTGCCCCAGCACACAACAGCAAACATGATAGCACTGGCCACCACAGACTCATAGAACATCCTCAGCATCATCCAGCAGATGTTAAAGGACCTCAGTCTCCTCAGGAAATAGAGACGGCTCTGACCCTTCTTGTAGACAGCCTCAGTGTTCTTTGACCAGTCCAGTTTATTGTCAGTTCATATCCCCAGGTATTTGTAATCCTCCACCATGTCCACACTGACCCCTTGGATCAGAGACTCAATTCTGTATTAATTTTGTATTATTACTACTGCATTGTTTATGAGATGTGAGAAAATAAATTAGAACATTGAAGTCTTATGCTCATTGTGGTAAATTCACTTGAATCAAGACATTCATTTTTGTGGTGATGGTTGTGGATGGGAAGGCCAGCAGGAAGCCAGTGCTTTTGAATAACTGGGTGTGTAAGAATGGAACCAAGAAGGGTTCCTGCTGGAGGTGCTGTTCAAGGCAAGTGGATGGGTGTGTGGGGTGGGGGGTTGCAGGGGGGTCAATGGCTGGTGATGAGTCTATTGGAATGGCATTAGTTTTAGTCATAATTCCCTTTTCAGTGACATTGTAGGGATTCAGAGTTGGCAAAATAGGTATAAATTTGGTACATTTCAGTACATTCAAGAAGTTTTAGAAAGTTTGTATGTATGGAAGCATCCCATTGTTTCAATACATATTGAAGATTTATAGAAACTTCCCATCCTCTACAAATGCTGTATTACATATATGAGTCATAGAGAGAGATAAAACGTGGACACAGCTCCTTTGGCCTAGCAAGTCAGTGCTAGCTATCAACCTATTTACAGTGATCTGGTTTTTTATTCTCCCTTCATTCTTATTAACTCCCTCCAGACTCTACCACACATCTGCATATTACGGGCAATTTATAGTTCCAACTAACCTACTGACCTTCATGTCTTAGGGATATGAAACACCTATGTGAATTCCGCTTAATCATAGGCAGAGCTGGCCTTCTGACTTTGTCGGTAAGTCTGGGACTTCCTTGTCTCAAAGCTCCTGCACAGAACATGGTTTCAATTGATGACTGAAATTCCCAGCATTTGTCAGTATGACCCGTTTGAACTTGGTTTGGTTACATGCTTTGAGATACAGGAAATTTTTCTTGCCTTTTCAATGAATATCTTCCCATTTTCTTGAACTCTTTACTTCCTTTCCATTAAACTATTTACTGAATCTCCTTGGGTTCCTCATCTCTGGTCATCCCAAGGCAATTTGTAGTTTAATTCTGATTAAGATTCTATGTGTAGAATTTATACTATGTAACAACTGCATCCTTAATTCGAAGTAAACCTCTTATGGGTACATGGTAGCATAGTGGTTAGCACAACGCGTAACAGTATAGGGAACCCAGGTTCAATTCCTGCTGCTATGTGTAGGGAGTTTGTATGTTCTCTCTGTGACCATATGGGTTTCATCTGGATGCCCCAGTTTCCTCCCACAGTCCAGAGATGTATGGGTTGGTAGATTAGTTGGTCATTGTAAATTGTCTGTATTTAGGCTAGGATTAAATCGGGGGATTGCTGGGGAGCATGGCTCGAAGGGCCAGAAGGCTTGTTCTGTGCTGTATCTCAATAAATAAATAAATAAACATCGTCACCTTTTGGCAAAAGAGTATAGAGAATAATTATAACAAATCAAGTCATAAAGTAGTCTAGCACAGAAACAGGTCCTTCAGCCTATTTAGTCCATGCCAAAACCATTTAAATTGCCTTCTCCCATCAACCTGCACTGGGACCATACCTCTCCATATCCCTATACATGTATCACTTAAACATTGAAATCGAGCTGACACGCATCACTTGTGCTGGCAGCTAATTCCACACTCTCATGACCCTCTGAGTGAAGAAGTTTCTCCTCATGTTCTCCTTAAATTTCTCACTTTTCACCCTTAACCCATGACCTCTAGTTGTAATCCCACCCAACCCCAGTAGAAAAAGCCTGCTTGCATTTACCCTATCTATACCCCTCATAATTTTATATACTTCTACTAAATCTCCCCTCAATCTTCTATGTTCTAAGAATACAGTCCTAACCAATCCAGGAATGAAAGGAAAGGAATGAGGAATGTTTGATAGATTTGGGTCTTTAGTCCCTGTAATTCAGAAGGATGAGGGAGGATTTCATTGAAACCTTTTGAATGTTGAAAGGCCTAGACAGATTAGATGTGGAAAGGATGTCTCCTGTGGTGGGGAAGTCTAGGTCTAGGAGAAGAGGTGCCCAGCCTCAGGATAGAGGGGTGCCCTTTCAAAACAGAGATGTGGAGAAATTTCTTTAGCTAAAGGGTGGTGAATTTGTGGAATTTGTTACCACATGCAGCTGTGGAGGCCAGGTCGTTGGGTGTGTTTAAGGCAGAGGTTGATAGGTTCTTGATTGGACATGGCATCACAGGTTACGGGGAGAAGGTCGGGAACTGGGATTGAGAAGGAAGAAAAAGAGGATCAACCATGATGGAATGGCAGAGCAGACTCGATAGGCCAGATGGTCTAATTCTGCTCCTACGTCTTATGGTCTTATGATCTAATAGGCCAAATGGCCTCTTTCTAGGCAATAAACATATTTTTAAAAATAAGGTAAAACAAATCAAGTCTTCTGGTTGCCTGGCCTTCAAAGTACCCAGCACAGGCTGTGGGAGGGAAAGTGATGTGTAGGACACTGTTGTCAAGCAGGGAGTGTTAGCACAATCAGTTGATAACACTTAAGCAGAATCCATCATCTTATGCTACAATAAAGCTTTGTATTCGAAGGTTCGCTGTGCACCAGCTTATTATGTATGTGTTAAACATCAGATTCAATAAAAATCAATGACTTGGAGAAGGGCACTCGTATTCAGCATAATTGTGTAATCATTTCTATATTAGGATAAGTTAGTCATTTACAGGAAACTGATCTGAGGCATATTGCCTTTCTCAATAAAAAGATTTTCAATTATTTGTGGAGTTGTTGTTTAAAAGATAAGTCGGTATTTAAAAGCTGATGTTGAAGTACACCCATTATATTTCTCATAACATTTTACAAAACATTCATACTTGTTGAAATTCCTTCATCAAATCTAGTCTAAAGGTTCCAAATTTACACAAATATGCCTCTAACATTCTGCACGTAGGCAATTTTCCACTTTGGGATTACAGCCAAACTTGAAGAAATTGTTTGAATGCTGGTAGCTCTGATAAAGATATCTACATCATGCAAACAAACTTGTCCCAGATGCATCAGTGATGTCTGGAGATTAAAGTGCAACTGTACCAATCCTTTCCAGACATAAACCGGCATTTTGAAGATTCTCTTCTTGTTATTTTTTTGTTTTGCAGTTTATTTTTATGTGCACTTAAATGTATATATTCATACTTCAATAATTCTTTGTGTTTTGCCAGTACTTCTCAGCTACAGATCTCATCACAGAGTTGATCCAAGCATGGGCAATGTGCTGAATTCCAGAAGTGAAATTAGAATGACTGCTCTTTTCATCACTGCAGTGTTTGACACACAAGGTGCTGGACGAACTCTGTGGATATCAGAGTTCCTTCTGCATCTTCTGATCCTCAAAGTTCCAGTATCAGAGTCCAGTGTCTCCAGTGTTTCAGTGAATATGGCATCAAGGATAATAAATATTGATGAATATGAATAAAGCTAAAGTTGAAGGAAAGCAAGGGGAAAACAGTCTAGTGTTTGAGCCATACTTCACATTATGGAAGTTTATTGGTATTGAGACACACCAGCATTAGGACATAACTGCTGAAGTTCCTTGGGCCTAATCATCTTCAATTGCTTCAATAGGTTATAATATTTCCATCAAGAATGAGTTTACTCTGTATTCCTAACATTACTGATGTAATTGCCATCAAGACCACCACTATCGGAAACTTAATTGAAGATGAAATAGAGTTCTATTAATGGTAAGTCAGAGATTTGGCAAGTGACTCACCTCCTAACCTCTCAAAACCTTTCAGTCAAACATGAGAGAATCTGCAGATGCTGGATATCCAGATGAACACACATAAAACACTGAAGAAACTCAGCAGGCCAGGTAGTATCTATGGAAAGGAATAAACAATCGCAGTTTTGGGCCAAGACTCTTCAAGTCCTGATGATGGGTTGAAACAAGGTCTGAAACATCAGCTGTTTATTCCTATCCATAGACACTGCCTAGCCTGCTGAATTCCTCCAGCATTTTATGTGTGTTGACTTTCAACCAAATGTAATGCACAAGTTAAGAATGTGACCTTGGCAAACAGACAGTATCACCAATTTTCAAAATATGAAGTTGTGACGTCTGTGTGTATATAAAGAGTTTCAGCACAAGTTGAAACAAAAAATATATTGTGTTTATTTTTTTCACATAAATCCTGTGAGAATAAATTTCATTCCATATCCCAAATTTATGATATTGATTCTGTAAGGGAGAATTTCTGTAACCTGAAGGACAATAACGTGGGGCAGGTCGTCTTTCCTGGATGAGTGCACAAACATCACTTAATATATTAAGATAGGTGGTGGTGTGGGTAATGAAGTAGGTTTTCAAAGCTTGCAGAGAGATTTAGGCCAGTTCGAAGAGTGGGCTGAAAGATGGCAGATGGAGTTTAATACTGATAGGTTGGAGGTGCTACATTTTGGACTAATCAAAATAGGACATACATGGTAAATGGTAAGGCATTGAGCAATGCAGGAGAACAGGGTGATCTAGAAATAATGGTGCATAGTTCCCTGAAGGTGGAATCTCATGTGGATAGGGTGGTGAAGAAAGCTTTTGGTGTGCTTGCCGTTATAAATCAGAGCATTGAGTATAGGAGTTGGGATGTAATGCTAAAATTATACAAGGCATTGGTAAGGCCAAATTTGGAGTGTTGTGTACAGTTCTGGTCACCAAATTATAGGAAAGAGGTCAACAAAATAGAGAGAGTACAGAGGAGATTTACTAGAATGTTACCTGGGTTTCAGCACCCAAGTTACAGAGAAAGGTTGAACTATTCTTTGGAGCGTAGAAGGTTGAGGGGGGACTTGATAGAGGTATTTAAAATTACGAGGGGGGTAGATAGAGTTGAGGTGGATAGGCTTTTTCCATTGAGAGCAGGGGAGCTTCAAACAAGAGGACATGAGTTTAGAGTTAGGGGGCAAAAGTTTAGGGGTAACAGGAGGGGAACTTCTTTACTCAGAGAGTGGTAGTTGTGTGGAATGAGCTTCCAGTAGAAGTGGTAGAGGCAGGTTTGATATTGTTATTAAAAAGAAATTGGATAGCTATATGGACAGGACAGGAATGGCGAGTTATGGGCTGAGTGCAAGTTGGTGGGACTAGGTGAGAGTAAGCGTTCTGCACAGACTAGAAGGGCTGAGATGGCCTGTTTCCGTGCTGTAATTGTTATATGGTTATATAGTAAGCATACCTCCACAGCTTTGTAATGAATAGCCTCAGAGACTTATAAGACTAGCAGGAACAATTGCTAAAAATGGAGAAAAGTAGTTCTTCGTTTTGTAGGAACAAACATATGACTGTATGCTGGATTATTGAATCTAATAATATGGGTGCTCATTTATGTATGGGGTGTCTATTAACTGGGTATTCATAACCTTAGGAACAACCTATATTGATAGTTTAATGCCCAACAGCAAGTTATCAATAGACACAAATGCCTCCTCAGACCATTTTGGCTCTTGGCTTTGTGGAATTGGCACCTTGCCCACTATGGAAAATGCAGTTTAAGGTGTACCATGTGCAAGAGATACAAACTGAGTCTTTATCACCTATCAGAAGTGAAGATGTTTTAAAATATAAAAATGCAACCTTCAATCCCCTTTAAGTCTAGTTTTACCTTCTCTTTTCATCCCATATTTATTTCCCACTCTTTTTTTCTTTCACCATATCCATCCGATTCACCAACTCTATTTCCCCCTTTTTGCAATGGCAATCTGGTTGGCCAGGGTGCTCTATGATGCCTGGCCAGTTCACTCACAGTCTGGCTGCTCTATTCCATTGCAATGATGTTTTCAACTTGCACGTTCAGCAACTTGATCCAAACACACAAAAAATTAAACAAACTGAACATGAAAGGACACGTCTACCTAAAGGCAGATGTTGTTAACTCCTTGGCTACAGCTGATGCTGGCACATTATGTTTTCAGGTACTATTTTCGCAAGAGCCTGGTGGGCTGGAATGCCGAAAGGAACGGGACTATTAATGTAAATGTACTGAATTTGCTGCAGGCCTAAATGTTGTCCCAGCACCCAGTGGAAATTTCTCTAGTTCTTCTTGATATTGGAGCATTGAGTCCAGATATGCCTTTCCCAGAAGAAGCACATGTATGCACTAGTGTTGTAAACAGCATTTCTCTGCACCTGGATCTCTGTTTGTCCATTGAGCATTTCATACATTTATTTGGTAGTTGAAAAGTTTTTCCTGCTCTAGAGAAATTTGGCAAAAACTGCAAACTGAAATGTGCAATGGTTTTTCGTGGATGAGTGAAATAACTTGTGTGAGATTAATGGCTGGAGATACACCCGAATGTTGCCTGGGATAGAAGGCTGTAATTCTTAAAGAGGGATTGGATAGGCTGGGTTTGCTTTCACTGGAGCACAAGAGGCTGAAGGGGTGACCTAACAGAAGTTTGTAAGATTATGAAGGACATATGTAGGATAGATAGTCAAACATATTTTTTTCCAGTACTGGGGAGACTAGAACTAAACAGCACAGTTTTAAACAGAGAGGGGAGAAGAGATCTGAGGGGTGTTTTTTCACCCAGGGTTGGTGAATATCTGGAAGGAACTGCCAAAGAGCTTCTAGAGGCAGATGCTTTTACAATGTTTAAAATACATTTGGACGGGTATTTTGAAAGGATAGGGGTAGAGAGATATAGAGCTAATGGTGTTAAATGGGATTGGTGTAAAGAGCATTATGGTCTGAATTGATCATCTGGACTATAGGGGCCTGTTTCTCTGCCATGTGGTTCTATGAACTTCCACAAAGCTGCTCCAACCCCATCAGTGCGATGTTACTGGGACACTGATGTACCGTAAATGGTTATAACCGTGAAATCTAAAAATGACATGAGGACAAATGCACAGAAGCTCACTGGACTCTCATGCACCAGGGAAGCAGCCAGCACAATCAAAGACCCTACCAACCCAGTTCATGCTCTCTTCTCTCCCCTCGCAATGGACAGAAGATACAAAAGTCTGAAAGCATGTGCCGCCAGGCTCAAGGACACCTTCTACCTTGCTGTTATAAAACAATTGAATGGTCCTTAGATGGACTCTACATCTCACAATCTACCTCACATTGGCCATGTAGTTTCCCATCTGTCTGCACTGCATTTTCTCTGTAACCATATAACCATGTAACAATTTCAGCATGGAAGCAGGCCATCTCAGCCCTTCTAGTCCGTGCCAAATTGTAACACTATTCTGCGTTCTATTATTGCTTTCCTTGTACTATCTCAATGCACTGTTTAAAGAAATAGTCTGTAAGAAAATAGCCTTGGTACAGGTGACAATAATAAACCAGTTTACCAACTTACCAAAGCTGTTATTAATCTAGGAACTTACAGAATTTCCTTGCTATTAAATAATGTGTTAGGAATGCACAGTGAGTTCTTGGAGACTCGCAAGTGCTTATTTCTGTTCTCTGAAGTCTCCTCCTCAAATCAGAGCTCTCAGAAACACTTTAAGTATAATAATTCTGAGGCAAATTGTGGGATCCAAGTCCCTCCCAAAGTTTCCCCACCTTTCCACCTCTCTCCTTTTAAAGATGCTTCTGAAAATCTACATCTTAATTGATGTTTAATTTTCCATTCTAACATGTCCTTATTTAGCCCAGTGCCAAAGTTTGTTTGGTAACTTCCTCTTAGGAAGTTTTTAGTAACTCAGAGGCCTGAACACTAAATGGTCCAAAACTGGCCTCAGATTTAATTTTAAACCCTAGCATTAGCGTATGAATTGTGAATGGTTATCACATATCTGCATTAGTGTCTCCCCAGTTATACCACAGCCAGTGGTATCTAATGAGTGTATGGGTAAAGCCTAGGTAATTCTAAGATAGGGCCTATGTTGTGCCGTAGTGTTTCTATATTTCTGTGTTTCTATGTCTGTCTCTGGGTGAGACAATGAATGGGATCATCCAGAGTTTCCCTCCATAACATTCTCACGCTAATGGTATTGAGGCACTACAGGAATACAGCACTAGTTGAGCTACATCCAATTGATGCATTGTTGTTTCTGTAGTACAGAACTGGTAAAGAGCATTAATTGGGCTGCAGAACAAAATTCTTTCACTGTAGTCCATTCAACTGATGATTTAAAATAGAGTGCACTTGCACTTCTGGCAGGAAGTGTGCAGACACTATTTGTTAGTTTAGTGTGCACACCTGTAACTCTTAGCATTCTGCAGAATAAGCTCATGCAGTGAGCTTCTGGACAAGACTATGAATGTACATAAAGCAACGTACTAGTATTGTTTACCTTGAATATGTATTTTTTGTGAATGAAGCTTAATTTTAAAATGTAAAAATGTCTTGCACACTCACTCTGCAACTCCGGTGCTCCAGACAGACTAACCTTGTACAACAAACTCATCAAGCAACTTGAAGGACCGGAACCCCAGTCAGTGTTATTGAAGGAATCATGAAGTAACAAAGACTGGTTGCTGGAGTACTGACTCTGGCTGTTGATGCTATTGTACATGCTCTTTGAGACTTCTCCTTTCTTGCTTAGGGTTAAGGAAGTACAGGGAGTGGTCTGTTTGGGCTTGCAGTGCATTGGGATCACTTCAAATATTGTGATGAAGAAAGCTGATGAAAAAAAGGGAAGCCTGGTTTATCTATGAACTGATCAAAACTTGGAGATTAAAGGGAACATTAGTAGAGGAGATAAAGAGATGGCAAGGATTGAGAAAATCATTGGCGCGAATAGTTTATAGCTCCTCTAGCTGTTGGGTGTGACCTCAGATTTGCCTGTGTCTAAATGCATTCCATGTTCTCTGAATCTATTGATATCACTTTGCAACTTTATATTTCTACCAAACAATTTATGATGCTATCTGCCTTCCCATTATTGGCAAACTTGAATATGTGCCTTTCCAACAGATCAGTTATTAATAAATCTATTGAATACTTGAATGCTCAAGTTGGGTAACTTCACTACTCACATCCTAACATACCTACATATTACCCCTCTCTTTGCCTAATACTTAATTCCTTAATAACTTACCTTTAATTCCGTGAGTCCTAAAAAGGAGCTTAAGTAAGGAGCATCCTTAGATTTGCCCTTTCTATTACATTCAGGCAGTGACCTCTAAATCAGCAGCTATTTTTTGGAAAATTTCTTTACCTGGTTCTTGAACTACCCATTGTTGGAAAGAGTTTTCTGGTTTACCCTATTTAAACTAACTAGAATTTTGTTCCTCTCAATCTGCTTTGCTGATACCAGACCTGATTTTTCCAGTCTCGCCTTGCAGTTATGATCTGTTATCCTTAGAAGCACTCTGGCAAACCTTCTCCATATCATTCCTGGGACCTATAAATCATATGTAAAGTGCTGTGACTGATATTTGAGGCAATACAGTCCAACCTGTTACATGAGGTGGACGAACCCAAGTGCAGACCACAGGCATGGAGGCAGAGTCAGGAGGCATCATTAGTGAGCGTGGAATCGGTGTCCAGGAGCAATGTTAGACTTAGAACTGGCAGTCCTAAGAACCATGAAACAAGGTTACTCACACTGGAGTCAACTAACAAACTGGCAACTCCTTGTTGTGATCACAGGATCTTTATCCTACATTTTCTGATGGAAAGCAGGTGTGTGTAGTTAGTGGAACCTGGGAATGACTGGAAACTAAATGAGGGGATTGAGGCCCAATTCCTGAGGTAATTAGCAAGTTGGGGGATTGCCAGAAGGGACCATGACACAACCTGGATAACAAAGCTATGTACAAACGAGCTCCCATAATGTTATTAAATTCACAGTAGTATCACAGTGGCGTAGTGGTTAGTGAGACACTATTACAGCTCTGGGCACCAGAGTCTGGAATTTAATTCTGTTGTCCTCAGTAAGAAGTTAGTATGTCATTTGTGTAAGCATGTGGGCTTCCTTCCAGTCCAAAGACATAACAGTTAGTAGATTAATTGGTCATGGTAGATTGGGTTAAATAGGTAGGTTAAATAGGTAGGTTGATGGGCAGTGTGGTTTGTTGAGCCAGAGGGGGCTGTTCCACGCTGTATCTCTGCATACATAAAATATATATAGATAAAATCCTGAGCTGAATATGTACATTTGTTCCAATGAACAGCAAAACTAGTCTCCTCTCTCTCTTTTCACATTCAGTAATTGTCATTTCTTATCAATCTTATGAATTGTGATGCCATTCATTACAACACTGTGGAGGTATATTTACCGTATCAGGTGATATTTGTATGTGTTCTGACCTACATTAATGTGAGAACACATTAGACTTGGTTTTATACCAACATCCCTAGTGCATACAAGGTTGCACCCCATCCCCACCTTGGATACTCAGGCCACTTATCTGTTATATTAATTCCTACATACAAACTACTGATTGAATGAGTCAAACGAGTTTAAAGGGCAATAAAAACATGACCAAAGGAGCAACATCAGCTTTGCAGGGTTTTGAAAACACAGACTAGAAGATATTCAAGGAGGTGGCTACCTACAACCATCATATTAACATTATTAATATGTGAGATCTGTGACAGGCTACGTAGAGAAGTGCACTGATGACATCACCATTATTAAACACATTTCTGTGAGGGCAAATCAAGCCATGGTTGACAGCAGAGGTCTGGGCATGGCTGAGAGATCGGGATGCTGCCTTCAGTTTGTGGATAAGACAGCTCTCTGGTTAGAAAGAGCTGCACTTTCCCATGCTATCAGGAAGGTAAAATTGGATTATTCACAGAGAATATACAATCATTTCTGTTTCACCTGAGACACAAAGCACATGTGGCAGGGCAGTCAGATCATAATGGATTACAGGTCCACCCTGCAAGTCAACGACACTGATTCCACTCGTCCTGAAAGGCTGAATGTCTTTTGTGCACAGTTTGATGCTTGGAACAATGTGCAGGCAAGGAATACCACCCCTTCTCCCAAGGAACAGGCACCTTGTCTGGCCACAGCTGATGTGAGGAAGACCCCAGCCTGGATCAAGCTGTTAAGGCTGAATAGGGACTGTGCAGCTCACTGAACAGATATCTTCAACATCTCTCTGGAACAGTCAACTGTCCTCACAGGCTTCAAGGCAGCCACCATCATCCCAGTTCCCAAAAAGGCAACAGTAACCTGCCTTAACAATTACTGCCTAGTGGCCCTAACCTCAACAATAATGAAGTGCTCTGAGTGACTAGTTATGGGTCACATTAAATCCCATCTTCATGCTACATTGGGCCCTTTCAAGTTCGCTTATTGCTCAAATTAGTCCATTGATAATGCAATACCCTCTGCCCTCCACTCTGTCCTGTCCCACCTGGAAAATGGTGCCTTATATGCTAGAATACTGTTTATCTACTTCAGCTCAGCATTTAATATAATCATCCTCCAGAAGCTGGTGAGTAAACTGTCCTTATTGGGTCTCAACATCTTTCTGAGTATTTGGATCATGGACTTGACTGAAAGAGCACAGTCAGGCCTTGTAGGCAGCAACATCTCAAACTCCATCACTCCGACCAACCCCAGGGCTGCATGCTCAGCCCACTGTTGTTCTCGCTGCTGATGCATGGGTGTACTGTTAACCCACTTCAAATCAAATCATCAAGTTCGCTGATGACACAAGTGGTTGGCTTCATCAACAAACTGACTGTGCAAGCACAGCAACTTGTGTTTCCAAGTGGACAAGACGAAAGAGATGATTGTGGACTTTAGGAGTGTGCAGGTTGACCACTCCTCACTGCACATAAGTAGCTGCTCCATGGTTAAGAGTTAGGAGAATCAAGTTTCTGGAAATGCACATAATGGACAATACTACCTGACCCTCAACACCACTTCTTCAGTCAAGAAAGCACAGCAGCAGCCTTTCCACTTCATGAGGAGATTGTGGCAAGTGAGGCTCCCCCCCCCCCAACCACACACAATTCTAACCAATTATTACAGTAGCAACATTGAGAGTGTCCTGATCATCTGCATCAAAACCTGGTATGGGAATTGCAAGGCATCTGATTGCTAGACCTTACAATTGTGAGGACTGCTGAGAGGATCATTGGAGATTTTCTTCCTTCCGCCCATTAGGTATTAAGAGCACTGCATACACAGGACCCTCAGCATCGTCAATGACCCCGACCATCTGACAAACTATCTCTTTGTTCCCCTGCCATCAGGTAGGAGGTACCATTGCATTAGGACAAGAACAGTAAGCATGGGAAGCTGCTTCTTCGCTCAGGTTGTGAGACTACTGAACTCTCTGTGCCCACCCAGGTCTCAACACTTATGAAGCAGCAGTAGCATTATACTGTTTACTTTTTAGCTTGTGTCATGAATGTGCCTTATTATTTGTTAATTTATATATGGTAATATTATTTTATGTGTTTTGTGCGAGTTATACGTACTGTGTTGTGCACCTTGGTCTGGAGGAACATTGTTTCATTTGGTGGTGTACACCTGTAGAGCTGAGTGACAATAAACTTGAACTTGAACTCACAGACAAAATTGAATTATGGACCTGTGTAAAAACAGATCCTGTTGATTATACAGGGACAGTCTGTACTCTGGTTTCAGCCTAACCTGTGTTTATCCAGGCTTAACATTCCTCATTTCTTTTGTACCTCATACTCTACCTCCATTTGTGAAGACCAGGATCCCATGTGCTTTACTAAACACTCTCTCAAAATGGCCAAACAGTTTCAAAGATTAATGCATATAAGCACACAGATCCCTTGACCCCTGCATAGAACAGTGTCAAGTATACTTTCTGCCAAAACATACTTCTGTGTTGACTTTCACTTGCCCATTTTGCCAGCCTATCCATGTTCTGTTGCATCCTTTACTATCTTGCTCTCTGATTTTCCCCACCTCAATATCTGGCTCATGTTTCAGACTTTATTCTGCATTGCAAATCCAAGTCACTAATATTTCTGAATAACAACACTGATCCCAGCTGCTGAACTATACATGTTGGAGTGGATATGGAGAGGATGTTTCCATTGGTGAAGAGTCTAGGATCTGAGGGCACAGCCTCAGATAAAGGGACTTGCTTTTAAAATTGAGATGAAGGGGAGTTTCTTCAGCCAGGAGATGGTGAACCTGTGGGTGCATTTAAGACAGTGGTTGCTCGGTTCCTGATTGGTAAGTAAGATAATGGTTATGGAGAGAATGGGGTTGAAAAAGAAAATCAGTCATGATTGAATGGTGGAGCAGACTTGATGGGACAAATGGCCTAATTTTGCTCCTATAACTTAAGAGTTTATACTGTATTCCTGTTCAAAAGACAGCTATCTATCTCTACTCCCTGTCTTCTGTCCACGAGTCGGTATTTTTTTATTCATCCTTCCACTGACCCATAAATTTCTTGTGTCTCAGTTCTGCAAATGTTTATTTTCTTTTAGATTTGTCAAATGCCTTCTAAAAATCTATATTGTTAAAATCTACCGTACCTCCTTTATCAGCTTTCCTTGTTATATAATTGGCTACATTTAATATGCTGTTAATGGGTGGTCCAGTAAGCTACTGTAATGAGGTTGTAGTTATGGGAGAGGACTGTGTGGCCATTGATTGGAAGCAAGCTGGGAAGGATATATAGGTCATAATTACATTAACTGATAATAGTGACATTAAACTAAAACATTTGACATTCTGGCAAGGATATAGTGGGAATCAAACCAGGAAAACGAATGCAAATTTTCGAGGCTACATCATCTTTGAGGAACTTGGAACAAAAATTGAGGCTGCAGTTCAGGATAGTTCGGAACTAACATTAGTTTGAGGTGAGAGAAGTAAGATTTACTGGGGAATAGAGGGGCAAATTTTTAACGCAAAAGATGGTGAGTATGTGAAAAGAGCTGCCAGAGGAAATGATTGAAATAGGTACAGTAACAACTTTCAAAAGTCATTTAGATAAGTACATGGGTCAAAAATGTTGAGAGGAATTTAAGCCAAATTCTGGCAAGTGGGACTAACAGTCAACAGTCAGCATGGACAAGTTGGGTTGAAGGTCCAGCTTCCATGTCGAATGACTCTCTGAGTCAGTCACTCTACCACTGGGAAGATTAAGACGATTTTGTAATGAAGCCAGGACTTAACTTTGCATTCCAGTATCATCCCAGAATGTGGAAATTTTGGCCGTGAGAATATATTGCATTATGCATTCCAGCTGGAAGTTCTTGCTTTATCAAGCCTACATTCCATGAGGACTATATTTTAATGTTTTAATGGGACAGAGATGAAGCCTGTACTGAGAGGAACAGTGAAAGTTGAAGGCAGCATTAATAGTTTTAGTGGGGTCCAGAAGAGCAGTAAAAAAGAAGTTAGGGTACAGTAGCTGTTCTACGGTTAATAGAATGGGAATGGTTTTTCTACTGGGATTTGACAGGCGTAGGTGCAAGGGACTTGGGAGAATTTTGGGAAAAGTCCCCAACTCCCCGGAAGAGCAGGAAGACATATGGGAAAGGGTGGTGTGGGGGGCAGTGGATGGATAATTAGTGATTTCAGATGGCTTACTGAAGTTACTGAACCAACAAGATTGGTTCTGGGTGTTTGACACAGTGAGGAATGCAGAAATATCAATTCTTTAAATTAAGTGCTGCAAATCAATAGGTTCAATCAATAGGCACATTTAATGTAAGAGAAATGTATACAATATACATCCTGAAATACTTTTTCTATGCAGACACCCACAAAGACAGAGAAGTGCTCCAAAGAATGAAGGACAGTTAAGTGTTAGAATCCTTAAAGCCCCTCCCACACATAAGCAGCAGCAAAGCACCTCCCCTCCCCCACCAGCAAAAAAGTATCGACACTTTCCACTGAGCATTCAAGCGTGAGCAAAGCATCAATAAAGACACACACATGTGGTACTCCAAAGATTACTCATTCACCCAGTAATTCAACATACCATAGGCTCTCTCTCTCCCTAATAAGGGAAAGAGAGGTGTCCCCGTTTCACAGTGAGAGGGGAGACAGAACAAGCAACTTGCCAATTTATGGTGTTAAAAGTCTGTTGCATCGCTTTTTCTGAGCTCTGTGCCCAAAGAACTCGGGTCTCTGGGCACACAGCTGACAGCCAGCTCGCTGCTTTCAATCTTTTGTGTACTCCCACATCACATCAGGCTGCACTGGCTTCGAATCGGCCCAGCTCCAGAGCCACGGGATCCGGCACCCTGAAGGCATGCTAGTCCTCCAGGCCATGTCCTTGGTATATTGAAAAGCAGCCGGTCGTGAGGCCCTATTTACAATGAAACTTTAGAAAACCAAAGAAAATGACAGATGTTGGAAATGCAAAATGAGAATAGCAACAGTTTTGGAGACACTTAATAGGCCAGGTAGCATCTGTGGAGAGAGAAATCACTGAAACATTAACTCAGTTTCTATTTGCACAGTAATTGTCTGATTCTGGTTAGTGCCAACAGAATTTACTGTCTTTTGTTTCTGGGTACTTTTGTCTATGGGTTAATACTTCTCTGCAGCCTTTGGAAGAATTTGAATGTACTTCATACAATATTCCAACATTGGCAATTTGACACACATAGCTTACTGACAGATTGAAATAATAAGGATATTGTGAATCTGTTGGCAATTCAGGAAAGGGGTCTGTAGGTGACACAGGTGTAAAGAGCTAGGGAGACAATGCATGACAATGAGCAGGGACAAACATAATCAGACCTTAACCTTTGACTATGGGAAGGTCACACACCTCAGTAATGTTACACTGAAATAGCTGCCGAGTCAGAATTAAGTTTGCTGAGTGACTGGATTGGAAAGGATGCAAGTGACCTGTGTCCCACATGTCAAGAAGATGATTTCAAAATCAACTCTAAGATGTTTTTAACATCATAGAATGGCAATGTTGTGTGCATGCTCTGTGCTTTGTAGCCTGCTTTGCTGGTTCCCTTGACTGTACATTTGGGTCTTGAATCTAGTAATTTACCTCTTCTTTCATCTGAGGCTTTTTAAAGAACCATTACAGACACAGTACTTGAATCATAGACATGAGAAAGTCAGCAAATGCTGGAAATCCAAGGCAACAAACACAAAATGCTGGAGGAACTCAGCAAAACAGGCAGCATCTCTGGAAATGAATAAACAGTTGGATGTTTTGGGCTGACGGAGAAGGGGGAAGATGCCAGACTTAAAAGGTGGAAGGAGATGAAGGAGGATAGCTAGATTGTGATAGGTGGAGTCAGGTAGATGGGAAAGACCAAGGGTTGGAGAGGAAGGAATCTGACAGGAGAGGAGGGTGGACCATAGGAGAAGGGAAAAAAGGAGGGGACCCAGGGGAAGTGATGCAGGTGAGAAGAGGTAAAAGGTCAGAGAGGGTAATAGAAAAAGAGAGGAGGGGGAATACCTTTTTTCCTGGAAGGAGGAATTGATATTCATCACATCAAGTTGGAGGCTATTCAGAAAGGAAATAAGGTGTTGCACCTCTACACTCAGGGTGGTATCATCTTGATGGGAATGGGAATTGTATTAAAATGCTTAGTCACCAGGAAGTTCTACTTTAGGCTTGAGGTGCTCCATGAAGCTGTCCCCCAGTTTATGATTAGTCTCACCGATGTAGAGGAGATGCTTTAGGAGCACCAGACAGAAAAGACAGCCCCAGCAGATTCACAGGTTGATAACCCCAGTAGCTTAGGCAACTTATAGATAGGTAGGTTGATTGTCAGTCTTGGTCCTTACTTATATTGTAACATGGACGAATAGAAACTGTGTATTCTATTCTAAGATTCTTGCTCTGTTGACCTATGATCACGTTAATCTTATTCATCACAAGGATAATGGGATTTGCAAACAAATTCTGCCAGGACTCAAGTGCCCGGGTGACAGGTAGAGTTTGGGCAGGGTATGTCTTTATTTCTTGGAACATGAGAGATTGAGTGTGACATTCTAGAGGTGTTTAAATTCACAAGTGGCATTGATGAGGTGAACACACAATCTTTATTTCAGTGACAACATACAAAAGACATTTGGATAAGTACATGGCTAGGAGGGGTTTAGGGTATATAGGACTAGTTTGGTGGCACCATTTACAACAATGGGCAGCTTGGGCAGAAGAGCCTGTTTCCATGCTGTATTATTAAATATTACTCTGTGTTTACTTGAGTTGAAGCTGCTGAAACAGACCAGCTACGTTAAGGATGTTGATTATATATCCTCTTACTTCTCAAGAGTTCTGCATTTGTATCAAAATACTAAGATGGTGCTGATGATAAACAGCGATATTTAAGGTTTACAAACATCTTCAACCTCTTGCTTTGGCAGTCAGAAGTGCCCACCTGCTTCGAGCCCAAGTCTTATGAATAGGGCACTAAGAAGTGGAATGGAACAGAGAGGCTGAGGAGGGCCAGTGCATTATTAAAATGGGCATCTCAAGTAGACAGAGTGGTGAAAGAAGGTGTTTAGCAACACATGCAAAATGCTGGAGGATCTCAGTAAGTCAGGCAGCATCTATAGAAATCAATAAACAGTCCACAGAAGCTGCCTGACCTGCTGAGTTCCTTAAGCATTTTGTACGTGTTGCTTTGGGTTTTCCAGCATTTATGGAATATCTTGTGTTTAAGATCTTGTGTTTTTGGCCTTCTTCTGACAAAGCATTGAGTACAGAGCTGAGACATTATGCTGGAACGTTTGACCATATAAAGTTGTTGAGACCACATTTGGAGTACTGTGCATAGTTTTGGTCACACTATTACATAAAAGATGTGGTTAAACTGGAAAACAGATAGGAAAGATTTACAAAGATGCTGCTAGAATTAGGCGGCCTGAGTTCCAGGGAGAGGTTGGCCAGGGGAGTCTTTATTCCTTGGAATGTAGGAGAATGAAGGGAAACCTTATAGAAATGTTTACAATTCTGAGAGGTAGAGGTAAAGCAGATAGTAACTGTCTTTTACCTAGGTTAGATGTCCAAAACTAGGGAGCATTGATTTAGGATGAGAGGGGAAGATTTTAAAGGGATCTAAGGGACAACATTTTCATGCAGAAGGTGGTGAGTATATGGAATGAGCTGCCAGAGAAAGTGGTTGAGGCAGGTACAATTGCAGTGCACTGTAGTGATGTAAACACTTTGAAATTAAGAAGTACATACATTGGACATTTAATACATACAATAGGAAATATATTTCCATTACATTGTTCTCCATAGGATCTTACTTTAAAACAAAGATCTCATTTATTTTTCTGCAGCATTAACAGAACATGTTATTTCCTGTGGAAGCCTGTTTATCTGTTAATGGATCAGGATTTTTGTTCAAAATAAAAAAAAAATCCTGGAATTTAAAATAAAAATAGAGTGGTGCTAGAATTACTCAGCAGGTTGGGCAGCCTCTGTGTGAAGATGAACAGGATCAACATTTCAGGTCAGACCTTTTTATCAGGACTGAAAGTAAATGAAAAGAAGCTGTTGGGAGGGTGGGGTGGATGTCTCCAATAGGATAGACTAGGTAAAGCTGTAAGCATGGTTATCTGGACAAAGAGGGATTGGGAATTGTTAGAGACTGAAAATGTACATAAAAAAGATGGATGAGATTTGAAATGAAGAGTGGAAACATATGACTGGCAAATGCTATGTTAGTTGATTAACTAAATCTAATGATAATTATGAAAGAAAACATTTAACTGAATACTCTTTCTTCCCTAATCTGCTCTTATATTCTCATTATTAAGCTATGCCACAGGACATGTATTGATTATGCTCTAATAATGAATGTAGTTTGTAATGTTAATTGCTGAATATGCATTTACTTTCTCTTCCTTCAGCAATAATATAATAAATCTGTGTTCCAATTTCTACACCATGTTTACACAATGTTGTTTTGATCCTTTTGCTTTTGATGTTTTTCCTTTTGATTATCCAGGCCTGATTGCTCATTGATGGTTGCACATGTTATGTTTTTCGGTGACTCATAGGGTAAAGTGTTGCAACTTCCTTTCTTTAAACACCCATTTATCACCATTCTTTAGACTCCAGCTATTTCTGAGAATCTTTTTTTTGTCTAAATTCATTTTTTCAGTGCCCCTCTCTTTTTATGTCTGTACTTTGACTCTGCATTTCAAAAGATATTTTCTAAATTTGTCTTCAAGCCTTCCTTCATGATCCCAAATATCATGTTTGATCTGCCTATTGTTTACTTAAACAAACCCAATATGCTGAATCCACTCACAAGAAGGTAGAGAGTGGCAGAAGAGGGCATCAGAGATTTGTGTGCACTGTCATCATTAACATCGAAGGAACTGAAAATCAGAAGAGATGTACATGAGCTGTTGATCTGATATTACCCATTTTCAAGCATTGTTATTACTTAGGACCAGACCAACTATTGTAAAGGGAGTAATTAAACAATGATAGAAAAGCGCTGAGTGGTGTGGTTGGAAATTGATGACAAAATGGAGGCAATTGAGAAAAAGACACAGGGAGAAAGATGATTAAAGATGGACCTAATAAGATGAAATGCTTACTTCATCATGGTCCATTTGGAGGGGTGTTGCCTTTGGTACTGCCCTCCTCTACTTTGTATCCAATAGTGCATCCTCAATCTTTGTTTGACCATGGCCTGTGCAGAACATTTATGATTAAATAATGATAATACTGTAGCGGTGTGCTACAAGCAGCGCTAAAATTACGACACGGAGTCGGTAACTGCAGTCGAAGGAAAAACTTTATTCGAAAACTTCAGCCTCACTTTTAAGCCTCTGTCAACCGGCCCCCCATGGCGAAGAGGCTCCAAAGCTCTGTGCTCGCAAACCCCCGTAGGCTATCTAATTGTGAGTCGGTTCGCATACGCTAGGAAATGAGCCGCCACATAACCCCCCCCCCCAGAACCGGCGATACACCCCCCAATGTCCACAGCCTGGGCCAGAACCTGCTTGGGAGGTCGGCCTCTGCGCCGAGGCGCCGGAAACTCGGCCGGTTGCGCCAGGTCCACATGGGCCGGCTTGAGGCGGTCCACCGTGAAAACCTCCTCCTTCCCCCCAACGTCCAGCACGAACGTGGACCCGTTGTTCCGGAGCACCGTAAACGGCCCCTCGTATGGCCGCTGCAGCGGTGGCCGATGCCCGCCCCTTCGTACAAACACAAACTTACAGTTCCGTAGGTCTTTGGGTACGCAGGTCGGGTGCCGCCCATGCTGTGAAGTGGGTATGGGGGCCAGGTTACCGAGCTTCTCGCGAAGTCTGCCCAGGACTGCAGCGGGTTCTTCCTCTTGCCCCCTCGGGGCTGGTAGGAACTCCCCGGGGACGGCCAGGGGCGCGCCGTATACCAACTCGGCCGACGAGGCGTGCAGGTCGTCCTTGGGCGCTGTGCGGATGCCGAGAAGGACCCAGGGAAGCTCGTCCGCCCAGTTGGCTCCTCGCAGGCGGGCCATGAGGGCCGACTTCAGGTGACGGTGGAAACGCTCCACTAGCCCGTTCGACTGTGGGTGGTAGGCAGTGGTGTGGTGCAGCTGAGTCCCCAAAAGGCTGGCCATAGCTGACCACAGGCTGGAGGTGAACTGGGCGCCTCTGTCGGAGGTAATGTGGGCTGGTACACCAAAGCGGGATATCCAGGTGGCGATCAGGGCTCGGGCGCAAGATTCGGAGGTGGTGTCGGTGAGCGGGACCGCCTCTGGCCATCTTGTGAACCGGTCCACGATAGTCAGGAGGTAACGCGCTCCGCGCGACACTGGCAGGGGGCCCACGATATCCACATGAATGTGGTCGAAACGCCGGTGGGCGGGATGGAACTGCTGCGGTGGGGCTTTGGTGTGCCGCTGAACCTTGGCCGTCTGGCAGTGCATGCACGTCCTGGCCCATTCACTGACCTGTTTGCGGAGTCCGTGCCAAACGAACCTGCTGGAAACCATCCGGACAGTTGTCCGGATGGAGGGATGCGCCAAGTTATGAATGGAGTCGAAAACACGTCGCCGCCAGGCTGCGGGGACGACCGGACGGGGCTGGCTGGTGGCGACGTCACAGAGTAGGGTCCTCTCACCTGGGCCCACGGGGAGGTCCTGGAGCTGCAAACCAGAGACTGCAGTCCTGTAACTCGGAATCTCCTCATCTACCTGCTGTGCCTCTGCCAGTGCCTCAAAGTCTACCCCTTGGGAAAGGGCATGAACGGTAGGGCGAGAGAGCGCATCCGCCACGACATTGTCCTTACCCGAGACGTGCCGGACATCCGTTGTGTATTCAGAGATGTAGGACAGGTGGCGTTGCTGGCGGGATGACCAGGGGTCGGATGCTTTCGTAAACGCAAAGGTAAGCGGTTTGTGGTCCGTGAACGCGGTGAAGGGCCGACCTTCTAGGAAGTACCTGAAATGCCGGATTGCCAGGTAGAGCGCCAACAGTTCCCGGTCAAAAGCACTGTACTTGAGCTTGGGTGGCCGCAGGTGTTTGCTGAAAAACGCCAGGGGTTGCCAGCGACCTGCGATGAGCTGCTCCAGCACCCCACCGACTGCCGTGTTTGATGCGTCCACTGTGAGGGCGGTAGGGGTGTCCATTCTGGGATGTACTAGCATTGCAGCGTCCGCCAAAGCTTCCTTCGTTTGAACGAAAGCGGCGGCGGACTCCTCGTCCCAGGTAATGTCCTTGCTCGGACCCGACATCAGGGCGAACAGGGGGCGCATGATCCGGGCAGCTGAAGGGAGGAAGCGGCGGTAGAAATTGACCATACCTACGAATTCCTGAAGGCCTTTGATCGTGGTGGGTCGGGGGAAGTGGCGGACCGCATCTACCTTAGCGGGCAGAGGGGTTGCCCCGTCTTTAGTAATCCTGTGGCCCAGGAAGTCAATGGTATCAAGTCCGAACTGGCATTTGGCAGGGTTGATTGTAAGACCGTACTCACTCAGCCGGGCGCAGAGTTGACGGAGGTGGGACAGATGCTCCTGACGACTGCCGCTGGCTATGAGGATGTCATCCAAATAGATGAACGCAAAGTCCAGGTCCCGTCCCACCGCGTCCATTAACCGCTGGAACGTCTGTGCGGCATTCTTCAGGCCGAACGGCATGCGGAGGAACTCGAAGAGGCCAAACGGGGTGATGAGAGCCGTCTTGGGGACGTCGTCAGGATGCATCGGGATTTGATGGTACCCTCGGACAAGGTCGACCTTGGAGAAGATCCGGGCGCCGTGCAGGTTTGCCGCAAAGTCCTGAATGTGCGGCACAGGGTAGCGGTCCGGTGTGGTAGCCTCGTTCAGCCTGCGGTAGTCGCCGCACGGTCTCCAGCCCCCCGTCGCTTTGGGCACCATGTGCAGGGGGGAAGCCCAGGGGCTGTCGGACCGCCGGATGATCCCCAATTCCTCCATTCTCTGGAACTCCTCCTTCGCCAGTCGGAGCTTGTCCGGGGGAAGCCGCCGAGCACGGGCATGGAGGGGTGGTCCCTGTGTCGGGATGTGGTGCTGTACGCCGTGCCTGGGCATGGCTGCTGTGAACTGCGGTGCCAGAACCGATGGGAACTCCGCCAGGACCCTGGTGAAGTCGTTGTCGGACAGCGTGATGGAGCCGAGGTGAGGGGCTGGCAACTGGGCCGCGCCCAGGGAGAACGTCTGAAAGGTCTCGGCGTGTACCAGTCTCTTCCTGGGCAGGTCAACCAGCAGGCTGTGAGCTCGCAAAAAATCCGCACCCAGAAGCGGTTGGGCTACGGCGGCCAGTGTGAAGTCCCACGTGAACTGGCTGGGGCCGAACAGTAGCTGCACCTGACGGGTGCCATAGGTCCTTACTGTGCTGCCATTCACGGCCCTCAGGGGGGGACCCGGTGCCCTGCTGCGAGTGTCGTAACTTGTCGGAGGTAAAACGCTGATCTCAGCCCCAGTATCGACCAAAAACCGGCGTCCCGACCTTCTGTCCCACACATACAGGAGGCTATCCCGATGGCCAGCCGCCGTAGCCATCAGCGGCGGCTGGCCCTGGCGTTTCCCGGGAACTTGCAGGGCGGGCGGCAACGGCGGGCTTCTGCGCCCCACCGCTGGTGGTAGAAGCACCAGTGGTCATTGGGCCGGGGGTTAGTGGGCTCTGCGGCCGGGCCTGGACTGGTTTGCTGCCGGGAGCGTGGCTGGGAGATCTGTGCGATGGACGCCCCACTCACCTTTTTGGCGTTCCACAGCAAGTCCGCCCGGGTTGCCACCTTCCGGGGGTCACTGAAATCCGCGTCGGACAGCAGCAGGCGTATGTCCTCGGGCAGCTGCTCCAGGAATGCCTGCTCAAACATGAGGCAGGGTGAGTGTCCGTCGGCCAGAGACAACATCTCGTTCATTAAAGCCGATGGAGGTCTGTCGCCCAAGCTGTCCAGGTGCAGTAAACGGGCAGCCCGCTCGCGCCGTGAGAGTCCGAAAGTCCTGAGGAGCAGGGCTTTGAATTCCGTGTACTTGCCGTCTGCCGGGGGCGACTGTACGAACTCCGCGACCTGGGCAGCTGTGTCCTGGTCGAGGGAGCCCACCACGTAGTAGTAGCGGGTGTCTTCTGAGGTGATCCGGCGAACGTGGAATTGGGCTTCGGCTTGCTGGAACCATAGGTCCGGGCGCTGTGTCCAGAAACCCGGCAGTGTCAACGAAACCGCATGAACAGAGGCGGCGTCGGTCATTTCTGGTCCAAAAATCGTTTGGACCGTCGGGGTCACCAATTGTAGCGGTGCGCTACAAGCAGCGCTAAAATTACGACACGGAGTCGGTAACTGCAGTCGAAGGAAAAACTTTATTCGAAAACTTCAGCCTCACTTTTAAGCCTCTGTCAACCGGCCCCCCATGGCGAAGAGGCTCCAAAGCTCTGTGCTCGCAAACCCCCGTAGGCTATCTAATTGTGAGTCGGTTCGCATACGCTAGGAAATGAGCCGCCACAATACAGTAAAACCAATATGTAGTTGAATTATATAAATAGGCTGTATCCCTGGTCTTTGCTATTGTGTAACTTGCATCTAAGTCAGCTATTAGTTAGAGGGAAAAGTCCAGTATTCTCTATCTGTTGAAAGACCAATGATCTGGAAAGTTGATTTTAACCCTCCCACAAAGATGCTGCCTTATCTGAATATTTTCTACAATTCCTACTTTTACTTCAGATTTCTAGCATCTGTAGCTTTTAGATCTTCAAAGGAAAAGCATTACATGGAAGAGATTCATATTGGCTTCACTAAAGAAGTATTTTTAACTTTGTGACTTTTGAACTTTTGTGTCTTCAGCTGTCTTCATTGAAGTTTCACCTTCAATCAAGTGACTGTCCTTTCTTTGTTAGTGCATGTTGGACTCCAGTTTGCTCCTTATTTATTTCTATATTGAGGTATAATGCAGATAGGCCCTTCCAGCTTATTGAGCACCTAGCAATCCCCCAACTTAGCCTTGGCCTAATCTTGGGAGAATTGATGGTGACCAATTAACCTACTAACCAGGACATCTTTGGACTGTGGGAGGAAACTGGAGCATCTGGAAGAAATCCACATGGTCACAGGAAAATGTACAAACTCTTTACAGGCATTGGCAGGAATTGAACCCAGGTCACCTGTACTGTAAAGCATTGCTCTAACCACTACACTGCCATGCTGCCCTACATCTACAACATATCCTACAGACATCAGGGTCCAGTAGGGAACCTGAGCTGCTATTTTGCATTTTTAGCCCTAAGTCACTCTACTTGATTGGACCAGATGATCTGAAGCACATTGGCAAAGATCAGGAATACAACTTCAATTTAGTTTATGTAACTTATCATGTAAATTATTTAACATTATTTAATAATAATACATTTCTGATATTCAGAGTATCTTATACAGCAAACACTACAGCAGAAATGAACAAGAAGAAATATACTGAATAGTTAAAAAAAAAGCTTGAGGAAGCATATGATTATTGTTAATCTAATCACTAGCAGAATTTCAATAGCAATATTTCACCCCATCACCAATAATGAGTTTATGATTTTATCAATATCATTTCTCACCTAATTTGAATATACAGTGGTGCTAGAAAGTTTGTGAACCCTGTAGAATTTTCTCTATTTCTGCATAAATATGATCCAAAATGTGATCAGATATTCAAGTAAGTCCTAAAACTAGATAAAGAGAACCAAATTAAATAAATAATACAAAGAACTTGTTCATTATTTATTAAGAAAAATAATCCAATATTACAGGTATTTGTTGGAAAAAGTATGTTAACCTTTGCTTTCAGTAACTGGTGTGACCCCCTTGTACAGCAATAACTTCAACCAAACATTTTCGTTAACTGTTGATCAGTCCTGCACATTGGCTAGGAGGAATTTTAGGCCATTCCTTCTTACAAAACTGCTTCAACACTGGAATGTTGATGGGCTTCCTTGCATGAACTGCTTGCTTCACGTCCTTTCACAACATGTCTATAGGACTAAGGTTCAGGACTTTGACTCTGCCATTCCAAAACACAATTTTTCTTCTTTTTAAACCATTCTGATTTACTCTTATCTTTCGAATCATTGTCTTATTGCATTATCCAACTTCAATTAAACTTCAGGTGACAGACTGCTACCCTGACATTCTCTGGTAAAATGTCTTGGTACAATTTTGAATTAATTGTTTCCTCAATAATTGCAAGCTGTCCAGGCCCTGAGGCAGCAAAGCGGCCCCAAACCATGATGCTCCTTCCACTGTGCTTCACAGTTGGGATGAGATTTTGGTGTTGGTATATAGTGCCCTTTCTCCTCCAAACATAACAATGTGCTTTTTTGCCAAAAGGCTCAACTTTTGTCTCATCTGTCCACAGGACATGTCCCAAAGCACTGTAGAACACTCAGGTGGTCTTTTGCAAACTTGAAACATGCAGCAATTTTTTTGGAGGGCATGTGTTTTTTCTGTGGTGCCCTCCCATGAACATGATTCTTGTTTAATGACTCATGAACAGAAACTTTAGCAAGTTCTAGAGATTTCTGCAGGTCCTATGCTGTTACTCTTGGGTTCGTTTTCACCTCCTTCAATATTGCACATTTTCTCGTGGTGTGATCTTTGCAGGAAGCCCAATCCTCGGGAAAGTAGCATCAGTACTGAGTTTCCTTCATTTGAAGACAAATTCACTTCCTGTGGTCTTTAGAAATGCTTTTGTAGCCTATTCCAGCTTCATATATCTCTACAATTCTTCTTCCAAGGTCCTCTGGAACTTGTGTTGATCGAGGCATGGTGCACATAAACAGATCTTTCTTGAGAAGAGCTGGTTTTATCAGTAACCTGACTTTGAATGTGTTTTTTATAGGGCAGTGCACCCCTGCAACCCAAACCTACAATTTCATCTCATTGACTGGAACACCTGACTCCAAATAGCTTTTGTCGAAGGTATTTCTCCAGAGGTTCACATATATTTTCCAACAAATACATGTGATATTGGATAATTTTTCTGAATAAATAAATGAACAAGTATAATGTTGTTTGTGTTATTTATTTAATTTGGTACTCTTTATCTAGTTTTAGGACATGTGAAGATCTGATCACATTTTAGGCCATATTTATGCAGAAATACAGAAAGTTCTACAGGGTTCACAAACTTTCCAGTACCACTATATCAATGGTCCAAATATGGACTAAAGAGCTAAAACTCCAGGGCTGAGATGAACATGACATTTCTTAATATCAAGGCAGTATTTGACTGGTGTTGTGATATTCTTAAAATGCCTTGGGGTGCTTTGAATTGTGAAAGATGTCACATAAAGATAGAAACATAGAAAACCTACAGCACAATATAGGCCTTTTGGCCCACAAAGTTGTGCTGAACATGTCCCGACCTTAGAAATTACTAGGCTTACCCATAGCCCTCTAACTTACTAAGCTCCATGTACCTATCTAAAAGCCTCTTAAAAGACCCTATCGTATCTGCCTCCACCAGCATCGCTGGCAGCCCATTTCACACACTCACCACTCTCTGCATAAAAGCGTACATCTCCTCTGTACCTACTTCCAAGCACCTTAGAACTGTGCCCTCTCATGCTAGCCATTTCAGCCCAGGGAAAAAGCCTCTGACTATCCACACGATCAATTCCTCTCATCATCTTATTCACCTCTATCAGGTTACCTCTCATCCTCCGTCACTCCAAGGAAAAAAGGCCAAGTTCACTCAACCTATTCTCATAAGGCATACTCCGCAATCCAGGCAACATCCTGGTAACTCTCCTCTGCACCCTTTCTATGATTTCCACATCCTTCCTGTAGTGCAGCAACCAGAACTCAGTACTCCAAGTGGGGTCTGACCAGGGTCCTATGTAGCTGCAACATAACTTCTCAGCTCCTAAACTCATTCCCATGGTTGATGCAGGCCAATGCATCATATGCTTTCTTAACCATAGAGTCAACCTGTGCAGCAGCTTTGAGTGTCCTATGGACTCACCCCAAGATCCTTCTGTCCTCCACACTGCCAAGAGTTTTACCATTAATACTATATTCTGTCATCATATTTGACCTACCAAAATGAACCACTTCACACTTAACTAGGTTGAACTCCATCTGTCACTTCTCAGCCCATTTTTGCATTCTATCAATGTTCCGCTGTAACCTCTGACAGCCCTCTATACTATCCACAACACCCCCAACCCTTGTGTCATCAGCAAATTTACTAACCCATCCCTTCACCTCTTCATCCAGGTCATTTTTAAAACTCATGAAGAGTAAGGGTCCCAGAACAGATTCCTGAGACACACCACTGGTGACCGACCTCCATGCAGAATATGGCCCGTCTACAACCACTCTTTGCCTTCTGGGGGCAAGCCAGTTCTGGATCCACAAAGCAACTTCCCCTTGGATTTCATGTCTCCTTACTTTCTCAATAAGCCTTGCATGGGGTACTTATCAAATGCCTTGCTGAAATTCATATACACTACATCTACTGCTCTACCATCATCAATGTGTTTAGTCACATCCTCAAAAAATTCAGTCAGGCTCATTAGGCATGACCTGCCTTTCACAAAGCCATGCTGACTATTCCTAATCATATTATACCTCTCCAAATGTTCATAAATCCTTCCTATCAGGATCTTCTCCATCAACTTACCAACCACTGAATTAAGACTCACAGTTCTATAATTTCCTGGGCTATTTCTATTTCCTTTCTTGAATAAAGGGACAACATCTACAACCCCCGAATCCTCTGGAACCTCTCCCGTCTCCATTGATGATGCAAAGATCATTGCCAGAGGCTCAGCAATCTCCTCCCTTACCTCCCACAGTAGCCTGGGGTGCATCTCATCCAGAACGATGACTTATCCAACTGGATGCTTTCAAAAGGCTCCTGCACATCCTAACTTTCTTTCTATTCTGGATCATAAATGGTTTGCAGGCCCAGAAGAACAAATTAGCATAGTGTCATTCTGTGTTGTCTGTCTGCTTCTGGCACAGAGGGACTTCATCTCCAAAGAAGAAACTTAAAATGATTCCATGCAGTGCCTATTTTGTGACTCTATTCAGAATGGGATTCAAGGGCAGCTGGATATTCCACTCTATCAAGTGTCCAGTGAAAAAAACAGAGTGATCAGAACCTCATCTCTCTGCTGAACTCTCTTCTACACTTAAACTGCTGAAGAATAAATATAGACATATCTTTAACTTTAGATCTGATCATTGTTGCAGTAATTATGTACTAAAATTGCAAAGGCATCTGTAAGCAGCAAAAACCAGTATTCAAACCAATGCATGGCTTTTGCAAATCATCTACAAAAACTGAGCTATAGCACAATACTTGCAATAACTTTGAGCAATGTGAAATGAATCCTGAAGTAATGAAAAAATATTTTGGCTTGGCTCTTGTAGTAAGATGTTGAACATATCACTGAACAGGAGGGTCAACAGGGAGTGCAGATCAATTAGCACTTTTCTTTGCTCTGCAGACATAACAGAGGCAACATGCTTTGCTCTTGCTGTGAACCAAAACGAATGCAGAATAGAAGGTAAAAGACGATGACGAAACTATGTTGTTTGTTAACCTTAGCAAAGTGCAGGAGTCGTTGTCCAACACACCTGCTTTCCTTCTCATTTTACACAGAATGCATGCAGATTCTAGTTTTCTTTTTGGCTGCCAGTTAATCATTGATCTCTCCGTCAGTGTCCTGTTTATAAATCAAGATACCACTTCAAGGCAGGTGCCTAGAAGTTCTTTTGTGTGATTCCAGCATTTTTGCAATAAGCTTTGGGAAATTGATGTTCCCTAATGTAAAACACAGACACTCAGCTTATCTGTCTGAATTGCACCAATTACATGAGGTATTTTGGTCACAATTCATGCTTCTAGAAACTATCCCTTTTCAGCATAGTATATCAGAATGAGAATCTGGTTTATTATCACCGGCATGTGACGTGAAATGTGTTAACTTAACAGCAGCAGTCCAATGCAATATGTAATATGGAAGAAGAAAGACAACAAAGTCAAATAATAATAATAATAATAATAATAATAATAATAATAACAACAATAATAATAAATCAATCAATCAATTACAGTATACGTATATTGAATAGATTAAAATTGTGCAAAAACAGAAATGCTATATATTAAAAAAGTGAGGTAGTGTCCAAGGGTTCAATGTCCATTTAGGAATCGGTTGGCAGAGGGGAAGAAGCTGTTCTTGAATTGCTGAGTGTGGGCCTTCAGGCTTCTGTACCTCCTTCCTGATGGTAACAGTGAGAAAAGGGCATGCCCTGGGTGCTGGGGGTCCTTAAGAATGGACGCTGCCTTTCTGAGACATCGCTCCCTGAAGATGTCCTGGGTATTTTGTCTAGTACCTAAGAGGGAGCTGACTAAATTTACAACCCTCTGCAGCTTCTTTCAGTCCTGTGTAGTAGCCTCCCCCCGCCCCGCCGTACCAGACAGTAATGTAGTCTGTCAGAATGCTCACCACAGTATATCTATAGAAGTTTTTGAGTGTATTTGTTGATGTACAAAATCTCTTCAAACTGCTAATAAAGTATAGCCACTGTCTTGCCTTCTTTATAACTGCATCAAAATGTTGGGACCAGGTGAGATCCTCAGAGATCTTGACACCCAGACTCTTGAAACTGCTCACTCTCTCCATTTCTGATCCCTCTATTATGATTGGTATGTGTTCCTTCATCTTATCCTTCTGGAAGTCCACAGTCAGCTCTTTCATCTTACTGACGTTGTTGCTGCGGCACCACTCCACTAGTTGGCATATCTCACTCCTGTCACCACCTGAGATTCTACCAACAATGGTTGTATTGTCAGCAAATTTATAGATGGTATTTGAGCTATGCCTAGCCACACAGTCATGGGCACATAGTGAGTAGAACAGTGGCCTAAGCACACACCCCTGAGGTGCACCAGTGTTGATCGTCAGCGAGGAGGATATGTTATCACCAATACGCATAGACAGTGGTCTTCCAGTTAGGAAGTTGAAGATCCAGTTGGAGAAGATGGTACAGAAACCCAGGTTCTACAATTTCTCAATCAGGATTGTGGGAATGATGGTATTAAATGCTGAGCTATAGTCGATGAACAGCAAACTGACATAGGTGTTTGTGTTATCCAGGCAGTCTAAAGCTGTGTGGAGAGCCATTGAGATTACCTCTGCCATTGACCAATTGTGGCAATAGGCAAATTGCCTTGGGCCCAGGTCCTTGCTGAGGCAGGAGTTCAGTCTAGTCATGCCCAACCTCTCAAAACATTTTATCACTGTAGATGTGAGTGCTACCAGGCGATAATCATTATGGCAGCTGACATTATTATTCTTAGGCATTGGTGTAATTGTTACCTTTATGAAGCAAGTGGGAACTTCTGCGTGTAGCAGTGAGAGGTTGAAAATGTCCTTGAATGCTCCTGCCAGCTGGTTGGCACTGATTTTCAGAGCCTTACCAGGTATAATGAAAACCACTAATGTACTAAGAGCACAAATTACAGTATGCCACTCCATTTAGACTTTTCTTACTTTCCAACGTGTCACAGAGTCAAACAGCATGAAAAAACCTAACTGGACCAAAACACCAATCTAAGCTGTTCCTATTTGACCCATATTTCTTGAAAACTTTCTGATCCGTGTTGTCTTTAAAAGTTGTTATTGAACCTGCAAGACTATCTTTAATGCCTTAGCACACTGAATGGGCAGCCGAATACTTTGGACCAGATAATGCCAAACAAGCCTACAAGCCCCACTGCCATTCTAAGCCTTGGATCTTAACAACTCCACCATTGAGGTTCTGTGAAGTAGAGTAGTCTATGATTGTTGACTTGACTGCACCTGCTGAGGCCACACTCTCAAACTAGTTAACAGTGTTCTGATAGTTTCTGGTTCCTGAGGGCCTTTTCACTGTTGCCAGTCCCTTTGATGATCGAGAAGAATTGGAAGAATCAATTTAAAAAACCAGTTAAAAATAACATAAAGCACACTAAACTGTTGATAATTAAATACAGAAAAATAAACAAGAAAACTTACTCAAATGTATTTACATCCAACCTCATTGACATGAAGTGCATCTTGTCTTTTAACTCACTAATTTATAGACCATTACTGAACTCAATGGTAAATCCAAAGAAATATATTGAAATATATTTGAATCAGACCTCCAATACATTCCAGTCCTCCTGCTGCAGTATACAGGCTGGATCACAATGACACCTGCAGTCAAATGGTTTCCTCCAGTATTGCTGGCTAGACTTGGCACCTTTCCGCACATTGTTTCCTCATCCATTGCACCAGTGCTTTGGGGTTAAAAGACATTGTACTATTAAAAGTTGTCGTTTCCACAAGGATCACTACAGACTTCAGTCAGGTGTATTTATTTATTAAACTGAGGCCTCTGCAGTATGCATTTTGACATTTGATGCTCACGGCTCCAATGACTTAGGTTCAATACTAAACTCTGGTATTGTTAGTGTGGAGTTTGTATGTTCTCCCTGTGATCACAAGTCTTTCCCCTGGGTGCTCCTGTTTGCACACCCATCCCAAAGACATTGGGTCATAGGTCAATTGGACAGTGTAAATTACTCTGAGTGTGTGGGTGGATAGAATTGCTGGGAATGTGGACAGAATGGGATGAGTATTGGGATTAATGTACTGCAAATGGGTGAATGTTGTTTCGATACGTTCTGTGTGTTGAGGGGCCTGTTTCTCTGCTGTGTGACATTATGACGTTATATCACCTGTACAAAATGCTTATGTGTTTTCATATTTTGATTATTCTCTGTGTGTCCACCAGTTTACCCACCTAGATTTCCTCACTCAGCCATTCACCACTGTTCTAGCTTTGGATAATCAGCAACCATCACATTGAGCTGCCATGATGAATGTTAAGATTTCTACTCATAGTGCCCAAAGTCATAAAGCGCAGAAACAGGGTTGTCAGCTCACATATCTATCCTGACCATTCATTCTAATTCCATGTACCAGTATCTGTCCATAGATAGGTCCACTTCCAGGCTACATTTCTCACCCCTTCTCTTGAGACTATAGTTCAAGATTATTTAACCTGAGTCAACAATCACTCAGATGTCTCCCATCTTGTCTGTCTCAGAGGTAATCTCTTATGCTTTGAAATTTCAGTGATGAATTGTCATAGATTATCTCCTTTATTTCATAAACCAGTTTAGTCGATCCATGCTGCACTGATAGCATGGGATTATTCTCTTCCTGAGATAAACTAATGAGAACAGCACAATATACTGGGGTGTTGTGTCAGTAATGCCCCAAAATTTGGCAGCAAAGCTGACTTACATATTGTGATGGCAATAAAGACACAGAAAACACAACTTACTGCCCCAACTGCAGCCTCATGTTTACTTTATGCATCTCATGAACGGATCCACCCAGATCCCTCCCTGCCCTCATTTACCTGTTTCTCAATGTTTAAAAACATTACATTCTGTTTTGCTTCTCTGCCAAAATGTCAAAGCTTACGTTATCCCGCATCATACTTCATCTTACACCCTCTTGCCCGCTTGCTTTAACTTCCAGCGATCTCATGTCCTCCTCACCTCTCAGATTCCCATCCTTGTTTGTATCACCGCAATGCCTGGATTTCTCACATTCTGCTTTCTTTTCTTCCTGTGAACAATATAACTTGTATTTAGATGACAATCCAAAAATTTGATGTAACACTTAACATGGAGATGAGCTGCTGATTCCTGCACATTATTTTCCGATGCCTGACTCTTGGTCTACCTGTTTTAGTTCATCATTAACAATACCTTTTTCCCTTGAGGTATTCTCTGATTTAAAGCCCTTGTTGCTACCTCTATTTATACTCTATGGTGGCTCCCTGAGAGCACCTAACTCTAACCCTAACTGTGATTAGGCAGAGCCCTGCCCATTGGGACAGTTAACTTTTATTGCAGTAATGATGTCATGAACACTCTTCCTCACAGTAATCTGTCAACTATTTTTAAATAACCCCCTGCTTCTATGCCAATTTGCATGAACCATCAATAATCCAGAGTTTTTAATCCTTCAGTTGCTGTTTGTTTATTTGGGTCTTCATATTGTTATCTGCAAATTGGACTTCTTCCTCATTCTTTACCATAATGTTAGTTCCCACATGAACTACAGTGGATAGTCACCCTGGCAAAGTGCACCACATGTGGGACTTTCAAAACTGCTTATACAAGACACTGTCTCTCCCCTGCAACTACCACATCATGCTTCTTCTCCTGCTACAGTTTTCTTTTCCAACAAATTCTATTGTTATCCCCAGGGAAATGAAGTGCACTGTACCTGTTGGTTAAATTAGTTATTCTAACCCCACTGGGGTTGTCGTCAATCTGTACTTCGTTGGTCATCACAGCTCTGTTTGAACCTGCACCCTTCGAGGTGTTGCAGAGTCTTCTTATCCTCTCCTTTTATGAATGATATAGGAGGGCATTGGTTTCTGCTGACCCATTGAAAGTACTATTCAACTATGTTGCTCTTCACCAATAACACAAATTTTCCACCCTTGCAAATATTTATCTAACTCCTCCCCTTCACCATTCCCCATTCATGTTTCCTTCTCACTCCTCTTTTTATCTGCTCATCACCTCCCTCTGGTGCTCCTCCACCTTCCCGTTATTCCATGGACTTCTGTCTTCTCCTATCAGATTCCCCCTTCTCTAGCCTTTATCTCTTCCACCAGTCAACTTCCCAGCTCTGTACACCACCCCTCCCTCACTCCCAGTTTCACCTGTCACCTTGTTCCTTCCCTCCCCCACCTTCTTATTCTGACTCCCTTCCCCTTCCCTTCCCTTCCCATCCTGATGAGGGGTCTCAGCCCAAAACGTCGACTGTTACTCTTTTCCATAGTGCTGAGTTTCTCCAGCATTTTGTGTGTGTTGCTTTGGATTTCCAGCATCTGCTGATTTTCTTGTGTTTATCTAACTTCTTTAGGAGACATTCAGTTGAATTTTTTTGTATGGTTCCAATCTGAATTCTAGATCCATTTTGGCTCCACCTTGCTTGAACCTGATTAATTTAAATCTGTTCCTCTTGGTTCTCGCATTGCTAACCCATTTCAAAAGTCAAAGTCCTGTCCCAAGCCTTTGTGGCTCATCAGGCTGGTGCTTATGCCAGTTTCTGTGGTGTGAAGTGACTGAGAGTACAAGACTCCCAGTCTATTGCGAGGTTGACCCCTAGCATTTTTTGCCGGTACCCTTTTTCAGCTGGGTAGACTGGAGCATTGTGTGGTTAAGTACCTTGCTCAAGGACACATACACTGCCTCAGCTGGGCTCAAATTCATGTCCTTCAGGTCACTAGTCAAACACTTGGCCACGCGCCACACCAACCCATTTAAAGCATCTCTGAATTTTGAATGGCTCTCTTAAACCCCTACTTAACCTTCTGAAGAAACCAAGCCCAGTCTTTCTATAACAGAACCTTTTGTGGTCTAGATTGTAATGCAATTGTTTCTATTGCTGGTTAATGGCTTTTGAAAACAAGCTGTGATAGAAAATGAAATAGTGTTTATAGTGTTACAGTTACGGAGGAAGTGTGGTTCGGGTAGACAGACAAAGATGAGGTAGGTTGCGAGATCAAGGGTTCATCTTTTCCTGTATCAAAAGTCTGTTGATAACAACAGAATAGAAGCTGTTCTTGTCCCTGCATGTTGTCAAGCAGATCTATCAGGCATGTATCAACTAGAGAGGGGAGAGAATGACCAGGCTGGGAGGGGTCCTTGATTATGTTAACTGCTTAACGTATTTCATGTGCAGTGTTAAGAATTTTTAAAAATGGAGATATTGGGATTGTGATTTTTATAATTTCCAATGGGACAAGGGAAATTGATTTTGGCTCTTTCTATAAGTTCACTGCGCGGGTTGGGGTAAAGGGGAGAAATACAATGTTAGTGATAAGAAAACACTGGAAGTACCTGCAAGTAGGTTACAGACATGGTGGGAGAGGGATAGTTAGCATAATGCTATTACAACACCAGGGACATGGGGTTCAATTCCCGCTGCTGTCTTTAAGGAGTTTGTATGTTCTGTGTGGGTTTCCTCTCTCTTTCCAAACACATTCGGATCAGTAGTTTAATTTGTCACATGGGTGTAACTGGGCAGCAGCAGCTCATTGGGTTGGAAGACCCTGCTACTGTGCTGTATCCCTGATGCACCATCAATAACTCTCGGAGACGGGAGGCGAACGATAGGCTTTTATTAGCTTCAAGAGACCACGTTTAGCAGCAAGCGACCACCACACAACATCCTGGAGACTGAGGGAGGAGCAGTGCCTCCAATCGCCTTTATACAGGGGTCTGTGGGAGGAGCCACAGGAGCAATCAACAGAGGGGTGTGTCCAGACAGGTATATGTAGTTCACCACAATCTCTAAATAAAATGAACAAATGGGTAGCGAGTCTTCCAAAAAACCATCCAGAGAGAATTGGGTGTGCAATAATATTCACAGATTTTGTTTTGAAGGAGTTTTGTATGCTACTAAGGATTTAGTTGCTGAACAGGGAGAAGGTGAATGTGCTTAAAGCCTGAAGTTACGGTGTTGAGTAAAAGCTCCAGGCTAAGTAACCTTGGGATGCCAGAGGCTACACCAGTTGACTATGTGAAATGTCCATCCTATCTGAAATCATATAAAAAAAACAAAAAGGTGAAAGCACTCAGATCAAGCAGCAGTTGTGCAAAGAAAAGCAGTTTACATTTCAGGTCTGCAATCCATTGTCTGATAAGACCATTAGACGTGGGAGCAGAATTAGGCTATCAACCATTGAGCCTGCTATACTACCCAATCATGGCTAATTTACTGTTCCTCTCATTCCACTGCCTTCTCCACCTCAGTCCAATCCTCTGCCCAATCTGCACCATCCTTTTCTGGCTTCCACCCACTCACTTCATCCCACCATGGCCACCAACTCCAACTCAGCTCTCTCCTACCAAGTTTACCCTCATCATCTCCTCTCTCCCTTTCCTTCATCTTCTCCCTCAACATCTTTGCCCTAGCTTCATAATTCAGACCCTCTCCTCTCCAACCATACATGTTCCTCAATTTCAGTCCTGTCCTCAAGAATTCATTTTCTCCCTCAACAGTCTTTTCTGTAACTGGTCCTTTCTACCACTTAATACCATCCCTTGCACCAAAGATCTGCTACCTCCTTATCTTGCATAACCGCCCCACCCACCCCACCACCTCAGCCCTCAAGCCAGAGCTGAATATATCTTCTCACAGAGCTCCACAAGAGATGGTGGAGAATGTGTATGTTTGAGAGGACCAACACTATTCTGTCAACAGGACATGAAGGGCCCTCACTGTGATGAAATTTCTCAAACTAACTCAGGGCTGTCTTATCCAGGCACATTGCAATCTCTAGCTCTCTATTTTCACCACCAAATGAATTCCACACAACTTCACCACTCTCTAGCTAAAGAAATATCTCCAACTTGCTGCTCTAAAGAGACATCCTTGTATTCTGAGGATGTGCCCACTAGTCCTAGACTCTCCCACTATAAGCTCTGCATGTCAACTCTTTCAATATTCAAAACTCTTTCCCTTACTGTAGATGCTGACTGCTTCCAGCATTTTCTGTTTTAGGTTCCCAGCATCAGTACTTTATTTTAATAGTTTTCAATTTACAGGGTGGTATTGGGATTTGCTTGCATTCTTAACTGTTCTCGAATGACTCCTATATACTGTCTGTTGCTCTCTTTCATCAAAAGGCAACCTTCCTGGGGCAGGAAAATGCCTCAGTGTCAAAAGAAGCTAAATTACTTTAAAATACCTTCTCTATTCTATTGAAGCTAAAAATGATAGCCAAGTATGTGGATCATTGATGAATATTGAGTAGAAAATCTGAAAGGTTCTAGCAGTAGTGTAGTAAAATGTTTCACCTCCACAAACCTGGTGTATGGGCTCTTCACTTAATTTCTAGTGCTGGATAGAGCGTCTGCTGTGGTGAAGTGTGCAACATTCTCACCTGAGAGTTAAGGTCATGTGTTTATGCCTCGCTGCAGAGAAGTGAACACTCAAGAGCAGGCGCTGTGCTGCTGGGGGTGATAATTGGCAGACGATGCTCAACAAGAATATAATTACATGGATATAGTGCTGAGGCTTTATAAGTCCACAACTGGGCGGTAGACGATTGCAGGGATACTGAATGTCCCACCAACCTAACCAGCAGGAATGTGAGGGGCTAAAGTCCTTTACCCTGTCAGTAATGTAAAGTCCTTTACACAGTCATAGAATTGTTTTCCACTGTGTGAACTGACCATCAAATACTCATTTACATTAATCCCTGTTTGATCTCCCCACCATTCCAACAATTCTCCTCAAATTCTACCACCTACCTGTCTGCAGTAGAGGTAATTTATGGTGGTCAACCGACCTACCAACTTTGGGGATACAAGTCAATTTCACAGAGATACACCTGAGGACTGAACTGAGGTCACTCGAGTTGTGAGGCAGTGGCTCTACCAGCTGTGCCACCTTCTGCCTTGTGGCTGTCTGAATCAGGGCAGATCACTGACCTCAGCTTTGCTCTATGAGGAAGTCCTTTCATTGGCTATGTCTGGGTAATGAAAGTTCACCCTTCCCTTCAGAAGGGGTGTCCTCACCTTCATTCCTCTTCACTGACCACATAACACCATAATGATTCTTGAGGCTTGGGCGTGATTGCAGCAGAGCCAGTCCTAGGTTAGCAAGGCATCTAGACCTCCACAACAGCAATCCGTTGATTAACAGTATGAAATGGAGTGTTTGTCTGCTGTTGCTGCTGAACTACCAGTTTCTCAAGTCTTGGCAAGAGTAACAGTAGAAGGAACTATTCATTATCTGGAGGCTTAATTTCTTATTAGGGATAGCAGAGAGAGATATGGGAGTTTTCAGATGCTGAAGAGAAAGGCTTATGAAGATCTTCCTGTCAGAACCTTTCCTGACCAACTGGAAGTTAAGGATAGGAACCTTGAAGTTCAAACAGCTCCTTGCTGGTGAGAAGGCACTGAAAAACTTTGTGAGTGTAGTCATGGACTTGTTGGAAGCCAGCCAGAATAGCAAATCCCAGCGTTTACTTGGTCTGACTCCTGTCATTGTTGTGTAAGGTCTTCATCCTCAGCAAATAAAGTATTAGTCACCCAGATGATTCATATCTGCATGACTGACTCCAATCTCTTGTTTCATGCCACTTCTTGGAAGTCATTGAGTCATAGAGCACTACAGCACAGAAACAGGCCCTTCGGCCCACCTGGTCAATGCTGAACTGTTACTTTGCCTAGTCCCATTGACCTATACCTCCCATCTGTGTGATCTTCTCTTAAATATCAAAATTGAACCCATATCCACAGCTTCTACAGGCATCCATTCCATTCCTGTACCATTCTCTGAATGAAGAAATTTTTCCTCAGGTTGCTCTTAAATATTTCACCTGTCACTCTTAACCGAATCTCAGTGGAAAAAGCCTGTTTGCATTAACCCTATCTAAACCTCTCATAATTTTGTATACCTTTATTAAATTACTCCTCATGCTCTAGGGCAGGGGTTCCCAACTTGGAGTCCATGGTATTGGTCCATGCCATAAAAAAAGTTAAGAACCCCTGCTCTAGGGAATAAAGTACTAATATATTTAACCTTTCCCTATAACTCAGGTCCTCGATTCTTGGTAACATCCTTCTTAATTTTTTCTGTACTTTATCAATCTTATTGATATCTTCTCTGTTGCTAGATGACCAGAACTGTACACAAAACTGCAAATTTGCCCTCAGCAACATCTTATAGAACTTCAACATAATACCCCAGCCCCTGTATTCAATACCTTTATGAAGGCCTATATGCCAAAAGCTCTCCCTGCAATCCTATCCACCTGTTACACTCAGCACTTGTGAGGAATTATGCATCTGTATTCTATCACACTCCTCAGTGGCCTAATGCACACCATGTAAGTCCTACTCTGGTTTGCCCTCCCAAAGTTCAACACTGCACTTATTGGCATTAAGTATCCAAATGAGGGTAATAGTAACCTTTGTTTCCCATATAGAGCCGATTTCCCGCCAGGTTTGGGAACAGTTATTATCACTCAATCATCAGGCTCTTGAGCCAAAGGAGTTAACTTCCTTACCCCCTGTTCATTGAACTGTTCCCACAACCTATGGACTCACTTTCAAGGATGCTTCGTCTCCTGTTCTCCATATTTATTGATTTTTTATTTATTATTATTATTACTTTTTTCATTTTATATTTGCACAGTTTTTTTTATCTTTTTCACTTTGGGGTTTATCCATCCTGTTGGATGTGGACTTTCATTGATTCTATTGTGTTTCTTGTATTTACTGTGAATGGCAGCAAGGAAATGCATCTTAGGGTAGTATGTGGTGACATACAGTATATGTACTTTGATAATAAATTTCCTTTGAGCTTTGTTATTGATCTTTTGATACTGGGCAAATGGGGACCTTTCCTTGACTGCTCCTGATGCTGTCTGAAAGGAGTTTGTACATCTCTTCATGACTGTGTAGATTTCCTCAGGGTGCTCTGGTTTCCTTAGCACCAGAAACACGGTGAGACTTGCAGACTACCTAGCATAATCCTCACTGATTTGATTTGATGCAAGCAAAGCATTTCACTGTATGTTTCGAGGTATGTGTGACAAATAAAGCTATTTTGTCCATGATGCATAAACATAAGCAACACACAGTCTGCTGGAAGAACTCAGAGGGTCAAGCAACATCATTGGGAGGAATATAATTGTTGACAATTTGGGTCAAACCACTACTTCAGGACTGAAAGTGGAGAAGCAGATGGCCAGCACAGAGGAGAAAAGGAGTGGTATGAAAGGCTTCTGAAGTGATTAGTGGATTCAGGAGGGCAGTAAAATGACAGGCAGGTAGTACCAGGTAGGGGAAGTGAGTGGGGAGTGCAGTTGGAAGACTATGGATGTCCAGTTTTAAGACACCTCTATAAGGAAGGTTTAAAACCTCTTCACTTTTTACAAGAAAGATCCAACTAGTTCCCCTCCACCAACACTCTAATCTGCATGACTGAGCTTGTTCTTTCCTTTAACAACTCTTTTTACTCCTTTCACTTTCTACAAATCAAAGGTGTAACCATGATCTCCAATTACTCCTGTGTTTTTGGTAGCTATGTGGAACAGTTCCTGTGGTACCACTTCCAACTCTTTCTCCATTACATTGATGACCACATTGGTGTTACTTCTTGTGCAGAACTCATCAAATTTATCATGTTCACTATCAACCCAAACCCTACTCTCAAATTTTTGATACTTCTCTTCCCATTCTAGATCTCAATGTCTCCATCTCAGTAGACAAACTGTCCATTTACGGTTACAATAAACCCACTGACTCCCACAGCTAACTATATCTACATCTTTTCTTATTCTGCCTCTTGTGAAGACGTTATTCCTTTCTCCCAGGTTTTCTTTCTCCACCACATATGCTCTCAAGATGAGGCTTTCCGTTTCAGGGCATCAGAAATATCCACATTTTCAGGTAGTGTGGTTTCTCTTCTGCTGTGGTTAATGGGCTCTGATCTCATATCTCCTATTTTCTCACAACTCTGTTCTCACCTCACCTCCTCATAGGAGGGATCCTTGAATATGTTGGCTGTTTTCCCAAGTCAGCGGGAAGTACAGATGGAGTTAGTGATGCCTAGTTTGCTGTGTCCATAACTCTGCAGTAATTTAACATTAGTTGAAGGCATCACCACCTCCCATGAAGTTCATGTGCAAATAGGAAGGTAAATTCCAGCAGGATTAAAATAATTTGTAATTTTCAGTGGCAAGATCAGCAATCCCAATGGGTCCCACTGATCCCATACTATTCTTCAAAGTACTTTGTACTAAAAACACATTTTTATCCATAACATTATCCACAGGAAGCCCAGCAGAAACTTCTCTTATGCCAAGAAAAATACAAACTGAAGATTTTTGGCCCATTGGGTCCTCAGCAGTTCTCAGCAGTCGCATTTCCTGCAATACACACAAAATGCTGGTGGAACGCAGCAGGCCAGGCAGCATCTATAGGGAGAAGCGATGTCGATGTTTCGGGCCGAGGCCCTTCGTCAGGACTAACCGAAAGGAAAGATAGTAAGAGATTTGAAAGTAGGAGGGGGAGGGGGAAATGTAAAATGATAGGAGACCAGAGTAGGTGGGATGAAGCGAAGAGCTGGAAAGGTGATTGGCAAAAGGGATACAGAGCTGGAGAAGGGAAATGATCATGGGACTGGAGGCTTAGGGAGAAAGGTGGAGGGGAGCACCAGAGGGAGATGGAGAACAAGCAGAGTGATGGGCACAGAGAGAGAGAGAGAGAAAAAAAACTAAATATATCAGGGATGGGGTAAGAAGGGGAGGAGGGGCATTAGCGGAAGTTAGAGAAGTCAATGTTCATGCCATCCCATTTCCTGTTGCCTTATTGTCTCCTATTGGCATATCAACTCACCATCTGTTGCTTTTTTTCTGCCACTAACCTAAAACAAAGGGTAATTAATCCACCAGCTTGATCTGAAATCTGTGAAGAAACTGAATCAATCAGAGGAAACCTAAATGGTTTGATAAAATGTAAACTCCACAGAGAGAGCACCTGGGGTCAGGATCGAACTCTGGTCACTGGACTAGTGAGGCAGCGCTAACTCCTGTAGTACTCTGCTGCCCTAAAAGAGAAGTGCATGTCAGGAAGCAAAGAATCTGTGCACCATAACATTCTGTGGAAATAGGTGTAAAATGACAACCTAAACATCCAATCAAATTCAGAGTTATACAGCAAGGAAACTGGCCCTTCATCCCAGCTGGTCCCTGCTGACAGAGATACCCACCAAATCTCACCCCATTTGTCCGCATTTAGCTTACATCACTCTATCTTTTCTATCAGTGTACCTGCCCAAGTTCTTTTAAATGTTATTAATATACCTACTGCAATCACTTCCACTGGCAACCTATTCTACATTCTGCATGAAGAAGCTGCCCCTCTTTTTCTTGTTAAATCTTTCCCCTTTCACCTTAAACCTATGCCTTCAAGTTCTAGATTTCCTAGCCCTGGGAAGAAGACTGTGTGCATTCACCCTATCTGTGACCCTCCTAATTTTATATACCTCTAGATGATCACCCCCATTTCCCATGTTAGAGTAAATAAAGTTGCAGCCTGCTCAACCTGTCCATAATTCATTCTCTTGAGTCCCATTAAATCTCCAGAGACTCTTACTGTATCCAAAGATAAGGAAGGTTTCAAGCATTTGATAGCCAAGAAGCATTTTAAGTGCTCAGATGTATATAACTTAATTATAAAAATATTTACCCCACATTGCATTTTCTCTCAATACTTTCCTTCATTAATTGCAATCTTTTTCCAAGTCCTATAGGAAACACAGTTTAAGGAAATGACACCTATCAAAGAGGACAAAGTTTCACTGATATGCATCATTAACACAGACAGGAGTGAAATCAAGACAGCATGAATGAGCTCTGATCTCATTTTTCATGCTTCCTGTGACACAGAATATGTTTTCCCTCTTCCATGGCATCAGATTAACATCTGCAGATATGTGAGTGGTTGTGTTAACTAATTCACTACCTCGCAATTTTCACTCAGAACATTTTACTAAATAGTGAACAACATAGTGAACAAACAAACACAAGAAAATCTGCAGATGCTGGAAATCCAAAGCAACACACACAAAACATGGGAGGAACTCAGTAGGTCAGGCAGCATCTATGGAATTGAAATGTTATTAATATTGAACATATAGCATTATGTAAAGCAAGGATTGCTTTTTTGATTGTGAAACAAGCAAGATAGTTTTGCACATTTGTAATTACTAAATACTAACACTTCCTATTGTCTGTCATACATTGATTCACTCTGCAGGATTTTCCATCCATTAGAAGAGTATTTATGTGTTAAATTGAGTTTAGAAAGTCTCCAATAAATAGAGAAGGAGGCTATCTAATAGAATAAGCTGGTGCCTTTCTCATAACTCTGAAGATAGCTCCTAGCTAAAGTTTTTGAATATTTTGGAAACAATAGGTGAACACTTTGTGAAAACCTGTGTTGTAGCAATAGCTATCATTCCATGTCATGGCATGTGGTTCTGCTGTTACTGACACTACAGCACATTTTGTCGGCCCATTTGTTACAATTAGACTTGACAGGACACGATTTTCATCAGTGAACATCAATAAAGGGAGCTTTCACCTCACGACCACAGGTCATTGAAAAAATATTTCCATTGTTAATAAGTTAATTAATAAATCAACTATAACACAAACCATTTAGAAATGTAACAAGCAACTTAGGGGAATTCTATTTATTGTTTACATTGTTTCTTAAAAATGGACTCCATGATTTAAAGTGGATATGATCTATAATATAAACCTGTGCATCCTTAATGTTTTTATTTTGACAGCTGATTGCATAAAGCCTATAGTAGTCTGCTCCCATTGATTCATTATCTTGCCCCATAACCCTAATACCGTGCTTCTTGAAAGGTCAAATTGATAAAAAATGATAGTGAGTGCCCCAAACTAAACATTGGTTATTAAAGCTGAAGTGATTTAAGCAATCAAATTCTGCAAGCTCCCTTTCAATTGGCTAAATTTTAGTGTAAAATTAGTAAATTTAAAATTGTTAACTCTAATCTAAAGACTGAAAATGCTGGAAAAACTCAATGGCTCAGGCAGTATCTGTGGGGAGAAGAAAACTTTTCAGGTCAAAGTTTCCTCTCCAGAAGCAGAAAAAAAAAGTGATTTAAAAGGAGTAGTTTTAAGCTGCAGAGATGGTGGGAGGGATTGCTAGGAGAATATCTTTGATAAGGTGACCATATTCTGTGGGGATGAATCCTCTAGTCTGATTGGTTAATGGAAAGAGGGTCAATATGCTTCTTGTCTGTGCAAACTGGCTAACCTTTCCAGGGCTTCCTGATTTATTTCGGAGTTTTAGAATCCACATTTTTTTTTATTACTGTGAAGGCCCATTCTTCCCTCTTCATTCTTCTACTTCCCTGCAATTTCCAGTTTTTAGATCTATGCCAAAGGGGGCTATGCTATCAGTTTTCTTGGTGCATAGTTCTTGTCCTTATCCTTACACTTATCTCTATCTCTATGACTGACCATTGGTCCTCTTTACACTTCTGTGGGACAGTGGCAAGCTTTCTCAAACTTTAGTTTGTCAATGTGCATTGGGATTGCTTGTTCTGTTAGGGGTATTATATAAGTGCCAGTTAGTGGTGTCAACAGCATTCACCACTGAAGCTTGTTCTTATCAGTCAATATAGAAATGTACAAGTTGGTGCCTGAAATGTGAGTTTCTTACAAAGGCAGTCTCATCCACTTGTTCCTCATATGAATTGACTGAACATTGCAAAGTTGCTATTATTACATAATAGATGAAAACTAAACTTGGAGGATAAACTTAGGTAAGTCCAGATAGAGGGGTTCAAGCTGAAATGTTGACCATCTATTTCTGTCCAACAGCTCAATTTTTTGCTTCAGATTCCATCATCTCTAGTCTCTTCTGTCTTGAGAGTTAGGGTTTGTTCAATACATTGCACAAACCCTTTCAAAAATCTGGAGGTTTTAGTTACTGCAAGACAGCAAGAGACCTGACGAAGATTTTTACATTTTCATTAGGCTTAAGTAAGGTGTCAGATGACTGAATGTTATCTAATGATATTTTCCTTTATTTAAGGAGAGCAGCAGTGATTGGACAGGCAACCAAAGTATAGTGAACTTTACATTAAGGGTAGGGATATTACTGAAGAACATCCTGAGGGATAGGACTTATGTACATTTGGAAAGGTCATAAGACCATAGGGTATAGGAGCAGAATTAGGCCATTTGGCCCATCAAGTCTGCTCCGCTTTTTCATCATGGCTGATCCATTTTCCCTCTCAGCCCAATCTCCTGCCTTGACTAATCAAGAATCTATCAATCTCTGCTTTAAATATACCCAAAGACTTGGCCCCCATAGCTGCTTGTTGCAATGAATTCCACAGATTCCACATACCACTCTGGCTAAAGAAATTCCTCCTCATCTCCATTCTGAAAGGAGCATTCCTCTGTTCTGAGGTTGTTTCCTCTGGTCTTAGACTTCCTCACCATAGGAATCATCCTCTCCAAATCTACTCTATCGAGGCCTGTCAACATTTGATAGGTTTCAATGAGGTCACCTCTCTTTCTTCTGAGAAAGGCCCAGAGCCATCAAACAATCCTTTCAATCCCAAAATCATTTTGTACCCTCTCCAATGCCAACACATCCTTTCTTAGATAAGGATCCCAAAACTCCAAGTGAGGTCCCACTGATGCTTTATCAAGGCCGGTATTGATCAGGGAGAGTCAACATAGAAATCCTGACATCCTAATCTGATTAAGTCTCTTGAGGGGGTTACTAAGAAGTGAAAGGAAGGTGACAGATATTGTCTATATGTACTTCAGTGATGCATTTGAAAAGATCCCACTTGGTAAGATGGTGTCTAGGAGGTTAAGGCACATGGGAATTTGAGGTGAGCTGGCTCATTGGATGTAAATTTGGCTTGGTAATAGGAGCCACAGAATGATGATGGATGATCATATAATTTCAGTGGTCAGGAGCCTGCTCTCAAACATCAGCCATTACTTCTAGTAGTTATCAGAAGGGCATGATGTGCTGTTTTGCAGCCCAGTCAGGGAGATCAACAGAGTGTCAAAATTTCAGTTTTGGTGACAGAAAATATCCTGAATGTGTTATAGAGTTATAGAGCATGGAAACAAGTCTTTTGGCCCAAATTGCCCATGACAACCAAAGTGCCCACATAAGCTCGTCCCATTTGTCTGCATATTAGAGGCCCATATTCCTCTAAAGTTCTCTTTCTATTCACATCAGGCATTGCATACATTGTCATTTTACCCACCACTACCACCTCCTCAGGCATCTTGTTCCATATACACAAGATCCTTTGTGGGGAAAGCTTTCCCCTTAGTTCCCCTTTCAATCTTAAAAAATCTCCTCACCTTAAAAAATCTATGCCCTCTCGCTTTTGACACCGCTAACCCCAGGAGAAAACCTGTGACTATTCACCTTACCGATGTCACTCTTGATATTGTAAATCTCTATAAGGTAACATTTCAGTCTCATTCACTCCAGGGGAAACATTCTGAACCTATCCAATCTTTCCTTATACCTCAAGCCCTTAAGTCCCAGCCGCATTCATCTGATTTGTTTCTGCACACTCTCTTCCTAGCTTAATCACATCCTTCCTGTAGCAGCATGATGAGCAGATCTGTACACAGTACACCAAATGCAGCCTCAGCAAACATCTTGTACAACTGTAACATGACATCCTAATTCCTATATTCATTGCATTGACAAATGACGGCAAATATGCTACACACCTTTCTTCACCACCCTGTTTAGCTGCATTGCCTCTTTCAGGGAACTACAGTATATACCTGCAGCCTCTTGGTCTTTCTGCTCTACTACGTTCTTCAGGGCCCTGTCATTTATTGTGTAAGTCCTGCCCTGGTTCAACTTCCCAAAATGCAACAATTCACATGATATTGAAGAGAGTTTTAATCAAGCATGGAGTGATAAATTATCCAAGGCTATGTGCTTAGCCCCCTGCTCTTCTCACTTTACACATGACTGTAAGGCTAAGCACAGCTCCAATGACACATTCAAGTTTGCCAATGACACCACTGTTGTTGGCCAAATCAAAGATGGTAACAAGGCTGCATATAGAAGGGAGATTGAAAGTCTGGCTGAGTGGTGCCAGAACAACATCCTCTTATTCAATGTCAGCAAGACCAAAGAGCTGATTATTGACTTCAGAAGGAGGAAACTTAGATAGTTTAGGGAATGGGCAAAGAAGTGGTAAATTAAATACAATGTTAGAAAGTGTATGGTCGTGCATTTTGGTTGAAGAAATAAACAGACAGACTGTTATCTAGATGGGGAGAGAATTCAAATTGTAGAGATGGAAAGAGACTTGGGAGTCCTTGTGAAAGATACCCTAAAGGCTGAGGCGGTTGTGAAAAAGGCAAATGCAATGTTGGCATTCATTTCTAGAGGTATAGAATACAAGAGCAGGGATGTGATGTTGAGGCTCTATAAGGCACTCGTTAGACCACACTTGTAGTATTGTATGCAGTTTTCAGTTCTTTATTTTAGAAAGGATATACTGACATTGGAGAGGGTTCAGGGAAGATTGATTCCAGGAATTAAAGGGTTACCATATGAGGAACATCTGGCAGCTCTTGGGCAATATTCCCTGGAGTTCAAAAGAATGAGGGGGGATCTCATAGAAACATTCCAAATGTTGAAAGGCTGAACAGTTTAGATATGGCAAAGTTATTTCCCATGATAGGAGATTCTAGGACAAGAGCGCAGGACTTCAGGATTGAAGAATGTCCATTTAGAACTGAGTTGCAGAGAAATTACTTTACTCAGAGGGTGGTAAATCTGCGGAATTTGTTGCCACGAGCAGCTGTGGAGGCCAAGTCATTGGGTGTATTTAAGGCAGAGATAGATAGGTTATTGATTAAACAGGGCATCAAAGGGTATGGAGTGAAGGCAGGGGAGTGGGCATGACTGGAAGAATTGGATCAGCCCATGATTGAATGGCGGAGCAGTCTCGATAAGTCAAATGGCCTACTTCTGCTCCTATATCTAATGGTCTTATGGAAACTAGAGGTCCACAAGCCAGTCCTTATCAGGGGTTCATTGCTGGAGAGGGTCAGCAACTTAAAATTTTTTGGTGTTATCATTTCAGAGGACCTGCCCTGGACCTAGCACATAAATGCAATTATGAAAAAATCATGGCAGCGCAACTACTTAGAAGTTTGTAAAGATTCGGCATGACATCTAACACTTTGACAAATGTCTATAGATGTGTGGTGGAGAGTATATTGACTGGTTGCATCACAGCCTGTTATAGAAACACCAGTGCTCTTGAATGGAAAATCCTATGAAAGGTAGCAGATACGACCTAGTCCATTGTAGGTAAAGTCCTCCCCACCATTTAGCACATCTACAAGGAGTGCTGTTGCAGAAAAGTAGCATCAAATATCAGGGACCCCCACCATTCAGGTCATGTTCTGTTTCACTGCTGTCATCAAGAAGGAGATACAGGAGCCTCAGGACTCACACCACCAGGTTCAGAAACAGTTATTACCCCTCAACCATCAGGCCATTGAAACAAAGGTGATAACTTTACTCAACTTCACTTGTCCAATTACTAAACTGTTCCCACAACCCACTTTCAAGAACTCTTCATCTCATGTTCTTGATATCTATTGCTTTTTTTTTCTCTCTTTTGTATTTGCACAGTTTGTTGTACTTTGCACATTGGCTGTTTGTCTGCCCTGTTATTCTATTCTGGTTCTTGGATTTACTGAGTATGTCTGCAAGAAAACAAATCTCAGGGTAGTGTATGGTGACACATATGTACTTTGATAACAAATTTACTTTGAATTTTGATAAATTATTGTATCCCAAATTTTGGCTTTGGAAAAACAAACATTATTGCAGATTTTAATTTCCTCAGAAGAATTAATGATATTTTAACTTATACCATTTTTTCCCAATTTTCAATACTAAATTTGTGAGCTATTTAAAACATTGGCTGAAATAAAACATTTTGCATCTTGGCGAAAATTCATTGTGGGATTGTCCTCTTAGCCAGTTTAGTAACATCACAGCTGCTCTTCCCTTTGAATAGATTTCAGCCAGTGTGGGAAATGGGGAAATCTATGCAACAGAGATGGGTAGATTATTGTGGGAATCTTTTATCAAGGTCACCTTTGAGAGCAAACTCCAGTCTGTTAAGATCTAAGTTTACAGTTTGAACACTTGTTGTCCGTAAAGCCCTGTGTTGTATCAATAATGGAAACAAAGGAACCTAGCAAAAACATTTGCATTACAGTAACAGAAGTCATAAAAAAGTATCTTGTTGATTCTAAAGGACTTTGATAGTTCTTGGGGTGATGAAACATTTTCTGCAAACACTTGAAAGCAGAGTTGATACTATTGTACCCATGTGCCCTGTGTTCTTAATAAATGTCTCCTATAATAGTTTAGAAAACTGAAGTGTAACTTGTATTTATTTGGTGCCTTTCAGTTTCAGTTGGTCAATCATAAATCAGGGTCAAATTGTTCAATATGATCCCTAGGGGAACATTAGATGCTTTGTATTTTTTATGCCTAGAACATGAGTGCTCTTTAGGCTTTGCCAGATGAACCATCTGTGAAAGGTTGTGATTATGTTTTTGCAGTTTTCCAGTCTGGCTCTGTTGGTTCTGGCACTGAAGCTGACTGCTTGATCTTTCCATCCATCTCGTAGTGACCTTCATTTCATTTGTCTACTTGCACTGCACTTTCTAACTTCAAAACTATACCCCACTGACATAGTAAAATGCAGATACTGGAATCTGCAGCAACACACAGTCATGAACCTGGCAGCTTTGATCTTCTTGGGTTTATGAGCACCTGACAGCCTTGATTGGAGTGGTTAAACCCTTGTGTTTTCAGTTAATCTTGTTCAGTTGATTGAGGTGTCACAGGTTTCCAGTTTTCTGTGATTAATTAAAGAGGACTCTCAGTCAGTACCTGAGGTTGATCATTATGTCAAAGAGAAAAAAATCTCATGGTGTTGCTCCTGCTGGGCCCTGTTGGTCAGAGAGGATGAGTTACCTTGTAGTGTCACTTAGTTGTTCTTCTGAGACCCTGATTCCAATGTTTAATCATGTCTTTTCCTGAGGATCCTTCCATTCCTCTGCATCTGAGTCCAGTCTTACAGGAGCATCATGACACACACCAAAAGCAGGAGGAACTCTGTGGGTGGAGCTGACATTTGTAATGACACTCTCCAGATGAAGTGCCTTGACCTAAAAGCTCAAGTACATTTGGCCTTCTGTTTTCTTTTTATTAACTCCCTGTACTTGGGAATGGCTTGTCTGGATGGTGCACCAAAGTTTTCCCCATATCTTGGTACATGTGACAGAATTAAACCAACAACAATATCAATGTATGCTGGGCATGGAGTTTGGTGAACCAAAAGGCAATCAAGCAGGTTGATATTTATGAACATAAGGAAAATAAATTAAAAAATAATAATTTAGTTCATTTATTCTTGTTTCTGCTTCATGAATTAATTTGGTTAGGAATAGGGACATTTGTGTACCTCTGACCAATGGGAGGAAGGTACATGCTGTGTCATAAATGAACTCTTAATACCCTGGTGTCACACCTCGCTTTCAGCTGTGGGTAAATGTGCCCGAGAAGGGTTACCAGTTGAAAAAAAACAGATGGGAAGCCACAACAGCACATTAGTGCAAAGGGGTTTTATTTAGCCAGGTGAAAAAGAAGAGCTAAAGCTGCCCAAAAGTTGTGAAGTAAAGAAGTATTTACAAATAGACAAATGAAAACATGTACATACAAAAATTTACAAATATACAGAGGCTTTCCAACATAACTATTCACCAACCATAAATCCAACCTCCACACCTCTCAGAGAGGCAGACTGAGGGTTTTAAAATGCCTGTGTAGAGTGTCGTGGGCCTGTTCCTACTAACGCAGCAATTATTTTAGGGCACCCTAAACTGTCCACAAGGAGTGGGTTATCATGAAGTAGCTGCCACATTTTCTATAGTGGAAACATTATCAACTGTAGTCCATATGAGCACCAATGACATAGACAGATGCATTATTTAAGGAATTAGGAAAGAGATCAAGAAGCAGAACCAAAATATTAATAAATTCAAGATTAGTTCAAAGTAAATTTATTATCAAAGTAGATTTATGTCACCGCATACAACACTGAGATTCATTTTCTTGTGGGCATTCACAGTGACTTCAAAGAAACAATAGAATCAATGAAAAACTACACTTAAAAAGATGGACAAGCTTGTGCAAAAGACAATAAATTGCTGCAAATGCAAATCAAAGTAAGAATAATGACAGATAAGTATGTAATATATAATATTGAGAAAAAGTTGTAGAGTCCTTGAAAGTGAGTCCACAGGTTGTGGATTGATCTCAGTGTTGGAGTGAATGAGCTCTGGATCAGGAGCCTGAAGGTTGAAGGTTAATAACTGTTGCTGACCCAAGGCTCCTGTACCTTCTTCCTTAAGGCAGCTGCGAGAAAAGAGCATAGCCATAGAGCATAACCCCCATGGTGGGGGTTCATGATGATGGATGCTCCTTTCTTCTGGCAGTGCTCTTTGAGATGTGTTCAATGGTGAGGAGAGCTTTACCTGTGATGGACTGCGCTGTGCACCAATAAGTATAGAAATAAGGAGAGAGTTCAAGTAAATGTATAGCTGAAGAGATGGTATGGGAGGGAGTGCTTTAAATAACTGGCACATTGGAACTGGACCTGGGAAAGGTGGAACCTGTCCAGAAAGTAAATATATTCCAACATGCAGATGTTTAGCACTTTGGATAAGCTCTACTTGAAATACTGTTTGCAGTTCTGGTCATCCCGTGACAGGAAAGATGTTGAGGCTTGAGAGATGGTGTAAAAGAGGTTTAACAGGATACTACCTGGATTGGAAGGCACTGGCTAAGAGAAGAGGTTGGACAAACTTGGATTGTTTCCTTTAGACCATTGTATGCTGAGGAGAAACCCGAGGGAAGTTTAGGAAATTAGGTGAGGCACGGACTGGAAAGACTGTCAGAATCTTTTTCCAAGAGTGGAAATGAGGGCAGTTAAGGTGAGAAGTGGACAGTTGAAAAGTGATGTGCACAGCAAGTTTTTATTTTACACAGGTGTCAGAAGCACTCTGTTATAGCAAGCAGATAAGACAGTGGTATTTCAGAGGCATTTTCATGGGCACATGAAAATGGAGGGTATGGACCATGTGCATACAGATGGGATTAGTTTAATCTGGCATTACGTTCAGTACCAACATCATGGTAGAAGGCTCTGTATCCATGCTGTGCTGTTCCATGTTTTTCATCTATATGCTAATCTTTCTGCATCTGTTGACGTGGCAGGGGTGGTGGTGAGGCATTGAATAAAAATTCTGCAGAGAGACAAACAGATCTGGAAATGGATGAAGAAAATGAATTTAAAATTTTTGAAAGGCAATGAAAACGAAGGTTTGAATAAATCCCAGATACCGTAGATGGGGGTTGAAAAAAATAGCTTTTGGCATATTGGCCATCATAAATGTTCAATGTAAAATGTTATGAAGATATGCACCTCAGTATGGGGGAACTTCTTTACTCAGAGAGTGGTAGCTGTGTGGAACGAACTTCCAGTAGAAGTGGTAGAGGCAGGTTCGATATTGTCACTTAAAAAAAAATTGGATAGGTATATGGACAGGAAAGGAATGGAAGGTTATGGGCTGAGTGCAGGTCAGTGGGACTAGATAAGAGTAAGTGCTCGGCACAGACTAGAAGGGCCAAGATGGTCTGTTTCCGTGCAGTTATAATGCTTATAATGCTTCACTTATGGAGACATATATATGAACAAGCTCCTAGAATATTAAGTTAAGAAATCAGATGTGCATCTACAGGTGTGTTGCACCTATGAATCACAGAACTAGTTTCCTCCCTCTCTCTCTTTCTCCATGTTTAATAATTATTCTTTCTTATCAGTCTTAGGTGCTTTTAATGCCATTCATGACAAAATTGTGAAGGTATGTATACCACATTGAGTCATTTTTTTAATGTATTTTTCAACTGATGATTACTTAGAGCAGTCTGTAAAGCTGGAGAGAACTGGAAATGTCTAGATCATCCTTGCTAGTAAAGTTGCACGGCAGTGGAGAGGAGTGGGACATTTAAGAAGGGGAATCAAGGGGTTCAGGATAAACATGTTCCCACAAGGATAAGCCACATTTTTTCGATTAGAGTCGTTAAATGAGGAGACATACACAGGTTAGTGTAAGACAAAAGAGGCAGTGCTATTTTAGACATGGAGAGCAGGAGTGCAGAAAATATGAATTTAGAAGAAAAACTAGGAAAGCAAAGAGAGGGTATGGAAAAATACATGCACGTTCATAGAACATCAAACATTACAGCACAGGAACAACTCCTTCAGCTCACCGAAAGTGTCTGCCGAACATGATGCCAAGTTAAACTAGTCCTTTTCTGCCTACACGTAATCTATGTCCCTTCATTCCCTGTATATCCGCATGCCTATCTAACACCAATTGCATGCCACTTTTGTATCTGATTCCACCACAAATTCTGGGCAGTCTGTTCCAAGCATGTACACTATGTACAAAAAATCTTGCCCCATTTAAACTTGCCCCATTCTCAGATTAAAGCTGTGCCTTTTAGAATTTGATGTTTCTGCTCTGCGCAGGAAGACTCTGACTTTCTACCCTGTCTGTGCCTCCATTTTATAAACCTATATTAGGTCTTCCCTTAGTTCCTGATGTTCCAAAGAAAACCTTGTTCCCTAAAGCGTTATGCTTCTTCACAAGTTAGCTGGTTCACATCCGAGATGGGAGTTGATGGAGGGGACCCTGTAGGTGTAGTGTATTTGATTTCCAAAAGGCTTTTAACAAGATTTCACATAGGAAACTGGTATTTACATTTAAAGTCCATTGTATTGGAGTGTGTGTTTTAATGGGTTGAAAATCGGCAATCACATTGAAAGCAGAGACATTTCTGACTGGAGAAATGGAACTAATGGAGCAGCAAGGGATGCGTTCATGGCCCAAAGTTGTTCATGATTACTGATGTAGAGGAAGGAACAGTGTGCAGTGTTTACATTACACATTGTTGTACCAATGGTACAAACATTGGTGGAAGGGCATGTCGTGATGAGGATACTCTGATTCTTCAAAAGAACATTAACATATTGAGCAAGGTAAAATCTTGCAAATAAAGTTCAATGTAAAATGGTATGCACCTCAGTACGGAAAATCTAAAGATAGGTTATCACTAAATGGAGAGAGACTGTGAGTGAGTGAAGTTCAGAGTGAGCTGCACGAGTGCATGAATCACTAAAAACTAGTGGAGAGATCCTAAAAGCAGTTAAGCAGGCAAATGATATTTTGGACTTCATTACAATGTGACTGAAGTTTAAAATTAGGGAAGCATTGCTGCAGTTGTACAGGATGCTGGCGATGTCTCAGCTGGAAATCTGCATAGTTTTGGTCTCCCAACCTAAAGGATGTAGTTACGCTGGAGGTAGTCCAAATGAGATTAGGCAAGCTGGAATAAGAGGGTTTTCTAGCCAAGAGAGACTAAATAGCTTAGACCTTGAAGTTTAGAAGAATGAGGGATGACCTTCATCAAATATACAAAATCCTCAGGGGATTTGACACAGAAGATGTTGGGATTCTTTCACTCATGGTAGAGTCTTAATCAAGGGGTTGTAAATAGAAGGGGTATTCATTTAAAACTGAGGTACATGGAAGTTTCTTTCCTCTGAGGGCATCAAATCTCTGGAATTCTCTGTTGGGTGATGGAAGCTGTGACATTAGAAGTATTTAAAATTGAAATAGATAAATATTTGATAGATCAAGAAGAAGGGTCTGAAGAAGAGGCGCCGAAGAGGGGTCAGGAGAAATGGTGCCGAAGAAGACCTGAGGCCAACGTAGATCAGCCTGGTCCATACTGAGCAGTGGCACAGTCTCAGTGCCTTACTCCTGCTCCTATGTCTCTATGTCCTTATTTACTCTCACCGCTGATCAACAGGAGATACTTGCCAATCCCGACAGTTTGTGGAAAAGCTTTAATTTAACCATGTTTGGCATAGATTTATTCTGCAGACTAAAATTAATGACAAATGTTATGTGCCAATTGAAATGTTAAATCTCTCCTCTCTACCTTTCAGCTCCTAATTAAAATAGTCTGAACTTTATGAGCATTTCACCAAACCTAGTACAAAACCATCTATAAATGCCAGAGACTTGAAATAAAAGGAAAAAGTACTGGAAGTACTTAACAAACAATCAGTTATGATCTTTAAATTGAAACATAACCTCCACAGATAGTGGAAACACTCTCCACAGATACGATCCAGCCTATTGGGCAGTTTCAGTGTTTTCTGCTTATACTTCAGCACGATGCATTGTCAAATTCTGACTGGTCAAGCTTCAATGAACCATCATCCTCTCATTGGCCAATGGTAATTTGCCTATTGCTTTTTCATTAGATCGGTGTAAATAATGTAAAGTTGTCTTGTTGGAGGAGTGAATGTGAACAAAATGGTTGTGTTGATTTAGTGTGCCCCTCAAATGTTCAACCAGTAGATTATGATGATTTTTAAAAATGTTTTTGTAGCAGTCAGTAATTTTCCTACAGTGAAGAGTGCAGTAACAAAAGAGTGCTCTGTAAGGTAATATATATATGTGGTAAAGGCACCAATATGTATAGTGTCATACAGTTATACAACACAGAAACAAACACCTATCCATACCTACCTGTGTTTGTTCCATATCCCTTGAAACAATCGCTGTCCAAATGTCTTTCAAACATTGTAACTGTAATTATGTCTACAGCTTCCTCTGGCAGCTCATTCCATACACCCATCTCCTCTGAGCAGAAAAACTACCCCTCGGGTCCTCTTTAAATCTTTACTGCCTCTCCTTAAGCCCATGCCCTCTAGTTTTAGACTCTCCCTACCTGTATTCACACAGATACATAAAGAAGTGGAAATAAAAGCTACATCCATCCACCTTGACCAGGAACTGTGGCCTGCCGTCACAGCAGACTCTCCTCCAATGCCCTCTGGTCTCTGTACCCCCTGATGACACAGACTCTGTGATTTCATCTAGTCAATACTGCCTCTACTCATGAATAGCATCACTAAAGCACTCCCTGATAAATACTATATGTGTCTAGATAAAGTATAATCCAATACCTCTCTTTCTCATTCTCTTGGATGCTACCTGACCTGCTGTTCACTACTGCAGAAACTTTGCAGTAGAGAGTCTGTCTGCTTTCTGAACCAGTGCTGGTTAGTGCCCTGAAAAACATTTAGATCTAACCAGAACCAGACCAGAATGCCTCTGAGGTGGAAGAACTTGGACCTCGATCCCCAGCTGAAGGATCTGTGCATAATCCTCTGGCTGCGCACTTGAACTTGTTCTATCCAAAGTCAATTGTTCCTGGGTCACTATCAACTGAAGGTGGATGTAGGGTCTCAGCTGTTTATTCATTTCCACAGAGGCTGCTTGACCTGCTGAGTTCCTCCAACATTTTGTGTGTGTTACTCTGGATTTTCAGTGTTTGCAGAACCTCTTGTGCATACTGTTATGTTTTGTAACTTGAAAACATTAAACTAATTCAAAGGAAGACACACCAGTCCGAAATGAGGGTGTAACTTCGTGAGGCATGCATGTATCAGGTGACAGAATGGTGATGTATGCAATTCACATATTTATACTTATACCCAGAATTAATTCTTTAAACAAGCTAGAATGCTTAATCAACCAATAAATGTACAAGATTATTCAAATATTATTGAAATATTAAATACACAATAAATATACAGTCTTAACCAGAGCCCTTTCCCATCTCCTTCGCCTGTCTCTTCTACCAGTCCTATAATTCTTTGCAACCTCCTTCCTATTGTCTTGCTGCCAGTGCACAGAATACGGACTGCATAGGTTCATGGCTAAAGGTATAACAGGCTATGTTCCAGCCACAAAACTCTCTGAGCTGCTTCCTCCACCTTGATCATTAACAATACTGCTATGAATTGTAAATCTGTTCAAATACCTTGAGGCAAGATGTTCTTTGTGTTACTAAACTCTATATTTGCTATGTATGATTCACACCTATTGGGAATGTGATGAAAATTTGGGCATAGTATATAGTGAGAAAGGTTGTCTAAGGCAATGGCAGGATATAGAGCTGCTGGAGAATTGGGTGGAGCAATGTTAGATGGAATTTAATTCTAACCAGTGCAACTTGTATTTCAGGAAGTCAGATAATGGTGGAGCACGTACAGTAAATGGTAGGGCCCTAAGGATTGTTTATGCACAGAAAAACTTTGGAATACAAGTCCATAGTTCCCTGAAAGTGACAGCATGAGTGGATAGGGTGGGGAAGAGGTACCCTTGCCTTCATTGGATGGGACAAAGAATTTCAATATTGGAAAGAAGATTCACCTGGATGGTAACACGAGGAAATCTGCAGATGCTGGAAATTCAAACAACACACACAAAATGCTGGTGGAACACAGCAGGCCAGGCAGCATCTATAGGAGAAGCACAGTTGACGTTTCAGGCCGAGACGTCGACAGGGCTTCTCCTTATAGATGCTGCCTGGCCTGCTGTGTTCCACCAGCATTTTGTGTGTGTTGTCACCTGGATGTTGTCTGGTTGGATAGGAATTCTGTAACAAAACAGAGTTTGGATAAGCTGAACTTGTATTCCTCAGAGCAAAGGGCAACGTGATAGAGGTACTACATATATATAGTTATGAGAGGTACAGAGAGAGGAAGAGTAGGAATCCCTTTTGAATTGGTAGAGGTATCTAAAACAAGAGGACACAAGCTTAAGGTGAGAGTGATCAGATTTTGAGATAAAAGCTTTTCATGCAGAAAGTGGTTAATATATAGAACTCACAGTGGAGGAGGTGGCGGGGTTAGATAAAATTGAAGAGACAGCTGAATGGATATTTGAATAGCCAAGGCATGGATTAAAGATTTGTATAGTTTGGTACAGTGGTCAGTATTGGACATGGTGTATAGTTAGGTACAGTCGTCAGTGTGGACATGGTGTATGATTAGGTACAGTGGTCAGTATGAACATAGTGTATAGTTACGTACAGTGGTCAGTATGGACCAGGTGTATAGTTAGGTACAGTCACCAGTGTGGACATGGTGTATAGTTGGGTACAGTGGTCGGTGTGGACATGGTGTATAGTTAGGTACAGCCGTCAGTATACACCTGGTGTATAGTTAGATACAGTGGTCAGTATGGACCTGGTGTATAGTTAGGTACAGTCGTCAGTGTGGACATGGTGTATGATTAGGTACGGTGGTCAGTATGAACATAGTGTATAGTTACGTACAGTGGTCAGTATGGACCAGGTGTATAGTTAGGTACAGTGGTCAGTATTGGACCTGGTGTATAGTTAGGTACAGTCGTCAATATGGACATGGTGTATAGTTAGGTACAGTCGTCAGTATGGACCTGGTGTATAGTTAGGTACAGTCGTCAGTATGGACATGGTGTATAGCTAGGTACAGTGGTCAGTGTGGACATGGTGTATAGTTAGGTACAGTCATCAGTGTGGACATGGTGTATAGTTAGGTACAGTGGTCAGTATGGATGTGGTGTATAGTTAGGTACAGTGGTCAGTGTGGACATGATGTATAGTTAGGTACAGTCGTCAGTATGGATATGGTGTATAGTTAGGTACAGTGGTCAGTATGGACATGGTGTATAGTTAGGTACAGTCATCAGTGTGGACCTGGTGTATAGTTAGGTACAGTGGTCAGTGTGGACATGGTGTATAGTTAGGTACAGTCGTCAGTATGGATATGGTGTATAGTTAGGTACAGTGGTCAGTATGGACATGGTGTATAGTTAGGTACAGTCATCAGTGTGGACCTGGTGTATAGTTAGGTACAGTGGTCAGTGTGGACATGGTGTATAGTTAGGTACAGTCGTCAGTGTGGACATGGTGTTTAGTTAGGTACAGTGGTCAGTGTGGACATGGTGTATAGTTTGGTACAGTGGTCAGTGTGGACATGGTGTATAGTTAGGTACAGTGGTCAGTGTGGACATGGTGTATAGTTAGGTACCGTGGTCAGTATGGACATGGTGTATAGTTAGGTACAGTGGTCAGTATGGACATGGTGTATAGTTAGGTAGAGTGGTCAGTATGGACATGATGTATAGTTAGGTATAGTGGTCAGTATGGACATGATGTATAGTTAGGTACAGTCATCAGTGTGGACTTGGTGTTTAGTTAGGTACAGTGGTCAGTATGGACATGGTGTATAGTTAGGTACAGTGGTCAGTATGGACATGATGTATAGTTAGGTACAGTCGTCAGTGTGGACTTGGTGTTTAGTTAGGTACAGTGGTCAGTATGGACATGGTGTATAGTTAGGTACAGTGGTCAGTATGGACATGGTGTATAGTTAGGTACAGTGGTCAGTATGGACATGGTGTATAGTTAGGTACAGTCGTCAGTGTGGACTTGGTGTTTAGTTAGGTACAGTGGTCAGTATGGACATGATGTATAGTTAGGTACAGTCGTCAGTGTGGACTTGGTGTTTAGTTAGGTACAGTGGTCAGTATAGACATGGTGTATAGTTAGGTACAGTCGTCAGTGTGGACATGATGTATAGTTAGGTACAGTGGTCAGTATGGACATGGTGTATAGTTAGGTACAGTGGTCAGTATGGACATGGTGTGTAGTTGGGTAGAGTGGTCAGTGTGGACATGATGTATAGTTAGGTACAGTGGTCAGTATGGACATGGTGTATAGTTGGGTAGAGTGGTCAGTGTGGACATGATGTATAGTTAGGTACAGTGGTCAGTATGGACATGGTGTATAGTTAGGTACAGTGGTCAGTATGGACATGGTGTATGATTTGGTACAGTCGTCAATATGGACATGGTGTATAGTTAGGTACAGTGGTCAGTATGGACATGGTGTATAGTTAGGTACAGTGGTCAGTATGGACATGGTGTATAGTTAGGTACAGTGGTCAGTGTGGACCTGGTGTATAGTTAGGTACAGTGGTCAGTATGGACATGGTGTATAGTTAGGTACAGTGGTCAGTGTGGACCTGGTGTATGATTAGGTACAGTCATCAGTATGGACCTGGTGTATAGTTAGGTACAGTGGTCAGTATGGACATGGTGTATAGTTAGGTACAGTGGTCAATATGGACATGGTGTATAGTTAGGTACAGTGGTCAGTATGGACATGGTGTATGATTAGGTACAGTCATCAGTATGGACCTGGTGTATAGTTAGGTACAGTGGTCAGTATGGACATGGTGTATGATTAGGTACAGTCATCAGTATGGACCTGGTGTATAGTTAGGTACAGTGGTCAGTATGGACATGGTGTATAGTTAGGTACAGTGGTCAGTGTGGACCTGGTGTATAGTTAGGTACAGTGGTCAGTGTGGACATGGTGTTTAGTTAGATACAGTGGTCAGTATGGACATGATGTATAGTTAGGTACAGTGGTCAGTGTGGACCTGGTGTATAGTTAGGTACAGTGGTCAGTATGGACATGGTGTATAGTTAGGTACAGTGGTCAGTGTGGACCTGGTGTATAGTTAGGTACAGTGGTCAGTATGGACATGGTGTATAGTTAGGTACAGTGGTCAGTGTGGACCTGGTGTATAGTTAGGTACAGTGGTCAGTATGGACATGGTGTATAGTTAGGTACAGTGGTCAGTGTGGACCTGGTGTATGATTAGGTACAGTCATCAGTATGGACCTGGTGTATAGTTAGGTACAGTCGTCAGTGTGGACATGGTGTTTAGTTAGGTACAGTGGTCAGTGTGGACATGATGTATAGTTAAGTAGAGTGGTCAGGATTGCATGTGATATATAGTTAAAGGTTTTAAAGGTTTCAAAGATACATTTAATGTCAGAGAAAAGTATACAATGTATATAATGTGCATCCTGAAATTCTTTTTCTTTGCAATCATCTACAAAAACAGAGTAGTGCCTGAAAGAATGAACAACAGTTAAATGTTAGAACCCCAAATTCCCCCTCACTCCCCTCCCTCATGCGCATAAACGACAACAGGTAACAATTCCCCTTTATCCCCATGGCAAAAAAAAGCATTGGCACCCACCACTGAGCACTCAAACACATGTAAAGCAACAGCAAAGACACAGACTTGCAGTTTCCCCAAAGACTCTGCAATCACCTGGTATTCAACATCCCACAGGCACTCTCTCTCCCTAATAAGGGAGAAAGAGGTGTCCTCATTTTCACAGTGAGCGGGGAGACATAACATATAACTTGATGGTCTACGATGTTAAAAGTCCATTACGTTGCTTTTTTCGAGCTCTGTGCCCAACTATCTGGGCACACAGCTGTAGACAATCCAACTCCCCTGATTGCACATGGATCTGTCTCCTCCTGTAACAACAACCTTCGAACCACCCATCTCCAGAGCCCTGAGACCTAAGCCAATTTCTGAGGCCGAGCCCTTGGCATGCCGAACAATGGCCAGTTATGAAACCCCGAGAGTGGGTCCCATTCTCACAAAGAACCGTGGTCAGCGTGTAACTCCAGGTCAGGGTCTTCAAAAGAACCCTGAAATGGTAAAATAAAGATAGTAGAGATAGAAATAGAGCTGTTTCTAAAGATGCAATGAAAGGAGAAGTTGTGTAGTGCCATCATCACTCCGCTCAACCTCCCTGTACACAGTTAGGTACAGTGGTCAATATGGATGTGGTGTATACAATGGCATGCAAAAGTTTGAGCACGCCTCGTCAAAAATTTCTGTTACTGTGAATAGCTAAGCGAGTAAAAGATGACCTGATTTCCAAAAGGCATGAAGTTAAAGATGACACAATTCTTTAATATTTTAAGCAAGATTATTTTTTATTTCCATCTTATATGGTGTCAAAATAACAAAAAAGGAAAAGGGCCCGAAGGAAACATTTGGGCACCCTGCATGGTCAGTACTTAGTCAACAGCCCCTTTAGCAAGTATCACAGCTTGTAAACACTTTTTGTAGCCAGCTAAGAGTCTTTCATTTCTTGTTTGAGGGATTTTTGCCCATTCTTCCTTGCAAAAGGCTTCTAGTTCTGTGAGATTCTTGGTCCGTCTTGCATGCACTGCTCTTTTGAGGTCTATCCACAGATTTTCGATGATGTTTAGGTCGGGGACTATGAAGACCATGTCAAAACATCCAGCTTGCGCCTCTTGAGGTAGTCCATTGTGGATTTTGAGATGTGTTTAGAATCATTATCCTGTTGTAGAAGTCATCCTCTTTTCATCTTCACTTTTTTTACAGATGGTGTGATGTTTGCTTCCAGAATTTTCTAGTAGTTAATTGAATTCATTTTTCCCTCTACCGGTGAAATGTCCCCCGTGCCACTGGCTGCAACACAAGCCTAAAGCATGATTGATCCGCCCCTGTGCTTAACAGTTGGAGAGGTGTTCTTTTCATGAAATTCTGCACCCTTTTCTCTCCAAACATACCTTTGCCCATTACAGCCAAAAAGTTCTATTTTAACCCCATCATCCACAGGACTTGTTTCCAAAATGCATCAGGCTTGTTTAGATGTTCCTTTGCAAACTTCTGACGCTGAATTTTGTGGTGAGGACGCAGGAAAGGTTTTCTTCTGATGACTCTTCCATGAAGGTCATATTTGTGCAGGAGTTGCTGCACAGTAAAACAGTGCACCACCACTCCAGAGTCTGCTAAATCTTCCTGAAGGTCTTTTGTAATCAAACAGAGGTTTTGATTTGCCTTTCTACCAATCCTACGAGCAGTTCTCTTGGAAAGTTTTCCTGGTCTTCCAGACCTCAACTTGACCTCCACCGTTCCTGTTAACTGCCATTTCTTAATTACATTATGATCTGAGGAAACAGCTACCTGAAAACTATCTTATTATAGCCTTCTTCTACTTTGTGGACATCATTTATGTTAATTTTCACAGTGCTAGGCAGCTGTTTAGAGGAGCCCATGGCTGCGGATTGTTGGGACAAGGTTTGAGGAGTCAGGGTATTTATAAAGCTTTGAAATATGCATCACGTGGCCTTTCCTAATGATGACTGTGAACAAGCCATAGCCTGAACAAGCTAATTAAGGTCTAAGACCTTGGTAAAAGTTATCTGAGAGCTCAAATCTCTTGGGGGGTGTCCAAATTTTTGCATGGTTCTTCTTTCCACTCTAAAATAGTACAAAAAAATTAATACATTATTCTTGCTTAAAATGTTGAAAAGAATGTTTCATCTTTAACTTTATGACTTTTGGAGATCAGTTCATCTGCTACTCACTTAACTATTCACAGCAACAGAAATTTTGACCAGGGTTTCAGCATAGCTTCAGCATAGCTATGGAAAGGGATAATATCAGATGAAATGGTAAAGTGCTTAACTGGGGAAGGGCAAACTTTGAAGGGATGAGGCAGGAACTAGTGAGAGAAAATTGGAAACAGATGTTCAAAGGGGAAAGCACAGAAGTAATGTGAGAGAAGTTTAGGGACCAATTGAGCTGGATTTGGGATAGGTTTGTCCCATTGAGGCAAGGAAAAAATGGTAGGAAAAGGGAACCATGGCTGACGAAACACGTGAGGCAACTCGTCAAAAGGAAAAAGGAAGCATATGTTAGATATAAGTAGGAGGAGGAGTTTATGAGAAATATAGGGTAGCCAGGAAGTAACTTGATGCACCATCAATAACTCTTGGAGACGTGAGGCGAGATAATAGACAACAGACAATAGGTGCAGAAGTAGACCATTCGGCCCTTCAAGCCTGCACTGCCATTCTGAGATCATGGCTGATCAATTCCTATCAGTACCCGGTTCCTGCCTTGTCCCCATATCCCTTGATTCCCCTATCCATAAGATACCTATCTAGCTCCTTCTTGAAAGCATCCAGAGAATTGGCCTCCACTACCTTCCGAGGCAGTGCATTCCAGACCCCCACAACTCTCTGGGAGAAGAAGTTTTTCCTTAACTCTGTCCTAAATGACCAACCCTTTATTCTCAAACCATGCCCTCTGGTACTGGATTCTCCCAGCATCTGGAACATATTTCCTGCCTCTATCTTGTCCAATCCCTTAATAATCTTATATGTTTCAATCAGATCCCTTCTCAATCTCCTTAATTCCAGCGTGTACGAGCCCAGTCTCTCTAACCTCTCTGCGTAAGACAGTCCAGACATCCCAGGAATTAACCTCGTGAATCTACGCTGCACTTCCTCTACAGCCAGGATGTCCTTCCTTAATTCTGGAGACCAAAACTGTATACAGTACTCCAGGTGTGGTCTCACCAGGGCTCTGTACAAATGCAAGAGGATTTCCTTGCTCTTGTACTTAATTCCCATTGTAATAAAGGCCAACATTCCATTAGCCTTCTTCACTGCCTGCTGCACTTGCTCATTCACCTTCAGTGACTGATGAACAAGGACTCCTAGATCTCTTTGTATTTCTCCCTTACTAAACTCTACACCGTTCAGATAATAATCTGCCTTCCTGTTCTTACTCCCAAAGTGGATAACCTCATACTTATTCACATTAAACGTCATCTGCCAAGTATCTGCCCACTCACCCAGCCTATCCAAGTCACCCTGAATTCTCCTAACATCCTCATCACATGTCACACTGCCACCCAGTTAGTATCATCAGCAAATTTGCTGATGTTATTTTCTATGCCTTCATCCAAATCGTTAACGTAAATGGTAAACAGCCTTCATCCAAATCGTTAACGTAAATGGTAAACATAGGCTTTTCTTTATATATAGGCTTTTATTGGCTGGAAGAAAGAACAAGCAGCAATTGACCACCAAACTACATCCTGGAGACTGAGGCCAGGGCTCAGGCTCCAATCACCTTTATACCGGGGTCAGTGGGAGGAGCCACAGGAGCACTGGGTGGGAGGGGGGGGGCGTGTCCAGATAGGTATATGTAGTTCACCACAGAGCTAAAGAAAGGACTTAGGAGAGCTCGAAGGGGGCATGACAAGGCCCTGGCCTGTAGATTAAGGAGAACCCCAAGGTGTTCTATGAGTATGTGTAGAACAGGAGGATGATGAGAACGAAGGTGGGACCACTAAAGGATAAAGAAGACAACATGTGCCCAGAGGCGGAGGAGGTTGAGGAGGTCCTACATGAATACTTTTCTTCAGTATTCACAAGTGAAAAGGATCTTGATCAGGATGAGGTCGAAGTAGAGTGGGCCTGTGTGCTGGACAATGTGGAGATTTGGGAAGAAGAAGTGCTGGATCTTCTAAAAAACATTAAGATTGATAAATCCCCAGGGCCGGATATGATACACCCTAGGTTGTTGTGGAAATTGAAAGAATAGATCCCTGGAGCATTAGCTATGATCTTTGAATCCTCTTTGGCTGCAGGGGGTGCCGGAGGACTGGAGAATGGCAAATGTAGTTCCCTTGTTTAAAAAAGGTAATAGGGAGAAACCCGGGAACTATAGACCATTGAGTCTTCCGTCAGTGGTATGCAAACTACTGGAAAGGATTCTTAAGGATATGATCTATGAGCATTTGGAGAAGTACCGTCTACTCATGGATCGTCAACATGGCTTTGTGAAGGGAAGATTGTGCCTCACGAGCCTGATTGAGTTTTTTGAAGAGGTAACAAAAGAAATTGATAAGGGTAGGCCAGTGGATGTAGTCTACATGGACTTTAGCAAAGCATTTGACAAGGTCCCTCATGAGAGACTCATCCGGAAAGTCATAAGTGGACCTTGGCTGTTTGGATAAAATATTGGCTTAAAGGAAGAAAGCAGAGGGTTGTTGTGAAAGGAAAGTATTCTGCCTGGAGGTCGGTGACTAGTGGAGTGCCTCAGGGATCTGTTCTGGGACCCCTGCTATTTGTGATTTTTATAAATGACCTGGATGTAGAGGCGGAAGGATGGGTGAGTAAGTTTTCAGATGACACAAAGATCGGAAAATGGAGCTATAGGTGGTCAAAGGTTACTAGAGAATATAGACAGGCTGCAGAGTTGGGCAGAAAAATGGCAGATGGAGTTCAATCTGGACAAGTGTGAGGTGATGCATTTTGGAAGGACAAACCAGAAGACTGAGTACAGGATTAATGGTCAGTTACTTAAGAGTGTGGATGAACAAAGGGACCTTGGGGTTCAACATAAACATAAACAATAAACTTAAACATAATATTTAAGTTTTCAAGAATAGTTGCTTCCCCTTAAACATCAGGCTCTTGAGCAAAGAGGATAACTACACTTACTTACCCATCCATTGAGATGTCCCCACATCCAATGGCCTCACTTTAAGTACCCTTTTCCTTGTAATCTCATGTTCTCATTATTTATTGTTATTTATTTATATTTGCATTTGGACAGTCTTCTGCACTCTGATTGATCTTTCATTGATCCTGTTATAGTTACTATTGTATAGATTCATTGAGTATGACCATAAGAAAATTAATCTCAGTGTTGTAGATGGTGACAGATCTGCACTTTGATAATAAATTTACTTTGAACCTTGAATTGCAGAGCAGTGTGAACACCAGCAAAAATCTATGGCTCCACTCAGTTTTGTTGTGGGCCAACCTCAGAATGTTTAGAAATGCCTCTTTTGATTAACTTTTTGATTGCAAAATACTACAAATAACATCAGAACATGTTGATGAAGGCAACAACTGTGGAGGATGAAATATCAACCTAAAGTATTAACCCTGCTTATTGTTTCACATTTGCATATGATCTGCTAAGTATGTAAAGGATTTTCTGTTTTTTGTTTGTATTTCCACTGCAGTTTTTTTTCCATTTTTAGAAGTAAAGATTGATGTAGGCATTAAAAAGATGTGTTAAATCTAGAGTTTATACGATTCTTGTTGAGACCCTTCATCAGAACTGTTCCAAATCCTTTCCCAGACCATTCATCAAGATTCAGCCCAAAACATTGATTGCTGCCTTGCCTGCTGAGTTCTTCTGGGGGGGGGGGGGGGAGGGGTGTGTGTGTGTGTTTGTGTGTGTGGCCTTGATTTCTAGCATTTGCAGATTTTCTCTTGCTTTTATGCTTCTGGCCACTTTCAGTGAGCTCTTCCCGATTCTGACCTGTTTGTTTTATCAGTTACTCACATTTCTTTGGAACATCTACCTTTTTCACATTGTCTTTCTTACCTTGTTGAAGATTTACTGTTGTATATATTTGTCTCCACTATCTTACTGCCCACTATTTCTTTTTAAAAAATGTCATTAAAAGGCTTGTAATATAATTCCAAAAATGTTTATGGCTCACTCCTTTGAAGTTGAAACTTTTCTTTTGATTTTGCATAAACATTGTTGACTTTACTCATGATGAACCCTCATGTGGTATAGCTTCAGTAATCCAAACTTCACATTCTGTTTTAATCTTATTTTGTTTGCTTAAAACTTATCTTGTCTCTATCAGTGTATTTATTGGTAATCAGAGAGAAGAAAGAAGGAATGAGGTATGAAACTTAATACCAACCTGTAGAGGTTCATTGGCAAGACCCGTTTTGATTTTTCCCTGCAGAGGTGGTACTTTTGTACCTTGTTGCACTGGGTGTCAGAAGGTAACATAGGGGTATTGTTCTTTCTTTCCCTCTTCTAACACCTGGATGACCCCAAAATGTAGAACAGAGGATGAACTTTGGTAATTTTTATTCCTTAATTGTGTATAAAGCTGCGTTACATTATACTTGGACTGTTGACACCAAGAATTATCCTTATCCTTAATGCTTATCTCAATACATCAGGAGTTTTAAATTAGATGAATTATTTGCCTTAAATGTAATTTTTAATGATTTATCTATGTTGAGATATGTTTGAAATCCAACAATAAATGACAGTTTTAATCATGTCTACTGTGGCAATAAACAGATTTATTTTAGTAGAAACAGTAGATACTTTAATTTTATTTTCCTTCAGTAAACATAAAATTAAATGTTAAATTGTCTTAAGTGGAGCATCATCATCTGCCACATGCTGTTATTTTGTTTCTGTTACCTCAGTGCCTCATTCCTGGATAAGAGCTGAAGACAATTCTCCAGTTTTTTTGCTCCAGTGTTTTTTTCCATAGTTTCATTACCCAACAATGTCATTGATGTGGTGTCATTTGGGAACTGGAATGTTCCCTTTATGTTTCTGCTAACATCTTAAGTAGGTGAAGCCATTTCAGAGGAGAGGCAAAAGTACTGATATTGATATCAGGACAGCAAAAAGCCCAGGAGTAGGTAATCTCCACTGGATATGGGGCACAAAAGCATTTAATATGTAACAACAGAAAAAAAACAACAACACGCACATGATCCTGGAGGAATTCCACAGTTCAAAAAGACCAGTTGAGACATCAGGTCCATACTAGCTCCTGGGATGGGTGGGGGGAAGTCCTGATTAATCCCATTCCCTAAAGATGATCTGTCTATCTGTTTCCCTTGGTGGGGCAATCTAAGACCAGAGGGCACAGCCTCAGATTAGAGGGGCAGCCGTTTAGAATGGAGATGAGGAGAAATTCTTTAGCCAGAGAATGGTGAATCTGTGGAGTTCTTTGTCACAGGTGGCTGTGGAGGCCAAGTCATTGGGAGTATATTTATGATGGGGGTTGATAGAGTCTTGATTTGCACAACATTGTGGGCTGAAGGGCCTGTAATGACTGTTGATTTCTATGTTCTCTGTTCTATTACTTTCAGGGAGGTATGGATTTTTTACCACTCTATCTACTTGCATTTGCACTAACACTTGACAACTGAGATCTATGTACTTGACCTCTTTCTATATTGCCAATCCATACCTCAGGAACCAGTCAGATGACAAACAAGAGAAGATCTGCAAATGCTGGAAATGCAAGCAATGCACACAAAATGCTGCAGGAACTCAGCAGGCCAGGCAGCATCTGTGGAAAAAAGTACAGTTGACGCTTTGGGCCGAAACCTTTCGGCAGGATCAGTCAGATGATATACTATTGCATTCTGTCTGTGAAGAGAAGCAAAGGTGTGGATTACATGAGAGAAGTGAAGACTTTGTCAAAGTTATTTACCTGCATTATTTTGCTCTCAAGGCTGTAACACCCAGCAGAAATGTTGCAAGTGATCTCCAGTTTCCAACCAAGCAGCTAACAGCCTGGGTAGAATAAAGCCAGCAAGATATTGACTGGTGGTGTCACCTTCAGTGCTGAACCTGCTTGCTGGGAGTATACAGGGTTGGCTCACTTACAGTATATTAGAATAAAGCACCACCGTAAACACCAGAACCCACTGTGTTCTCTGAAAGAAACACGTTTAAGGCTACCCATTATCATCATGTCTGATGTAACAAGTTCCTTGCCATAGATTCCTCTGTTCAATGGATATCATTGCAGAATCTGAGGAGACATATCCAGTCAGCCTGTGACTATCACTATCTAGACTTACTTCTGAGTATAAGTGTCAAAAGAGAGCAAAATGGGATATATCTTAATGACTGCTTTTTAAATAATTATTTATTGATTTAGGAAAACATTCATAAAGTGCAAAAAAACCCAAAAAATCCTTGAACTGAGCGTAGAATAAAAATGTTCAGTAAAAGGCCCCACTATTTCTATCTACTTTCTTAAACAGTGGGGTGACATTTGGGGTGACTTCCAGTCTGGAAGAACCATTTTAGAATCCATCTGATTTTGAAATTTAGTAACCCGAGATTCACCCAAAACTCTGAGATGTAAGTCTGGTCTTTGAAATTTATCTCCTTTCAATCCCAGCAATTCAATATTTTTGCTAATATTCATTTCCTTATTTCTTGTACTTTTGGGGGGATTTTTTTATGTCTGCAATGAAGCTTGACACAGAGTATTTGTTTAATTTCTCTGTCAATTCTCATTCCCCATTATAAATCCTCCCTCTTCCATCAGGTAGAAAGTACAAAACCTGAAAGCATGTACCACCAGCTTCTACCCTGTTGTTATAAGACTAGCAAATGGTTCCCTAATAACCATCTTGACCTCACAATTTACCTAGTTCTTCACAATCTATCTCATTATGATATCACACTATGTTATTTACCTGCACTGCGCTTGCTCCGTAGCTGTTACACTTCATTTACACTTGATTTACCTTAGAACACAGAACATAAAACAGAACAGTACAAAGCAGAAACAGGCCCTTTGGCCTATAATGTGTGCAGAACCAATTAAATTTTTATTCAAATTAATCTCATCAATGTCTATATACTTCCATTTTCCCCATATTCATATGCTTATCCAAACATCTCTTAAAAGTCCCTAACTTATTTGTCTCTACCACCAGGCAATGCATTCCAGGAACCCATCATTTTCTGTGTAAAAAATCTTGCCTCTCACATTTCTTTGAATTGCTCCCTCTCACCTTAAATGCATACCCTCTGGTGTTAGATATTTCAATGCTTGGAGAAAGATACTGTCTGTCTAGTCTATCTATACCTCTCAAAATCTTATCAGATCTCCCTTCAGCCTTGGTCTCTCCAGGGAAAACAACCCAAATTTGTCTAACTCCTTGTTTTAGCACATGCCCTCTGATCCAGGCAACATTCTGGTAAACCTCTTCTACACCCTTTCCAAAGCTTCCCTTAATGGGGTAACCAGAACTAGATGCAATATTCCAGAAGTGGCCTAGCTAGTTTTATAAAGCTGCAACAAACTTATTGACTTTTGAACTCAATGCCTCAACGAATAAAGGCAAGCCTGCTATATCTCTTCTTAACCATCTTATCAATTTGTGTAGCCACTTACAGGGAGCTATGAATTTGGACCCCAAGATCCCTCTACTTATTAACACTTTTAAAGGTCTACCCTTTATAAAGGGTCTCCTTACATTGATCTACCAAGGTGCTACATTTCACACTTGGCTGGGTTAAACTCCATCTACCATTTCTCTGCCCATATTTGCAATTGATCTATATCCTGCTGTATTCTTTGCCAGTCTTCTACACTATCCACAACACCACCAATCTTTGTATCATCTATAAACTTATAAATCCACCATCTACATTTTCATCCAGGTCACTTATATATATCACAAACTTTGTTCTACTTCCTTGCACTGTGCAATGCTTTCATCAGTGTGAACTGTATACAAGACTGACTTTTCATTGGATCTCAGTACATATAGCAATAATAAACCAATTCCAATTCCAATGACCTCTTTAGCCTCTTTCCTTTCTACATACAAATTGAAACTCGCAACTAGTGTTTATGTTTCACTTTAATTTACTTTCATTATATACCTTCTTTCTTTGGAGATCAAAATCGCAGTGATTCTCAATCCCCTCAGTCCAAATGTCTACAGCACACTTTGCCATTTCCCTCAATTACAGATGCTATTGCAGAGATCTGAGGTTAATTCTGGCGTCATAGAAACATAGAAAACCTACAGCACAATACAGGCCCTTCAGCCCACAAAGCTGTGCCGAACATGTCCTTACCTTAGAAATTACCTCGGGTTACCCATAGCCCTCTATTTTTATGAGCTCCATGTACCTGTCCAGGAGTCCCTTAAAAGACCCTGTTGTATCTGCCTCCATCACCATCGCCGGCAGCCTATTCCATGCACTCACCACTTTCTGTATAAAAAACTTATCCCTGACATCTCCTCTGTACCTACTTCCAAGCACCTTAAAACTGTGCCCTCTCAGGATAGTCATTTCAGCCCTGGGAAAAGGCCTCTGCCTATAACACAATCAAACCCTCTCATCATCTTATACACCTCTATCAGAGGTAATCTGTAAGGAGTTTCTGTACATCCTCCCCATAGAATGTGTGGGTTTTACCTGGGTACTCAGGTTTCCTCCCACAGTCCAAAGATGTACCAGGTAGGTTAAATGGTCATTTAAATTGTCTTGTGAGTAAGTTAGGGTTACATCGGAATTGTCAGAGGTATCTGATTCACAAAATAAATCAATCAATAAATAAAGAAATAAAATTTGCTCTCCAATATTGTGTCAACATTGAAGACGTAATCTTCACAGAGAAATTATTTCACACAATCTGTTTTCACCATGGAACCAATGGTTGCTTGGATAAGTATTCAGGAAGAAAAATCTTTGTTTTCCTGTTTAATGGAACAATTGATGTATCAGCAATAAAATTCCACTCTGCTGCAAACAATCAGGTCTGATCAGTATATAGCTTCATATTTTCCTCATCGTGCCATCATATTTCACCAATGCCCTCTTAATCCAGTTGCCTTTGACCACCTGCAGGTAGGGGGTCTCCCAGAGGAATGACACTGTATAATGTTTTATCTCACTATGTGACCTTCCTCATAATTCTCTGTCCCTGCAGCAGCTATTGAATTTAAGAGCTGGACAAGGAAGGGATAAAAATTGCAAGATGGTAATTAATCTTACATGGTGTTCATACACATTCTCATTGCCAGAATAACTCAACAGTAATGGCAGGAGTTGGAATATTTGATAACTGTTGTGAAATGTTCACACTCCTGTTGCAGTGAAGCTCTCATTTTTAAAGGTTGAAGAGATTGGCCTTATTTGTCACATGTATTTTGAAAAATTGAAAGATATGGTGAAATGCATTATTTGCCTTAAAAACTAAAACAACCTGAAGATGCTGAGAGCAAACCACAAGTGTTACCATGCTTCCAGTGCCAACATAACCTGTCCGTATCTCACTAACCCTAACCCTTGGAATGTGGGAGAAAACTGGAACACTTGGTGGAAACCAATGCAATCATGGGGAGAACATACAAACTCTTTACAGACAGGGATGGGAACTGAACACCAATTCATACTTCATCTAATGATGTTTACTAACATTATTCATACCATATGCTTGAAGTAAACCTTAACTGAAGCTTGGGAGTGAATAATGCTTTCTCCTTAAAAAAAGCATGGTAGCATAGCAGTTAGAACAGCATCTTACAGTGTCTACACTCAACAATTGAACATAGAATATAGAAAATTATAGCACAGGAACAGGCCATTCAGCCCACAATGTTGTGCCGAACTGGCTTTTTAGCTGATTTGGCACAACACTGTGGGCTGAATGGCCTGAACCTGTGCTGTACTCTCTATGTTCTATGTTCAATTGTTGAGTGTAGACACTGTAAGATGCTGTTCTAACCGCTATAAACCAATGCCAGCAGAAGCCACACCAGTGTGACTTACCTCTACAGAATTATTTGAGGCAGGTACTATAACATTTGAATTATGTTTGGACAGGTATGTGGATAGGAAAGATTTAGAGAAATAAGGGTCAAATGTGGGCAAATGCATAGATGAGCATCTTGGAAAGCATGGGGAATTTGGCTGAAGGTCCTTCTTCAATGCTATATTACTCCATGTTCTAATTATGCTACTTATCCTAAAGCAAAATGCATTTTAACTATACCAATATCTTGAGAATCACACATAACACAGCTACAACAAATCATACATTAATAGAAGACCATAACATTTGGTTATGCTGGCTGGTGGTAGATTGGCATCTGCACGGACAGGACTTTGAGGCAAGAGATCCTGGGTTCAAATTCAGCCGGCTCCTTGGATAATTTCCTTCTGTGCTAGGTTGAGCGTTGAGCTAGCAACTCAGCCTCATAAAACAGAAAAACGCTAAATAAATGGCAGGGTTGTCGCCCAATGTGCCATTGTGGCACCGGAGGATACTACAACATTCAGTTGTAAACTTACACACTTGATACTTTATGTATCTTATACGAGTGTTTTGGTGAACTAGAGCAATGTTGCAATGACTCTATGGCTGCAGATGGATCATCCACAGTCTACCTACTAATACCACTTGAAAGAGCAATTCTGGGGTGGCTGGCTGTGGGAACAGGTGGTTGTGCTTCTTGGGGAAATGTGCTGAGAAATAATGTGTGAGCTCAGGAGGGGTATCATCAAAATCCTGAACCTGCACATCAGGGTCTGGGCAAACTCTTTAGCAGTTGCTACCATTGATTCATCCTTCTGACTTGGAGCTGATGCTAGTCATGCTTGTCAGGGGCACCTGATACACAGGACCTACCTCCTGTCATATGCCTCATTAACTATGTCAGACTTCCCCCTGTACCTGACAGCCTCCCTCTCCTCTGCTGTGTGGCTGCTTGAAGAGTGTCTCTTAAGGCATGAAGTACTGTCTGTAGTTTTGTCCTGTCAGGAACGGTGCAGGACCCTTTTTACAATGTCTTTCTGGATATGAATCATCCTCATACAATTTCAAATGACATTTTGACTAACTTAGTTATTCTTGATGGCACAATCATATGACAGTTAATGTTCTGCACGATTCCAACAATCTGGGTTTAATTCTGACTGTGTATAGTTTCTATGTTCTCCCTGTGACTTGACTATTTCTTCCCACATCTCAAAGATGTACTGGTTGATAGATTGGTTGGTTAGTTGGCTGGTTTAAATTGCCTCTAATACAGGTGGGCAGTGGAAGATGTGGTGGGAGGGAGGGGGGAGGGTTGTGGAGTTGAGAGAGAAAAGGTTCCAAGGAATGGAACTGACCCAGTATAGATTTGATGGGCCAAAGGAACTACTTCTCTAACAAAAGAAAATATGGGAATATGATACCAGACCTAATGTTAATGCTAAATGTTTTGATGCATCAATAATCAGAGATCTATTTTCTACATGCTTTAATTGGTATGAAAGAACTTGGGGCATCCCAAAGACTTGAAAGATGTCAATTCTGTCCAAATTCTGACATACAGAATTGAGCGAAAGGTAAAAACTTATGTTTTTCCAATGCTTTACTATCTTAACCCAATTTGCTGTCTGAAGTTCAATATTCCAGTATGATCAGAAAATGAAAGACCTCTCCAACTGGGCTGCTGATACAAATACAGAGTACCATCACTCAGTTTTGGATTATGTTCATCTTTGGGGTGGTGACAGATGAAAAATTGCATTCCATTCCTTGTCACCCCAATGAGCAAAGGGGTCCAACTTTAAAGGCTGAGAACAAATTGGACTCTAGAACATTCCAGGATTCTTGGAAAACACAATGGACTCAGCTCTTTGGCTCCTAACATCCATGCTCTTTTGTGCTACGTCACATTAGAGTTGAAACTGCTGAGTACACTTGATTGGAACAGTTTCCAAAGGATGAGGCAATCAAGAGATATGAGGATATTGGAAGAAAATGGCCCAGAGGGAGATCACACACAATCTTGTAGAACGCCAGAACACACTCATGGAACCTGGTCAAGTTCCAAATTAGTATTTTCTTATTCCTCTGAGTTTCTAAACAAAAACACATGATGCTGTGGCACTTAATGTATCAATTCATACCCAGACCTTCTTGGATTGTACATATTTAACAAATATAATAAGATTATTTAACCATATTTTAGATCAAACATATAACTGTACTTTTAACAATAGTTTCCATAATGATAACAGTGTTGACTATGAAGGATATTGATATGGAAGAGATGAAATAATTATCATCTTTAGCTAGGTAAGCATCAATGGTTTGAATTGCAGTTTTATACTTGAAGTGTCTCTGGTTGGTCAAGAACTGAAGGAATCGTTTCAAGATTTCGGAATGGTTCAGTTCAATAAGTTCCATTCAAGTTTGGTCCTTGCTTTTCTAGGCTTTTCTGGGGTTTATTTTTAAAGGTTTCAGGTTAAATTGTAATTTAATTACAGATCAATTCATCAGGTTTTCATTGAAGCATTTCAAAGATAATGTATAGTACATTTTAGTTAACAACAGGGCTAAAATCGTAATTCTCAATACAAAAGGCTTAAAGGTCAAGTTTAATGTCAGAGAAATGCACACAATATACATCCTGAAATGTTTTTTCTTCGCAAAATAGCTTTCTATTTAGATCTCTTGCAATGGATTGAAATATTATTTTTTTATGTATCAATCCAAAGGGTAGTTTCTGTATAAATGATGAGGACCACAATCAGAGACCATAACAACAATTATATTCAACTCAATGCAAACATTTGATTATGTTTAGTATTCTCCAGTCTCATATCTGAAGGAATGAACTAATCGATCAGGGTAGGAATTTGTGGGACAACTTCCATATCTGTAGTTTTCCAGCCCTTCAGACCGGTCTGTTTTAGACGTTCCTTCCTGTTGATAGACTAGGGATGACTTGATCACACCATTGTCCTCTTGGAATTTTGTCTCAGGATATATGGAAGGAGGCATGATTTCTGCCAAATGGTTGCAGTTTGGAAGATTTTTAGCATCACAGATGTTATCACCAAACTTGCTCATAGGTTTGTAAGTTTGATAGGAGACCTTGGTAGTTGTGGTTATGATAGTTTGTAAAGCTGGAGGAGTAGATCCAGAACCAGCTAATCTGCAAGGGTATTCCCCATTGTAATAATGACTGGAATTGGGTGTGATGTGTCCACAGTCGTTCCCATATCCTTTCAATATTTGCTTCCATCCATGATGTTTATTTGGCACATCTAAGTTCCGATCATGAACATTCAAAGAGCCCTGCTGAGATCCATTAAGCTGCATGCACATCTTTCCTGAGTCAACCTCAGGCTGTATATTACCAGTATCTTTGTAAAGAGCTGGATAAGTGCTAGAACCCATGTAACCAGGCACAGCAAAATCATAGCCACATGAACCTCGAGGCATATAGATCCTTGGATTGCAGACCTTCTGAAGTGGTGAAGTCATCTCTCCCATGTTGTTGCTGGGATCATAACTCGACTTGTAAGGCTCTGTATTTTGAAAATGGGAGTAGTGGTGCGTTGGAATGGAAAAGTTTGGTTCTGCTATAATGCCATATCTATCTGGAGCTTCCATGCAAGGCAAGTGGTGGAGGCTGTTGAAGGGGCCACCCCCATCATGGTATCGACCCATCTGGAACAAACCATATACGTGACAAATTAATACTGGGGTAAACAGTACAAAAAATCCCAGCAGGATTGTACACATTTTGGATCTCTTTTGATGTTAAAAGATTAGTGGGAATGTCAACATTTATCAATAATAGTGGTTATCTTTATGCACAAAATGTTCTATAAATAGATCTAACTGTTATAATGTAGAGTGAGTTTTCTCATGTGAGAAGAAAGCTTTATCACTTCAGGTCTCCACATTCCACAGCCAGCCAGTGTTATAGGTATTAGGCAGGAAGAGCACATGAAATCACTCATTTGAATCAAGAAGTAGGATTAACTCTCAGTGAAAATCAAAACATTACACTTGCTGGAATTCTAAAATAAAAACAGAAAATGCTGCAAATCACAGAGCATCTCCTGAAAAGAAAGCTTTAACATTTCTGTTCAAAGTCACCACCTGACCTGCTGCGTGTTTCAATCTTTTCTGTTTTTAGTAATAAGATTAACCCTCTCCTGTTTGATGTACACCAGCTACTGATCTAACTTTGTACTGCTACTAATTATCATTGTTTGTAGCACAGAGACTAGTGTAATCTGCACTGAGGCCAATATGATGAACGTCTAGCACTAGCTAAAGGTAATCCAACCTGTATAAGAACAATATACATCTCTTTCGGTGCACATACGCTATAGCTGAGCAGGTGCAAGAAGGTGTAGCATACAAATTGCTGACCTTAGAAACATTGAAGGGTGGCATCATATGGAAGAGAATGGTCTCCAGAAGTTTTGGACAGAGTACTGGAGGCCTTAGTGTTGGAGGTAGGGAGGAAGAGAAATGTTCAAGGTGTGAAGAGACCTTCAAGATACATGTTCAAAAAGCACAGGGAGCAGATATCTTTGGAAATCAATATTAGCAGTATCCTCCAAGAGAACCACAATCTTGTCATGGTTTGGAGGCTTGCACACCTCAGTGACTTGAGTCAGGCATAATGCTTTGGCTCTTGGTAGGGTCACCCATGCCAAACAGGTCAAAGGTAGAAGCCAGTCTGAGAGTGGTCCACCAGTCCTCCAGGGTTCAGAGTTCAGGTTGGGGCTAACAACCCTCACTGGTAAAACAAAATTGTTACAGAAACAGCAATGAAGAATCTTCCTACATCTGAGCATGATGGTATTCCTAAGTCTTCACCTGGGACTTGCATGACTGACAGTAGTGAAAATTGAGTGAAAACTACTGACATGATGTAGGAAGCCCTGAACATCACCAGAGATGGGAGACCTTTATTGCTGCCCTAAACTCCAGTAGTGTAACTCCAGGTCGGTGTATACCTCGGAGGATTGATTAACATAACGCTGGAAGAAGTTGGAGTGGTCAGCACACAGATTTTTAAAGGCACATTCCAACCCTAATGGATGTGGTAGTGCTTGGCACCACTGGATTGATGACTGCTCAGGCCAATGTATTTAATCTTTGTGCTTGTTAAGTATCTCACCACAGTGGCATTGAATGTAACAGAACTGGCTGCAGGAGCTTTCATTACACTGTGGCAACCTGAAAGTTAGGTGAATATAGGGCCGGGATTCATAAAGAGTGGTGATGTGATGATTGGTTCTGGTTTTGGTGGTTTGAGCTGGTACTAATGTATTGGGCCACTTAATGCAGCATTCCATGTCAGTGGAATTAGTATAAAGGTAGAACGGTTAGAGGCTTGGGGGTAGTTCTTCAAAGACGTACTGACTGGCTGGTCATGAAAGCCACCCACGATCAGGCAGAGTGAGAAACTGAGAGGGGCCTGCACATTCCGAGATAAGTATTTTAATGCTTGCTATTCTGTCCTATTCCATAGGACATAGAAACTTACTGGAAGCTGTGTCCTTTTGCCTTCCCAAGGTGGGCCCAAGACCTTGTTGTAATGTAACATTTGATGTAGTCGACAAGATACAGTAAGATACCTGGGATGGGAATATTTGATTTGATCCTGAGGATTAGGAAAAGAGGGTGGAAAATCACCCTCATCTGTTTGTCCCCTCCCAGCCCTTGAAATCACTACAATCTCAGGTTAATATGTCCACAGAAATGTGGTTTGATCAATCTCACTCTCCAGGGGCCCCTCAGCCTCCAGGCCTCACAGCACTCCGGGACAAACCCACATCCTGGGACAATGTGCCATCCAGTCAGAGGCAGAGTGGTTGTAGAACCTGAAATGGTGGTCACCTTGGTGATGATAAAGGACTACTCCTCCAAGGAATTGGTGGAGCTGGGGGATTGCTACAGAAGTGAAACTGGGGGAATTATTAGTGGCATGGTTGTTAAGTATATAGAATGTAGGGGGAGGTGGAACCAAGGCTGCCCTTATCCCACTGGGAAATGGGTTGTCATCAAACCCTGGGGCAAACAATGCCTTACAAGGGACTGTTGGGGTGCAGAAGTCTTCATGGGAGAGAGTAACGGCCGTGGCAAAGGTTAAACATCCCTCCCTGTTAGACTGGGATTTTAAATCTCGAGAAGAGTGGAACATAGTGGAGGAGGGGACTAAGGCTCTCCATCAGTGGGTCCTGATCACTAGGATTTATGAGAGTGGGGATAAACTGCTGAGCTTCAAGACAGTGGAATAACCTGCCGATGGTCTATCAATCCTGACAGGATGCAAGGGCCTAGCCAGGATGTGTTGTTCTTGTGAATACAATGGCATTCTGGACAATAGGAAATACTGGAAAAGGCCAAAATTGGGAGCAAAGGTTTCCACCTTTAAAGAGGAGACCCAGTATTTTGTGGGGCTACTTGGGTATTGGTGACAACATATTCCCCACCTAACGATGATACTGAATCCAATATATCGGGTGTCTTGGAAAAGACTGCGTTCCAGTGGGTGTTCCCATCGGCAAGCTACCTTTGAGACTGCCTGAGGTTATTGAACAGGCCCTCTCCCTGGCCCTGAGACAACACAGTTTAAGATGGCATTGGTGATGACTTGCTGGCAGCAAACAAAACTACTGCAGATTACCCTATTAATCACTGCAATCAATAGCCTGTAACTTTCCTTTCAGAGTTGATCTTTTGGACAGTCAATGTGGCTTTGTGCAGGGCAAGTTATGTCTTACTAACTTGATTGAGTTTTTTGTGGAGGTGATTGATGAAGGTAGAGCTCTGGGTGTTGTCTACATGACTTTTAGTAAGAGGTTTGACAAGATCCCTCATAGGTGGCCTATCCAGAAGATTAAAATACCTGGAATGCATGATGAATTGACCATTTGAATTCATATAGTGCCTATAAAAAGTATTCATCCACCTTGGAAGTTTTCATGTTTTGTTGTTTTACAACATTGAATCACAGTGGGTTTAATTTGGCTTTTTTGACACTTATCAACTGAAAAAGACTCTTGTGCCAAAGTCAAAACAGATATCTACAACAAATTAATTAGAAATATAAAACACATATTAATGATTGCATAAGTATTCACCACCTTCATATCAGTATTTAGTAAATGCACCTTTGACAACAATCACAGCCTTTAGTCTGTAAGGATAGGTCTCTATCAGCTTTGCATATCTGGACACTGCAAGTTTTCCATATTCTGCTTTACAAAACTGCTCAAGCTCTGTCAGATTGCCCGGGGATCATGAGTGAACAGCCCTTTTCAAGTCCAGCCACAAATTCTCAATTGAACTGAGATCAGGACTCTGATTTGGCCACTCCAGGACATTAACTTTGTTGTTTTTAAGCCATTCCTGTGTAGTTTTGGCTTTATGCTTGTAATCATTGTCTTGATGAAAAACAAATCTTCTCCCAAGTTGCAGTTCTCTTGCAGACTGCATCAGGTTTTCCTCCAAGATTTCCCCATTTTTGCTGCATTCATTTCACAAGCCTTCTAGGGCCAGCTGCTGTGTAACATTCCCAGAGCACGATGCAGCCACCACCATGCTTCATTGTAGGGATAGTGTGTTTTTGATAATGTGTGCTGCTTACACCAAAGATCACATTTACTCTGATGACCAAAAAGCTCAATTTTGATTTCATCAGACTATAGGACCTTCTTTCAGCTGACTTCAGAGTCACCCACATGCCTTCTGGCAAACCCTAGCTGAAATGTCATGGGAGTTTTTTTTCAACAGTGGCTTTCTCTTTACCACGCTCCCATAAAGCTGCGACTGGTGAAGCACCTAGGCAACAGTTGTTGTATGCGCAGTCTCTTCCATCTCAGCTACTGAAGCTTGTAACTCCTCCAGAGTTGTCATAGGGTTTTGAGGATGGCCTGCTCTAGGCAAATTTACAGCTGTGCCATATTCTTTCCATTTCTTGATTATTGACTTCACTGTACTCCAAGGGATATTGAATGATTTGGATATTTTCTTGTATCTATCTCCTGACTTGTGCTTTTCAATAACCTTTTCACAAAGTTGCTTGGAGCATTCTTTTGTCTTCTTGGTGTAGTTTTTGCCAGGATACTGACTCTCCAGCAGTTGGACCTTCCAGATACAGGTGTATTTTCACTACAATCAATTGAAACACCTTGACTGCACACAGGTGATCACCATTTAACTAATTATGTGACTTCTGTACCAGTGATAATTTAGTGTGTCATATTAAAGGGGGTGAATACTTATGCAATCAATTATTTTGAGCTTTATATTTGTAATTAATTTAGATCACTTTACAGAAATCTGTTTTCACTTTGACACAAAGAGTCTTTTTCTGTTGATCACGGTCAAAAAAGCCAAATTAAATCCACCGTGATTCAATGTTGTAAAACAATAAAACATGAAAACTTCCAGGGGGGGGGGGTGAATACTTTTAATAGGCACTGTAATTGGCTTGTCCAAGATAGTGGTTGGTTGAACTTTCTCTGTTTGTGATATTTGTAAATGACCTGGATGAAAAATGTAGAAATGTGGGTCAGTAAGTTTGCAGATAATTCAAAGATTGGTGGCGTTGTGGATAGTGTAGAAATTGGCAAAGGATATAATGGAATATTGATCAGCTGCAGAGGAACCACATTGGAATTTAACTTTTGTCAAAATTACTCTTTGGGAGGTCAAGTGTAAAAAAACAGTACACTGTTAGTGGCAAGATCCTCATTACTGTCAATATGCAGAGGCATCTTTGGGTCCTGTTTCATAGCACCCTGAAAATGCCTACACAGGTTGATAGGATAGAATGAAGGCATATGGTATACTTGCTTTTATTGGTCGAATTCGAGAGTCAGGAAATTGCAGTTTTATAAAGCTCTAGTTAAGCCACACCTGGAGTATTGCATTCAGTTCTGGTTGCCCATTGTAGGAAAGATTTCAAGTCTTTGGAGAGGACACAGAAGTGGTTTACCAGGACACTGCCTGGATTAGAGGACATGTGCTATAACAAAAGGTTGGACAAACTTGGACTGTTTTCTCTAGAGTGGTGGAGACTGAGGGGGAAATGATAAACATTTATAAACTTGTGGGAGGCATAGATAAAGTTCATGGTCCCATTATTTATCTCATGTTGAAATGTCTGATACCAGAGGGCATACATTTAAGGTGAGAGAGTATAAGTTCAATGGAGATGTGGGGGCAAGGTCTTTCTTATACAGAGAGTGGTGTTTGCCCAGAATGCACTGCTAGATGTGAAAGTGGAGGCTGATATGATAGATACATTTAAGAGGTGTAAAAATAGGCACATAAATGTGCAGAAAATTGAAGGATATATATATATATAATGTAGGTGGAATGAATTAGCTTAGTTGTGCATTTGATTATTTAATTGAATTAGTTTAGCACAATATTGTGGGCCTAAGGGTTTGTTCCTGTTTATGTACTGTCCCTGTGCTCTGATAAAATTGCTGCATAGTGAGGTCTACCAGAACATAGAAACCATACAGCACAATACAGGCCCTTTGGCCCACAAAGCTGCACATGTCCTTACTACCTAGACTTACTCATAGCCCTCTATTTTTCTAAGCTCATGCACCTATGTACCAGAAAGATTGCTTTATCTTCTGTATATTTCTATGTTAATGTTGTTCACGGTCAACACTTGTTTTTGTGAAAACTGTTGATATGTACACATTGAATGTTTGATATAAAATAGGGTGAAATAAACCCTCTAGATTTATTAAATATATAGAGTTCAAGAGATAGTTTGGTTTCATTGCCTGAGGAAAAAGAACAACTCGACAGGAGCTTTTCTGCAGGGATTAAGGTCTCACTATTTCCAGTATGGAATTCATAGCTATTGCGATGTGAATCCAGAGTGAAGCCAGAGGGGGAAGATATGAACTCTGATTACTGATGCCCCCAATCTACTCCAGCACGGGTAATAATTAGCACCATTCAGGTCCTGCAGTATGTGCTCTGAAGGGTCATAATCCTACCATTGTGACAATTTTTACAAGGTTCAAAATATCCTGTAGGATCTTACAACTGGCCAGCTGAGCATTTATGACTGGGATTGTTGAGCTAAGAAAGACACACCATAGTCTCTTTCTCTAATGCACACACTAGTCACACTCCCCAGAACCCCACAATCACACTGTTGAAGAGCAATAGATAACTGACAGTGGCCAGAGCTACGACAGAGATGCATTTACTGATCACCTGCAAGTGTAAGGGGGTGGTCAGAGCATGACATTTTTCATACATATTTAAAGTAAATTTGCTGCTTCTTCACTAATTTAAGATTTTTTCAGTTATTATTTATTTACTGATACAAGATAAGGAGCTGTGCAATTGGTTCCTTTTGAAATCAGTTACCCTGCATGCTCATCTTGTGCCTAACAGACCCTTGTCTTTGGCCAGGGTCTGGCCAAAAGGGGTTTAAAGCGTCCCCTTGTTCTGCCAAGGCCCTGCTTCTCCTGGTGGTGGCATCAGGGGCAGTTCACTACCTTCATCTAGTTTGGGGCACAGTGTACAGACAGTGAAGCAGTTACTTTTCAGCTCCAGTGACCCAAGTTCCATACTGACCACTGGTGCTGTCTAAGTGGAGGTTGTGTGTTCTCCCTGTGACTGTGTAAGTTTCCTTCAGGCCCTCTGTTTTCCTCCCTCATCACAAAGATATGACTTGGCTTCTCTAAATAAGACCTAGCATATGTGAGTGGAGGAGGAGTTGATTAGAATATCAGGAGAATTGGTAACGGGAGAATCGGATTGCTCTATGAACTGGATTGGCTGAAATGGTCTCCTGCTATGTTGTAGAAATGAAAGTATGGGAGAATGTTATCTCTCTTTGTCTTGACATCTGTTTATTTACTATTGCAATCTCTGAAAATAACTTGAAACAACAGGTACGTATTATTACCTCTTGCAATTTTTGTATTACAGCTGTTTGGGCAACGGGAATTTTCCCTTACAGAATTCACAAAACATGACTCAAATATCTGAGAAATGGAATAAAAATTCACTCATGCTGAATTTATGCAAATAAAGGTAAACGTATACAGAACACTGAACTAGTTTACCAAAGTTGACAATTTCAGATTGACAGTTCACAGCAGAATCTTATGGGATCTGATTTGGAAACTGACAAAGCAATTTCTTCTATTGATGCGGTACAATGACACTTCATCAAACACAGTGACATCCATTTCTAGCTAATTAAAATACTAACCCCTTTACTTCTGTCTACAATACAGAGAGAATTCCCTTGCCCTTGGACCATACATCAACGGGGAAATTAATATTGAGAGAGAAACCCTGTTGGAATGTATCTCCACTTTTTAATACAGATTTTGCCAGGAGAAAGGGATTTGCTTTAGAGAAAATCATGACATAGATGGTTTTCTAGGAAAGTAATCTTTCTGTACTTTGGGGAAACACTGTGCTTGTGTTTGTGTACCTCATGTCAGATCCTTTTTCATTGGTTATTATGGAGACAGCAAGGAATTGAACCTGCTGCAATTTGCCTATCACCACAATAAATCTACAGTGGGTGCAATCTCACTGGCTTTCTACTCAGCTGCTCTTTATTGATTACAACTCAGTATTCAATACCCTCAGATCTAGACAACAAGCACCAAAACCTGGGCCTCTGTAACTGGCTTCTTGACCTCCTCACTGGGAAACCAGTCTGTCAGATTGGAAGTAACTCTTTAAGAAGGGAGGGAGGCAGAAAAAAGAATATCTTTCCACCCACTGAAGCTAGGCTAACTTCAGTGGTTGGGAAGATGTCAGAGTATATCAAGGATGAGATTTTGGTGTACTTGGAGGCATATGATAAAATAGGCCAAAGTTGGCAAGGTTTTCTAAACGGGAATTTCCCCTGACAAATCTGTCAGGGTATAGAGGTATAGACAAAGGAGAGTCAGTGGATGTTGTTCAATTGGATTTTCTGAAGGTACCAGCAAGGATAGAAGATGGGTTGACTAGCAGGAGGAGGAATAAAGAAGGACTATTCTGGTTTGCTGCCATGGCCCCAGTTGTGTTCCACTGGGGTTGGTGTTCGGACTGCTTCTTTTCACAATATATGTCAATGATTTGGATGAAGGAATTGATGACTTTGTGGCCAGGTTTGCAAACAGTACTAAGGTAGGTGGAGGGGAAAGTAGTGTTGAAGAAACAGGGTGCCTGTAGAAGGACTTCAATAAATTAGGAGAATGGGCTAAGAAGTGGCAATGGAATACAGTATCGGGAGTGTATAGTCATGCACTTTGGCAGAAGGAATAAAGACACGGACCATTTTCTAAATAAGGTGCAAAGGGACCTGTGAATCTTCATGTAAGATGGAATGGTGGAGAAGACTTGATGAGCCAAATGGCCTAATACTGCTCCTGTGTCTTATGCTTTAACATCTCTTCCTCGCTTACAATCACTGGTGCACCTCAAGGATACAAGTCTAGCTCACTGCTCTGCTCGGTACACCCATGTGTACCCATGCTTGTGTGGCTTGTATCTATAAATCTGCAAATGACACAACTACTGGCAGAATTTCAAATGGTGACAGGGAGGCATACAGGGGTGAATTAGATCAGCTTCTTGAGTGGTGTTGCAGTAAGACCAAGGAGATGGTTGTGAACTTCAGGAAGGAAGATGAGGGAACACACACCAGTCCTCATGGAGTGATCAGAAGTACAAAGGGTGAGCAATTTCAAGTTTCTGTGCATCAACATCTGACGATCTGTCCAGGACCCAATAGATCAATGCAGTTACAAAGAAGGCATGACAGCGGCTATATTTCATTAGGAGTTTGAGAAGAATTGGTATGTCACCAAAGACAGTCACAAATCTCTATAGATGGACCGTGAACATTCTAACGAGTCATATCACCATCTGGGAAGGATGAACCAGTGCACAGGATTGGAAAAAGCTACAGAAAGTTGTGAACTCTGCCAGCTCTATCTTGAGCAATGGCTTCCCCTGCATCGAGAACATCTTCAAGAAATGATGCCTCAAAAAGGTGACATTCATCATGAAGAGCTCCTATCATCCAGGACAAATCAGGGAGGAAATACAAGAAGCTGAAGACACACACTCAACATTTCAGGAACTGTTTCTTCCTCACTGCAATCAGATTTCTGAATGGACAATGATTCCATGAGTACTACCTCGGTATTTTTCTGTCTCATTTTGCACTATATATTTAATTTTTATGTATATTTTTAATGTTATTTACAGTTTTTATTAAGTATTCCAATATACAGCTGTCACAAAATAATAAATGTCAGGACATATGCCAGTGATATTAAACCTGATTCTGAAGTGATGAAATTATCCCTGCTGCCATAGGGAGCTGGGGTAACTTAATAACCATTGGCACCACAATTGCAGTTTGCTGTGATGATGGTCTTATCTCCAAAAGATCTCATATTGCTGTACCTGCAAGTTTAACCACAGAAACTACTTTTGTCTAATTTTTGGGCTAGAATTAAGTTTTTTGTTGTAAATGTTTTATAATGGTATTATGCAAGTTAAATTGTGTGCTGTTTTCCCATGTTTCAAAGATCCTTCCTTTTGGATCATTAACCTTCCCAGAGAGGTCGCTGTCAGATGTAAACTATCCTGAGGTTCTGGTCCAGTTCTGAGAGCCATTTGGTAGATTGGGAAGCTTCAGTGTCTGCATGGCACCACTGTCTGTTGCTCTGATGAACAATACTACTGCTACAAAACTTTGATTTCATTTCTTAATGACTTAAAAACTCACAGAAAATCTATTTGGAACAGAGCTTTTAAAACATAATTGAATATCTTTAATCAACCTTATTTATTATTCCCTATTATTTTTTGACAAAACTTGCATTTGAACACTGATTTCTTGAACTTGTGGTAATGCACCCCCAACCTTTACCATTCCCCACTCCCAATTCCTTCTCTTACCTAATCTCCTTACTTGCCTATCACCTCCCTCTGGTGCTCCTCCCCCTTTCATTTCTTCCATGGCTTTCTGTCCTCTCCTATCAGATTCCCCCTTCTCTAGCACTGTATGTCTTTCACCAATCAATATCACGGATCTTTTCTTCACCGCTCCCCACCTCCAAGTTTCTCCTATCATCTTGTGGTTCTTCTTCCCCTCCCCCCACTTCCTTACTCTGACTCATCATTTTTTCCAGTCCTGATGAAGGGTCTCGGCCCTAAATGTCAACTGCACTCTTTTTCATAGATGCTGCCTGGCTTGCTGAGTTCCTCCAGCATTTTGTGTGTGAAAACTTCCATTTGAGTGGGACTAATCCAAAATCTAGCACCCATACTTGCAGTAACTGGATAAAACAGTGCTTAATGTTTGTTTGAATTAAAACTAAAGTATTTATTTGAGTTTAAACTGGATGAAACAAAAGCAATTTCTCACCACAACTAAAATAAAAACCACTTGAAAACCTCTATTGACTGAGTGCCAGATATCACAACTGATTTCAATCTCAAGGCCACACAGAGGTCAAAACCATCAGTTAAAAGAAATCTGGCCAATGTCTACAATTAAAGCTTCAACCCTCATACTTTAGTTCAAATTTTCTTCCACAACCTTAAAGAAAGTCAATTCAGGAAAACTGAATGTCTTTATTCAATTCAAAAACATTGGGTGGTTTGAAATAGGTTTCAAATTGATCTGGCAAGTATTCAGATACACTTTAATATAAACTTGTGTTTAACCATCCTTGATCCTGTGAAACACTTAATGAGCAAAACTTACACATTCACCATCTCTCTCCCCTCTTTATCACCCCTTTACTCATTTTCACCCCATCTGTGCCCCCTCCCTCTCACCTCTCTTTATCTCTATCTCCCCTCTCTTTCTCTATCTCTCCCATCTCTCACCCCCTCTTTCTCTTTCCATCTCTCCATCTCTCTGCCTCTCTCCCCATCTCCCTCTGCTTTCTCCACATCCCTCCCTCCCTTCTTTCTCTCACTCATTTCCATTTCTTTCCCTCCCCATCTCTCTCTTGCCACATCTGTTTTTCCCTATCACTCTTTCTCTTACCTCATCTCTATCTACCCATCTTTCACTGTCCCTTTACCATCTTTCTTCCACCACCCCATTTCTCTGTCACCCCATCTCACTCTGTCACCCATTCTCTCTCTCCTCTTACCACATCTCTCCCCCCTCATCCCATCACTCCCCCCATCATCCCATCACTCCCCCCTCACTCCATCTCTCTCTCCTTCTCTCACCCCAACTCCCTCTCTCCCCCATCTCGTTCTCCTTCTCTCACCTCATTCTCCCTGATGGAATGTTTAAGGGTTTAAAAACCCCCAGGAGTAAATGAGGATATCAGAGAATGACAGAATATCATTTCAGAATGCACGTAGAAGTAGTACCAAATAATATTTGCATGTAATAGTTGATTGGAACTGAAAGGGAACAAGCCTACTGGGGTTGGTCTAAGAATCTCCTTGTAGATCTGTGTTTCCTGTGTGTTACTTTGCATATTCTGCAAGTACTGCATGCTGTAGACTAGGAAACTGCAAGTAAAAACTGAAAGGAAAAGAATTGAAACTGGCAGCTGTATATCTGTAGAATGTCACCAAACATTAAATTTCCCATGCATGGCCGAACACACTCCTTACAGAGGTAATCACTCTGTTTCATCACCTATTGAAAGAGGATGCACCATAGTGGAAAGGTCAAGTATAGGCAAGGGAAAGATGAAATTCTCACTAACCAGTCCTCTGGTGCCCTATGATGCCTCCTATTACAAGCCACCATAAGGAAAATTGCTAGAGAAAGCCTAAAGCTTTTGCATCACATACGGAAACAATGAGTAAGAGTAACTGGTCTCAGTCTGAGAAGGAAGCATTGGCAATCATATTTGAGAACACAAGATACCTCTCATTTCTATCAGACCGAACATTTACATGGGAGATACAAGAGACTACTGATACTGGAATATGGAGCAACACACAAGATACTGGAGTTACTCAGCAGGTCAGGCAGCATCTATGGAGGGAAATGGACAATCAATGTTTCAGGTCAAGACCCTTCATTTGGACTCAGTCTTAACGTTAAACATCAACAGAACATTTACATTGGTCACCAATGACAAGTGCTGTTGGCCACTTTTGCACCTAGGTCCACATTTTCCACAATGGAGGCCTCAAGAATACTGTATTGAATTGTAAATATATATATGATTAACATTCTGGAAATAAAGCATTCAGGTAGAGTGTATCAGTGGATAAATTATGAAGATTTCTTTATGAAGATGCTAATTAAAATAGCCAGCAATGTTGTTTTGTCACATAGATATTAATAATTTGGATGAAAATGCAGGAAGCATGATTAATAAGTTTGTGAATGACACCAAAATTGTGGAGAGTGAACAGTGAAGAAAATAACTAAATTTACAACATGATCTAGATCAAAGGGAAAGTAGGAAGAAAATTGGGTATATTTAAAGCAGAGGTTGACAGGCTCTTAATTAGTAAGGGAGAAGGCAGATGGATGGGGTTGAGAGGGTTAATATATCAGCCATGATGCAATGGCAGATCAAACTTGATGGGCCGAATGATCTGATTCTGCTGTTACACCTTATGGAATAGCAATTGGAATTTAATTCAGAAAATTGCAAAGTGATGCATTTTGGGAAAGTATATTAGGGTACACATAGTAAATAACAGGATCCTAGAGAACACTGTAGAACAGAGGGGCCAAGGACATAGATCTCTCAAAGTGAAGAACCAGTTAGATAGGGCGGTGAAGGAGACATTTATTCCCTTCATTGGGCAGGACATTGAGTATATGGGTTGGGATGTTATTTTACAAATTTATGGGATGTTGGTGAAACTGAACCTGGAATATTGTGTGGTGGTCTGGTACACACACTAATGGAAGGATGTGATTAAAGTACAGAGTGCCAAAAAGATTCACGAAGATGTTGCCAGGACTGCAGAGCTTTATTATAAATACAAACTGGATAGGCTGGGACAGTTTTCCCTGGAGTAACGAAGGCTGAGGGGTGACTTCATTGTCATTTCTAAAATTAAGTGGGGTATAAATAAATATCACAGTCTTTTTCTCAGACTAAGGGGAGCCCAAAATGTGAGGACATAGGTGTAAGGTGAGAAGGCAAAGACCTATAGTGGACCTGAGGGTTCTACAATGTTCTCTAGGATCTTGTTATTTTCCACACAGAGGATGGTGCATGTATGGAATGAGCTGCCAGAGGACGTGGTAGATGACATTTGCAAAGTAATGCAAATGTTGTACAACAACATTTAAACGAAAAACATTTGGAGGAGTGCATGGAAAGGGAGGATTTTGAGGAATATGGCAAATGGGACAAGCTCAGGCTGACACTTAGTTCAGCATGGATGAGTTTTCCAAAGGGCCCCGTTTGCTTGTTGTATAACTCTACAGCTCTAGATTTGGTCTAAGGCTGGGATTTCCAACCCATTTTATGCTTTGGATCCCTACCATTAACCTATTACCATGGACCCCAAATTGGGAACCATCAGTCTTAGGCAACAGAAGATTTTCCTGTGATAGTGAGATTGGATGATGTACTTAATTGATTATATTTTGAGTAGCTGAATTAATGAAGAGAGAAGGTTGGATGGGAGTACTGTCACAGGTGTTTATGAGTTGTCCACAGATCAATGACACATTAAATGGAGCCATAGAGCAATGAATTACAGAACAGAATGACTTCACAGGAGCATTGAATATTAGCATGAGAGCAGGAGGTATAATTTAATCTGTTGGTTCAACATGCAGATATGTTGAACGCAGAGTGATGGAAGATGATAGTAAATTCATCTTCCTGCAATTATTGGCAGGGCCTACAGACCCCTTGGTTAATGGCAGGGCTCCATGGCATAAAAAAAGATTGGGAACCCTTGGAAGAGAGACCTTTGTGGAGTGACCTTTGGACAGTGAAGAAAGTGTTGGCAGCATTACAGATAAACTCATAATCTGGGTGAATCTGGAGATCTATCTGAGAAAGGGAGTTAGGCTTTAGTTCTGTTGCACATCATTGCAATCCAATGGGTAATTAAAGGGATACATATGCTAATATAACTTGGATATCAAGTCTACTGTGGCGCATTTCCTACCTCTGATTCCATGTGCCTCTTCTTATGTGTGTAATGTGGAGAGGTAAGTCTTCTTTTAACAGCACTTCTCCTTGCTTCTGTTTCTGATTTACTCTCTGGTCTTGGATGGTCATGAACTCCTTTGGCCTGTGTATTTAATACATAATGTTTATAAAGTTTTATATTACTAAACTGCAGAATATCTAAGTAAAATCAACATGTTTAAAAAAAATCTGATCATTAGAGACACAAGAGACTGCAGAGACTTGTGGGCACGACTCAGCACATCATAGAAAGCTGCCTCCCCTCCATGGATTCTGTCTATGTTTCTCACTGCCTCTGTAAAGCAACAGCAAAATCAAAGATCCCAACCACCCCACCTCTTTTCTCTCCTGTCTCATCAATCAGAAGATACAAGGACCTGAAAGAACATGTCACCAGGCTCAAGGAAGACAGTTGAATACACTCTTGACCTCACAATCTACCTTGTTATATCCTAGCACCTTATAACTTATCTGGTTATCACCTTGTCTGCCGCACAGTACTTTCTCTGTGACTATGACGCTACATTCTGCACCTTTTATGGTTTTCCCTTTTACTGCTTCAATGCATGATGTGATGAATTCATTTGTATGAATAGCATGCAAAAGGACATTTTTAGACCATAAGACCATAAAAAGCAGAAATAGGCCATTTGGTCTATCGAATCTGCTCTGCCTTTTGATCATGGCTGATTTTTTTTCTCTCTCAAACCCAATCTCCTAACTTTTCCCCCGTATCCTTTGATGACCCTCCTATCAAGAACCTATTAACCTCCACTTTAAATATACCCAATGACTGGCCTCCATAGCTGTCTGTGGCAATGAATTACACAGATTCACTACCCTCTGGCTAAAGAACAACTCTATTCTAAAATGGACACCCTTCTATTCTGAGGTTGTGCTTGCTGGTCTTAAACTCTCCCACGAATGGAAACATCAACTCCATGACAACTCAATCTAGGCATGTCAATATATGGTAGGTTTCAATGGGATTCCCTCAAATTCTTCATTAAATGCTCCTCGTACAGCGCCGATAAAAAGTATTCCTCCCACTGACAGTTTTCTTATTTTATTGTTTTACAATATTGAATCACAGTGGATTAAATTTGATTTTTTGACACTGATCAACAGAAAAATACTCCTTTGTGTCAAAGTGAAAATAGATCTCTACAAAGTGAACTAAGTTAATTACAAATATAAAACAAAAGATAGTTGATTCCATAAGTATTCACCCCCTTTAATATGACACTCCAAACCGCCACTGGCGCAGCCAATTGGTTGGTTAAATGGAGATCACTGTGTGCAGTCACGGTGTTTCCATGGATTATAGTAAAAATACACCTGTATCTGGAAGTTTCAACAGCTGGTAAGTCAGTATTCTGACAAAGACTACAGCATGAAGACAAAAGAACACTCCAAGCAACTCTATGAAAAGGTTATTGAAAAGCACAAGTCAGGAGATGGATACAAGAAAATTTCCAAGTCACTGAATATCCCTGGGAGTACAGTTAAGTCAATCATCAAGAAATGGAAAGAATGTGGCACAGCTGTAAATCTGCCTAGAGCCAGCCTCAAAAACCGAGTGACCATGTACAAAGTGGAGGAGGCCTCCAAGAGACCCATGAATGCTCTGGAGGAGTTACAAGCTTCAGTGGCTGAGATGGGAGAGACTGTTGTCTGGGTTCTTCAGCAGTCACAACTTTATGGGAGAGTGGCAAAAAAAGCCACTGTTAAAAATATCTCACATGAAATCTCAGCTGGAGTTTTCCAGAAGGCAGTGGGAAGCTCTGAAGTCAGCAAGAAGAAGGTTCTATGGTCTGATGAAACCAACATTGAGCTTTTTGGCCATCACTCTAAAGACTATGTTTGGTATAAGCCAAACAAAGCATATAAAAACATACCATCCCTACCGTGAAGCATGGTCGTGGCTACATCATGCTGTGGGGATGCTTCACTGCAGCAGGTCCTGGAAGGCTTGTGAAGGTAGAGGGTAAAATGAATGCAGCAAAATACAGGCAAATCCTGATGCAGTCTGCAAGAGAACTGTGACTTGGGAGATTTGTTTTTCAGCAAGATAATGACTGCAAGTATAAAGCCCAAGCTACATAGGAATATCTTAAGAACAACAAAGTTAATGTCCTGGAGAGGTCAAAACAGAGTCCAGACCTCAATCCAATTGAGAATTTGTGGCTGCATTTGAAAAGGGCTGTTCACTCATGAACCCATGCAATCTGACAGAATTTGAACAGTTCTGTGAAAAGAATGGAGAAATCAGCCATTTCATACCTGGGCTCATTCTTGTAAACCTCCTCTGGAACCTCTCCAATGCCAACACATCTTAGACAAGGTGTCCAAAACTGTTCACTGTTAAAAAGCCTCAGCATTATATCATTGCTTTTATATTCTAGTCCTCTCAAAATGAATGCTTAATATTGCTTTTGACTTCCTTATTACCAACTCAACCTGCAAATTAACCTTGATGGAATCCTGCATGAAGACTCTAAAGTCACTTTGCACCTCCAATTTCTGAATTTGCTCCCCATTTAGAAAATAGTCCACACCTTTATTCCTTCTTCCAAAGTGCAAGACCATACACTTTAGTATGCTGTATTCCATCTGCCACTTACTTGTGCAATCTCCTAATCTGTCCAAGTCTTTCTTCAGATTCCCTGCTTCCTCAACCTATCTTTGAATTATCCACAATGTGGTCACAAAGCCATCACTTCTGTTATCGAACTGATGCTTGGTAAATATGACAATAATAAACCAATTTACCAATTTTTAATGGTGGAATCTGGAGCAAAAGAAAACACTGCTCAAGGAACTCAATGGGTTCAGGTAACATCTGCAGAGGAAAATGGACCATTAATGTCTTGAGCTGAAATGTCGGCTGTCTATTGCCCTCTCCAGTTCCTCCAGCAGGAATGGTCTTTATCATTTTTGATAGTTGAAAGTGATTCCTGTTGAAACTCAGCTGCTCTTGAATCATTTCAGGCTAAACTTCAAGAGGGTCAACTCTAAGGCTTAACAGTGCTGTTGGATGGCAGAATCTTGGGCTCCAAGTCCATAGTTCCCTGAAGGTAGCTGCACAAGTTAAGAGTGGTAATGTGCTTGCCTTTATAAGTTGAAGCTGTAAGTTCAAGACACACAAGCTGCAGCTTTAGAGGCCGCTTGTTAGACTGTATCTGGAATGTTGCATTCAGTTCTGGTTGAATCATTGTAGGAAGGATATAAAAGCTTTGGAGAGGATACAGAAAATATTTGCCAGGATGCTGCCTGTTTTAGAAGACATGCACTATAAGGAGAGGATGAACAAACTGGAGTCATTTTCTCTGGCAGCCGGTATTTTTTTCCCAGGGTTGAAATGTCTAATAGTAAAGGGCATGCACTTAAGGTGAGGGCAGAAAATTCAAAGGAGATGTGTAGGAAAGTTGTTTTTTTTTAAAACACACAGGGAGTAGTGAGCGTCTGGATTGTGCTGCCAGGATGGTGGTAGAGGGAAATATAATTCTGTGCTGTAGGACTCTAATATCCCAGCTTTTCCTTCAAGCATCTGCACATGTCTAAATATTTCTTTGCATTTTGTTTAATGTTTAAAAGACTAATTTGAAATTGCTTGAGTCATTCTCTCAAAGGTATGTTGACAGACCTCATGGTCCTTGATAAGTTTTGTAAGAAAACTGGTCTTAAGGTCAATTCCAATAAATTAGAAGGCAATTCACGTAACGATCCTCTCTCAGGAACATTCTTCTTCCATTCCACTAACTTTTTCAGTCTCACTTCCCCGCTCTATGCAATGTTCATTCTAGGTCTCCACTCAGCCTCACTGTCTCCTGACTCTGCTTCTCTCCTGCCTCAGCCATTGGTCTATCTCTCACTTTCTCAAAGCTCTGTACTCCTAATCTCCATCAGTCCACTCCTCACTCTGTTGTGACATTACTCTCTGATCTAGCCTCACTCCTAGTGGTCAGAATATCACACCCGATTCATTCTCAGTCCCTCTTCCCCAATGCTCTGAATTCTCCAGTCTTTCACTCTGCTCTCCCTCTTATCATTTCCAGGTGACTCCTGTCCTGTATCTTGATGGTCCTCCCAAGTCTTAGCTCCACTTCCTTAAATCTCACTCTGCTCCACTAGCTGTGCCCTCTTGCTTGTTGCTCCATTTCCTGACATGACTGTGATCTATTCTACAGTCTCACCACAGTTTTGATTCTCCCCTTGCACTCAGTTCCACTTTACAGCCAAAGTATTCCCAGTGCTCTGCTCCTTTCTGCTCAGGCTCATCCTTACTTTTTCAGTTCTGCCTGCCTCAGTCAAACTTGTCCTTTTCCACACTTCTGTTCAGACTCCACTGAAGCCTCTCTCAGCTTTCAGGCTGTAGTGTCATCAGTGTCAGACCAGCTCTTTCCGCATGTGCCATTTAGTGTCTCACTCAGCCCCCCAGACACACAGCTTTTGAAATAACCTCCCTTTTATGGTTCTCTTTTCCACTCTCAGCCTTGTTATGTACCCGACCTTGCCTCCACTCCCACTCGCGCTCTCAATCCAATGCTGCCCTCACTCCCACCATCGCTGCCTACTCAACACAGCTGCCAAACATCCACAGATGTTCTGTTGGAAGTATTCCGACTGATTTCCTCATGGCCTGGTACAGTAATGTGAATGTTCAAGAAAGTAAGAAGCTGCAGAGTAGTAGACTCAGTCCAGTACCTCCCTAACATTGGTATACCTGCATGAGGTGCTGCCTGAAGAAGGGAACATCTATCAAAGATCTCCACCATCCAGGCCTTGCCATCTTTTTGCAGCTATTATCGGGCAGGAGATGCAGAAGCCTGAATTCCCAAACCACAAAAGTTCAAGAACAATTTCTTCCCTTCAACTATTTGGTTCTTGAACCTGCACAAACTTTAGCACTACTTTATTGTAGGAGCCATGCATCTGTTCCCTATCTGGATTGTGTTCTGTGTTGCGTGCTTATTATGGCAACTAGTCATATGTGTAGTGGTGGGGGGGGGGGTGGTAAAAGTGAAGGGAATAAGTTACATCTTAATGCTTTGTTCATTGCAGTTTGTAGTAGCTGGTCACTGATCACTCAATAATGCTCAGTTACGCTTCAGTTACACTTGTATACAATCAAGTTTTCTAGCTTCAAGATGATATGTTTGCTAATTGCTAATAAAGGATCAAATGCATATCCTCGACCTTTGGAGCAATCATTACAGAAGTAAGGGTAGATCATGCAACGTATCTTTAGGGTAGCCAACAGCAGCAATTATTTTGGTTTGGTTTGGTTTGGCTGTTACACTCAGTATAGCAACACTCTGACCACTTTGATCACTTTGTTCTAATATCTACTTTGTTTTGTTTTATTCTAATTGTGTTCTTTCTCATAAAATTGTCCATCACATGTTTATTTTTGTTTTTCTTGTGAACGTTGTATATCTGATGCCCATGAGGCTGTCGCAAATAAGTTTTTCATTGCATCGGTGCATACATGTGCTTGTGCAAATGTAAAATAAACTCTTTGACTATGACTCTCTCCTTGACCAATATAATCTCTCTGACCCTCTCACTAGCTCCCTATAATGACTGCACTGTTGGGGGTTGTGGAAGGAAGATCTCTGCTGTATTCCCCACACATGGTAAAATGTTGGATCCCTTCAGCAGCGACAACCTAAAGGTTGTCAGATGTCCAAATCTGGTCAGATTTGGTGCGCTGGACTTCATTTTGGGTACCGATCATGCAGAAGACCAAACTGAGGTCTGATGAGGGATTAAAGAACATTTAATATTCTCTTTTGTCTCCTGAGAAGCCTTACCTGGAAAAATATGGCTTTGGCATCAAGTCTCCAAAAGTTAGTTACTGGATAGCCACTGTGACCTCGACATGGAACCAACTCCAATCCTGAGTTACAGTTCGGACACATTTTCTCTGGAAAGCAAAGCTACATATTAACTTTTGTTGTAACAGAGAAACAGGACACAAAATGTTACAACACCAATGGAATCTGGAAATTATATCTGAGAGATGATCCTTAAAGTTAGTCCTCCAATGGGAGTGTTGCCCATTGCCAGTGTTTAATGTAGGTTTAAACCCTGATAGAGGATCTTCAGCCTGGAACATTAACTTTCTCTTTCCACAGATGCTGCCTGACTTGCTGGGTGTTTCCAGCATCTGCAGTTTTTTTTAACATCTAGCTTCTGACCGAGGGTTTCCACTGAAAGTCAAATTTCCAAAGTGACACCTCCACGATGGGATCAGGAAAAACAAGAAAAACTAAGTGAGGCAACGTACAATCCGCTGGGTAAAGTCAAGCAGCAACTGTAGTGGAAAAGGAATTGTTGATGTTTTGAGTGAAAACCCTTTAAGACCACATTACTTTTGGAGACACAAGAGTTTGTCATCCGGAATGACAAACAGTCTGCTGCTGGTGGAACTCAACAGGTTGAGCTGGATTTGTGAGTGGATTTTGAATGAATGTATCTATCATTCCCTCCCCCTACAGATACTCACACCCCAAAGACATTCTGGTTTGTAGGTTAATTGGCTGCCATAAACTATCTTTAGTGTAGGAGAGCAGAGGTGATAGAGATGTGAGACAGAATAGTTTATACAGAGAAATGGGTGGGGGAATGATTTCCCTGAGAACTAACCTAGACTTGATGGGCTGAATGACATCTTTCTAAGTCTGAAGGAAATGTGAGGAAAGAAAATGAAAGTACTGGATACTGGATTCATTGAGGGGGAGATGAAAATATTTTTTTAAGGAAAGGACATCACGAAACCTGCGGCAATTGAGATGCTGATCGACAATAATTGAATTAAATAGTGGAAGGTTGTTACATTCAAAGAGTAATTTCAAAGTCTGCAAATGACATAACACTGCAATGTGTTTTATGTCAGCAAAACAAAAGCAGACTGCCTAGAGTCAGAGACTCAGACAGCATGGTAACCTTCTACCATCCTGATTAATATATCTCTACAAGCCTTTCCTGCATTAGGTCCATACCTCTCTACACATTTTTAATGCCTGTTTAAACATTGTAATTGCACCTGTCTCTACTACGTTCTCTGGTAGCTCATTCTACGTACCCACCGTTCTCTGGGTTAAAAGGTTTTCCCTCAAGTCCCTTTTAAATCTTTCCCCTCAGGCTTTAAACTTATGTCCTGGAGTTTTAGACTCCTCTACCCTGGGAAAATGATTGTGACCATCCTCCTCATCTTCATGTGGTGGTTCAGTCCGTGGTCCGGTCTGCGGACTCTGGGTTTTCTGGCAGTCCCTTGCTGCGGTTGGACTTAACTAGAAACACCTGAGGCTCATATTGGAACTGGGAATATAAGTGGCCCTGGTATTGAGTGTGGCTGGCTGGCTAACATACTCATAGTACAGGTAGCTGGTGGAAGGCTAGAATGAACTCTTGCCATCCTTGAGGCTGTGTTGGAGAACCATGGCTTCTGGGAGCCTTGCTGGTAGTAGTCAAAGTGGCCATTGTGGTATGGATTCAGCTGTTTCCTGGGCTAGCTGGGTGGCCATCAGCCACCCTGAGCCAGGTAGGGATCTGGTTGCTTCTGTAGCCAGCCAAGGCTGCTGGCTGTAACGGCTACTCGGAGCTACCCCGATGCAGAGGTGTCTGCTGATGGTCTGTTGTTCCTTTGTGTTTGTCTCTTTCTGTCCTTGCCCCTATGGGGTAAGTCTGGCTTTTCTGCTGTTGCCCTGTGCGGGGATCTGTCTTATCTTGTCCTTGCCTCTGTGGGGTAAGTAAGGCTGTTCTGCTGTTGCCCTGTGGGGGGAATTCGTCTTGTCTTGTCTTTGCCTCTGTTGGGTAGGTCAGGCTGTTCTGCTGTTACCTGATGGATGGTTATAGATGAGTCCTGGCTAGTTGGAGGATAAGTCCTGGCTCCATGTTGATGTACAGTTCCTAGTCTGCCCCCTAGCTCCAGCCTCTGAGTTTCCCAAGCTCCAAGCCTGCAGCCTCCGGCCTCGAGACCCCACGTCCCTAGCCAAGCCTCGTCACGTCCTTGCCTGGGTTTGGGGGTCCGAAACAAGACCCAGGTTCAGGGTCCTTGTCCAGTCTTAGGCTCTGAGTCCACCCCAGGCTCCTTGTTCCCAGTCTCTCATCCTGGTCCTGCTTAGACTGCATCCCGTCCTGTCCTTGGGTTCCGTATTGTCCTGTTTCTGGGACTCCAGTGTCTGTGTCCTGCAGTTGGGTCCTGATTCAACACCTGATTTATGACACTTCACCCTTAATGATGTTATACTATAAAATCAGCTTCAGACACTCTGGGGAATAAAATCCCAGCCTATTCAGTATCTCTTTATAAATCAAGTCCTCCAGTCTTGATAACAACATCGTGAATCTTTTCTGCACCTTCTCAACAAAGAAACCCCTTTCTTTGAAAAAAGGAATATAATCACCTGGCTGTACTCTCTCTCCCTGAGGCAGAGACAGAAGACGACAGCACCAGTACTGAGGGTCCAGAAGGTATGGACAAGAGAAGAACAGGAGCATTTACAGGACTGCTTTGAATTGGTGGTCTGGACCGTTTTCAAGGATTCATCTTTGAAACTGGATGAGAATGCTACAGTTATTGTTGACTTCATTAAAACCTGTGTGGATGAGTATGTGCCTACAAAGACTTAATTTATCTTATTTACCCCTGTTGCCACCTTTAGGGATACAGGGTCTTGTACATCAAGACCCCTGTTCTTCGTTACTTATTTGGGCCCTACCTGTGTAGACCTACTGTATCTAATTAGACCTCCCAAAGAGCCTTACTTCACACTTACTAGGATTAAATTCTGTCGGCCAGTACTCTACCCATTTTATCAATTGTGGCAGAGATTGATAGCTTCTTTATTGATACAGGATTAAGAGTTACAGAGAGAAGCCAGGTGAATGGGGTTGAAGGAAAAAACAGTCATGGCTTTATGGTGGAGCAGACTAGATAGGTCAAATAGCCTAATTCTGTTCTTATACCTAATGGTCTTTGTTGCTCTTTTGCATTGATGCAGGGTTACTTCTAGTATGGTTGAGAACAAAAATAGCCACAAAGCATTAAGTCCCTGGCATGTTCTAAGAAGTCAAAGAGCAGAAGATTCAAGATTCTTCCTGAACATGATTGAAAATTGAGTGTAATAAATTCCAATCGAGTGCAACACTGGCTAAAACAAAACAATCTGGTTGTCCATTGAGTATTGTCTAAACCTTTTTTTTTTAACATTTCTAATTGTAAGAATAACACCTGAATAACACCCTTTAAAAGGCAGCAGACCAGGGACTGAAGTCCTGAATTTGCAACCTTCATGCACATCTGTCAATTTCCTTTGTTCTTTATGGTCTATGGTTGACTGTGGAACATACACTACACTTCACAGTTACCAATAGCTGCTCTGGAATGAAAAATTGTTTTGGAAACATTGCCATAGTTTAACACAAAGAGTTTTCCTTAAAATATTCTGTTGATGCTTGTCTGCTAATTTGGGTCCCTGGTGTCCTTACCTATCTCAAGAGTTATGAATGAATTTTCAGTTAAGCCTCTGTCAATATTATGCTATCAACAATGAGGGTGAGAGCTACAAAAAGAGATTTGAAGAGTTGGAGGTATCATTCCATTTGAGTTTATATTTGACAGAGCTTATCAAAATTATAAAGACATAATAGAGGAAGGTGTAGTAGAGTGCAGCAAAATGTTAGCTAGAGAGCAGAACAAAACACATCTTTACCTGGAGGTGAAATAGAACACGGAAAATAGAGCAGACAGTGGCAGGTCTGGTAATTTGCTGACTCATGGGCTCCAATAACACACATTCAAATCTGAATACCTGTGGTGGTTGAATGGGGTTTGCATATTCTCTTGGTGACCACATGGGTTTCTTCCCCATACCAAAGACATGCAGATTGGTAGATTAATTGCCCCCTGTGCAAGCGGATAATTAGGAGGGAGTTAATGAGCACATGAAAGAAAGTAGCTTAAAAGAACTACATAGGGATGGGAGTTGATGAGCTTGTTCTGAGATAGGAAGAATGCTTCCAATGTGATAAAGAAATATGATTTCTTCAGCAGTTGTCAGGATGGAGCATATATATTTGTCTAAATGGGTATAATTACTTTATAAAGGAATAGAAGAGTGCATGGTTCATGTAAAATCCTATTTCTGCGGTACCTTTTTATGCTGCAATCTCATGTTGCTTTTTGATGAGAACTTTCACATAATCAAAATTAATTTGAAAATGGTGGTTTGTACAATAATTCCAATTACTCTTCCAGGAAAGGCAATCAATCTCTACATTTACCACAGGAAAGGATAACAAATCTGATAAAATACTTTTCTAGTAGAATGATGCTTTATCTTATTGTATTAATAACCTTACTTTAGCCTCAGTCAAAGAAGAAAAGGACCAACTCATGCTAGATTTACCTCATGCACAGTTCTTTGCAGCCCTGCTGAATTTCTGTGCCCCATATATCTAACCAAGTTCAAAGCCACATAGCCATGCCATCTTGGGAACCTGAGTGGGTCTTGTGTAGTAACTGGGCAACTGGGTCTCAGGTAAATAGGCCTTAGGTCTGGAGCCCTAGCTGGTTTGAGGCCTCTCTCTCAAATGACTAATGCCAAAAGAAATTACAACTATTTCCAAGTATTCCGGACAACTATCAGATAACAGTTGAAATAGAAATATAATTTAAAAATACATCTACTTAAAAATAATTATTTTGACAATACAACCTCAGCAACCCAGTTCAATCCTGTCATCTGTATTGAGTTTGCACATTCTTTCTGTGACCTTATGTGTTTCTCCAGATGCACTCCTTTACAAAGACATGAGAATTGGTAGGTTAATCAGTTACTATAAATTGTCTCCAGTATGTAGATGGTTTGAAATTCAAAGTTCAAAGTAAGTTTATACCCAAGTACATATATGTCATCATATACAATCCTGAGATTCATTTTCTAGCAGGCATACTCAGTAAATCCAGGAGTCAAACTGAATCAATGAAGTATACCACACCCAACAGGATGGACAAGCAACCAACGAGTGAAAGACATCAAATTGTGCAAAAACAAAAGAAAAAAAATAACAATAATAAATAAATTAGCAATAAATATCAAGAACATGAGATGAAGGGTCCTTGAAAGTGAGTCTATAATTAGTGGGAACAGTTCAGTGATGGGGCAAGTGAAGTTATCCTCTTTAGTTCAATAGCCTGGTGGTTGAAAGGTAATAACCGTTCTTGAACCTGGTAATGTGAGTCCTGAGGCTCCTAAACCTTCTTCCTGATGGCAACAGTAAGAAGACAGCATGACCTGTGTGGTGGGGGTCTCTGATGATGGATGCTGCTTTCCTACGACAGTGCTCCATGTAGTTGTGCTCAATGGTGGGAAGGGCTTTATTTATGATAGACTGGGCTGGATCCACTACTTTCTGTAGGATATTCCATACAAGGGCATTGGTGTCATAGCAGGCTGTGATATAACTAGTCAAGATACTCTCCACTACACATGTACAAGTTTGACAAAGTTTTTGATGATATGCTGAATCTTCACAAACTTTTAAGGAAGTAAAGCCACTGCCATGCTTTCTTCATAATTGCACTTATGTGCTGTGTCCGGGTCAGGTCTTCTGAAATGGTGTGTGATTGGTGGGAGAATTGGGGTTGTGGTAATAAACACTTCAGAAGGAATAGGTTGCAGGGAGGTAAGTGGGGCAATGAGATTGATGGGGTTGCTCGTAGAGCTGGCATGGACTTGATGGGCTGAATGGTCCCTTCTATGTTGTGTAAGAAATGTGGAAGTATAAATAAAGAAATGAAAAGCAGACCACAGTGCTGGCCTCAGCGGGTCAGCTGAATACCCAGTGGGGAACCCTTCACTGGTGGCTCTTTCCAGGGCCCTACCCTACAGTGGGTACGTATTGGCAAAATGCAATTTTAAGTGTTGTGGTGGCCAATAATCCTGTACCATTCTCCATTCTGCCTGCCCTGCTGAGTGTTGCCAGCAATCCCCCACAATGTGTTGTTTTTTTGGATAATTCCTGATAACAATTTATTTTTAACGTGAAGCCAAGGCACATTTGATTGCTATAGAGGCAGCAAATTCTGAAGTAGAAATGTGTCACAATCCCACTCTGACATGTTGGTCTGTGGCCTCAACATCTTTACACTGTGCCCAAAACACGATTAAGGGAGAACACCTACAGTCTGGGTACATTGGAGCTTTCTGAATTCATTACAGAACTCAGGTAACTAGATTACTGTCTGCACCAGTCATCCATCTGTGATACTGGCTCTGCTTGTCTATTTTTCCCTTTATTTTTCCTTTCTCTCTGGAAATAATGACATGCTCACCTTCACCTGCCAGGCATGACCTCCTTCTCTGCATTTCACAATTCCCACATCCTTTGTCCTGTTGAGGACAAAAGTTCCTCCAGTATTTTGTGTGTGTTCCTTTTTGTCTCTCTAACTGCTGGCACGCAGTCATCGACCAGATAACCTTTTTCATAACCTCTCACTGTCACCTTGGTTTTACCCTATCAAATATTTCTCCTCACCCACCCAGCTTCATTTCTCTCCTTCACATGAAGGATCTGTTTCTCTCTCCACAGATGCAGCCTTACTGCGTCAGTGTTTCCAGTATTCTCTCATTTTATATTAATTTCAGAAGTACCGATGTGGAGTGAAAAGAATGCATTTCAAGTTTCATTTTAAGTCCATGGACTTTATTTAAACACTTGCATTTGCAGAAAACGCCTTCATGTCTCCAGCACAAACAAGAAAAAATCTGCAGATGCTGGGAAATCCGAGAAACACACACAACATGCTAGAGGAACTCCCAGGCCGGGTAGGACCTGAAACATCGGCTGGACGTACTCTTTTCCTAGATGCTGCCTGGCCTGTAGAGTTTATCCAGCATTGTTGCTCATGACTCCAGCAACTTCGTTTCAACTGCCTTTTCAGATTTGCTTCCTGCTGTTTTGTTAACAAGTTTAGACCTGCATTAAATTTGAAGAAATGTCAGAATGATTCTGTGAGGAAATGATCCGGCACTAGGATACTTACTCTGCTGCTTCTGGCGAGCCTTGTCGCAAATCGCGGGCCTGAGTTGCAGTTTGCCCCCGCCGGGGAGTGTACAGTTACTGGAGCAAATCACCACTCCCAGGCAAGACTTCTTCAGGATCTGGCAGTTGTGGTTGTTGGTGTTTCTCATCGCCCAGCCACTCAGGTGCCTCTGCGCATTTTTATCGTCGGCCACATAAATATATCTCACGTAACCATCCGTCCATTCCTGAAACGTGTCAAATTGCTTCACATCCTGAAAATTGCACACAAAATCATTGATTCTTGTAAGAAGCAGAACAAACGTTTTTTTATAAACAAACATTTACTGGCGATCTCCAGGTCAAGAACGGATTCTGTTTATGTGGATGGCCATCAACTTTGGCCTTAAATTGGAAAAAATACAAAGATCACTCAACTGTACCTCCGCAATGTTATACTGTCAGAAAGTCATAGAAAAGTACAGCACAAATGGGCCCTTCGGCCATCTAGTCATGCGGCTGCTGCAACGAATAGTATCAAAAGCCTTAACAGGGCTGATAAGAAATAACAATCACTGGAAGTGAAGCCATTGTTAAGAAACGAATATATGTATGAAAATTAGACTTTTAATGCTGGACATTGTTTGTTTGTCACGACTACCCATAATCCTGATGTTACCAACCCGGCGACAGTTTGTAAATGGTCCGGTCTACTCTGATCTCACTAGCCAACAACTTACAAGTTTTGATTGCCAATTATTAATCCGGAGTGTGAATTCACAAATGGAACCGGTTATATAATAACTATGAAAAATAAATAAAGAATTTGGAGAAACAAACCCCTTACTTTTACAGAGTTATTGTCTTGTGTACATCAGTGTTTCCGGTCGAAGATGTCTCTTGTCCAGCATTTTAGTTTTTTTAAAATTTCAGATTACCACATTGCATTAACTTAAAATTTCTTCTGCGCTATTGCCTCATTTCAATGGATGTGCTTTAGGCAAAAACGTTCACAATTTTTTTGCAATTAATTTTAATTACAGAAATTAAGATAATCTGATCCCCATATTACAGCAAATGTTAAACATATGCGAATTTGTGATCACTTTTAGTTACATCATCCAATCTTTTCATAGGAACGAATTTGGCGGATCTGGAGGATACAGTAGGGTATTTTAAGAGACTCCTGGATAGGTGCATGGAGCTTAGAAAAATAGATGGCTATGAGTAACCCTAGGCAATTTCTAAAGTAAGTACATGTTCGGCACAGCGCTGTGGGCCAAAGAGCCTGTATCGTATTGTAGGTTTTCTATATTTCTATTTACGAAGCGTGAAAGCCGAGTATGGGACCTTATACTCCAGAACATGGGGTTAATCGTTCTAACGCCGTTCCTTCGGTCCCTTTGATACCTTACATAGTATATAGTACTTCTAACACAACCCCAGCAGATTTTCAAAAGAGCTCTATTTAAAATCCGACGAATTTGCCAACGGTAAAGGGAAACCTGTGTCATAGTTAAAAACATGGTTGCTCTATCAAGTTTGATATCCGGTGGGTCGGCTCATTATCCGCTTTGCCCCTAAATTTCTCTCATCTCTTAAATAATCAATATATCCCAAAGTTTGGCCTTAGACTTTTAAACTTTTAAAATAACGCGTTAGAATCCCCGCACCGTGCTTTGCCATAAGCAGTGAAGATTTAACGAATTTCAAAAGCCAATTTAGGATCAATTCTCAGTTACAAACTGCCCCAGACTGGGTGTTAATAATTAGCAGTCTGAATTCGTTCCATTTAAGGAAAGGACTTTGCCAGCAGCGATGAGAGTTACCTGAGGCAGTTTGGGATCGTTAATGTCCCAAGCGATTTTCATTCCATTGGAACACACGCAGTCAGCATCTTCGTATTGGTCTCCCGTGGACATAATTTTCTCTCGGCCGGGAGCTCAGCTCAGCTCAAAATCGTCGGTTGGCATCGACCTCATGAGGACTGTATAAAAGGGCGGAAAGACAGAAGGAAGCGAGACGGTTGGTGGTAGACAGCTGACACAATGAATTATAAAGGTAACATCCCAAAGCGCTCAGAAACGGCAAAGGTTTTTGTTGATAAACCTGCGGTGTTGGGATGCCATCGCATCTACTATGTTCTTCCAGCCCCCCCCCCCCCCGCCTTATTTTCTTAGCCACGTGGGTGCACCTTACATCGCCTCTTATCCTCACAGGATTCAGGACTCGTTCTTTCTTTGGCAGTGAGGTGAAAAGCGGAGAAGGGATACCTGCTGTTTATCTCAGCTGAATTGTGCTTGTGACCTGCGAAGGTAGACTGTTACAATCCAAAAGCAGACAAGCAGCTCGCCGAACAGAACCACCTGCCTGCCACTGTGGGAAATACAACCAAACAGCCTCCGAAGACAGGGAACTGTACCCCGCCACAAATTAAGGCTCGAAACCACATCAAAATGCAAGACCGAGTTGGCCCTGTGAACACGTTTGCGGATTTATGTTGTTAATAAGACACAATTACACATTCCTCAAAACCAAAACAAAATGGCAAAAGCAACTTCAAAGATAAATTAATAGGCTAAACTAGACGCGTAATTGGCACGTAATTGGATGGCGCGGGGAGAATTCCTGGCGAATTTTAACCACATGTCCAAGTACTGCGAAACTCTGCTAATGATTGTAAACCTGTTTGTAGTCTGAACTACAGATAAACACAAACAGGAAAGAGAGAGAATTGTTGGTTGTGTTGCAGGTTAACAAACTTTACATTGAGGTCGAAATCGCGCTGTCAATAAACGAAGTCATTTGGTGTTTTACAAACCGTTACCGACAGAATTGGTATTTTAAAATATATTCATTACACAAAAGAGCAACTTGACCGCTGGTCCAAGTGCGGATGGCATTCACCACGCACGTAGTGCTTTGTGAATATAAGGCGTGTTTTGTATTTTCTCATATTTATATAGAAACGTTGTGAAATGCAGCCTCGTTTTCTGTATAGCCCATAAACAGAGCAACAAACAAATCGGTTGTTTTATGTAAACAGTTTAGGAAGAAGTCAAATCTTTTCGTGGAACCTGTTCTGGCAAAGCAGTCTTTTTAGTTGAGTACTCAATTCACTGAAAGCTTTATTGCACGAACTAAACAACGAGATGATTCGAGATAAATAGCTACTGAACATATAGACATGACGGCTATAATTCAACCATAGAGGGAAATGGCGATGGGTAGAACTGGATCCAACCCGGATTGTTTAGGTGGGTGAAGGCTTTGCATGAAATAAATACAGGGAATCGATGGCACCTACACCACCTCACTATCATCCCAACCCACTGCGACCACTCTCCTCCCCAAAATCCTGCTCCTGTATCTACACACACTCTGCCTCACCGAGCAGACCAGGAAAAGACGGGCGTTGCTGTCTTCAGAAATTTTATTTCTTATCTGCCACCGACTTCACTCAGAAATCTGCTCGGCCCTGATGTGATAAACAAATATTCGTTCACGGAATATTTCCTGAGGACTACTCAACAAACACCAATTGCAGATGTTAACGTTCCAACTAAAATTGATACATCACTGATCCTAATGAGAAACCCGTTGTTGGCCTCGAAACCAGTACCAACTCCAGACATAAAGTAACTTTAAATCATTCCAAAAAGTAAACCAACTCCAACCCTAGCATCAAACCAATACCCCAAATTTTGCAAAATCAAAAGTTGCAGAACCATTCATTTGGCTACAGATCCTGCATAATACACAATGGAAGCGAATATTTTAAACCATCCATTTGTTTGCTGACAGTTCAAAAAAAGAAGAATCATCCGAACAACATCAAAGCTCTTAATAAATATTGCCTGCCTGAAATTGAGGAGAGCGCCGGGTTTGCAAAGAACCATGTAACCACATAACCATGTAACAATTACAGCAAGGAAACAGGCCTTCTCTGCCCTTCTAGTCCGTGCCGAACGCTTACTCTCACCTAGTCCCAACGACCTCACTCAGCCCATAACCCTCCATTCCTTTCCTGTCCGTATACCTATCCAATTTTTAAAAATGACAATATCGAACCTGCCTCTACCACTTCTACTGGAAGTTCGTTCCACACACCTACCACTCTGAGTAAAGAAGTTCCCCCTCGTGTTACCCCTAAACTTTTGCCCCCTTAACTCTCAACTCATGTCCTCTTGTTTGAATCTCCCCTACTCTAAATGGAAAAAGCCTATTCACATCAACTCTATCCATCCCCCTCATAATTTTAAATACTTCTATCAAGTCCCCCCTCAACCTTCTACGCTCCAAAGAATAAAGACCTGACTTGTTCAACCTTTCTCTGTAACTTAGGTGCTGAAACCCAGGTGCCATTCTAGTAAATCTCCTCTGTACTCTCTCTATTTTGTTGACATCTTTCCTATAATGTGGTGACCAGAACTGTACACAATACTCCAAATTTGGCCTCACCAATGCCTTGTACAATTTTCATACGTTTTTCACACGAACGTGTGATCTTTATTGATTATCTTCCACGTGACAGTTTGGTACATATTGGCAAAGCAATGGCAAAAAAGGAAGTTGTCTTGAGAGAAATGCTTTCAAGGAAAAGGTCAGTAACGGCCTTTAAGGTAAAATATATTCTCCTTACATCCATGTGGTCAACGAATACAAAAAACTCAAGTTGAGAAGGAATACTGTGATTGGCCCTCATTCCGCTTTGATGATTATTACCCTAAATATTTGATCCTTTATTTGTGTATCTTAATAAGGCTAGGATTTGGGAATTCCATGGCATTATGAAGACACTCAAGTGTCGACTTTAAGTGGGTTAAAGACATATGGGATGTTCAGATGCCGAAAATCTGAATTAAAAACTGAAAATGCTGGGACATTCCGCAGGTCAGACAGCGTCAGTGTGAAGAGACACAATTAATGTTTCAAGTCGAAACCTTCCTCAGCATAAAAGATGTATTTAAGCTTAAAAATTCAATATTAACATCGCACTTTTGTAGTAATATTGGATATATATATATATATACACACACTCACACAAGCACACGCATTAAAAAGGTCATGAAGTTATTAACAAGATTGCAGAAAAAATTGACTTGCTGTCTTTTTATCTTCCAGAAACTATGGCTGGGAAAATGCTCCGGACAAGCACTACAATGGTTAGAGAAAGTGAACGATAATGGTCTAAGTAGAACGAAGTAAAGTAAATTTGTATTTTATTACAATTGTTATATATTAAGAGAGACAATACGTATAATTATTGTGATGTTTCACGGTTTGCCACATTTCTGCCGCACTTTTCCCTGAGAACATCTGTTTCCAATTTAAGCTTCCAATTCCCTGCCTCATAATTCCCCTTATTCCAGTTAAATGCTTTTCTAACTTGACTGTTCCTATCTCTCTCCAATGCTATTGTAAAGGGGATAGAGTTAATGTTTTCAAATTCTTCTATCATCTTCATAGTTACCGAAGCCTCCAAAATTTTGCCATTGACATACCTGGACACTGTGAAGTGTTTGTCAAGTGTAAATGTGTTAACAATTAAAATAGCTTTGTGGCAGATGTAAATTAAGTCTGTGCGATGTAGTTGGAAGCTTATTCTGCTATTTCAAGTAGAACAAAGGCTAAAGTACAAATATTTATTTTTTACTTCTATATAAAATACATTTGGACAACACGATGTTAATTTTAATCTATAGCGCTGCATTTATTTTTTAAAATCATATTGCAAAATTTTTGAATATTTTTCCACTTTCACATAAAGAGAGAAAAAAAGAACAGCAGGTGTAAACCTCTACTTGACATCAATCAAATCTGAAATCTTTAGAATTTACTTCTACGTATTTTTTTTAGCACATGCAGAATCAAAATATCTATCCCAGGTAATTAACACGTTGTTTGTCGTTAAAACTTAACTGCAAGCACAAATGAAATCGAATGCATTTTACATCTTAACCAGTAGTCTGAAATTTAATGCAGGCACAGACTCCTGTTCACAACAAACAAAATGAAGACATGCTGACTTTAATCAACGTATATCATGTTGACTTTTTCCAGAGTCTCTCCATCTAAGATTCCCAAGAGGCAGGCAGTTATAAAGTATCAGACAAAACGAGTAATATTGGAATACTCAGCAGGTTATACTTTCTGTAGGTAGGTAGGCAGGATACTTATATTTAGACACCCAATAGAGACCTAGTCAGCCCTCAGCAGGTTCCCACTCTTTCCCCACATTGTTTTTATTCTACAGCAAACTAACAATTGCACTCTTTTTCTGCGTTACGTGTCTGGGAGACCACGTCTTCAATATCATTCCAAAGTTTCAAAGACCATTATCATCCATCTCTATCACAAGTCTTTTCATGCGCGGCTTAAAGCTAAGAAAACGCCAGCTTTGACGTTTACTTTTCGTAGTTCATGACTAACGTGAAATGTTTGGAGTTTTAAGTACAAATTAGTGGAATAAACGATCAAGACATGCGAGGTAATTAAAGCACAGACGGAATTATCCGATTCCGGAATTATGCCGATTGCACGAATGGAGAGTTTCTGCATGAAAATTATATTTATCTCAGAATATTGTCCAGAAATGAAGAATCTCATATTATAATTTTAAGATTTCCAGGTTAAAAATATATCTTTCCGAATCCTTGCACGGTAGGGAAAAGAGAGAGCTTAAATGTCTTCGAGAAAATTACCTGGGTCTCAGAGCAAGTTAATTTTTTATTGGGGATCTGTTACACTGTCATCTGGGGAAACACAGATAAAAAGTAATGAGACATTCCAGTGGATAGTTTAGTGGCATAAATTCGCTGGGGTATTTGGAGCGTTCTCCGGCTTTTGACTGATGTCATTGGCTCGCCTAAAAGGTGAAACAGAGGCTCAGTTTATAAAACCACCTGGAAAAGGACAGTGGAAGTGACTCAGATAAATTTGTAATGTTGCTGTCTAACCTGCTTAAAAAGTGCCAGACTCTGTGTACAAGACAACCAGAACTCCACGGGAAGAGTTTTAAAATGTTCTAACATTGGAATGGAGCAACAATTAATTAATTGGCAATATCAACTTTTAAGTACAGTATTTACAGATGAAAGGACTTCCTACCAATCCGTCCTGATCGGAAATTTCGCGGTGCGTTCCAACTACCCGGTCTCCGATGTTGCATCTGGTGAAAATGGATCAAACCAGCATTTCAGTGAACGCGCCCGCTCTCCTCACCTCACGCGAACAGCCCCCTAGAAAACAAAAGGGGAGGCGGGCGCGTTCCGGTCGGTCAAACAATTACTTCGTGAAAACCTTTCCATTTCTTACTTTTAACGAGTGACGTCTATCTTGAGAGATTGAGAATTGTTTTTTTTTAAAAAACGATTATACATTTGATAAGTGATTGCCAATTATCTTTCTATAAAGAGCTATTCGATACGCTATTGAAATTCGAACAAATAGGGGTTCATTTTGAATTTCAAATTGAATTTGAAATTTGTCTACTTGTACAACAAAATTACTGCAAACACCCAAATTAACACGCTTAATTACAATTATAGCAAAATTTTGCATCGTAAGCACATTTAATTGTCAACAAACACCTCACTGATTGTAGCAAGTAACTGACGATAATTATCAAGAAACAAAGCACATGCATTATCTTAACATCGTCTGCTCATTTTCAGCTCCCTGGGATTTTTAACTTTAATGAACTGTTCGATTTCATAATGGGTCCATCAAAATGTTCAAGCTCATGTTAGCTGGCAGGTACGGAATGAATCAGTATCATAATCAGAATCAGGTTTAACAACACCGGCGTATGTCGTTTACAAATTTCACCGTATTAATTCTGATTCTGATTCATTTTGACTCTGCCATGCTACCTTATATGAAAAGAAATAATCTTTTTTTTTACAGGCCCTTCGGCCCACAATGTTGTGCTGACCCTCAAACCCTGCCTCACATATAACCCCCCCACCTTAAATTCCTCCATATACTTGTCTAGTAGTCTCTTAAACTTCACTAGAGTATTTGCCTCCACCACAGACTCAGGCAGTGCATTCCACGTACCAGCCCCTCTCTGAGTGAAAAACCTTCCTCTAATATCCCCCTTGAACTTCCCTCCCCTTAACTTAAAGCCATGTCCTCTTGTACTGAGCAGTGGTGCCCTGGGGAAGAGGTGCTGGCTGTCCACTCTGTCTATTCCTCTTACTATCTTGTACACCTCAATCATGTCTCCTCTCATCCTCCTTCTCTCCAAAGAGGAAAGCCCTAGCTCCCTTAATCTCTGATCATAATCCATACTCTCTAAACCAGGCAGCATCCTGGTAAATCTCCTCTGTACCATTTCCAATGCTTCCACTTCCTTCCTATAGTGAGGCAACCAGAACTGGACACAATACTCCAAGTGTGGCCTAACTAGAGTTTTATAGAGCTGCATCATTACATTGCATTTCTTAAACTCTATCCCTTGACTTATGAAAGCTAACACCCCATAAGCTTTCTTAACTACCCTATCTACCTGTGAGGCAACTTTCAGGGATCAGTGGACATGTACCCCCAGATCCCTCTGCTCCTCCACACTACCAAGTATCCTGCCATTTACTTTGTACTCTGCCTTGGAGTTTGTCCTTCCAAAGTGTACCACCTCACACTTCTCTGGGTTGAACTCCATCTGCCACTGCTCAGCCCACTTCTGCATCCTATCAATGTCTCTCTGCAATCTTTGACAATACTCTACACTATCTACAACACCACCAATCTTTGTGTCATCTGCAAACTTGCCAACCCACCCTTCTACCCCCACATCCAGGTTGTTAATAAAAATCACGGAAAGTAGAGGTCCCAGAACAGATCCTTGTGGGACAACACTAGTCACAACCCTCCAATCTGAATGTACTCCCTCCACCACGACCCTCTGCCCTCTGCAGGCAATCCAATTCTGAATCCACCTGGCCAAACTTCCCTGGACCCCAAGCCTTCTGACTTTCTGAATAAGCCTACCATGTGGAACCTTGTCAAAAGCCTTACTAAAATCCATGTAGATCACATCCACTGCACTACCCTCATCTATATGCCTGGTCACCTCCTCAAAAACTCTATCAGGCTTGTTAGGCATGATCTGCCCTTCACAAAGCCATGCTGACTGTCCCTGATCAGACCATGATTCTCTAAATGCCCTTAGATCCTACCTCTAAGAATTTTTTCCAACAGCTTTCCCACCTCAGACATAAGGCTCACTGGTCTGTAATTACCTGGACTATCCCTACTAACTTTTTTGAACAAGGGGAAAACATTCACCTCCCTCCAATCCTCCGGTACCATTCCCGTGGACAATGAGGACATAAAGATCCTAGCCAGAGGCTCAGCAATCTCTTCTCTCGCCTCGTGGAGCAGCCTGGGGAATATTCCATCAGGCCCCGGGGACTTATCTGTCCTAATGTATTTTAACAACTCCAACACCTCCTCTCCCTTAATATCAACATGCTCCAGAACATCAACCTCACTTATATTGTCCTCACTGACATCAACTTCCCTCTCATTGGTGAATACTGAAGAGAAGTATTCATTGAGGACCTCGCTCACTTCCACAGCCTCCAGGCACATCTTCCCACTTTTATCTCTAATCGGTCCGACCTTCACTCCTGTCATCATTTTGTTCTTCACATAATTGAAGAAAGCCTTGGGGTTTTCCTTTACCCTACACGCCAAGGCCTTCTCATGACCCCTTCTTGATCTTCTCAGCCCCTTCTTAAGCTCCTTTCTTGCTACCCTATATTCCTCAATAGACCCATCTGGTCCTTGCTTCCTAAACCTCATGTATACTGCCTTCTTCCACTTGACTAGATTTCCCACTTCACTTGTCACCAATGGTTCCTTCACCCTACCACTCTTTATCCTCCTCACCAGGACAAATTTATCCCTAACATCCTGCAAGATATCCCTAAACATCAACCACATGTTCACAGTACATTTCCCTGCAAAAACATCATCCCAATTCACACCCGCAAGTTCTAGCCTTATAGCCTCATAATTTGCCCTTTCCCAATGAAAAATGTTCCTGTCCTCTCTGATTCTATACTTTTCCATGAAAATGCTAAAGATCAGAGAGCGGTGATCACTGTCCCCTAGATGCTCACCCACTGACAGATCTGTGACCTGACCCGGTTCGTTACCTAATACTAGATCTAGTATGGCATTGCCCCTAGTTGGCCTGTCAATATACTGTGACAGGAATCCATACTGGACACTTAACAAATTCTGCCCCATCTAAACCCTTGGAACTAATCAAATGCCAATCAATATTAGGGAAGTTAAAGTCACCCATGATAACAACCCTGCTATTTATGCACCTTTCCAAAATCTGCCTCCCAAACTGCTCCTCGATATCTCTGCTGCTACCAGGCGGCCTAAAGAATACCCCCAGTAGAGTAACTGCTCCCTTCCTGTTCCTGACTTCCACCCATACTGACTCAGAAGAGGATCCTGCTACATTATCCACCCTTTCTGTAGCTGTAATAGTATCTCTGACCAGTAATGCCACCCCTCCTCCCCTCCCCCCCCCCCCCCATCCCTTTTAAAGCCTGAAATCCAGGAATATTGAGAATCCATTCCTGCCCCGGTGCCAGCCAAGTCTCTGTAATGGCCACTACATCATAATTCCATGTATGTATCCAAGCTCTCAGTTCATCACCTTTGTTCCTGATGCTTCTTGCATTGAAGTACACACACTTTAGCCCTTCTACCTTACTACCTTTACACCCTTTATTCTGCTGCTCTTTCCTCAAAGCCTCTCTATATGTTAGATCTGGCTTTACTCCATGCACTTCTTTCACTGCTCTATCAAGGGGTCCCATCCCCCTTGCAAATTAGTTTAAACCCTCCTGCTAGCAAACCTACCAGCAAGGATATTGCTTCCCCTTGAGTTCGGGTGCAACCCATCTAATCAGTACAGGTCCCACCTTCCCCAGAAGAGGTCCCAATGATCCAAAAATCTAAAACCCTGCCCCCTGCACCAACTCCTCAGCTACACATTCAACTGCCATCTCCTCCAATTCTTACCATCACTATCATGTAGCACTGGCAGCAATCCTGAGAACGCCACCCTTGAGGTGCTGTTCTTCAGCCTCCTGCCTAGTTCCTGAAACTCACACTTCAGGACCTCATCCCCCTTCCTGCCTATGTTGTCGGTCCCAACATGTATCATGATTTCTGGTTGCTTTCCCTCTCGTACCAGGATGTCATGCACCCGGTCAGAGACATCTGGGACCCTGGCACCCGGGAGGCAACAAACCATGCGGGTTTCCTTCTCACGTCCACAAAATCTCCTGTCTGCTCCCCTACCTGAGGACGTGCATGTAAGGTGAAAATGGAAAAGCTAAAGGGAGACATGCAGTCCCAGTTGTTTTCACACTGAAGATAGTGGATACCTGGAGCTGGCTGTCAGGTTTGGTGTAGAAGCAAATACAATAGTGATGTTTAAGGGACTTCTAGATCGACAGATCAATATGCAAGTCATAGCAGGATATGAAACAGATGCCGCAGAATTGATTTACTTTAAAGTGGCAGCATCTTCGGCACGGATATAGTGGGCCAATTCGCCTCTTCCTCTGCCGTTTACTTCTATGTTCTATGCTTATTACAACCAATAAGCAGATGCTGAACTGAATGAAAAAATATATAAAATAAAACCAAAAAGAAGCAAACCATATATAATTTAGATAATTCTTCTTGCTGCACAAATGAATGCTAAATATTTCCTGCATATGAGACTGTTCAGCCCGTTGTAGTCATAGTTGCCAAAACCATCAATTCCTGTCAGTGTCACTCCATAGTCCCTCCTCCTGTTGCTTTGTGGTTTAAAGCTCTTCACAATTTCACTCAGATGCATTTTACAGGTGACAAATTCAGCTTGCTCCACCATTCAGGAAGTGAGCTCCACATCTCTCCCTGTAACACCCATCCAACGCCAATCATCACACACTTTCTCTGCATTAACTCCTCACCATTTAATGATTGTGTTACATTTCTACCCTTTAACCATTGAACACTATGTGGAAGGAAGGAAATCTTCCCTCTTCATCACCTTGATTTTCATAACTTTATCATAGATTAACTCTAACCCAACTCTAACTCTTACATTAGCCTGGACAATCTTTCTCCAGAACTGTCAATATTTTTGAAATTCTCCTCTGTGTCTTCTGCAACCACATACTTCCAGGTGATTAGAATTTAGTTCCACGTAGGTTATGTTATACAAATTAGGGACATGAATAAGCCACTTGACCCCAATGAGTCTGCTCTGCTACTCAATAAGGTCATTCATGATTTGATTGTCCTCTCAACTTTCTCCATTTATCTTATGGCAATCTTTCACTCTTATGTGGCTGCTCGAGTTCAATCGACGAATACCAACCATAGAAGCCTTACTTGCCATAAGTATGTGGCCTCCGTCGGATGTGGTTGACCATGGGTACTGTGCCTCTGGTAGTCACTGGTTGGTCGAGCAATGTCGACTGTGGCTATTGAGGCCAATCCTGGAATGGCAGGCTCTGCCACAGTAGCTGCATGTGAAAGGCATCATGGAATTGTGGTCTGCTGTGTTCTCGGTTTAGCTCTCCGCTCCTCAGACTGACTCAGGATCACTCTTTCGCCTTGCTCTAGGTGTTGCTGAAGAGTGTCTCGTCACTTGTTGCTGTCATCTGCTGCATCCTCCCAGCACTCTGTGTTGATTTTTAAGGCTTTCATTGTCGTGCTTTCTAAAGTCCTTGAAGCGAAGCTGGGGTCTACCAACGTTCCTCTTGCCTGTTGCTAGTTCTCCATAGAGGATGCCCTCTGGCAGTCTACCATCCTTCATACGACGGACGTGGCCCAACCAGCGCAATCTGCGTTGTCTTAAAAGCATGAACATTGTCGGAAGTCCAGCGTGGGAGAAGATCTCAGAGTTTGGGACTAATGCCAAGGATGCGGCGAAGGCTGCGCAGGTGAAAACTACTGTGTTTCCTCTCCTGCTTGGAGTAGATGGTCCATGTCTCGCTACCATACAGGAGGGTGCTGATAACACATGCATTTTACACAGCAGAGTTGGTCTTTGTAGCGAGTTTCGGATTCTCCCAGACCCGCGAGGAAAGTCGATGCTGCTTTGCCGATACACCATAATAATATGACCAATCACAACAAAACAAAACATGCAGCCATCAAAGACTCATACCCGTACTTTCTTTCCTGAGTTCCAATTGACTAGACCTGCCCTAATGTTCATATGCAGTTCTCATTCAATAACTGTAGGATGATGTAGGATAACTTCAAATAGTAGCAGAGAGCATGGCTTCAGTAACTCTGTTTGGCCTTGAGCAATAACAGCCTAGGCCAAATGATAGGTAATAGCAAGAAGATGACAAAGAGACTGCAGTAGGGGCATTAATCCTCTCAACCTGATGGAGCACAGAAGTTCTTGTTTCACTGAGCCACTAACTTGCCACAATCTCATATCCAATATGTCTACGGTCTATAATCAACTGTCCGTTTCCCTCCATAGATGCTGCCTGAACCACAGAGTTCCTTGTGTCTCCATTGAGTAGTAAATGATGGCTCTCCAATGGAAGATGGCACATGGACCTGCTAATGCTACTGCTAGTTTGTCAAGTGTTGAAGTGAAGCCTTGGAAATCTCTTTATCCAATATCACTTTTGTCATTCTTCCTTATTGACCAGAGACTTGGAAATGTGAAGCTGTATTTCTTGACAACCAGCACTTCAGCAGATTGATCAGTGAGATGTGCGAGTACATGATGGTCAGTTTAAAGTGAATAGGTGGAGTAAGCAAATGGACATTCTTTTGCTGAGCACTGAGATTTCCCTGCAAGATGCATGAGCATCTTTGGGATCCAATTAAAACTCATGGGTTGCCATACAAGGTAACTGCTCTTATATAATCAACTGACATATCAAACGTAAACACTCAAAACCAAGGTTTAGTGTGATTTAATCATTATTAGCTCCTGTTAGTTAAACATACTCACAAACCATTAACTTCTAGTAAGTTTACATTTGCTTTACTGCTCCAATTTATCACTTATAGACAATAGACAATAGGTGCAGAAGTAGACCATTTGGCCCTTCAAGCCTGCATGGCCATTCAGAGATCATGGCTGATCATCTACTATCAATACTCAGTTCCTGCCTTGTCCCCATATCCCTTGATTCCTCTATCCATAAGATACCTATCTAGCTCCTTCTTGAAAGCATCCAGAGAACTGACCTCCACTGCCTTCTGAGGCAGTGCATTCCACACCCCCACAACTCTCTGGGAGAAGAAGTTTTTCCTTAACTCTGTCCTAAATGACCTAACCCTTATTCTTAAACCATGCCCTCTGGTACTGGACTCTTCCAGCATCTGGAACATATTTCCTGCCTCTATCTTGTCCAATCCCTTAATAATCTTATATGTTGCAATCAGATCCCCTCTCAATCTCCTTAATTCCAGCGTGTACAAGTCCAGTCTCTCTAACCTCTCTGCGTAAGACAGTCCAGACATCCTAGGAATTAACCTCGTGAATCTACGCTGCACTTCCTCTACAGCCAGGATGTCCTTCCTTAACCCTGGAGACCAAAACTGTACACAATACTCCAGGGTCTCACCAGGGCCCTGTACAAATGCAAAAGGATTTCCTTGCTCTTGTACTCAATTCCCTTTGTAATAAAGGCCACCATTCCATTAGCCTTCTTCACTGCCTGTTGCACTTGCTCATTCACCTTCAGTGACTGATGAACAAGGACTCCTAGATCTCTTTGTATTTCTCCCTTACCTACACCGTTCAGATAATAATCTGCCTTCCTGTTCTTACTCCCAAACTGGATAACCTCACACTTATTCACATTAAACGTCATCTGCCAAGTATCTGCCCACTCACCCAGCCTATCCAAGTCACCCTGAATTCTCCTAACATCCTCATCACATGTCACACTGCCACCCAGCTTAGTATCATCAGCAAATTTGCTGATGTTATTTTCAATGCCTTCATCCAAATTGTTCACGTAAATTGTAAACAGCTGTGGTCCCAATACCGAGCCCTGTGGCACCCCACTAGTCACCACCTGCCATTCTGAGAAACAACCATTCACCGCTACCCTTTGCTTTCTATCTGCCAACCAGTTTTCTATCCATGTCAATATCTTCCCCCCAATGCCATGAGCTCTGATTTTACCCACCAATCTCCTATGTGGGACCTTATCAAATGCCTTCTGAAAATAGAGGTACACTACATCCATTGGATCTCCCTTGTGTAACTTCCTGGTTACATCCTTGAAAAAGTCCAATAGATTAGTCAAGCATGATTTGCCCTTGGTAAATCCATGCTGGCTCGGCCCAATCCTATCACTGCTATCTAGATATGCCACTATTTCATCTTTAATAATGGACTCTAGCATCTTCCCCACTACTGATGTTAGGCTGAGAGGATGATAGTTCTCTGTTTTCTCCCTCCCTCCTTTCTTAAAAAGTGGGATAACATTAGCCATTCTCCAATCCTCAGGAACTGATCCTGAATCTAAGGAACATTGGAAAATGATTACCAATGCATCTGCAATTTCCAGAGCCACCTCCTTTAGTACCCTAGGATGCAGACCATCTGGACCTGGGAATTCGTTAGCCTTCAGTCCCATCAGTCTACTCATCACCGTTTCCTTCCTAATGTCAATCTCTTTCATTTCCTCTGTTACCCTATGTCCTTGGTCCATCCATACATCTGGGAGATTGCTTGTGTCTTCCCTAGTGAAGATAGATCTAAAGTACTTATTAAATTCTTCTGCCATTTCTCTGTTTCCCATAACAATTTCACCCAATTCATTCTTCAAGGGCCCAACATTGTTCTTAACTATCTTCTTTCTCTCCACATACCTAAAAAAGCTTTTACTATCCTCCTTTATATTCCTGGCTAGCTTGCATTTGTACCTCATTTTCTTCTCCCCGTATTGCCTTTTTAGTTAAGTTCTGTTGTTCCTTAAAAATTTCCCAATCGTTTGTCTTCCCACTCACCTTAGCTCTGTCATACTTCTTTTTTTTTAAATGCTATGCAATCTCTGACTTCTTTTGTCAACCACTGTGGCCCCTTTCCCCCCTTTGAATCCTTCCTTCTCTGGGGGATGAATTAATTTTGCACCTTGTGCATTATTCCCAAGAATACCTGCCATTGCTGTTCCACTGTCTTTTCTGCTAGGATATCTGTCCATTTAACTTTGGCCAGCTCCTCCCTCATGGCACCATAGTCTCCTTTGTTCAACTGCAACACTGACACCTCCGATCTGCCCTTATCCTTCTCAAATTGCAGATAAAAACATCATATTATGGTCACTACCTCCTAATGGCTCCTTTACTTCAAGATCGCTTATCAAATCCTGTTCGTTACACAACACTAAATCCAGAATAGCCTTGCCCCTGGTCAGCTCTCGTACAAGCTTTTCCAGGAATGCATCCCGTAGGCACCCTACAAACTCCCTATCCTGAGGTCCAACACCAACCCGATTCTCCCAGTTCACCTGCATGTTGAAATCCCCCATAACTACTGTGACATTACCTTTGCCACATGCCAATGTTAACTCCCTATTCAACTTGCACCCAATATCCATGTTACTGTTTGGTGGCCTGTAGACAACACCCATTTGGGTCTTTTTGCCCTTACTGTTCCTCAGTTCTATCCACACTGACTCTACTTCTCCTGATCCTATGTCCCCCCTTGCAAAGGACTGAATCTCATTCTGCACCAACAGGGACACCCCACCCCCTCTGCCCACATTTCTGTCCCTATGATACTGAAGTATCGTACTAAAGTATACTAAAGTATACTTCTTATACTAAACCCTCTGCAGCTTTTTATTTTCAGCACCTCCATACTAGACGGCAATGCATGCAATTAGACTGCTCTCCACGGACATCTGTAGAAACTTGCTAAAGTCCTTGGTGACATACCAAATTTCCTCAAACTCTGAATGAAATATTGCTGCTGACATGCCTCCTTCATAATTGCATCAGCATGTTGGGATAGATAGATCTATCTAGATAGATCTTCAGAGATGTTGACACCCAGGAACTGAAAGCTGCTTGCCTTTTCCTCTGCTGAACCCTCATTGAGGACCGGTGTGCTTTCTCCCTTCCTGAAGACCACAATCAATTCCTTGGTCTTCTTGATGTTGGATAGCAAGGTTAATGTGACAGCACCACTCAACTAGCTGATCTGTCTCACTCTAGTACTCTTCCTCATCACCATCTGAGATTCTTCCAACAACAGTGCTGTCATTGGCAAAATGTATACATGAAATTTACATTGTGCCTCATCACATGGTCATAAGTGTACAACAGTAAGCTAAGCATGCATCATTGAGGTGTACCTATGCTGATTATTAGTGAGGAGGAGATATTATTTCTGATCCATACCAATTGTGCTCTCCCGAGGAGGAAGACAAGGATCCAGTTGCAAAAGGATATACAGAGGTGCATGTTTTGAAGTTTGTTCATTAATGCTGAGGGGATGATGGTGTTGAATGCCCAATGTAGGTATTGCTGTTGTTCACATGGTCCATGGCAAAGTGGAGAGCCAGTGAGTTTACATTCACTGTAAATGTCTTGTGGCAGTAAGTAAAATGCAGTGGTTCCAGTTCCTTGCTTAGACAGATTAATTATAGCCATGACCAACCTCTTAAAGCACTTTATTATGGTAAATGTGAGTACTACTAGGTGATAGTCATTGAGGCTCACCCTGCGCTTCTAGGGCAGGGGTGTGATTGATGCCCTTCTGATGCAGGTGGGAGCCTCTGACAGTAATAGTGAGAGACTGGAGATGTCCTTAAATACTTTCGCCGGTTGGTTGGTACAGATTTTCAGTGTCCAGCCACGACACTGCAATAGCTCACCCTCTTGAAAGACATTTTGATGTTGGCCTCTGAGACTGAAATCACAAGGTCGTCAGATTTGCACAGCTCTAGTTGTATTCTCTCTTTCAAGGCGTGTATAAAAGACATTCAGCTCATCCAGTAGTGAAACATTACTACCATCTATGGTTTTAGGTTTCCCCTTGTAGGAAGGAATGGCCTAAGAACTCTGCCATAGCTGACATACATCCAATTCTGTCTCTAACTTCATTTGGGATTGCTTTTTTTGCTTTCAAGCCAGCCTTTTGCAGGTAATATCTCGACATTTTGTAGAATTCTGGATCACTGGTCTTTAACACCATGACCCTCAGCTGATAGTGAGTCTCACGGCTCACCCATGGCTTCTGGTTAGGGTATATCAGGTATGTTCTCAAAGGCACACATTTATCCACACAGGTTTCATGAAGCTGTGACATAATCATTCAAATCCAAAAATGAATCCTGGATATGGTTCAGTCCACCAACCACTCCTCCACCTCCTTTGACCATACCTTTACAGTCCTCACCACCAGCACTCTGGTCATCAGTCTTAATACCACCTTCTCAAAACCAGTTAGGATCTACCCTACTTTAGAAACATAGAAACATAGAAAACTTACAGCACAATATAAGCCCTTCAGCCCACAAAGCTGTGCTGAACATGTCCTTACCTTAGAAATTACCTTGGGTTACTCATAGCACTCTGTTTTTCCAAGCTCCGTGTATCTATCCAGGGGTTTCTTAAAAGACCCTATCATTTCCGCCTCCACCACAGCTGCCGGCAGCCCATTCCATGCACTCACCACTCTCTGCGTAAAAAACTTACCCCTGACATCTCCTCTGTACCTACTTCCAAGCACCTTAAAACTATAAGCCTCTGACTATCTACATAATCAGTGCCTCTCATCATCTTGTACACCTCTATCAGGTCACCTCTCATCCTCCGTCACTCCAAGGAGAAAAGGCCGAGTTCACTCAACCTATTCTCATAAGGCATGCTCTGCAATCCAGGTAACTTCCTTGTAAATCTCCTCTGCACCCTTTCTTTGGTTTCCACATCCTTCCTGTAGTGAGGAGACCAGAACTGAGCACAGTACTCCAAGTGGGGGTCTAACCAGGGTCCTATATAGCTGCATCATTACCTCCCAGCTCTTAAACTCAATCCCACGATTGATGAAGTCCAATGCACCGTATGCCTTCTTAACCACAGAGTCAACCTGAGCAGCAGCTTTGGGTGTCCTATGGACTCGGACCCCAAGATCCCTCTGATCCTCCACACTGCCAAGAGTCTTACCATTAATACTATGTTCTGCCATCATATTTGACCTACCAAAATGAACCACCTCACACTTATCTGGGTTAAGCTCCATCTGCCACTTCTGTTTTGCATCCTATCAATGTCCCACTGTAACCTCTGACAGCTCTCCACACTATCCACAACACCCCCAACCTTAGTGTCACCAGCAAATTTACTAACCCATCTCTCCACTTCCTCATCCAGGTCATTTATAAAAATCATGAAGAGTAGCAGTCCCAGAACAGACCTTCATGCAGAATATGACCCGTCTATAACACTCTTTGCCTTCTGTGGGCAAGCCAGTTCAGGATCCACAAAGCAATTTCCCATTTGACCGCATTCCTTCTTACTTTCTCAATAAGCCTTGCATGGGGTACCTTATCAAATGCCTTACTGAAAACCATATACACTACACTTATGGCTCTACCTTCATTGATGTGTTCAGTCACATCCTCAAAAAATTCAATCAGGCTCGTAAGGCATGACCTGCCTTTGACAAAGCCATGCTGACTATTCCTAATCATATTATGCCTCTCCAAATGTTCATAAGTCCTGCCTCTCAGGATCTTCTCCATCAACTTACCAACTGAAGTAAGACTCACTGGTCTATAATTTCCTCGGCTATCTCTACTCCCTTTCTTGAATAATGGATCAACATCCACAACCGTCCAATCCTCTGGAACCTCTCCCGTCCTCAATGACGATGCAAAGATTATCGCCAGAGGCTCAGCAATCTCCTCCCTCACTTCCCACAGTAGCCTGGGGCACATTCTGTCTGGTCCCGGTGATTTACCCAACTTAATGCTTTCCAAAAGCTCCAGCACATCTTCTTCCTTAATATCTACATGCTCGAGGTTTTCAGTCTGCTGTAAGTCATCCTTGCAATCACCAAGATCCTTTTCTGTACTGAATATTGAAGCAAAGTACTCATTAAGTACCTCTGCTATCTCCTTCAGTTCCATATATACTTTTCCACTATCATACTTGATTGGTCCTATTCTAGAACCATAGGACTATAAAACACTACAGCACAGTACAGGACCTTCAGCCCTCTATGTTGTGCTGACCCATATAATCCTTAAAAAAGTACTAATCCCACACTACCCCATAACCCTTTATTTTTCTTTCATCTATGAGCCTGTCCAAGAGGCTCTTAAATACCCCTAATGTTTTAGCCTCCACCACCATCCCTGGCAAGTCATTCCAGACACTCACAACCCTCTGTGTAAAAAACTTAACCCTGATGTCTCCCCTAAACTTCCCTCCCTTAATTTTGTACATATGCCCTCTGGAGTTTGCTATTGGTGCCCTGGGAAACAGGTACTGACTATTCACCCTACCTATGCCTCTCATAATCTTGTATACCTCTATCAAGTCCCCTCTCATTCTTATCCACTCAAAAGAGAAAAGTCCCAGCTCTGCTAATCTTGCTACATATGACTTGTTCTCCAAACCAGGCAACATCCTGGTAAATCTCCTCTGCACCCTCTCCATAACTTCCACATCCTTCCTATAATGAGGTGACCAGAATTGATCACAATTGATCAGAATTGAACACAATAAGATGTAAGATTCCCTCACATCTTATTCTCTTGCTCTTCACATACTGGCCAAATGGCTTGGGGTTTTCCTTAATCCAGTCTGCCAAGGCCTTCTCATGACCCCTTCTGGCTCTCCTAATTTCATTCTTGAGCTCCTTCCTGCTAGCCTTATAATCTTCTAGTTAGTTTTTTGAACCTTCTGTAAGCTTTTCTTTTCTTCTTGACTAGATTTACCACAGCCTTTGTACACCACGGTTCCCGTACCCTACCATCCTTTCCTATCGCTTTGGAACGTACTTATGCAGAATTCCACGCAAATATCCCTTGAACATTTGTGACATTTCTTCTGAATGTTTCCCTGAGAACATGTTTTCAATTTATACAATAGTCATAGTGAATTACAACATTTATCCCTACCATATGCTTTTCTTTTCTTTTTCTTTTTTTTTGTTGCCTCCTTGTTATTTTTTCCCCCCTCATTCTAAATTTCACCTAACGATTGCATCTCATGGGACATTCTGTGAAAAAGGTGATGATGAAAATATTCTTAGAGATGGTATACAGTATATAATTATCTGGATAGACAGGGTCTGATTAGGAACAGTCAACATGGATTTGTGTGTGGAAGGTCACGTTTGACAAATCTTATTGAATTTTTGAAGAGGTTACGAGGAAAGTTGATGAGGGCAAAGCAGTGGATGTTGTCTATAAGGACTTCAGTAAGGCCTTTGACAAGGTTCCACATGGAAGGTTAGTTAGGAAGGTTCAATCATTAGGTATTAATATAGAAGTCGTAAAATGGATTCAACAGTGGCTGGATGGGAGATGCCAGAGAGTAGTGGTGGATAACTGTTTGTCAGGTTGGAGGCCGGTGACTAGTGATGTGCCTCAGGGATCTGTACTGGGTCTAATGTTGTTTGTCAAATACATTAATGATCTGGATGATGGGGTGGTAAATTGGATTAGTAAGTATGCAGATAATACTAAGATAGGTGGCATTGTAGATAATGAAGTAGGTTTTCAAAGCTTGCAGAGAGACTTAGGCCAGTTAGAAGAGTGGGCTGAATGATGGCAGATGGAGTTTAATGCTGATAAGTGTGAGGTGCTACATTTTAATAGGAATAATCCAAATAGGACATACATGGTAAATGGTAGGGCATTGAAGAATGCAGTAGAACAGAGTGATCTCGGAATAATGGTGCATAGTTCCCTGAAGGTGGAATCTCATGTGGATAGGGTGGTGAAGAAAGCTTTTGGTATACTGGCCTTTATAAATCAGAGCATTGTGTACAGGAGTTGGGATGTAAAGTTAAAATTGTACAAGGCATTGGTAAGGCCAAATTTGGAGTATTGTGTACAGTTCTGGTCACCAAATTATAGGAAAGATGTCAACAAAATAGAGAGAGTACAGAGGAGATTTACTAGAATGTTAGCTGGGTTTCAGCACCTAAGTTACAGAGAAATGTTGAACAAGTTAGGTCTTTATTCTTTGGAGAATGGAAGGTTGAGGGGTTGAGGGGAAGGTTGAAGATAGAGGTATTTAAAATTATAAGGGGGATAGATAGAGTTGACTTGATAGGCTTTTTCCATTGAGAGTAGGGAAGATTCAAACAAGAGGACATGAGTTGAGAGTTAGGGGGCAAAAGTTTAAGGGTAACACGAGGGGGAATTTCTTTACTCAGAGAGTGGTAGTTGTGTGGAACAAACTTCCAGCAGAAGTGGTAGAGGCAGGTTCGGTACTGTCATTTAAAGTAAACTTGGTTAGGTATATGGACAGGAAAGGAATGGAGGGTTATGGGCTGCATGCAGGTCGTTGTGACTAGGCGTTCGGCACGGACTAGAAGGGCCGAGATGGCCTGTTTCCATGCTGTAATTGTTGTATTACATTAATATATTATACATTAACGTGTTATACTACTGAATGCACTCAGACATATGAGCATATTTCCCGGCCATCTTCCAAACCAGAGTGTCACGCCGGTGTATATATACAGATGAAGTTTACGCTATGCTGGGCGTGAGGGCTTCTGCATGGTGGTTGACGCAGCTGATTCTTCTTTCTCCTAATCACTGTAATCACGGGCGTTTACATCTGGGGCGGTTTATAGAGTCTGCTTAGTCGGAACGATAGAGAGAGTTAAGTGTTTTGCGGTGAGAGGCTGGGTAAGCGTGGGCAAATATTTAATTTAATCTGCATATGTGTAGTGGTTTAAGCAACACACACAAAATACTGGTGGAACTAGAAGGCTAGGCAGCATCTACGAAAAGAGTACAGTCCTTTGGCAGGACTGGTGAAAACATCTGAGGAGTAGATTTAAAAGGCGGGGGGAATGGAGAATGTGATACTTAGATGTGGAAGGATGAAGAAAAGAGCTGGAAAGTTGACTGGTGAAGGAGACAAAGCAATGGAAGAAAGGAAAGGGTGGAGGAACACCAGAGGGAGGCGATGGGCGGATAAGGAGATGAGGTGAGAGAGAAAATGGGAAATGGTGGGGTGGGAGGCATTACTGGAAGTTTGAGAAATCGATGTTCATATTATCAGGTTGGAGACTACCTCAACGGATTATAAGGTGTTGTTCCTCCGACATAAGTGTGGTCTCATCATGGAGGAGGAGGCCATGGATGGACATATGGAACAGGAAGTGTAATTAAAATGGGTGGCCTCTAGGAGATTCCGCTTTTTTCAGGCGGACGGAGCGCAGGTGTTCGGCGAAGCGGTCTCCCAATCTCCGTTGGGGCTCACTGATATCACGAGGCCACACCAGGACCACCGAACACAGTACATGACAACAGGTGAAGCGTCACCTCATCTGGAAGGACTGTTTAGGACCCTGAATGGTAGGGAGGAGGCGTAAGGACAGGTGTAGCACTTGTTCCGCTTGCAAGGATAAGTGCCAGGAGAGAGATCAGTAGGGAGGGATGAATTGACAAGGGAGTCGCGTTGGGAGCGATTCCCGCTGCAAGCAGAAATTGGGGGCAGGGAGGAGAAAGATGTGCTTGGTGGTGGGATCCCGTTCGGCCCGTAACGTTCTCTGTACTCTTTTCCTAGATGCTGCCTGACCTGCTGAGATCCTCCAGCAATTTGTGTGTGTTGTTCGGATTTCCAGCATCTGTAGATTTTCTCTTGTATGTGTAGCGGTTTGATGATTGCAAGTTTGAGGTCACCAATGTTTGACAAGAGAGTGCTGGTTTTTTATATAATGAAAATGTAATACTCTCCAAGTATAGAGATTTCAGATACTGGAATCTGGAGCAACAGATCTTCTATTGGAAGAACTGGGTTCAGCAAAGGAGGAGGGGGTGTGCTTTGGTGGAGGAGAGAATTTATCGGCAATTTGGGTCGCTTCCTCATTCGCGGCACGACAGGTGGCTCTTCTGCTAGTTTCTTTAACTTTTCGAAAAACTAACATGCTTTAGTTGGAGGAATAAAACGACGCTTTGGTAAAAGTAATTTTGCACTGAAAGGTAATTTGCAAGTTGTTATGCCAAAATGCATTTCTTGTAACTTTTTAAGTGGATCTTACTTTGAATGGAGAGAGTTGGTTTTGTGGGATCCATTTCCCCCCAATAATGTTAATGAAGTTTAAATTCTGTAATGTTACTATTTTCAAAACGCTCGAAACCCCTGTAGCTTTGCATGAATGTTCATATCCCTAATTTAGTACTCCAGTAAAAAGGGTATTTGTAGGAATTGCCATTGGTTGTATCCTTCAAAACTGCAATTGCATTTTCCAGAAGACGCTCTTTTTGGGGTTATTATAAAGAACAAAGAAAAACTGTTTTGCCTGCCATCCGTACTGATAACTCAATCACATTAGTACATTATTTCTCCTTGTACTGCCGCAATACCAATGTGCAGAATAAAACGATACTGTTGCAGAAGCCGATAATACAATGTAAGCTATTATTATACAGATGATCAGAATCGGGTTTTATGTCACTAGCATATGTTGTGAAATTCGTAAAAGCGGCCGCAGTACAATGCAATACATTTCATTTTTCTAAATATAGAAAAAAGTAAAGTATATGTATATTAAATGTTAAATTAGTGCACAAACAGAAATAAAAAGTAGTGAGGTGGTGTTCATGGGTTCAATGTCCATTTAGGAATCTGATGGCAGAAGAGAAGAAGCTTTTGCTGAATCGCTGAGCTTGTGCCTTCGGGCTCCAGTATCTACTTCCTGGCGACAACAATGAGAAGAGGGTTTGTCCGAGGTGATGAGGGTCGTTGATATGGAGGACCTTTCTGAGGCACCGCTCCCTGAAGATGTCTTGGGTATTAGAGGCTAGTACCCATGATGGAGCTGGAGCTACTAATTTTACAACTTTCTGTAACCTCTTTCGTCTTGTACTGTAGCCACCCGCTCCCCCAATACCAGACGGTGATACAGCCTGTCAGAATGCTCTCCACGGTCCGTCTGTAGAAGTTTTCAAGTGTTTTAGCTGACAAACCAAATCTCCTCAAACTCCTAAAGAAATGTAGCCGCAGTGTTGTCTTTATAGCTTCATCAAATCGTTGGGACAAAGTTAGTTCTTCAGATTTTGACACCTATGAATTTGAAATTGCTCGCTCGCTCGCTATCCATCATTGATCCCTCTGAGGATCGGTTCGTATTCCGCCGTCTCACCCTTTCTGAAGTTCACAATCAACTCTTTGGTCTTATTGACTTTGAGTGCAAGGTTGTTGCTGCGACACCATTCAATTAGCTGGTATATCTCGTTCCTGTACTCAGTGTTCCCTCTAATTTGTACTAACTAGGGTGCGCAAAAATCCTGTGCTGTGCATTTTTGTTTGCCTAGTGATAACAGCACCTGCGCATCTTGAATATTGTATGAAAGTATTCATTTTTAACAGCTAGCAAAACGCTATCAATAAGAACGTTGATCTTCTCTGGGTTTGATCGTTTTCGATCTCTCAAAACATACATAGCAGGTCTGTACCAAGTAATGAAGGAATTTCTCACCGGAGCTTTTGCACACCGTCCATGTATGTTTTGCTTGCTAAATGACGATTTTAAAATGTCAAGTTTCCTGATATCTCTCCACTTAACCTCTTGCAATTTCTTCAGCAACTTTTGCGTCGCGACAATACACGCAGGAAACACCAGTTTTTGTATTGTACATATTTCCCGTAGTTGCACGTTCATGAGCTTTTGGTGCAGCACTTCTACTGTTTCATTAAGCCATTCTGCTTTAAACGAACTAGCAGTTCTTTTGCGCTCCATACCCTTTGCTGCTTTGGAATTCGACATAGTGAATCAATAATTTCTTTAATAAAAACAGTATAAATCAGCAAGTTTTTAAAATCTGCAGACAAATCATCGCGAGCTCCACGTTGTCTCCAACTTTCGCATCAGAAAGTAAAAAAATTGCGTATGATCGTGAAATATGCTAAACATGTCGGCGAGGTATAGGGTGACAACATTATATGCGTAGTTTAAATTCCCGTGACCTAGTAACAAAAGATGCGTCCGCGCGTACATCATAGATGGAACTCTGCCTCGTCTCCATCTGAGATTCTACCAACAATGGTTTTATCAGCAAATTTATAGATGACGTTTAAGTTATGCCAAGCCGCATAGTTGTGGGTCAAGAATCTATCTTGTTATACAAGGGATGGTTCAATGGTTTTATGTTAATAGTTGGGGTCTTTGATTATGCTGGCTATTTTAATGAAGCAGTGAGCAGTATAGACGGACTAAGGAGGGGTAGTTGAATTTTGGTGTGTGCTACCTGTTGCTGTACCAGGCCATGATGCATCTGGATGAATGTGTTTTATTTGTGTACTGTGTTGGTGAGCTTAATGGGGTTGTGTTGAATTTCTTGTTTCCTGAGGAAGCAGGGATAGAATGATACTGCTCAGGAACTGGCCCTTTGGCCCACAATGTTGTGCTGAACCAGCTTAAAAAGTAAATCAAACTCTCACAAAAAGTAAATCTTTCCTACTTACATGATGTAATATTACTCCATCATTCTCACACCTGTGCCTATCTAAGCATCTCTTAAAAGCCTCTGCCACCTACCACCATTTGCCCCTACCACCATACCAGGCAACACACTCCAGGTATCCACCATTCTTGGCGTTTTTAAAAAAAAAAAAAAAAAAAAAAAAAATTGTCCCTCACATCCCCTTCAAACCTATTCCATCTCGCCTTCATTGCATGCCCTCTGGTATTAGACATTTCTACCCTGAGAAAATTATATTCCTTGCTGCTTTTACCATGTCTTTCAATCTTAGAAACCTTCACTCAGCCTCTGCTGCTCCAGAGAAAACAACCCGTGTTCTCAGCCTCATTACATCACATGCCCTCTAAACCAGGATGCACCTCCGTAAACCTTTTCAACACCCCCTTCAATGCCTCATATCTTTCCTATAGTGGGCAGACCAGAAAATGTATGCAATACTCCAGATGTAGCCAACCAGAGTTATATAAAGTTGCAGCAAGTCACTTCATTTTTGAACTCAATGCCTCGGCTAATAAAAGCAAGCATTCTTAGCCACCTTATCGACCTGTGTAGCCACTTTTATAGAGCTATGAACATGGACCCCAAGATCCCGCTGCTCAGCAATGCTGTTAAGGACCTCGCCCTTGCATTTAACTACCAAGGTGCAACACCTCACATTTAACTGGGTTAAACTCTAACTACCATTTCTCTACCCATATCTGCAACTTGTCTATATTGTGCTGTATTCTTTGCCAGTCCCCTACACAATCCACAACCCCACCAATCTTGGTATTATCTGCAAACTTACTAACCCACCCATCTACATTTTCATCCATTTTCTTGGCCGTGATGGCTATGCAGTTGTACCAGGACTGGTATTAGTGATGTTCAATATTAGGAACTTGAAGTTCTCAATCCTCTTTACCTCAATTCCATTGAGGTAATTGGAATCCTTCTACCCACATCTCCATTTCTTGATATCAATAACCAACTCTGTGTTTTATTCAATACAAGAATGTTTAATTTTTTACACTTGGAGAAAAGTCGTTGTTATAAAAGCATGTCACTAGAGTCTTTATCTTGTTCCTGTAGTATCGTTCATTGTTATTGGTGATTCCAGTCTTACAGTGGTGTTATGTGTAAATGCATAAATGGTATTACAGTACAGTTGATTGTATAGGGAATACATTTTGCAGTTGGAAATGCAGCTCTTGTGCGACACTGGAGTTGTGGATAATTACAGTGGAGGCGCTGCTGCCTCTGAATATGTCAGCTTGTGTAGGACCATAGACCATTCAGCCTATTGCGTTTGGTCCGCCATTCCATTATGGGTGATTTATTATCTCTCTTGAACCTATTCTCTGACCTTCTCTCTGTAACCTTTGACATCCTTACTAATCAAGAACCTATCAACCTCTACTTTAAATATATCCAATGACTTGACCTCCATAGCTGTCTGAGGTAATGAACTCCACAGATTATCCACTCTGGCTAAAGAAATTCCTCCTCATCTGTGTTCTAAAGAGATATCCCTCTATTCTAAAGCTGTGCCTTCTGGCCTTGGATTAACCCACTACAGGAAATGTCCTCTTTACATCCACTTTAGCTCTGCCTTACAATATTCAATAGATTTCAATGAGATCCCCTCATTCGTCTAACTCTAAGTATAGGCACAGAGCCATCAAAAGATCCTCATTAACTATTTCATTTCTGGAATTATTCTCTTGAACCTCCCCTTGACCCTCTCCAAAGCCAGCACATGGAAAACTGTGTATGGAACTGGAGGAGACAGCAGAGGTACTTAATGAATACTTCGCTTCAGTATTCACTTGGCGATTGTAGGGATGACTTACAGCGGACTGAAAAGCCTGAGCGTGTAGATATTAAGAAAGAGGATGTGCTGGAGCTTTTAGAAAGCATCAAGTTAAATAAGTCACCAGGACTGGACAAGATGCCCCCCCAGGCTACTGTGAGAGGCGAGGGAGGAGATGGCTGAGCCTCTGGCGATGATCTTTGCATCATCAATGGGGACAGGAGAGGTTCCAGAGGATTGGAGGGTTGTGGATGTTCTTCCTTTATTCAAGAACGGGAGTAGAGATAGCCCAGGAAGTTATAGACCAGTAAGTATTACTTCAGTGGTTGGTAAGTTGATGGAGAAGATCCTGAGAGGCAGGATTTATGAACATTTGGATAGGCATTATATGAGTAGGAATAGTCAGCCTGGCTTTGTCAAAGGCAGATCATGCCTTATGATCCAAGGGGACATTGCTTTGTGGATCCAGAACTGGCTTGCCCACAGAAGGCAAAGAGCAGTTGTAGACAGGTCATATTCTGCATGGAGGTCGGTCACCAGTGGAGTGCCTCGGGGATCTGTTCTGGGACCCTTGCTCTTGGTGATTTTTATAAGTGACCTAGATGAAGTAATGGAGGGATGAGTTAGTAAATTTGCTGATGACACAAAGGTTGGCGGTGTGGGTAGTGTGGAGGGCTGTCAGCGGTTACAGCGTGACATTGATAGGATGGAAAACTGGGCTGAGAAGTGACAGATGGAGTTCAACCCAGATAAGTGTGAAGTGGTTCATTTTGGTAGGTCAAATATGATGACAGAATATAATAATATTAAGACTCTTGTCAGTGTGGAGCATCAGAGGGATCTTGGGGTCTGAGTCCATAAGCCACTCAAGGCTGCTGCGCAAGTTGACTCTGGTTAAGAAGGCATACAGTGTATTAGCCTTCATCAATCGTGGATTTGAGTTTAGGAGTCGACAGGTTGTGTTGCAGCTATATAGGACCCTGATCAGACGCCACTTGGAGTTCTGTGCTCAGCTCTGGTCGCCTCACTACAGGAAGGATGTGGAAACCATAGAAAGGGTGCAGAGGAGATTTACAAGGAAGTGGCCTTTATTGGGGAGCATGCCTTGTGAGAATAGGTTGAGTGAATTTGGCCTTTTCTCCTTGGAGTGATGGAAGATGAGAGGTGACCTGATAGAGGTGTATAAGATGATGAGAGGCATTGATCATGTGGAGAGGCTTCTTCCCAGGGCTGAAATGGCTAGCGTGAGAGTGCACAGTTTTGAGGTGCTTAGAAGTAGATACAGAGTAGATGTCAGGGGTAAATATTTTACTCAGAGTGGTGAGTGCATGGAATAGGCTGCTGGCGATGGAAATGGATATGACAGGGTCTTTTAAGAGACTCCTGGACAGGTACATGGAGCTCATAAAAATAGAGGGCTATGGGTAACCCTAGGTAATTTCTCAGGTAAGGACATGTTCAGCACAGCTTTGTGGGCAATAGGCCTGTATTGTGCTGTAGGTTTTCTTTGTTTCTATTTTTTTTAAGTGAAGGACCCAAACCAGCTCTCAATATTCTAAATCCAGCCTGACCAATGACATATAAAGCCTCAACATTACACTCTTGCTTTTATAATTAGTCCTCCTGAAAAGAGTTCTGACATTGCTTTTCACTTCATTACTACAAACTAAACATACAAGTTAATCTTTAGGGAATCATGCCTTTATTCCTATTCTTTGCCTCCTGACAGTCAGCCAATGCTAGTACCTGTCCTGTAATACCATGGGCTCTAATTTTATTTAGTGGACTCGTACAAAAAGGCTTTTTGAGGAGGTGGAGATGGTGCCAGGTAGTATGGAAATCCCCTTTGCATTCCCTGTAATAATCTTTGAAACAGTAATGGCTGTACTTCCAACTATTATAAGTGCCCTTCCAAGAGTTATTAAATTTCCTTCCCCGAGCATCTGCCGTTGTCAGTACTTCAAGTATTTATTTATTTATTTTGGAGGGTGGGGGTGGAAGTGTGTGCAAAAAGAAGAATGTGCGTGTGTAGAATTGGATATCTGGTTCATCTATCACTGATTTAATTGTTTTACTGTATAATGTGTGAATGTAAACTTTTTTTGAAGGAAGAAAAACCATCAAGCAAGTAAAGAAGAGAAATGAAGAAATGCCATTTAAAAAAGAACTTGTGGTATGCTTTCTTTCCACAAATGTTTCATTTTTGCCACCATTATAGACGTTGTACATGTCTAGTCACGTTTACTGTAGCAGGGAGCGTTCCACTTGTTCTAACCTACCACTGCATGAGCCTCCACATCCAACACACCATTCTCCACAACTTCTGCAATCTCCAAAGGGATCCTACCACCAAACACACCTTTACCTCCTCTGACCACCCCCCAGCCCTCCCCCCCCCCCCACAACTCTACAGCTTTTAGCAGGGATCATTCCATGATTCCCTTGCCCATTCACCCCTTGTCCACTAATCTCCTTCCTGGCACATCCCTGCAAGTGGCCAAAGTGCTAAACCTGCCCTCACCTCCATTCAGTGCCCCAAGCAGTCCTTCCAGGTGAGGCAACATTTCAGTTGTAAATCTGTTGGAGTAGTCTGTTGTATCCAGTACTCTTGCATTGGTGAGACTCATCTTAAAATGGGTGACCTCTTTGTCAAGCCCCTCTGCTCCATCTGCCAAAAGTGGAATTTCCTGGTGGCAAATCATTTTAATTCCTTTTCCCATTCCATTTCCCACATGTCAGTCTATGACTGTCTCTTGTATCACGATGTAGCCACTCTGAGTGGAGGAGCAACACTTCATATTCCTCCAACCTGATGGCAAGAACATTGATTTCATTAAAAAAAAAAATCCCTCACCCCTCCCTCTTCTAATTCCCCACTCTGGCCTCTTACTACTTCTCACTTTCCTGTCGCCTCTCACCTGTGCCCCTCCTTCCCTTTCTCCCATGGTCCACTCTCCTCGCCTCTCAGAATTCTTCCTCTCCAGACTTTTACCTTTCCCACTCAGCTTCACCTATCACCTTCTAGCTATCCTCCTTCCCCTCTCCCCAACTTTTTATTCTCACATTTTCCCTTTCCAGTCCTGAAGAAGGGTCTTTGTATTTTTTAATACAATTGAAAAATTTGGCCTTATTGACTGATTTTAATTTTGCAGCCATCCCATACTTGTCAATTAGTAACCTGCTGGTCCTGAAACACACAGTGGTAGGTTTTAATGTATCCATTTTGTAATACAATCTAATCATAACAATCTGTTCTGTCCATAAACCTTCTCCCTTTTGGCCTTTACTAATTAATGCCACAGTGTTTGGTTTCTGTTTCTTTTATTAAAAAAATAGAAGCAACTTTAAAGAAAAACTATCAAACCCATTTTACTCTGGTGTATTTATTTATGCATTGGTTCGCTCAACAGAGAGAACAGTCCCAAGTTCGTATTACTTCTGACATGCCATCCCTAGTCTCTTGTACCACGGCCCCTTCTCTCTTCTCACCTGCCTATCACCTTCCCCTGTCCCCTCCTTCCCTTCCCTTTCTCCTATGGTCCATTCACCTCTCCAATCAGGTTCCTTCCTCTCCAGCCCTTTTCCTTTCCTACACCTGAAGTCACCTATCACCTAGCTATCCTCTTCCCCTTCCCTACAACCCCACTTTTTATTCAGTCCTCTTCCCCCTTCCTTTCTCGTCCTGATGAAGGGTGTCAGCCCAAAATGTTGACTGTCTATTCATCTCCATAGGTGCTGCTGAGTTCCTCCAGCATGTTGTGTGTTGCTTTGGATTTCCAGCATCTGTGGAAGTTTTGATGTTTTACAGTGTCATCTCTTCAATAACTTTGGGGAAGATGATTTAGTAGAGGGTCATGCAGCATGGGGGTAGCTCTTAAACACAACTAATCTATGCTGGCTAAGATTCCCAGTTTAGTCAGGCAGACTTGCCGATGTTTGGCCCATCTTATCTTCCAAAGTGTGCTGGCCTGGATTGGAGCAATATAGTAGCTGAGATCCAACCAATAATTTATAAAACAGTTTAACTGAGAACACTGGTGCAGTGCTTTTGAAAATAGTCTTTCAGTCAAAACCATTCAGATCACCTGGAATTGCAGATTAGAGTAGTTTCAAATATTCATATTGAAAGACAAAGTTTTCTGAATTCCTGGCTACCTTTTTATTTCTTGGACACCATCAACAAGACAGGATTATTTCATTACTATTGATCGTGGCACCAAGCCATTCTTAAATTGTAGTGATTCCTTGTTGCATGATCATGGCTATTGATTTATTGATTAAAGTTAGAGGTCTACAGCAATGAAACAGGTCCTCTGGCTCAATGCTTCCAAGTTGCCTGCAGAGATCAAACCAAAACAGAGACCCTACAGATTTGTTATACTTGCATGATGCACTCTCACTCCTGTAATCATTGCTTCAAAAGTCAAATCCTTTATTTGATTCTTTATTAGTAATTGTACAACCTTGAGGCAATGAAATTTAAGTGTGCCCAAGCTAAGCATGATTGAGTAGTCAGCAAGAGTTACATCTGTCAGTCCCCAGCTACCACCAACAGCATCAATACATGACGTATTCAATTTACATTTACTTCTATTACATTCTCGACCCCCCCCCCCTCATGTGACTAGTTACCGTGATAAATGTGCAATTCAGAATACAATGCAGAACGAAAACAGATGCATGGTTCCTACATCTCCTACCTGAGTAAGTCCCGTTGGGTCTTATGGGTGTGTGGAAGTCAAACTTGTGTGTAGGGATTTGTGACTGTTGGGGCTGAGCTTTGCTAGTGGGGATTTATAGACTCAGAACACTAGCATTGTGATTTTTATATGGATTAAACAGCGTGCTTGACTATTGTTCTGGAATTGTATTGCTTTCTCTGCTGGTCGAATTAAAATCAGTAAGTTTACTGTATTGCAGTTGTGCTCTCTTATTGAGAGCGTCTTCAATAACAATGAATTTCAAGCTTTGCGGGAATTTCTATCAGACCAAAGTGAATATCCACCTCAGCAATGCAACAAGCTGTTCCTCAACAAGCTCAATCAGTTAGCTCACAAGGTATGGCACCTTTCCTGTACTCTTTACAGAAGCCTGTAACCTCATTCTAACGGCTCATTTTGGTCTTGGTGTGATGTTTGTTTTATAGGAAATGGACAAAAATCAGTTCTTGAATGTCTCTCTGCTACTAAAAGTGTTGCAGAAATTTTGCAAGGAGGACTGTGATGGTCTAAATGACTTAATTGAACATGGGCTTGTTAAGAAGATAAGTATACTTAACCAGCTTCCTTTTTAACTTGTCTGGAGTAGGTGGCTTATCTGTTGCTTGTATTTTGTGATGGGGTTAATTGAATGACTGTTGTAATTAATCATGCATACATCTGGAATTGAAAATAATGAGATTTTTTTTTTACTTTCATGGAATGTGAGCATTATTAAATTTGTATTTCATCTCCCCTTTTCCTTGTATTAAGGGAAAGTTCCTTTAGGGTGCATTTAAAGTTAAATCTGGGGTTTGGATCTGAGGACTCATTTTTGGTTTGGAATGCTGTTGTTCACTTCAATTGTTTGCATGATTTGTAATTTTTTTCTTTATCTTGTGCATCGAGTGTTGGTCTTTTTATTTTAATTCTTTTTTTTCTTTAATTGGATTCTTTTGGGTTTCTTACTTTTGTGGCTACCTCTGAGCAAGCAAATCTTAAGGGTGTATAATTTGGACATTCTTTGATAATAAATGAACTTTAATATTGCAATCCATGCTAAGGAGCCTATAAGACTAAACTGGATAAAAGTGTCTTGCAGGTTGTCATATTGAGTCAGCTAATTGGTAATTGATCTTGTCTCAACAGCAGAATGAAACTCTACCTAGAAATTAAATGTTGAATTCATAAAGTAATGTTCCTGCTCTGCTACTTTCACATTCAGGCTGAAATATCTAAGTCAGTAAAGATTGCATTGCTCTTGTCTCTATGTTGCAGAACTCTTTCAGTTCATCTTGAGGATGTGCTTCGCCAGGGTGCCAACTTGGCTGAGCTATTAGGCTGAGTCCCTCAAACTTGTGTGATTGGGTGGATGTTAAGAATCCCAATGCAACATACAGATTATGTGCAGTTGCTGGACAATTGGTCATCCCTTTGCACAAAGCTGGGGCTAGAAATGGCAAGGAATTGTGAGTGCAGGCTAGTCCATCACAAAAATCAGCCTCCTTCCATTGACTCTGTCTTCCTGGTGACTAGGGGAAAGCAGCCAGTGTAATCAAGGGGGGCCCCCTCGCCATGTCATTCTCTTAACATCTTATCAGGCAGAAGTTACAGAAGGTCTGCCGTGTGGGGAATCTCAGCAAGGCAGTTGGACTCAGTGGGCATATCTGTAGGATGAATCTGACAGCCCTACAGACGATTTATGTGTGTGCTTAACTTGAGCAGTTCTGTTTGGAACTGTCATCAATAGCCAGTGTTGCAAAGCGCTCAGGCTGAGATTCGACCTGTGAAATTGAAGACAGCAAATATCATTTAGTGTGTTTTGAACAGAAAAGTAAAACCAAAAGTTCAAAATACATTTATTATCAAAATAGCTTTGAGATTCGTCGACTGACTGGCAACCACAAAACAAAACTGATAGAACACAGTTTTGGGAAAAAAAAGACAATCATATACCCGGTGTGCTGAAAAAGACAAAACATGCAAACAATAAAAGTAAGTAAATAATATCTGAACTGAAATGCATGAAAGTGAGTCCACAGCTGTGAAGCCTATCCAGAAGCCCATTAGTTGCAGGCCACAGCCTTGTTTCAGCATGGATGAGTAAACTCCATGGAGCAATGATCTGAACACTGGCCTGCCCCTCTCCTTTTGTCCCTGACACTAGATTTTTTTCAACCTGGCCTGGCACTTAATTAGGCTAAACCTTCAGTTGCTCCTCGTTCTTGAACCCAAGCTTGCCAGCTCAGGCCTGGGTCCTGCTGCCAGAATTCAGGCCACAATTGACCTTTCCAATCTGGCCCAATGCTTAAATTGGTCAAAGTGTTTCATTCCTGACTCCCAGACCTGGCCCCTGTCACTTCAATATGCTCTTGGCCTGGGCCCTACTACCTTGATTCGGCCTGCACCTGACCTTTCTGATCTGGCCTGGCGCATGAATTGGCCAAACAGTGGGTCATTTTTTTCGGCTCGGGCCCTGTTGCCATGACACTGCCTTGCCTCGGTTCTGCTGTATTGAATCATCTCCAAGTCTGCTCCAACAATGGCTGAACATTGGCCTCATTCTCCACACAGGCCTTGGCCCCACTGCAAGTTACAACATCAGTTGTTATGGGAGTCATTGTGAATGTGCTAAAAATGCACTGGGTAGTTTCTATTGAAGGTTATTTCTAACAACTGCCCCAAATCATTTTTGTAGTAATTTAGGTGAGTAGAGTTATGATCATCTGTTCAAGCAAATGCCATGGAAGGTGGTAGTGAACATTTAAGAACTGTGTAGAGGTGGGTTATGTATGTGCACTAAATTACATTACCTAAACATGGTTCTATAACATCATGGGCAGCACAGACTTGTTGGGCTGGATCAGTGACCATGTGGTATCTTGAAATTTAAAAAAAATCTAATCTAATCCTAATTGATGTTTGGTTTGTCTAAAGGCTTTGGAAGGATGAGAAAGTTATCTTGCACAGAACTTTAAACAGACTTCATAATGTATTGTTTTGTGCATCCGCTCTGAAAAGGTATATCCTCACAGGCAAGGGGCTCAAGATTTGCTCATTAGATCTACAATATTTTAGCCCTTTGGATCATGCAGATTTGAGCTTGGGGAATGAGTCATCTTAAAGAATAAAGTATATGAAATAGTAAATAAGTAGAAACAATTTTCCCAGCAAAATTCAAAGCACGACTCCTTTTAAGCTTCAGTACAGTATTTATGATTAGTCTTTCATGGAAGTGAATTACTTTCTCTTCCCTCTCCCTGACTGCTATTAATTCTCAGAACCTTCATGTTTGTGGAAGCCTACATATATTTTAGATTATTTTTCTCCAGTAGCAGTCTATTCTCTTCAAATGTTTTTTTTTTTTGAATACCAGAAGGCCAGCTACTATTTTCCTCTGCAAATATATTTGACCTCTTCTGTTTCGTGGTAGAGGCAAGAGAACAAGGCATTGCATCCCTTGTCTTTTGAGACATTATTCACAGATACAATTACTAAAACTACTTGATCTCTCAAAATTATTCAACGTTGGATGAATAAATATCTGTGTCTAGTGGTAGTATCTTCAATGTATCTTAATGTAGTTCATAAATAATACCCATTGCCATTGGTTGTGACAGTTCTCCCCTTGTACCTCCTAGACAGATTCTGTATAGGAGAACTTCCCACCTAACAGTTGGATGGTCTTTAGACATTCTTGGGTGAATCATTGGCCCATTTCTTGAATACTGATTTGAGTACTTGCATTACAGTCTCAAATTTCAATGTTCCTGGATGACCAATCAAATTGCTATTTGTTGCAACTCTATTACTAGATCCAGTTGGTCCATAACACGGCAGTGATCTCTAACAGTATATTAAGATACTGTGCCTTGCTAACCAATTGTAGGAAATATAGCATTATTATATAATTGGAAATTACAAATTCTAGTTCCTGAAGTACTGAAGTCTCTTGTATTTTTCTACATGCTCCTATGGTTTGAACGTGCTATGGAGTTTTTGAAAATCACAGAATTGAAATCGAATGAGTCGCTTGTGATTTTGGTTGAAGATATTTTTGACACTATAATAGTAAGTACTTGCATATTACAGACAATTTATACTGTACCTGAAAACCCATACAATTATTTTATCTGTCTCTCTCTTCCCCTCCCCCCACAGGCAATTTGCAAATACAGCAATGAAGGTAGGGTTATTCCTCAGAATAGCGAACTCATTTGTGGATTTTCTTGGTTGTGGTTTGGCAACAGGTTTTTCATAAGCTTTCAAAAGTAGCCATATAGGCTGTTTATAGTGACAGCAGAATAATTTTGCATTTAAAATGGCATTGCTAGTATATACTGATTTATAATTTTGTATTATATCTGCTGAGTATGCCCAAACTGTTTAAAAAATCCTGATCTTGGTAATCTTATCTGAAGATGGCATGCAACCAAGGTACAGTGCAGTTGAAGGCTTGGCTGATGTTTTAGAATCCAACCTTAGGATCAACACCTTGTATTCTGCCTGGGTAGCCTCCAACCTGATGGCATGATCATTGATTTCTCTAATTTCCGTTAATACCTTTCCTCCCCTTCTTACCCCATCCCTTTATTTATTATTTTTTCTGTTTTTTCCCTTTTTTCTCTTTCTGTCCCCCTCACAATCACTCCTTGCCTGCTCTCCATCTTCCTCTGTTGCTACCCTCCCCCTTTCTTTCTCCTAGGCCTCCTGTCCCATGATCCTCCCTGCTTCTTCAGCTCTGTGTCCCTTTTGCCAATTAACTTCCCAGCTCTTAGCTTTATCTCCTCCCTCCCACCCCCACCCCCCGGTCTTCTCCTATCATTTTGGATCTCCCCCTCCCACTTTCAAATCTCTCACTATCTCTTCTTTCAGTTAGTCCTGATGAAGGGTCTCTGCCTGAAACGTTGACTGTACTTCTTCCTATAGATGATGCATGGCCTTCTGCGTTCCACCTGCATTTTGTGTGTTTGAATTTCCAGCATCTGCAGATTTTCTTGTGTTTGCTTTATTGATTGAAGTTGATTTTGGATCTCCTGAGATCTGCAATATGCTATGTAGATTGTATAAATTTATTGGATTGAAGTGAATATAATTTGCCGAGGAGAGTGAAGTTCATGTGTTGTTACTGTGATCTTGCTTCAATTTTTAAAAAAATCTCTAATCTTTGTCTGAGGTAAGCTGTAATATAATGGCTGCAATCTTGAAGAAAAGTTGCCTTTTTTAGGAATTAGGGGCTACTTGTACCCTAAATTTCTCAAGTCTTTCGGTTAAACTGTAAATATTGGTGAAGGTCCAAACTTGAAAAGATGACAAATTGAGACTAAAACCTTGTGGCTGAATCTCAGTTCATCCCTTGGTTTCTGCCAATAAGTTCAGGCTACCAAGTGGGGGTAAGTGCCCATTCCTTTGAGATACTGAAGATAATATGTTCCAGGTCTGCTTTGCTTAATGTTGAGCCTTTAACTTCTAGAAGCACCCTTGTAAGATTTGGGTTAAGAGCAACTTCTTTGTTGCATTTGTAAACAGTGCTGCAATCAAAATGTATTCAGATCTTCTCTGAGCCTCTGAGTGTTTTCTATCTGGAAACAAGAATTAACTTGTAAATCTTACTTGCTTTTGTTTTACTAGGTCGGATAGAACTTGTGGACAGTTTTCTTTTACAAATAGGCAATGGAGTGACTGATTTTCGTCTAAAAATCAGTATCCGTCTGGAGGTAAGAATACCACCTTCTACCAAAGTGTTTTCTATTTAAAAAGTAAAACTGACTATATTTTCTGCTTCTTGTAGGCTATAAGAACCTTCAATTCATTGCTTGATTTAATCTTCAAAAAGGGGAATATAAAATTTTACTCTTCTGAAGAAGTGCAAGATTTAATGTAAGTGTTTTAATAATTATGTACGTATATATCAGTCTGAATGTCAAGGAGTTGAGCTCCATTTTAAGATGGGAGTTTCATTCTGTGTGATGCTGTTGACAATGGCCTGTGTGGGGTTTTTGGTTTCCAGATGGTTGTGGAAAGATTTCAGGGGACTAAGTGAAGACTGGGGAAACTTCTTGGCCTATATTTCCCAAGCAAATGAATAAATAAACTTGTTCAAAGCAACATGCACAAAATGCTGGAGCAACTCAGCAGGCCAGGAAATGAGTCCTGATGAAGTGTCTCAGCATGAAATGTCGACTATTTACTCTTTTCCATAGATGCTGCCCAGCCTGCTGATTTCTTCCAGTATTTTCTATGCATTGCTTTGGATTTCCGGCATCTGCAGATTTTCTTGTATAAGTAATCTTGGTATTGATTTGTAAAGTGTACTGCTGTATTCCTGTTGACTGTGAGTGGCATTTTCCTGCACCTCAAGATAGAACACAGAACAGTACAGGCCTTTCGACCCAGTATGTTGTGCTGACCTAAATAAACTCACTCCATGATCAAACTAAAGCTTCCCTTGTGCCTGGCCCATAACAGTTTATTTTTCTGACATCCATATACCTATATAAGAGTATTTTAAATGTCCCTGTTGAATCAACCTCTACTAGCACCCCTGATAGTGCATTAGAGGCACCCATCACTGAGTATTAATTTTTTTAAAATAAGTACCTCATCTCCTCTAAAACTTACTCCACTCACATTAAATGGATTTCCTTTGTTATTGATCATTGCTGCCCAGGAGAAACAGTGGACAGGCAGCATCTATCTATGTCTTATAATCATACACTTCTTTCAAATAGTCTCTCATCCTCCATGGTTCTGAAGAGAAAAGCCCTAGCTTGCATAGCCTTTCCTTAAAAGGTGTCCTCTATTTCAAGCAGCACCTTAGTAAATTGCCTCTGAACTCCCTCTAAAGTTTTCTCATTCTTCCTGTAATGAGGTGACCAGAACTGAACACAATACTCTGCCTGATCTAACCGGAGTTTTATAGAACTGCAACGTAACTGCTCTTGAACTCAATCCACTGGCCAGCACACCAGTTGCCGCCTTAGCCACTCTGCTTGCACTGCAGCTTTGATCAATCTATGGACTTGGAAACCAAGATCCCTCTGTTCCTCCACAGTGCTAAGGATCTTGCATTGACCTTGTATTCCATCTTTAAATTTGATCTTCCAAGGTATATCACTTTATACGTTTCCAGATCAAACTCCATCTGTCACTACTTTGCCAAAATCTGCACCCTGTTGTAATCTATGATAACCATCTACACTACCCATGATACCTAACTTGTCATCTGGAAACCTATGAACCCACCCCTCCATTTCCTCATCCAAGTCATTTAGAAAAATGACAAGTAGCAAGGCCACCACTAGTCACTGACCTCCAGGCAGAATGTACTCCTTCTACTAAACCACCTCATTCTATGGGCTGGCCAGTTCTAAATCAATACAGCCTAATCAATGTGGATCCCATGCCTCCTAAATTTCTGGACAGGCCTTCCATGCAGGGCCTTGTTAAAAGCTCTACTGAAATCCATCTACACCACATACACCACTCTACCTTTGTCACTGTTTTATCACCACCTCAATTCTCATTTAGGCTCATGAGGCATCAACTGCCCCTCAAAGCCATGTTGACCATCCCTTTTATATAAAACTATGCCCTGCCAAATCCAGTCTCTAAGAATCATCTCCAGTAGATTGCCCACCACTGGCATAAGATACTGGTCTATAATTCTCAGGAATATTTTTATTACTTTAATAATTGAGCAACATTTGCCTTCCTCCAATCCAGTAGCTAGGGAGGGTAAAAGTGTTATTGCCAATGCAACAGCAATTTCTTCCCTTGCATCCCAGAGTAACCTGGAAAATATCTTGTCTGGTCCCAGGTACTTGTCTATCCTAATGCTTTTTCAGAAGCTCCAGCACTGCCTTTTTCTTAACCTCAACAGGGTCCAGTACATTAGCCTGTTCTATCTCGCATTCCTTAAGGTCCCTCTCTAAGATGAACACTGAGACAGTTATTCATTAAGAACCTCCCTTGCCTCCTCTGCCTCCAGGCACCTTGCCCCCACTTTATCCCAGAGGGTCTTGCCTTTTAACGTCCTCTTCCAGCTCTCTTAAGTCCCTCCTTAAGCTCCTTCCTGGCTGCCTTGTAATTCTCAAGAACTTTGCCTGATTTTTTTGCTTCCAAACCCTTAAGTAAGGGAATGAGATAGGTCAGGTGACAGGGATATGTGTTGGGGAGCACTTTGGGTCCAGTGGTCACAATGCCATCAGTTTCAATATAATTATGGAGAAGGATAGGATTGGACCCAAGGTTGAGATTTTTGATTGGAGAAAGGCTAACTTTGAGGAGATGCGAAAAGATTTAGAAGGAGTGGATTGGGACAATTTGTTTTATGGGAAGGATGTAATAGAGAAATGGAGGTCATTTAAAGGTGAAATTTTGAGGGTGCAGAATCTTTATGTTCCTGTTGGGTTGAAAGGAAAGGTTAAAAGTTTGAGAGAGATGGTTTTCAAGGGATATTGGAAACTTGGTTCGGAAAAAGAGAGAGATCTACAATAAATATAGGCAGCATGGAGTAGATGATGTGCTCGAGGAATATAAAGAATGTAAAAAATCTTAAAGAAATTAGAAAAGCTAAAAGAAGATATGAGGTTGCTTTGGCAAGTAAGGTGGAAATAAATCCAAAGGGTTTCTACAGTTATATTAATAGCAAAAGGATAGTGAGGGATAAAACTGGTCCCTTAGAGAATCAGAGTGGACAGCTATGTGTGGAGCCAAAAGAGATGGGGGAGATTTTGAACAATTTCTTTTCTTCGGTATTCACTAAGGAGAAGAATATTGAATTGTGTAAGATAAGGAAAACAAGTAGGAAAGTTATGGAAACTATGATGATTAAAGAAGAGGAAGTACAGGTGCTTTTAAAGAATATAAAAGTGGATGAGTCTCCGGGTCTTGACAGGATATTCCCTAGGACCTTGAGGGAAGTTAGTGTAGAAATAGCAGGGGCTCTGACAGAAATATTTCGGATGTCATTAGAAACGGGGATGGTGCTGGATGAATGGCGTATTGCTGATGTGGTTCCATTGTTTAAAAAGGGTTCTAAGAGTAAACCTAGCAATTATCAGCCTGTAAGCTTGATGTCAGTGTTGGATAAATTAATGGAAAATATTCTTAGATATGGTATATATAATTATCTGAATAGACCGGGCCTGATTAGGAATAGTCAACATGGATTTGTGCATGGAAGGTCATGTTTGACAAATCTTATTGAATTTTTTGAAGAGGTTACGAGGAAAGTTGACGAGGGTAAAGCAGTGAATGTTGTCGATATGGACTTCAGTAAGACTTTTGGCAGGGTTCCACACAGAAGGTTAGTTAGGAAGGTAATCATTAGGTATTAATGTTGAAGTAGTAAAATGGATTCAACAGTGGCTGGATGGGAGATGCCAGAGAGTAATGGTGGATAACTGTTTGTCAGGTTGGAGGCCAGTACCTAGTGGTATGCCTAAGGGATCTGTACTGGGTCCAATGTTGTCTGTCATATACATTAATGATATGTATGATGGGTTGGTAAATTGGATTAGTAAGTATGCAGATGATACTAAGATAGGTGGCGTTGTGGATAATGAAGTAGGTTTTCAAAGCTTGCAGAGAGATTTAGGCCAGTTAGAAGAGTGGGCTGAAAGATGGCAGATGGAATTTAATGCTGATAAGTATGAGGTGATACATTTTGGTAGGACTAATCAAAATAGGACATACATGGTACAATGGTAGGGCATTGAAGAATGCAGTAGAACAGAGTGATCTAGGAATAATAGTGCATAGTTCCCTGAAGATGGAATCTCATGTGGATAGGATGGTGAAGACAACTTTTGGTATGCTGGCCTTTATAAATCCGAGCATTGAGTATAGGAGTTGGGATGTAATGTTAAAATTGTACAAGGCATTGGTGAAGCCAAATTTGGAGTACTGTGTACAGTTCTGGTCACTGGATTATAGGAAAGATGTCAACAAAATAGAGAGTACAGAGGAGATTTACTAGAATGTTACCTGGGTTTCAGCACCTAAGTTACAGAGAAAGGTTGAACAAGTTAGGTCTTTATTCTTTGGAGCATAGAAGGTTGAGGGTGGACTTGATAGAGGTATTTAAAATTATGAGGGGGATAGTTAGAGTTGACGTGGATAGGCTTATTCCATTGAGAGGGGAGATTCAAACAAGAGGACATGAGTGACAGGGGGCAAAAGTTTAGGGTAACACGAGGGGGAAATTTCTTTACTCAGTGGTAGCTGTGTGGAACGCGCTTCCAGTAGAAGTGGTAGAGGCAGGTTTGACATTGTCATTTAAAGTAAATTTGGTTAGTTATATGGACAGGAAAGGAATGGAGGGTTATGGGCTGAGTGCAGGTTGGTGGGACTAGGTGAGAGTAAGCATTTGGCATGGACTAGAAGGGCCGAGATGGCCTGTTTCCGTGCTGTAATTGTTATATGGTTTCCTTCCACCCTTGACTAAAAGTTTCACCTCTTGTCAATTACGGCTCCCTTACCATACCATCCTTCCCCTGCCTCCATGGGACAAACCTGTCCAGAGCCCCATGCTAGTGCTCCCTAAACAATCTCCACATTTCTGCTGTGCATTTCCCTGAAGATGTGTTTCAAATTTATCCTCCCAAACTGTACCCATGATGTCTGCCCTTGTGTATGGTTATGCTAAAGGTAAGGCTGTTGTGTTCATCATATCAGAAATGGTTACCTGTCACCTGACCAGATTAATTACTTGGCATCAGACCTTGTATGGCTTTTCCTACATGTTGCTTTCGACATTGTGGGAGAGTGCAGAGCATGCCAGGAGGCCAGCATATAGTATATCGAACTGAACTTTACCGATAAAACTGCTTATACAGTATGTGGCCTCCTCCCATGTAGGTGTGGCTAACTGAGTGACATATGAATAACACTTAACTCCCACTGCACAGTCAGCCTGACCATGTTACTGTGTCAGGAATCCTTCCTGACACAGCTAACAAATGTTGCCCCCATCTTAACCTTTGCACCTTTTTTATACCATGCATCAATATTATTAAGCAAGGGGCACATGAACCCCTGACCTAGAGGGTATTAAGTTCGTATCATAGTTATGAGTCATCAAGTAGGAGCTTAATACTTGCTCTGAATATCAGAATGATTTGTGACTATTGCATTTGCAGGCTTGATCTGGCAAAAACAATTCTGGAAGTTGGAGGTAAGAACATCAATTTATTAATGCATTTGCTTAAATCTCTGTCTCTCTCTCTGTCTCTCTCTCTGTCTCTCTCTCTGTCTCTCTCTCTGTCTCTCTCTCTGTCTCTCTCTCTGTCTCTCTCTCTGTCTCTCTCTCTGTCTCTCTCTCTGTCTCTCTCTCTGTCTCTCTCTCTGTCTCTCTCTCTGTCTCTCTCTCTGTCTCTCTCTCTGTCTCTCTCTCTGTCTCTCTCTCTGTCTCTCTCTCTGTCTCTCTCTCTGTCTCTCTCTCTGTCTCTCTCTCTGTCTCTCTCTCTGTCTCTCTCTCTGTCTCTCTCTCTGTCTCTCTCTCTGTCTCTCTCTCTGTCTCTCTCTCTGTCTCTCTCTCTGTCTCTCTGTCTCTCTGTCTCTCTGTCTGTCTCTGTCTCTCTGTCTCTCTGTCTCTCTGTCTCTCTGTCTCTCTGTCTCTCTGTCTCTCTGTCTCTCTGTCTCTCTGTCTCTCTGTCTCTCTGTCTCTCTGTCTCTCTGTCTCTCTGTCTCTCTGTCTCTCTGTCTCTCTGTCTCTCTGTCTCTCTGTCTCTCTGTCTCTCTGTCTCTCTGTCTCTCTGTCTCTCTGTCTGTCTCTCTGATCCTTGAAGCATCATCAACTTTGTGCTGCTCTGAAGGTCCTTCTACATGTTCTTCAAATCCCTGGTTCCCCTCTTCAAGTATTTCCATGATGACCTCAGCTTCCTGGTTTTGATATCAAGGAACATCATTTGCATTAACAGCCAACACATCCAAGGATGTTCTAGGGGAATTTTGCAAGGGTTGCTGTACATTCCAATGACAATATTTGCATGTCTACTGTGCACAGCAGAATAACACAGAACATGACAAAATGGAACTCTTCTATCACTACCTATTGTAGACCATCTTCTATTGAACATATTATCCTGGCCTTTGTATTTCCTAATGCCTTCCATTAGAAATTCCAGCATCTTTGGATTCAAATCCCTGCACAAAACACCTCCACTCTATTTCATATGCATGAATAATCTTCCAAGTGCACTTGAGACCCTAATCCAAACCTGTTGACAACTGTAATATATTAGTTATTGATTTCTTGAACTTCTGTTAGTATGCATTCTGCATTCTTGTTTACCTCTCACCTCTTACCTGACCATCAACCCCTACTGACGCTTCTCCCCTTTCTTCTATGGTCTTCTGTCATCTATCAAATTTGCCCTTCTGCCCTTTACCTCTTTCACCAATCAACTTCCCAGCTCTCTACTTCACCTATCACCTGCCACATTGTACTACTTATCCCCACTCCCTCCACCTTATTCTGACTTCTTCCGCTTTCCGTTCCAGTCCTGATGAAGGCTTTCAGCCCTAATTGTTGACTGTATGTTCATTTCCATGGAAGCTGCCTGATCTGCTGAGCTCCTCCAGCAGACTGTGTTATTGTAGATTTCCAGCATTTGCACTACCTCTTGTGTCTTGTCACTGAGTCTGACAAATTTAGAAAGGTTTGTACTACTTGCATTGCTAAGGGTTAACAGTTCTGTCGGTGCACTTTTTTTTTGATGTAAGGTGATCACTGGTTCTATTTTATAAGGCCTTTCAGCTGTTTTGGCATGTTTTGATCAATGCAGCTGAGAGCAGTTTACTTCTAGCTCTTGCTGTTTAGTTCAGTTTACCTGTAATAAAAACAGCAGAATCATAATAATACACACAATGCTGGAGGAGCTCAGCAGGCCAGGCAGCACCTATGGAAAAGAGTGACCAGCTGATATTACAAGCAGAGACCCGTCATCAGAATTGGGGGTGAGAATAGAGATATCAGAGTAAGAGGGTGGGGGTAACAGAGGAAGATGTACAAGGTGGTAGGTGAAACCAGGAGAGGAGTGAAGTAAAGAGCTTGGAAGTTGGTGAAAGAGATAAAGGACTGGAGAAGGGGGAATTTGATCAGATTAAACATGTCTGACAAGTCAGTCCATGGCTGCCTCTACTACTACGTTAAGGCCATGCTCAGGTTGGAGTAGCAACAACATGTATTCCGTCTGGGTAGCCTTCAACCTGATGTCATGATCATTGATTTCTCAAACTTCTGGTAATGCCTCATCCCCCACTTCACCATTCCCCATTTCCATCTCCTCACCTGCCCATCAAATCCCTCTGGTGCTCCTCCGCCTTTTCTTTCTTCCATGCCCTTTCTGTCCTCTCCTATCAGCTGACCCCCTTCTCCAATCCTTTATTTCTTTCACCAATTGACTTCCCAGCTGTTTACTTGACCCCTCCACTCCCTCCCAGTTTCGCCTATCACCCACTACCTGGTACTTCTCTTCACTCTTCTCCTCTCCCCCCCACCCCCCCACTGACCTCATCTCTTTTCTTTCTCCAGTCCTGATGTAGGGTCTTGGCCTGAAACATTGACAGTTTACTCTTCTCCATACTCTTGGCAAATCCAGCCACGAACTGCCCCTCACACAGTGGGGTCTTCCTTTTATACCCTGTTTTTATATAAAAAAAAACTGTCACATGACCTCTACTGGCAGGAAAATGTCACTCCCCCATCACAAGACCATTACCTCAAGTCCAGTATAGCTTCAACCCCAGTCACGTGACAAGGGTATCACTGTCATGTGTCACGAGTACATAACAGTAGCTCTTCTCTTGCCAGTGGAATTATAACTTTTCTAACAGTAGAAGATGTGACCCTTTTCCCCATTAGAAATTTTGCATTAGTGCTGTCAATCTAATTTCCTGATACTTTCCCCCCAAAATATTGTGCCCTCGTTTACTTATTGAGTTACTATTATGGAGGCCACAATTGCGCATTCATCCAGAACTTTTAGGCAGTGCATCCAAATCCTACCTAGTTGTGTTGGGGGTGGGGTGCGCTGGTGGAGAGAGACTTGCTCTAAATCTGTGTTCCTTTGGCCTATTATAATGGAATAGTTTTTCTTCAACCACAACCAAATGGATCATAATTCTGCATGCTTTTATCATGTCTGTTTCAAGCAGAACACTCCTGGTCTGTCTACATGGCTAGAAATCGAGTTCCTTACAAATATTTTAAACCTTTTTTTGGTACTTTTAGGTTAAGGATTAGATGCAGTAGGCTTATCAGTATTTTGTAAAAAAATTTCCAAATCAGCACCTTGCAGTTGATGAAGTCCAGGATTCTAAATGATTCATGAAACACCTTGTCAACATTTTCCTTTTGCTTTACGACTCATGCCCGATAAGTTTGGGTGTCTATTCCCATTTGACCTTTGATCTTTTACTTCAGTATCACTTTGTACATAGAACATGATGCGTATGCTGAACCTGCCAAATTAAATGAAATCTATTCTGCCTGTAGATGACACATCCTTCTATTCCATTTGTCTAATAGCCTCTTAAGCACTACTGTCGTATCTTTGTTCACCTCTGCCTCATTCCAGGTAACTATATTAACTTGCTACACATCTCCTTTAATCTCTTGACCACCTCACCCTTTATGCCTTAAATGCATGGTGTTCCAATATTTGACACCACTACCTTTTTGCCTGGGGTGGAGGGAGGTACTGTCTGGTATTTTACACCTCTTATAATTTTATAAGCTATTGTGTCTGCCCTCAGCCTACACTCCAGAGAAAATGACCCAAGTTTGTCCAGCTTCTTCTTGGTGGCTCATGACCTCTGATCCAGGTGGCATCTGGATAAGCCTCTATTATTCCTATAATGGGACAACCAGAAATACACACAATACTTCAAATATCATTTAATTGAATTTTTTATGTACATAGCTACAACTTCTCTGATTAAACTTAATTTGCATTTTTCTGTCTTTCTCATGCTCTGATGTATTTAGTCTGTACTTGCCATTTTTCAAGTTTTAGTTAATCTAAGCTATGAATGGCCATCACTTTTCTTGGGATGTTCTATCTGTATCTCTGTGACTTGGGAGATAATCTATCGACTGTAGATAAACAAATTTCATTTTTTACTTTTAAAACTAGACTATGAAATTCAAGTAGCCATTTCAGAAGCCCTGTGCCGAATGTCTGATGGGAAGATGAGAGAGACATTTGTTCACAAATGGTTTAGTGAACCGATTGCCAATGCCTTCATGCAAATTAAAGATTTTGAATTTGAGACAGTAAGTGTACCAGCTTAAATGGTCTCGGTGACTAGATAAAAGGTATTGAGAAGTAAATGAAAAAGATATTTCAATGAGTTGATAAGTAAAAATACAATGATTTGAATGTGCTCTTCCTTTGCTGTAAAGTGCCCAAGTGTTAGTAGCCTTTGCGATAATGAAGTTAAATTCTACACATTTGTGCTGCTTGAATTGAGGGTGAATGGGCACAATTAAGGATTGGAAACATTTTGGTTATGAGCAGAAAGCAATGACACAACAGTAACATGGTGATTGTCACCTTGTGGTGGAGAAGCTTTGTCACCTTGTTGTGGTGGAGAAGCTTGTTAGAAATGGAAAGGAGAGAAAAGGAGCGCATTAAACTGTTGGGAGGATGATTGGGGGGGTGGTCTTGTGAAGAGAGAAAGACTTTGTTTGATAGGACAGAACCAGATTGACTTATGGGGACAAACTGTAAATGAGGTTATCTAGTAAAATGAATGGAAGCATTTAGGAAGTATCAACACTGACAAACAATCCCAAACACAAAAAATGTAGAATTTGTGAAATGCAGCTTTTGTGGGTGGAGAAATCCCCCACAATTGGCTTAAGTGTTATCTCGGTGCTGGAGGAAAACCATTGTTTTGCTTTACTGATTATTAGTTGTCCACACTTCTGTTGCTCTGAACTATTGCTAAACTTCTACCTTTGTTTTACTTTGAAGGACTGTAGAAAATTTCTCAATCAATTGAATGCTAGTCTCATTAATAAAACAAGGTAGGATTTTTTATTTTGCACAATTTATTTTATTAAAATCATCTTACCATTGTTAAGCTGAATATAAAATTTAGTTTTGTGGATAGCAGAATTAAACACATGGCTAGCATTGGTTCTGCCAATTGTTTAGGTCTAAAAATTTGTAGCTCATTTGTTGCATATTGAGTTTAGACAATTTTAATGTAAGCACTTGAGACTTTGATACCTGAACAGGTATAACTCAGTTAACTTTTTCACCAACATGTGCTGGCCTACTTCCCAAATTCTCTCCTACAGGATAAGCACCTCATACATGGAACTTGGCATGCTTCCTGCACACGTACACCACCTGCTCCATTTCAAGATGGTTTGTCATAGCCATGAAATTGTATAGCATGAAATGGACCATTTGACCCAACCTTTCCACATCAGCCAGTGGGAACTCTTCTGTATTAATATATCCAGCCTTGGTTTGTAGCCCTTCATAACCAAGTAATTCAAATGCTCATCTAGTCACTTAAAGTTGTCAGTGACTCAGATTTAACAACTGTCTCGGGCAGTGAATTCCAGGTACTTGGCACTCTGCATGAAGAAGGATCTCCCCTCCTATCTCTTTTCTTTCCTTGATTCAGTCCTCTAGTTTTATCCACCTCTGCTATGGGGTAATGTTTCCTCTGGTCAATACCCCTCATTTTGGATTTCCTTTCCCCCTCTTCAACCCTGTAGACTCCTGTGTTCTAGATAAAATGGATCTATTCTGTCTTCACAACTGAAATGCAACATCCTGATGCATTTCCTCTGCACACTTTCCGGTGGTCTCAAATTCTGCTCTCTGCCTACCCTGAGTTTAATTTATTTAGCTGTCTCACATGGATGCACAGTTGATTGTCAAACTTCAAGCTGTTGTTACTTTTCTCTCATTGTACAAATTCCCTTTTGTTTAAAGACCTTTTGGTTGAGCTGTTGTAGCATTGATATCTATGGTATACTTTTGTATTCAAAGACCCACCATTGTGTCCACTTCAGCAGTTCAGGGGAAAGGGCATTGACCTAAAATAACAAGTCTAGTTCTTTCTCTGCAATAGCCTATTGAGTGCTTGTTTTGAATCTGGAAGGTATAGTATGTGTGGTGTTTTCCTTTTTGATCTCTGCTATTTTAAGACTGTCCATGCAAGGTAGTTCCTGCAATTGGGAATGATGGTATGGAAATAGTTCTTCCTGCTCTTTATTGAATGGAAATACTGGGAATGAAACCATCACTGGGACTAATATCATGGGAGCGTTAGATCAAAGTGGTCACACACCAGCCAATAAACTTGATTGTTAATGCAATCATCTAACTAGTTTTTAGTGTTGTGTACTAATACTTCAAGGACCTGAAGTTGACTCTTATCAATGGTTTTGAATGGGCCCTAACTGCAAAAGTAATTCCTATCGACATCCGAAGATCTCTTTAGATGCCTCCTATGTAATTGGGTTCAACTTGAAAAGGAAGGTCTGTTGAGAGTTTTACTTTGTGCATCTTTAGTATTACTGTGGTGGGATGAGGACAAGATGTTTCTCATGCACATGCTTTGTGACTTCAATGTTATGTGCAATTTATAAACTTGTGATGTTTGAAGTGAGTGGCTTAGTTTGTTGAATTGAAATATACTCTATTTAAGGCACTAGTTAAGAATGAACTTGCAGGCTGAAGAAATGTCAACTAAACCAAACTCCATAGAAAACCATTGGCTGATGTGATGTTTGACAAAAGGTGTTACTGTTTTTTTTTCTTGGCAAATGAGTTCAATTAATTGGAGGCATATTTGCATATGATTCCTGAATGAAAAGGAATCCTGAAATCTCTCTGGGAAATTTGTCAGCATGATGTGGTGGAGGGAGTGGTGCTAGAGGAGTTAGGAGGCAAGGTGGATGGATTATATCTGTTTCCTTGAGTGTATTCTTCCTTTTCCTGCACTTTCTGTTTCTAACCCCCCTCTCCCTCCACCACCAACTTGCCCCAAAATATAAATAACATAAATGATGAGGCTGTGTCACTTTGAAGTAATGGATGTTGGTGGGTATTTGATGAGTAAATTGTTAAATCTGACGTGAGAAATGGCAAGATCAGGAAGGGTAATTTTTTAGGTTATGAGTTTACTCATTTTAATCTTGCATTTGGTTTTAGAGTCTACACCTATCCATGTAACTCTGCTTTCCTTGATCTGAATGAGGTAATAATGCTTTATCTTTAAATCTGCTGTAATTAGAATTGAAACCAGACCTAACTATTGGAAAAGCAATTGATGTTGTCTCCGGTATGTATCTATAACTAGTCTTTCAGACCTTGTGAAATTAACTGTTGTGAAATACATTTAGCATTTGGTTTCTGATCTCCTGTAAAACAATTCCATCTTTTTGGACATTCTGGAGGTCTGACCAGATATTCTGCAAAAGTGCAATTCTTGCAGCGTTCAGAGAAATTTGGTCCAGATTGTACTGAAGTTATTCATCCTTGTGAACCCCCTGGTGCAGCCATGTTCAAATGGTGCTACACCAGACCCAGGATCAATTATTTCTTTTTATACATATTCTTCTATCATCAGTGCCTTATTACTGAGCTTGGCCCTATGTTCGACTAAGTTCCAGTCCCCATTTCCACTAACAGTGCTGTAAAGGTCTGATCTCCACTTGAGGCTTGGCCATTGAGGCATCTTCCTTCGATGGTCCCAATGAGGTTTTGGACTGTTGGCCTTGAAGCAACACTATATTGTCTAAACCCAATACCATCCTGCAAATCATGTGAAGATGGTGGTCAGGAACAGTTTGCTAAACCTTTGTGGTGAAGTTTGGGAATGAAATTCTGGGGTTGGTGCAGTGTTGGTCAAAATATTCTGAAGCTGTTGGGAAGGTGGAAGTGCTGAATCTTCAAATGTAAAAATTAGTACTGGGTTAGGACTTCCTGTAAGCTGTGTTATTAAACATGGTATTTCTGGGAGTATGTGACAATGGTGGTTGCTGGGGCATGTTTGATAACTGTGCCTTGCTAGATTCTTATTGGAATGCGAAGGTGAATCACTCTAGGAATTTCCAGAGACAACATGAATCTGCAATCCAAATAGTCTGTTTTCACTTGTGTGATTCTCTAAGAATGGAGACGATCACTGTGATTTGATATACTGGGCTTCTATGATTTGGCTAACCAATTTTAGAATTCTAAATGGCTTTAGATATTTTGGCCCTTCCAGGCTGCTAATACTGAAGTAGATGTTTAATTCCTAGAAACCCTTGTGTTTTAGTCAATTACGTTTTCGTTGGGGGCTACTAAAGCTGCGATAAGTACTCTTGTGATCTGATCAGTGTATTACACAGTTGCAAAATAGAGATGTATCTGACAAGACCTAAGCAGAGTAGATGTGGAAATGAAATTTCCCATGGTGGACAAGTCTAAGACAAGAGGGCACAGCCCCAGGATGGGGGGTGTCCATTTAAAACAGATGCAGAGAAATTTATTTATCAAAAGTCTGGTGAACTTGTGGAATTTGTTACCAGAGGCAGCTGTGGAGGTAAGGTCATTGGGTGAACTAAGGCAGAGCTTGATTGGACATGGCATGAAAGGTTACAGGGCGAAGGCTGGGGAGTGGGGCTGAGGAGGCGGGAGAAAAGGATCAGCTATCATTGTATGGTGGAGCAAACTCTATGGGCCAAGTGGCCTAATTCTGTTCCTATGTTTTATGGTCTTATAGCTGGAATTGCAGTCTTTTAGGAACTCGTAGGGTATGTTTCAGATTATTTCAGTGTGGTGCTGTTGTACAATGGAATTAAATACTGGAAAAAAAATTAAACAAATGCTTTGGTTCTGTATGTGGAACAACTTCCCAGGAATGCTTGGGAGTCAAAACTGTAATGAAAAGGAGAAATTAAAGGAAATTAGTATGTTACAAAAATGTACTGCAGAGGTAAATGGGTCTGAAAGTCAATGAACTTGATGGCTGTACAATCTTCCAGAACTCTGTAGACGATGGAACAGTTCTTCAGTTTGTAAGATTACATTTGTAACCCTGCAGAGGGGTTTATTGCTATATGTAAGAGGGAAAGAGAGTGCTGGAGTCTATTATAGCGAATGTGGTGATGAGACACTTGAATATCTAAGAGATTAGACAGAATCAGCATGCATTTGAGGAAGGCAAATAGTGTTTCTCAAATCTGTTGGGATTCATTGCCATAACTGGAAGAGAACCAGTGGATGTGGTGCATTTTTCTGGAGGCATTTTAAAAAGTCTACAGAATTAAATTATGGTAATGTGTTGAATATTGAAGAGAGAATAGAGTGGGAATAAATGGGTATTTTACAGGGTGGTAGGTTGTGACTAATGGGGTCCAGGGATTCACATTGGGTTTGAACTGCTCCTGATTATATAGCAATGTTTTGGATGAGAGCAGAATGTAATATTTCTAAGTTTACATCCTCCTTACAATCCTATTTTTCTACTGTAACCACAGAAATCAAAATCATTTTGAGGCAAGATGAACGAGAGGAAAAATATATAGCAACTTGCAGAAACATGTATAAATGTAAAGTTCTCTACTTTAGAAAAACAAGACTATTATTTATTGATGATTGTGTTCTCATACATGGGGATTTGAAATATGCTGGTGTAGCAGGCAGTAAAGAAGGCAAATGGTCAGTAGATTTTTCTTGCATTACATACTTGGTATGGAAGCAAAGACATTTTACAATTCTACATTTCCTGGGTGAACTGCACCCAAGTACCGGAAGTCCTGGACGGACTGCACCCTAGTACTGAGTACTACAGCTAAAGAACCATTTTGGTCAGCTTACCTGGGGAAAGAATATTCTTGGAGGGTGTGCATCACCCTTCCAGATCTCCTGAAAAGTACAGAATGCAATTCTTACTAGTGTGGCAAAATGGTAATTTTGTTTTGTACAGGTACTTTGTGACAGTAAGTGCTTATAATTGTTGGGAGATGTGTTAACAAATTGTCAACAAGTGCACCACTTTGACTTTTGATCTTGCAGTTGAAGAAGCCAGCTGATGTTAAACTGCAGAACTTCTGGATTGATTTCAACCTGGGAAGTCGCAGCGTGACATTTTTTATTAAAGATGATGCTCAAAATAGTGAGGTATGAATGTAAACACCCCAATAAAAATATTTTAATGAAGTTTGGTGGGTTGAGGTTGTAACTGTTAGTGCTGCTGCCTACAGAAGCGATCATCTGAGCCAGTGTGGAATATACATGTCCTCTGTAACCTCTGGTTTCTTCCTAGTATCTGACATTCTAAGGCGTGTATAATTGACCACCATAAATTGTTGTTTAGTGTAGATGGGCAGCAAAAAAAGGTGACAATGTTGGGCATGTGTTAGTGTTGCAGGGTCAGGGTGAAGGGTGATGTAGGAGAATGGGATCAATGAGATTACTCTATAGGGAAATCAGCATGAATCCCTTCTGTGTAGGCATTCTATTACATGTGAAAATAGTGTCTTTTGACCAATCTGATTGCAAAATACTGAAATGTGCACATTACATCTGTGTAATAACTAAACTTTGCAATTGATGCCCCCTTTTCACCCAAACCCTCTAACATACTGCTCACAAGCTACTTTTCTCCCACTGATAAATGTTGGGCTGAACTTGAAGTTTGCTTTGACCCTTTTGTGAAAAAACAGCAAATGTACTGTTTACTGATCTGATCTCCTTTATGACATCTTCCCAGAACGCAGTGGACTGTGCCATCCTCACCCTAAGAGGCAGGGAAGTCTTGAAAGGGATAATCATGAAGTTTCATCCATAATTAACCAGATGTTGCTTTTGATATTTGACTTCTGAAGACTTTTGAACTATTTTCAAATGGCTGACAGTTATTCACAAACCTTTAGGTTAAATAATTTAAGGTATTAAAATATATGACTAAAATTTGCAGTGTTAAGATGAAATAATTGAAACTTTTTTATTTTCCACAGTGATCCCATTCAAATGGAACAGGCTGCTGTTGTAGATATGGCCAACACCCATGTACAAACACCATTCTTGACCCCAACTCCACCTTCTCTGCTCTACTTGGGTCATCCTTCACCTTTCCCCCCCCCCCCCCAACCAAAACATATTTCTGCTCCACTTGGGTCCTTCCTGCCCCTTCCCCCACCTTTTCTGTTCCTCTGGTCCCCAATGGTAACTCCAGTGGTGGAAGATTGGGTGCACCCGCCAACTGCAATCTGGTCATAATGTTGTTAGAGAAATTAGGATTTTGTTAATTAGTTCAAGAACAGAATGGATAAATCACATCAGACCATGAATTAATGTGCAATTCTGTGTAAAGCTGAATTAAAATTTTTTTTTCTAGACAGACCTCTGGGAGACAGTAAGCTTATCATATGAAGAAGTCAAAAGTTTTACTGTGGAAGGTAATACAATATTTTAAAGTTTAAAAATGCATGACATATTCTATTAATTGTCTCTATATGTGGGATGTTTTTGATCCACTAATTTGAGGCAAGGATCCAGTGGAATAGTGCGAATGTCTAAAACTTCGGAAGTTCCATGCAGGAAAGTTGTGGAGAAATTTGTGCATTCCAGAAAGGTGGAGGAATTCAGTGGGTTGAACAGCATGTGGGGTGGTGAAGAGGGAATTGTTGAAATTATGGGTTGTGACAGTGCATCAGGACTGGGTCAGGAGGGAAAATGACTAATAGGTGATCAGTGGGTCGATGACATATGACAGGCAGATGGGGCAAGGAATAGAGTTAGAAGGCAGGTGGGTGTTAAGTGGCAACAGATAAGGAAGGGTAAAAGGGGGGAGGGTGGAAGACATTGAAGGTGAAGACAGAAGCTGGATGGTGGAGAAACCTGGACTGTGTGAGTAACGAAGCACTCACACAAGACTGCCACAGAAGTGGAGATTTCAAGGGTGATGCAATTTGTGAGGTTGGTTGAGATTATAGGTGAAGAAAGATTTAAGATCACCCTTGTTAGGTTTAAAGGGCTGTGTCATGGATGCAGCATCAGAAGCCAACCTTGATTCCTAAATCAGGCTATTGTGAATATGTGAACATGACAGCCAGTGTGGACACAAGCTTGCATGGAGAGCAGTAGTGAGATAAATAAGATAACTTGTTTTTGGTTGTTTAGCAATGGTTTCCTCCTATGTGCCAAAGATTTGCTAATGGGGTAGTACTAAAATGCATTATTTTCAAATTTGCAGAAGTTAAGAGTGCTGCAATTCTTATTATAAACTTGAAAAAGACACTGTTGGTTAATAAAAAGGAAGGAAAGAAAGTGAAGATATATTTTGACTCTACATTTGATATCCTAAACACGGCTAAGCTGGTGTATGGCGAAGAAATGATGCTGGTAAGTCTTAAAGTATTTTGCATGTTCCTTGTTAAGCTATTGGTGTGGTGGTGGGAGATATCCGATGTTCACACAGTTGAAGGTCTCCTCCACTTCTGCAGGCACCTGAATTACAGCACTTGGCCTTGCCTTCTGAGGAACCTCAACTGGACACTGCTGCAAAAGAGGTATGGTCAATGTTATTTAAAAAAAAACCAAAATCAAAACCTCTGAGAAGGTGATCAACTGATTTAATGTTGTGATGGAGAGATGAGATTACAAGGGAGGTTTCAGAGGAACGGCAAGATACACAGACCTGTCAAATGTATGTGCCTTTTCAATATTTAGAGATACTGGTTTAAATATTTAGAAACATTTTCATTTTGGAATTGTATGGTACAGGAACAAATAATATAGATCTCCTAGTTTCCCTTTGAGGCATGAAGGGACTCCATATTTAATATTACCCTTGTGTTGATGCTATGTTTTTTTTAACTTTAAAGATGATGATTTCTTATTTGATTGCCAAAATTGTAATATGTTTACCACTTTAAAAAAATATGCTGAGGAGTAACAAGTTATCCTACTCTTATCATACCCTGCCTCTCCAAGTTTTCATTCAATATTTCAGTTCTTTCTCAGTTGTGGGTTTTATCTGATTATACTGACCTTGAACTTTGAACCCATGCCTTGTTCTTGTATTTAAATATGTTTTGTTCCAGGCTTCATCAGTTGACTTCAACTCATCTAAAAATCACCCCTTTCAGGGTTCAATTACCCAGTTGAAGTGTGGACAAATGGGCTTTTTAGCCTAGTGTGTGTATATTGACCATCAAGTAACAGTCTGACCCCCATGTAGTACTTGCTTTGTAGCCTCAATTTTGGTAATTCAGTGCTCATCCAAAAACTACCACGTTGTAAGTATATTCTGCCTGCACACACTTTTGCAATCACCCCCTAACTGATCTATTTATACCTACACTAAAGGGGTTGATATTTATGAAATACTTTTTGACTTTTTGAATTATTTTTCAACTCGTCAAAATAGCTGGGAAATCACAAGAAGCTAAAGAAGCGAAACTGACTAAAGAACCGCTAACTTTGGACGCAATCGGGAAACTTATGGATGAGACCTGAGAGACTGGAGAATAAACTTGCCCCAAAGTTTTCTTTGCTTGATGAAACTTAAAAGACGGTGGACGTAAGTCTTCAATCGCTTGCATCGAATATTCAACAATAAGCAAGAATTTCAGCTCTCGAAGATGCCGCTCGCCAGAGAGATCGTAAAATTGAAACTTTGGAACAAAAGCTGTCTTTGACTTTTCAACTGTTGGAATGTTATAAATTCAAAATCATTGATCTTGAAAATCGATCTCGAAGACAGAACCTGCGGATAATCGAGCTCTCGGAAAATGTTAAAAAGGGTGATCCGGTTGTATTTTTCTCTAAATTCTTAATGGATGTTTTCAGCTCAGATGTTCTGGATACCCCTCCAGTGATTGACTGCACACACAGCATTTCTTGCTTAAAACCAGCTCCAGGTGGAAAAACCATAGCCAGTCATTCTCCGGCTTCACTATGCTCATATTAAAGATCACCTGATTTGAGTTGTGCGACAGAAGGGTATGATCAACTTTCAAGATTTCAAGTTTCGTATTCTGGAAGATTATAGACCTAAAGTTCAGAGGGAAAGAATAGCTTTTAAACCGGTTATGTTGGAATTCTATCAGAAAGGCTACAAAACAAGTACTGTTATTTCCAGCGCAACTGAGAGTCGTTCTTCCCGATGATTCTCGTCGGCTGTTTAAATCTCCAGCTGATGCCCAAAGAGTACTCGAGGAACAGCACCATTCTACCATGAGCTGATTAATGTATTGTATTTTTATTATCCGTTTTTAATGGCTCTTTATTGTTTTGACTTTTTCCCTTTAAGCTAATAATTAGCTTACAGATTCGGACCTTTCATAATTTGAAGATCCTTATAACCATCTAAAATTACAGCATGGAAATAGGTCATCTCGGCCCTTCTAGTCTGTGCCGTCGCTTACTCTCACCTAGTCCCAGTGGCCTGCACTCAGCCCATAACCCTCCATTCCTTTTCTTCCATATACCTATCCAATTTTACTTTAAATGACAATACCGAACCTGCCTCTACCATTTCTACTGGAAGCTCATTCCACACAGCTACCACTCTCTGAGTAAAGAAATTCCTGCTCGTGCTAAACTTAAACTTTTGCCCCTTAACTCTCAAATCATGTCCTCTTGTTTGAATCTCCCCTATTCTCAATGGGAAAAAAACCTATCCGCGTCAACTCGATCTATCCCCCTCATCATTTTAAGTACTTCTATTAAGGCCCCCTCAACTTTCTACGCTCCAAAGAATAAAGACCTAACTTGTTCAGCCTTTCCCTGTAACGTAGGTGCCGAAACCCAGGTAACATTCTGGTAAATCTCCTCTGCTCTCTCTATTTTGTTGACTTCTTTCCTATAATCAGGTGACCAGATCTGTACACAATACTCCAAATTCGGCCTCACCAATGCCTTGTACAATTTTAACATTACATCCCAACTCCTATACTCAATGCTCTGATTTATAAAGGCCAACATACCAAAAGCTTTCCTCACCACCCTATCAACATGAGATTCCACCTTCAGGGAACTATGCACCACTATTCCTAGATCACTCTGTTCTACTGCATTCTTCAATGCCCTACCATTTACTATGCATGTCCTATTTTGATTATTCCTACCAAAATGTAGCACCTCATACTTATCAGCATTAAACTCTATCTGCCATCTTTCAGCCCACTCTTCTAACTGGCTTAAATCTCTCTGCAAGCTTTGAAAACCTACTTCATTATCCACAACACTACCTACTTTAGTATCATCTGCATACTTACTAATCCAATTTACCACCCCATCATCCAGATCATTAATGTATATAACAAACAACATTGGACCTAATACAGATCCCTGAGGCACACCACTAGTCACCGGCCTCCAACCTGACAAAGTTATCCATCACTACCCTCTGGCATCTCCCATCTAGCCACTGTTGAATCCATTTTACTGCTTCAATATTAATACCTAACAATTGAACCTTCCTAACAAACCTTCCATGCGGAACCTTGTCAAAGGCCTTACTGAAGTTCATATAGACAACATCCACTGCTTTGCCCTCATCAACTTTCCTCGTAACCTCTTCAAAAAATTTAATAAGATTTGTCAAATATGACCTTCCATGCCCAAATCCATGCTGAATATTCCTAATCAGACCCTGTCTATCCATATAATATATTCTAGATTTTGGCAGGAATAATCCAAATAGAACATACAGGGTAAATGGTAGGGCATTGAGGAATGCAGTGGAACAGAGAGATCTAGGAATAACAGTGCATAGTTCCCTGAAGGTGGAGTCTCATGTAGATAGGGTGGTGAAGAAGGCTTTTGGAATGCTGGCCTTTATAAATCAAAGCATTGAGTACAGAAGTTGGAATGTAATGTTAAAATTGTACAAGGCATTGATAAGGCCAAATTTAGAATATTGTGTGCAGTTCTGGTCACCAAATTAAAGGAAAGATATCAATAAATTAGAGAGAGTGCAGAGACGATTTACTAGGATGTTACCTGGGTTTCAGCACTTAAGTTACAGAGAAAGGTTGAACAAGTTAGGTCTCTATTCCTTGGAGCATAGAAGGTTGAGGGGGGATTTGATCGAGGTATTTAAAATTTTGAGAGGGATAGATAGAGTTGATGTGAATAGGCTGTTTCCATTGAGAGTAGGGGAGATTCAAACGAGAGGACATGATTTGAGAGTTAGGGGGCAGAAGTTTAAGGGAAACACGAGGGGGTATTTCTTTACTCAGAGTGATAGCTGTGTGGAATGAGCTTCCTGTAGAAGTAGTAGAGGCCAGTTCAGTTGTGTCACTTAAGGTAAAATTGGATAGGTATATGGACAGGAAAGGAGTGGAGGGTTATGGGCTGAGTGCAGGTAGGTGGGACTAGGTGAGATTAAGAGTTCAGCACGGACTAGGAGGGCCGAGATGGCCTGTTTCCGTGCTGTGATTGTTATATGGTTAATACTTTCCATTAATTTACCCACCACTGACATCAAACCGATAGGCCTATAATTGCTAGGTTTACTCTTAGAAACCTTTTTAAACAACGGAACCACATGAGCAATACACCAATCCTCTGGCACCATCCGCGTTTCTAATAACATTTGAAATATTTCTGTCAGAGCCCCTGCTATTTCTACACCAACTTCCCTCAAGGTCCTAGGGAATATCCTGTCAGGACCCAGAAATTTATCCACTTTTATATTCCTTAAAAGTGCCAGTACTTCCTCTTCTTAAATCATCATAGTTTCCATAACTTCCCTACTTGTTTTCCTTACCTTACACAATTCAATATCCTTCTCCTGAGTGAATACCAAAGAGAAGAAATTGTTCAAAATCTCCCCCATCTCTTTTGGCTCCACACATAGCTGTCCACTCTGATTCTCTAAAGGACCAATTTTATTCCTCACCATCCCTTTGCTATTAATATAACTGTAGAAACCCTTCGGATTTATTTTCACCTTACTTGCCAAAACAACCTCGTATCTTCTTTTAGCTTTTGTAATTTCTTTCTTAAGATTCTTTTTACATTCTTTATATTCCTCAAGCACCTCATTTACTCCATGCTGCCTATATTTATTATAGATCTCCCTCTTTTTTTGAACCAAGTTTCCAATATCCCTTGGAAACCATGGTTCTCAATTTTTAACTTTTCCTTTCAACCTAACAGGAACATAAATATTCTGTACCCTCAAAATTTCACCTTTAAATGACCTCTATTTCTCTATTACATCCTTCCCATTAAAAACAAATTGTCCCAATCCACTCCTAAGCCCTTTCGCATCTCCTCAAAGTTGGCCTCTCTCCAATCAAAAATCTCAACTATCCAGTCCTATCCTTCTCCATAATTATATTGAAACTAATGGTATTGTGATCACTGGACCTGAAGTGCTCCCCAACACATACGTCTGTCACCTGACCTATCTCATTCACTAACAGGGGATCCAACACTGCCCCTTCTCTAGTCGGTACCTCTATGTATTGCTGCAAAAAACTATCCTGCACACATTTTACTAACTCCAAACCATCCAGCCCTTTTACAGAATGGGCTTCCCAGTCTATGTGTAGAAAATAAAAATCTCCCTCAATCACAACCCTGTGCTTACTACAAATATCTGCTATCTCCTTACATATTTGCTCCTCCAATTCTTGCTTCTCCATTAGGTGGTCTATAAAACACCCCTGTAAGTGTTACTACACCTTTCCTATTCCTCAATTCCACCCAAATAGTCTCCCTAGATGAGCCCTCTAATCTATCCTGCCAAAGCACAGCTGTAATATTTTCTCAGACAAGCAATGCAACACCTCCTCCTCCTCCTCCTCCTCCTCCTCCTCTTGCCTCTCCGATTCTATCACACCTGAAGCACCGAAATCCACGAATATTTCATTGCCAATGACACCCCTCCTGCAACCATGTTTCACTAATAGCTACAACATCGTATTTCCAGATATCAATCCATGCTCTAAGCTCATCCACCTTTCTTACAATGCTCCTAGCATTAAAATAGATGCATTTAAGAAACTCTCCATCTCTTCCTCTCTGTTTATCTACATTTACAATGCAATCAACTTTGTTATTTTTTTTTTTCCTTCTCCCCTACATCTTTGGTCTGAGTGCTGCCCTTCTCTATCACCTGCCTTTCCTCCCTCACACACTGTCTACTAGCTTTCTCTATTTGTGAGCTAACCACCTCTCCCCTAGTCTCTTCAAATTGATTCCCATCCCCCACAACCATTCTAATTTAAAGTCTCCCCAGCAGCCTTAGCAAATCTCCCTGCCAGGATATTGGTCTCCCTAGGATTCAAATGTAACCCGTCCTTTTTGTACAGGTCACACCTGCCCCAAAAGAGGTCCCAATGATCCAGAAACTTGAATCCCTGACCCTGCTCCAATCCCTCAGCCACGCATTTATCCTCCACCTCTTCCTACTCTCACTGTCACGTAGCACAGGTGGTAATCCTGAGATTACTACCTTTGCGGTCCTCCTTCTCGACTGCCTTCCTAACTCCCTATATTCTCCTTTCAGGACCTCTTCCCTTTTCCTACTTGTGTCATTGGTACTTATATGTACCTCGACCTCTGGCTCATCACCGTCCCACTTCAGGATATCTTGGACGTGATCAGAAACATCCCAGACCCTGGCACCAAGGAGGCAAACTACCATCCGGGTTTCCTGACTGCGTCCACAGAATCACCTATCTGACCCCCTAACTATCGAGTCCCCTATTACTCCTGCCTTCCTCTTCCTTTCCCTACCCTTCTGAGCTACAGGGCTGGACTCTGTGCCAGAGGCACGGCCATTGTTGCCTTCCCCCATGTAGGCTGTCTATCCCCCCCCACCCCCCACCAACAGTACTCAAACAGGATTAAATATCGTCAAATGGTACAGCCACTGGGGTACTCTCTAGTACCTGACTCTTCCCCTTCCCCCTCCTAACCATGACCCACCTTCTGCCTCCCATGACCCCGGTGTGACCACCTGCCTGTAACCCCTCTCTATCAGCTCCTCGCTCTCCCAGACCAGAGGAAGGTCATTGAGCTGCAGCTCCAGTTCCCTAACACTATCACTCAGGAGCTGCTGCTCGGTGCACCTGGCACAGATGTGGGCATCCGGGAGGCTGAGTTTCCAGGACCTCCCACATCTGACACCGAGAACAACAAGTTGCCCTCACACTCATACTTCCCCTTTTCTCAAATAACAGGAACAATTGAAAGCTAAACCTACCTTGCTTCACCCGTTTCTGCCTAAGCCCGTTGAGCCAAAGCCCTTAAGCCCTCACTCTGCTCCTGGCTCACTCCACTGCCCACAAAACAACGCTGCCCACTGTATAAGGCTGTGTCCTTTTCAAATCTTCCCCGCTTCACTGCTGTCTTTTACCTACAGAGCAGTGGGAGAAAATTTTACAGTTAGTTAACTCCTATTTTTGTCAAATATTGCCTAATACAATTCAAGGTTGTACATAGGGCTCGTATGTCCAAGGACAAACTTGCTCGATTTTATTCCCATGTTAATCCAATCTGTGACAGATTTTACTCTGAAGTTGCCTCATTAACTCATATGTTTTGGTCTTGTCCTTGTTTGCAGAATTACTGGAAAGATTTTTTTTGGCATTATTTCAACAGTTTTGAATGTCAAATTGCAACCTCATCCTATCACTGCAATTTTCGGCCTGTTGGATAACAGTCATTTATACCCCTCAGCTTGGCGGTTGATTGCATTTGTGACATTAATGGCTAGAAGATCTATCCTATTGAACTGGAAATAAATTAATCCTCCAACTGCATTTCAGTGGTTTTCCCAAACAATTTCTTTGACTTTAGAAAAAATTAGAAGTGTCACTTTTGACCCCTTGATCAAATTTGAAGAAACCCGGAGACCATTTATCCAAGATTTTCATATGAGTTTAAACTGACCTTTCCCAAACCTTTTTCTCATCTTTAATTATTTGGATAGAGGTGCAGAGTTATTGACACTATTGTGTATATTTGATATGATGCAATAGCCCATGACAGTTAGGTTAGTTTTTTTGTTTTTTGTTTTTCCATTTTTTGCAACCTATTTTGAGTTTGGGAGACTATTAATATGCAAATTATTGTTTGTATTTTTATTCTAGCCTATTAATTATGTACTCAAGCTCTTTGAAATTGATGTCTTATATTTGTTTAAAAATTAATAAAAAGATTAAAGAGTTCATATCTGGAAAGTGCTACTGAAAGAGGGAGAGGAATTGGGTGCAATCACAGTTTAGGAGGCATTTAGACAAACATTGAATTAAGAAGGCATTGAAGGAAATAGCTCTGCATGCAGATAGGATTGGATAGATAGCATTGATGGGCAGAAGGGTCTGTCTGTTCTATACAACTGATTCTGATATCCATCCAGTTTACAGCACTGCATTCTCTCACAATTATGTTTGCTGGAGGCCAGTGGGCATCATTCTGCTCCAGGCAGAAGTTTGAGTTTGCTGGTTTTTGCAGGTCACATAAGATATTGTAGCAGAATTGGACCATTTGGCCCATTGAATCTGCTTCCCCAAACAATCATGGCTGATATTTTTCAGCACTATTCTCACACTTTCTCCCTATGATCCTTGAGGCTATATCAATCTCTGCCTTGAATACACAAAATGACTTTGCCTCCACAGCCCCCTGTAGCAATGAATACCCCAGATTCACCACCCTCTGAAGAAAATCATCCATCTCAGTTTTGAAGTGGTGTCTCTTTATTCTAAGGCCGTGGCTTTGGATTCTAGATTCTCCTGCTAGTAGAAGCATCCTCTCCACATCCACTCTATCCAGGTCTTTCAATATTCATTAGTTCTGCACTTCATTTAGTATAGATGCAGAACTCATGGTTAAGCCTTTTATTCCTGGAATCATTTTTGTAAGACTCTTCTGGATCCTCCTTCCTTGGATGTGGAGTCCAGAGTTGCTCACAATATACCAAATAAGCCAGCACTCTGCCAACTCTGTACTGTGGAATGAATGAATACGTAGCTATCCCGTCAAGAACAAAGGAGCCGTTGTCAGTCCCTCCACAACAATATTGTAGGCCCACCTACAATATGTAGTGTAGCAAATTACCAAGGTGCAGCTCCAAAAGCCCTGCTGAGGAAACTTTAGTCAATTGCAACAGAGCAGCCACTGTGCACTGGTGAGGAGGATTGAATGTTTATAATGGTGGAGGGGTGGTAGTCAAGCAAGCTGCTTTGTCATTGATCAAGAAGAGCTTCACAAGTGGTGAAGTTGTACAAGTATTCCATCTCATTCCTGTATAATTTGGAAAGCATTTGTCACAGCAGATCCAATTTTGTGTTCTTACAACTGTTTAGAGTGGAAAATTTTATAGTTAGGTTCAGCTTTGTGGATGTTGAGACTGGTATGTAAAGGCCATTCCTGACATCCACTGAATGTGAGGGTTATCAGTGATGAAATTAGCTTTGCTGTGTATGTGGTGAAGCTCTTCACCCTCTGTGGTATTTTAGATACCAATCTCCCTCAAGGAATGTGCCAATGAATGGGTTTCATACCATGGTACATTACAAATAATCTGTACCCACAGAAATTCCTGTCAATATTTAAAGGTACATTACTTAATACTACAAGATTTTTGATTTTCATTGTAGTAATTCTATAACATTTTGCTTTGATTTAAAATTGCTTTGTTTAAATAGATGAATCATGGTGAAAATTCAACTGCCAGTGAAGGAGAGCTTGACAGAAAGATTAGCCAGAAGCAACATGAAGAACAGGGATACCACAGTGATGCAGAGAGAGAGCACAAGTCATTAAAGGTGAGTTTTTGCTGAGTTTTGGGCAGTTTGTTTTCAGCCAGGCTTTTCTAAGTGTTCATGTTTCATTGGACATAGAATTAAATTGACCCTCACTGCATCTCATTCTCTTGTGGATAATATTTTGGGCATAATGAGTTGACCCCTGATTTATAAGGATATTGACAGGCCATGTGAATTGATGATAGAATATAATGTGTAGGGAAAATGAAGTCACCAACTCAATTATTTTTGTTTGAAATGGTCAGTGATTTGAAAACATTCAGGTGGACCTGGATATTGCTGAATAAGATCCATTAATGTAGGGCAGTGCACCTTTGTTACAAAGTCCATCTAGCACAAGACAGACCTAGAACAAGAGGTTGTAGAGCAGGGGTTCCCAATTTTTTTTATGCCATTGACCAATACAATTAAGCAAGGGGCCCTTGGACCCTAGGTTGTAACGCCTGTTGTAGTGGGTTGTTGACTCAACTGGTTCTATCACAGCACAACCCTTCCTGTTGTCAAGGTCATCTTCGAAAAGTGTGACTGAAGAAGGCAGCATCCATCATTAAGGACCTTCATCATTCAGACATGCCGTCTTCTCGTTGTGGAGGAGGTACAGGAGCTTGAAATCCCACACTCAACATTTTAGGAATACCCTTAATCATTGGGTTTCTGAATGACCCATTAACTCTAACATAGTAATTTTTGTCTTACACTGTACAGCTGATAGATGACAAATTTCATAATGTATCAGTGAATCTGAATTTAATTTTGCAGCACAGGAACAGGCCCTTTGTGTCAAATACGATGCCAAGTTAAACTAAATCTCTTCCGTCTGCACATGATCTATACCCTTCCATTCTCTGCCCATTTATGTGTCTATCTTAAACATCACTAGGCACATCTATCTCAAGCAGCCTGTTCTAGGCACCATTTTTTTAATAGTGCTTGCCCCAGACATCTCTTTGAAACTTCCCCCCCCCCCCTTACATTGAATATATTATTGGATCTGTTTAATTTCTGATCCTTGAGTCAGGAATGATGAGCAGTTTTAATTCTAATGAAGCAAACTAAACAAAGAGATGCAAAATGATGCTAAGAGGTAAATGAATGGCAAAGAATGCAAAGACAAAAAATAAAGATGGCGCCTCTGGAAAAATCCATCAAGGTTTATCATTGATAAGGAAAATTCCTTTGAAATAAACTACTTAATAGGCTACATAATTAAAATAATTGCATCATGTGGGTACTTAGCCAATGGAAAATGAGAAACATGATAAGCTGTTAATTTAACTGCCTGTAGATGGGGATGAACCACTGCACACTTTCCAACAGAATGTCCTCAAGCATTTCACATTGCTACCCTAAGCAACAAGACTGTCTACTCTATGCCGTCTGCTATTCCTCCACCCATATCTGTAACTGATGTATATTCTGCTATGTCCTTTCATGACAAGCTTCTGTTTCTACTGATTTTAGATATTAAGATATTTAGTTTTTTTTAGATATTAAATGAACCAGTGTATAGGGTTAGTGTAGGAGAGTAATTTGAGGTGAAAGATCAACTGTGACCTATGTGAATGATGTCAATGCTTTGACTGTTTTTTTTTTAAGTTCTTTAATAACGAACTATTCCTAGAAGTCCATTTTCACTTGGGAGACTTTACAGATTTTCCTTTAGTTGTGTGTTGTACATTACAAATCTACTTCTGATCTTCAGTGACAAGTATTCTAACAACTTATTTCTGCCAAATATTTTAATAGGCTATCACTCCCCTCATGGAAACAGAACCAGATTTGAAGCAAAATTCCATGGTGGAGGACACCGGTTAGTATTCTTCAGCTTGTATTTTGTACCCCTTTTGCAAAAGACTTTTTTTTTAAACATATGTTCCCCTTTATCAGTAGAGATGGAGACTTCAGATATACAACATAACTTGACTGCCCAACCTGAAAGAACAAAAAGTAACCTCCTGTAAGTATCTAACATCTGTGCTGTTGTTTTCTACAGGGCTGGGCATAGTACAGCAATCTAAGATCAGCCCTTGTTTGTCAGTGATCTCACGTCAGTCAGCTGAGAAACACGTGGTATCTAATGGTGAAGATAGCAGACCAGACTTTTTTTATATATAAAAGTGATGCCTAGGGAAATGTATACTCCCTGAGTTTTTTTTTCAGTTTCTTGTGCATAAACAAAATAAGCCTCTTTTTGCAGTTTTGATTCAAGTAGGTCATGCCCATTTCTGAGTTAGATTTCTACTTGTACGTTAGGTTTTGAAATGTGTGCATTGTAATTTGAGTTACAGCTTGCATGGTCTGCAACTTGCAAAGAGGAGCAGCACATGTCCAATAACATATCAAAAGGTGCCAACATCTGGGCGAGTAAGAAAGCTCTTGCACATTTTCTGTAATTAATTAGACTGAAGGATTGTGTTTAACTGTACAAAGATTGAAAAGGAAATGTGTTGGTGGTTCAATGCCAAAGTTGGATCATAAGGAAGAAGAGAATGGAACACAAAAGAGGAGTACAGAAATGTGAGTGGCTTTTGAAGTAGTCAACACTTGAATGGGAAAGTCTTGCTGTTTTTGTACTGGTTAGACAACTGGCCTTCATGTGTGGCTTAGCTACTAAGCCCAGCGGAACAGTTTCTACTGACCAGAGAAGGGGCAAAGGCAGGTTACTGGTGCCTTAAAGCCAGTTGCTTCAAGCAGATGGGACTCATCAGCCGAGGTTGGCAGCTCATCCAAGAGAAAGAACACTGCGATATCAAACCTCCGCTACCTGGTGGCTATGCCCTCTCATGGAGAAGGTTTTATGAGTAAATCCCGAGATATTCGGAGCTGGAGTCCCTAAGGTTTAATACTGACTGGCAACTGCTGCAACATTGCTGGTGCCAAACTGTATTGGTCTCTGCTGTTCCTTTAATTTCATCAGATGCATGGAGAGGGGGAGATTGTTACGTGGGCAAAAGCCTGCTCTCCATATTATACTGCCCCAGCTTGCATATCTAGACAGTTAGGATGCAATATCGATGGACAACTCTGACCAATGGAGGTTTCGGCAGCAGGACAACTGATCAGTGTGAATACTGAGTGGAGTAGTAAGAACACTACTACTACTGAATTCTACTAGTTCTTTGAGCTTTGCTATTCCAGGACTAGGGTTACGATGCCCTCCACTTGCAGAGAAGCGTGCTGTGGGTGGACATGAGGGAAATGATAGTTGGAAGGGTATGTTCCAGGGAGAACAGTCCATCTGTCTGCTGGGAAGGAAGAGCTAGATGTTTTTGGAAGCATGTTACATGCAGCTGACAGATTGAATAGGGGACTAAAATGGTTAGAAAGAAGGGAAAGCACTATTGCAATTCTGAGAGGTGCAAGAAATGGAACTGAGAGTTGGAGGTCCAGTCAGCTGTGATGGAGGAGAATCTCTGGGTGAGGGTAATGGAAGAACTTCAACAGTGCAAATACGGAAAGTGATTTTATTGGAATCTGGGAGAATGGAAAAGGGTCCATTCCAAAGCAGATTATGAGGTGCTGTGTGGATTGAAGTGGAGCATGGATTTGGGTATTCATCAACTTTAGTATATTCAATGAAATGCAGAAAAGCGTTGAGATGTGTGGAGGTGGAAAGATGAGGGAAGGGTGAGAATTAGAAGTGAAATTTAATATTTTACTGCCCTTGGGGCAAATAAGCCCTCCTATCTACACTGAATGGCTGACCACATTTTGATTCTGTGCATCCCCTCCCCCCCTCGCCTCCCAGTTCTTGACAGCACAGGGAGAAATATTGACTCTGCATCCACCCTGCTAAGACCCTAAAAAAGTTTTATCTTCCTTACCCCTAATTTTTCTAATGTAGTAAAAAAATCTTATTCTCCCTTCATATATCAATGCCACCATCCCAGCTATTGATCCAGTGAGGCTTTTGCTGCAGTTGAATCCCTTCATTGGGGAGAGAGGCCTGACCTGTACTCAACATCAACACTCACCCAGAAGCCTAGATAACTGTACAAAAATATCTCTTTGCATTACTCAATTCCTTTGCAATAAAAGCTAGTGCTCTTGCTTTCTGCCCTGTGTTGCATTTAGAGATTTTCATTTGGGAATAACCAGCTCTTTCTATACACCAGCAGATTTCAATCTGCCTTTCTAATTCTCAACGGTTTGCTGTTGTAGTCTGTCTATGAGGTCCTTGCCTGTTCGCTTAGCTGGTGCATCTTTCTTGCAGTCCATGCTGCCACCTGATTTTTCATCATCAGAAATTCTTCTCCGTCATGCTTTATAAATGCTTCATTAAAGTTCATCTTTCTTGACCTGATCTACTCTGTATAAATTGAGACCAATTTGGCCCAAGGTCCTCCTGTAAAGTCTTGAATCACTTCAGTACATTAAAGATGCAATAAATGAATGCAGTTTGTTTTTATAAGGGATAACGCCAATGCCCTTGAAGAGAATATGGCCCAGTCCATCGTGGGTAAGGCCCTTCCCACCATTGAGCATGGGTGCTGCTTTCCTGCAACAATCATCAAGGACCACCACCATCCAGCAGGCCATGCTCTTTTTTCACTGTTGCCATCAGGAAGAGGGTATAAGATTCTCAGGACCCACACCAACGGATTCAGGAACAATTGCCCTATTCTAATGCCCTCCCCTTGGACAACATTGGTGGCGTGGAGAGGGGAGACTGCAGCTTGGGCAACTGCCGGTCTTCCATTTATATATTTTTTAAAAAATCCTTGCCCAAGCTTGCGCCCTGGAAACTTTCCAAGGTGCAAATCCATGATCTATTGAGACTAACAGAGGCCTACATTACATACATTACCCTATAGTCATCAGGCCCTTGAACCAGAGGGGATAACTTCACTCACTCCATCGTTAAATTGTTCCCACAATCTTTAGACTCCCTTTCAAGGACTCATCTCATGTTCTCTATTTATTGTTCATTTATTATTCCTTTTTTTTCTATATTTGCAGTTTGTTGTCTTTCTATGTTTGCAGTTGGTTGATTTTTGTCTTGTCTGCAGACTTTCATTTATTCTATTGTTTCTTGTATTTACTATGAATGCCTGCAAGAAATGTATCTCCAGGTTGTATATGGTGACATGTATGTACTTTGATAGTAAATTTACTTTGAACAGTTGGGTGAAAATGCACTGAAATCAAATCATCATCTTTTTTGTTTCCTACAAGGGAAAGTGTATTTGCTTTTGAAACCTCTGATTCTGCAGAGAAATTACAGGTGAGCAAACAAATTGATGTGGTGGTTAGTTTATTTTGCCTTTGTGTCTCCTGGTTGCTTGATATTTTCATCTTGTATGATTGACAAATAAAAATAAAACATTGGAAACACTCAGCAGATCAGGCAGCATCTTTGGGGCAGAGAAATGGTTCATGTTTCAGGTCAAAGACTCTTTGTCGGAACTGAGAAAAGCCAATTCAGAATCAGGTTTAATATCACCGGCATATGTCTTGAAACCTGTTGCTTTGCAGCAGCAGTACAATGCATACATGATAACCTGAATTAAAGTAAGTATGGTCAATTTTAATTAAATATTTAAGTTAAATATGTAGTGCAAAAAGCTAGTGAGGTAGTGTTCATGGGTTCGTGTCCAGTCAGAAATTGGATGGAAGAGGGCAAGAGGCTGTTCTTGAATCATTGAGTGTGCACCTTCGGGCTCGTACCTCCTCCCTGGTGTTAGCAATGAGAAGAGGGCATGTCCTCAGTAATGGGGTCCTAAATGATGGAAACCACCTTTTTGAGTCATCACTCCTTGATGTTCTGGAATCTATGGAAACGAGTGCCCATGATAGAGCTGACTATATTTAAGGCTCTCTGCAACTTATTTTGATCCTATGCAATAGCCCCATTTCTCCACAACCCCCCCCCCCCAAATATCAGGCCAGTTGGAATGCTTCTGCAATACATCTGTAGAAATTTGCACTGTCTTTGGTGATTATAGCAAATCTCCTCAAACTCCTAATGAAATGTTGCTGCTGTTGTGCCATCGATATGTTGAGCTCAGGATAGATCCTCTGAGATGTTGATATCCAGGAACTTGAAATTGCTCTCTCTCTCCACCATTGATCCCTCCTGAGGACTGGTTTGTGTTCCCCTGTTCTACCCTTCCTGAAGTCCACAATCAGTTTTTTGTCTTACTGATGTTCAGTGCAAGATTGTTGCTGTGACACCACTCAACGAGCTGACATATCTCGCTCCTGTAGCCCTCTCATCTCCATCTGAAATTCTGCCAATAATAGTTGTGTCATCAGAAAATTTGCTGATGGCATTAGAACTGTGCCTAGCCACACATTCATGGATGTAGAGAGGAGAGTGTGGGCTAAGCACACATCCTCGGTGCACCAGAGAGGTAGAGATGTTATTTCTGATCTGCACAGATTGTGGTCTTCTGGCGAGAATGTCAAGATCCACTTGCAGAGAAAGGTACAGAAGAGGCCCAGGTTCTGCAGCTTTTAGATCAGAACTATAGGAATGATTGTGACACAATATTGGTCACAAACATTGTGACACAAATATTAGTATTGTTCAGATGATCCAAGGTAGTGTGAAGAGCCATCTGCTGTAGACTTGAGGTAGCGATAGGCAAATTGCAGTGGGTTCAGATTTTGGATGAGACAGGAGTTGATTCAACCAACCTCTCAAAGCACTTCATCTCTGTAGATGTGAGTGCTACTGGATGGTAGTCATTAAATCAGCTCTTGGGCACTGGTATGATTGTCGCCCTTTGAAGCAGGTGGAAAATTCTGACTGTAGCAATGAGAGATTGCAAATGTCTTTGAACACACCTGCCTGTTGTTGGAGCAGGTTTTTGGAGCCCTATCAGATACTCCATTAAGACCTGTTCCCTTGCAAGTGTTCACTCCCTTGAAAGTCCTTCTGACATTGGCCTCTGAGACAGGGATCACAGGGTTATCAGGTGCTGCAGGGATCCTCGTACTCTCCCTTACAAAGTGAGCACAAAAGGCAGTGAGTTCATCAAGGAGTGGAGCATCACTGCCATGCACGGTAAGTTTTGCTGTGTAAGGAGTAATTGCCTGCAGACCCTGTGAGAGCTAATGTATATCTGATTCCACCTCCAACCTCAACTGGAATTGTTCTTTTGCTATTGAGATAACCTTCCATCTGACGTACCCGTCATCTTGTATTATCCTGGGTGGCCAGACTTGAATGCCACAGATCTAGCCCTCGGCAAGCTATGAATCTCCTGGTTCATCCATGGCTTTTGATTCAGGTATGTACAGTATGTTCTTGTTGGTACACAATCATCAGGTTTTAATGAAGTTGGTGACAACTGTGGTGCACTCATTTGGACTCAAAAATGAATCCTTTAACACAGTCCAGTCCACTGACTCAAAGCAGTCTTGTAAGTGCTCCTGTGCCTCCTTGGCCATACTACTTTGGTCCTCACTACTAGTGCTGTGGTATTCAGTATTTCCAAATGCAGGAGTAGAAGCACAGCCCAATGATCAGACTTTCTGCAAAGGGGATTAGAGGGGACAGAAACACAGAAAACCTACAGCACAATACAGGCCCTTTGGCCCACAAAGTTCTGCTGAACATGTCCCATGAGGTGGCGCGGCATGGTAGCAGCGGCCTTTCAGACCTGGTGTTACTTTAATTTAATTTTCTAATTTAATTTTGAGACAATTTTTGATTAGGGCAATGGATAACAGAGTGACTACCATCGCCAGATACTGCTACAATTGAGATTGCCCATAAACAAACCTTCATGAATATCTGGTTAAATTACGTGACCTTGGCTTGCTTAGGGGATTGGGCCTACAGTTCCCAGAGTCACCTGATGCTGGTGGCCGGAGGTGGGGATGTCGTAAGTGATGTGTGAGGAAGCAGAAGTGAGGCAAGCGGGCAGGGGTCTGTGCCAGGCCAAAAGCAAAGCCTAGCCAGCTGGCTCTCCCGTCCATTCTGCTCTCCAATGTCTGCTCCCTGCACAATAAATTGGACTACATCCAACTCCAACAAAATACTGGGCGGGAGTACGGAGTCTGCTGTGTGTATGTTTTTACTGAGACGTGGCTCACTGATGGAATTTCGGACACCACCGTTCAGCTGGACGGGCTCACCTTGTTCCAAGCAGACGGGGATGCAGCTCTTTCTGGTAAGACCTGTGGTGGTGGTTTGTGTGTTTATATTGACACAGAATGGTGCAAGAACTCTGCTGCTTTCCAGATATTGCTCATCACTAGTGGTGTTTGTGACTGTTAGATGCAGATCATTTTATTTGCCATGGGAATTCACCACTGTCCTCCTAATCAGTGTCTACATTCCCCCCAGTGCTAATGCTAAGGAGGCACTCTGTGAAATTTTTCGGGGCTATTAGCAAACTGCAGAACGCACACACTGATGGGCGCTGGTGATTTTAACCACGCAAACCTTAAGTCAGTGCTCCCCAAATTCCATCAGTATGCAGACTTTGCAACGAGGGGGGAGAACGTGATGGACCCGGTTTACACAAACATCCCCGACGCGTACCCAGCAGAGCCTCACCCCCACCTCGGATACTCAGACCACATCTCTTTTCTTTCTTTTTCAATCTTTTTATTATTGTTATTAATATCAACAAAATACAATTGATACATAGATAATGGGATTACAAACATACACATTTCAACTGCACATGAAAGAATACATAAGCAATGATTACAGTATAAATGAGTATTCCCAAATCATGAACGATACAATATATAAATAAACAAGGCAAACCTAGGTATATCATAATAAGTAATAAAAAAAAACAGAAAAAAGAAGGAAAAAGAATGCAAAAAAACTAATCTAATAGCTATTAAGGAGGGAAAAAGGAAAAAAGAAAAACTGAAAAGAGGGAAAAAAAGGATGTTTATAATGTCTCACAAAAATACAGAATCATCAGTGTCGTCAACTCCGATCCTCTCAACATATATAAAATCAAAACTGGAAAATCAAATAGGCTTGGAACAGGGTCATATTACATCATATGGAGACCATTTATTCAATATTTTCATATCTTTTCAAATTTAATAGAAGTATCAAATACACCACTTCTAATTTTTTCTAAATTTAAACATAACATAGTTTGAGAAAACCAATGAAATGCAGTAGGAGGATTAATTTCCTTCCAGTTCAACAAAATAGATCTTCTAGCCATTAGTGTAAGAAACACAATCATTCGACAGGCGGAAGATGATAAATGAAGTGAGTCCAAAAATTGCGGTAATAGGATGGGGTTGTAAATCAATGTTCAATACCACAGAAATAATATCAAAAATATCTTTCCAATATTTTTTTAAAAGCAGACATGACCAAAACATATGCGTTAAAGATGCTATTTCAGATTGACATCTATCACAAATAGGATTTATATAGGAATAAAAATGAGCCAATTTACCCTTGAACATATGGGCCCTATGTATGACCTTAAACTGTATTAATGAATGTTTATAGATGATGTATTAACTAGCGGGTAATTGAAGAATTCTATCCCAATTCCCAATAGGAATAATAAGGTTAAGCTCTTTCCCAATCATTTTTTGCCTTATAAAGGGGCTCTGAATGTATCTTCATAATTATATTATAAAATTTTGATATAAGCCCTTTTTGAAAGGGGTTTAATTCAAACAAACTCTCCAAAATACCTGAAGACACAAAATTTGGAAAAGTAGGAAGTACAGTATTTAAAAAATTCCTAATCTGTAAGTATCTAAAAAAATGAAGTCTAGGCAAATTATATTTGTTAGATAATTGCTCAAAAGACATAAAACAATTATCCAAAAATAAATCAGAAAATCGTAGTAATCCCTTAGTCTTCCAAGTCGAATAAGCTTGGTCTATAATTGAAGGGTGGAAAAAACAATTGGATACAATAGGAATATTTAAAACAAACTGAGTCAACCCAAAAAATTTCCGAAATTGAAACCATATACGTAAAGTATGTTTAACTATCGGGTTGTCAATTCATTTTGGCAATTTAGAAAGAGCAAAAGGGAGAGAAATCCCCAAAATAGAACCGAGTGCAAAACCTGGTACTGATTTAATTTCCAGGCTCACCCAATGATCCATCCCAATCTTTCAACCAACGTATCAAATATCTAATATTAACTGCCCAATAGTAAAATCTAAAATTAGGCAATGCTAGTCCACCTTCCTTCCTTTGCCTTCTGTAAGTATATTTTACCTAACCTGGGATTTTTATTCTGCCATATGAGGAAATTTTTGAATCAACATTAGTTAAAAAAAAAAGATTTCAGAATAAAAATTGGTACCGCTTGAAAAATATATAAAAGCTTAGGTAGGATTAATGCTATCAAGATGGTTATTTTACCTATCAGAGATAAAGATAATGGTGACCACTTAGTAAACAAGCATTTAATCTGATCAATTAAGGGTACAAAATTAACCTTAAATAAGTCTTTATGGTTTTTTGTAATTTTAATCCCTAAGTAAATAAAAGTCATTAACTAATTTAAAAGGTAAGTTTCCATAGATTGGGACCTGTCTATTTAAAGGAAACAATTCACTCTTATTAAGATTTAATTTATACCCAGAAAAGTCACTAAATTGAGCCAACAATGATAAAACTACAGGAATAGATTTCTCAGGATTAGAAATAAATAATAATAAATTATCTGCATACAAAGATAACTTATGAATATCTGTTCCACGATTAATACCAAGAATATCCTGTGATTCTCTGATAGCAATTGCCAAGGGTTCTAAAGCAATATTAAATAATAGTGGGCTAAGAGGACAGCCATGTCTAGTGCTCCGAAATAAACGAAAAAAGGGAGATCTTTGATTATTAGTAAACACCGAGGCTACTGGAGTATGATAAATCAGTTTAATCCAGGAAATAAATGTCAGACTAAAATTAAACTTCTCCAACACATTAGATAAGTATGGCCATTCAACTCTGTCAAATGCTTTCTCTGCATCTAATGAAATAACACATTCTGAAATATTATGTGAAGGAGTATACACAATATTCAATAACCTAACATTAAAAAAGAATAACAATTTTTAATAAAACCGGTTTGATCTTCTGAAATAATTTGGGGTAATACCTTCTCCAATCTGGATGCAAGTAACTTGGAAAAAATCTTGGAATCTACATTCAATAAGGATATTGGTCTATAGGATGCACAATCAGTAGGGTCTTTATCTTTCTTCAATATTAAAGAAATGGAAGCTCTATAAAAATGTGGCATATTGCCCTATCTAACTGCTTCTTCAATAACCAAGGAGAGAGAGTAGCAGAAAAACATTTTTAAAAATTCTGCTATATACCCATCCAGACCAGGTGCTTTCCTTGAGTTCATGGAAGAAATAACTCCTTTGATTTCTACATCAGTTATAGGAGTTTCCAATAATGAAAGATCATCTGGTGATAATTTTGGGTAATTCAATTTCCCAAGAAAATCACACATGGTACCACAATCCTGAGGAAATTCAGAATGATACAGGGAAGTATAAAAATCTTGAAATGATTTATTTATCTCATGGTTAACTGTCAAATCCCCATTTTGCTGACGGATCTTAGTAATTTGACGTTTAACCAAAGCATTCTTCAATTGACTAGCTAGCAGTTTACCCGATTTATCACTATGTATATAAAAATCAGATCTGGACTTCATCAGTTGATTTTCAATCGAAGATGTAAGTAATAAACTATATTCTGTTTGAAGTTCAACCCTTTGCTTGTAAAGCTCCTTACTAGGAGTAACTAAATATTTCTTGTCAATCTCTTTGTTTTTATCAACCAATAAAAGAGCTTCCTCCTTTATGTGTTTTCTCAGACCAATAGAGTATGAGATAATCTGTCCACGTATATATGCTTTAAAAGTGTCCCAAAGTGTTCCGTAAGAAATATCTTCCGTGGAGTTGGTTGAAAAGAAGTCGTCGATCTGTTCATTCATAAATTTAATAAAGTCCGGATCTTGCAATAAGGTAGAGCCAAATCGCCATTGTCTAGCATTAGGAACTGTATCCATAAATTTAATAGAAAGTTTTAATGGAGCATGGTCAGAAATAGCTATACTATCATAATCACAACCATTTACCAAAGGAATCAAACAAGAGTCAATAAAAAAAATAATCAATTCTCGAATAAGAATGATAAACATGTGAGAAAAAAGAAAACTCCTTGTCCTTAGGATGCCGAAATCTCCAAATATCAAAAACTCCATTATCAGTCATGAAAGAGTTGATACAAGTGGCCGACTTATTGGGTAAAGTCTGAGTAGATCTAGATTTGTCCATCAAAGGATTTAAACAACAATTAAGATCACCACCCATTATCAACTTGTATTCATTTAGATTAGGTAAAGAAGTAAATAAGGACTTAAAAATCAGGACAATCCACATTTGGAGCATAAACATTAACCATAGCAACCTTTTTATTACAAAGTAAGCCCGTAATTAACAGAAATCTACCATTCGGATCCGAAAAGATATCATGTTGGACAAATGCAATAGAGGAGTCAATAAAAATTGAAACTCCCTTTACTTTGGCATTCGAATTCAAATGGTACTGTTGACCCTGCCAAAACCTAAAAAAGCGATAATTATCCTCCTTCCTCACATGATATGAGCATTAAGTCTTTGAAATACTTTGAAAATCTTCTTTCGTTTAATCGGATGGTTTAAACCATTAGTATTCCAAGACACAGAATTAATGGTCTGAGCCATATTTCTAAAATCAACCCTTTGGTATAAAAAGGGTTATAAACTCATGCACCTGGAAGAGGAACAAAAATAAAGAGTGGACCCTTAAGTGATGACATCATAGACATATTTGTAGTTCAAAAACAGCCCAAATGAAAAAACTAAAACCAACTGGAAAAGGAAATATAGAGTTAGAAAAAAGACCACCCCCCACCCCCTCAAGAGAGAGAAAAAAAACCAACAGCCAAAAACAGGCTGGGAAAAGGAAAACATGAAACTAATTCTACCCCCATATCAGCAGAAGACCACTCCGTATATAAAGGATATACAAAATAAAATCCACCCAAACTTTAAAAATTATGATCACTATACTGAAAAACAAACCTTAATATACTTGGTTGTAAAAAAAACCGAAAAGAATATAATCACTAAGAACTTATAAATCAGTTTATAACCCAAACAAACCAAAAAATATTTAGACTGTGATAAGCGATGCATTGTAGGAAGAAGATGAGAGAAAAAAAATAACGCCATCTTAAAAAAACAACCAAAAATATTTTTCCAAAAAACCACCATCTTAGTAAAAAAAAATTCACCTTCGAAGGGTTAAAAATACACCTTCGAAGGAACAAAAATAATAGTCATCAATATAGTATAATGGTTAAAGTGTGTAAAACAAACTGTTTAATATGACGAAAGAACACTTTAACTTGAATATAAAGTGTAGAGTAAACCTACACCAATAGCCAGAAACAAAATCTGGTTTGAGGAATCAAAAACCATCTTACACGATCAAAAACCCTCATTTGTTAGGAATGAGATTCCGTAACAGTAGGGAAGTTCTCATTTAGAAAACTTCTCGCTTCAGATGTAGAAAGGAAAACCCGCATGGAGCATATGGCGGCGAGATTCTGAGCTTCGCAGGGTATAAGAGCGCAGGTTTTAGATTTTTCTCATAACATTCGGACATCAGAGGTTTAAAAAGAAGCCTTGCCTTCATTACTTCTGGACTAAAATCTACTAAGCGGAAATTGTGATCCTGAAATCTACACAAACGCGCACTTTTACAGTGAAATTTGACACCAAACATGTCGCTTGTTTTCGGTAGATGTGTCCTGTGCATGCACAGGAGGAGGAGATTCGCCGAAATCTCCCATTCGTTGTGGATAGAAATTTTCAAAAACGCTTAGTGTGGATGCCTATCATTTTTACACAGAACTGGCGTTTTCAAAATTATCCAGTCTAGTGTGGATGTAGCCTGTCTATAATCTTCACTTTTAATCACTACTGCTATTTTGTGTTCCTTGCAAGCGTGTTAATTGTTTTCTTTTATAATTGATATGTGCTGCGAAAAGTAAGATGTAGCACTAAGCCCATAGAAACCCTTTGCAAACAGCCCTTTACAATTACTATAGTACTCCGACAATTACCCCCTTATACCAATTGTTTTTGATTAAACCTACCAATGAACCTCAGTGTGCAATGTGAGATCTTATCCAGGCTTATCTGTTGCAATGTAGGCCTCCTAGAGAAATTTTTAAAATTATGATGGACAGGGAGCCGGTGTAGTAAGCATGGGGCTGACGTATGAGTAGGGTGGTGCAAGGTGGGATGTGGGCAGCAAAGTTTTAGTGAAAGTTCGTGTGTAGAAAGTGGAATGCTGGCTGGAAAGGTATTAGAATTGGAGCAACAAAAATCCATATGCTATAAGACATTGAACTGTCTCACGCTGGAGATATGCAGAGTCCTGGTTATGACATTAGGTGGAATGTGACACCCTCCTTCCAGCTTCTGTTTCCAGGTTAGGGGTTGTAATTGTTGGAACATCTTCCTCAAGTTGTGAACATGTGACTTGTTCAGTTGGAGAGGCCTTGTACAAGTTTTTTTTTCTTTTTGGAAGACTAGCAGGGTGGATTTTTCAGCTGCTGCAGGCATGTCAGATTTTCAGTTTGCTGCTTACTGAAGGCCCATAGGGATGAAATCATTGCTGTAACCTGCGGGGATGGACCCAGATTGAAGTTTGTGTATTCATTTTTGCCTGTGCTGGCTTCTGACCTTTCAACCTTTAGGTGGCTAATGTTTCAACTTGTCTAGTACAGGAAGCTAACTGAGGAGATGACCAAGATGTTAGAAAAGGTGGTGGGGTGATACTGGCTGCAGTTAATGGCATAAATGGACTCTAGAACTGGGTTTTGCCATAGGCAGCCTCTGGGGTAGGAATCATCTAGATACCAAAGTGCATCAGGGATGAAGGAACCCGGCTGCCTTGGGCAATTGGATATTTGAAAATAGGAACCTGTGTCCAGTATTGTTAACTTATTGATGGGGAAACTTCTGTGAACGTAGAGTGTTTAAAGCTATGTGAGTTTGCATTTCATGTGGTAATAAGTTGTGCTAAATAGGGTCAATCTGTGAACTCAAAACTAGGTGTCAATGAATTTCTGTGGGCTATCAGCAGCAGCAGAAATGTATTAAGCTGCAATCGGTGATCATGGGCCCAGAATATCCCTTGCTTCACCATTGGTATTGACCTAGGGAACTGACCCTGACAGCATAAAACACTTTTAATGAAAGGTTAGGCCTTTAATGCAGCTGTGATTCTCTCTTCACAGATGCTTCCTGACAGCCTGAGTGTTTCCAGCAACTGTATTAACTTTGGGTAATCATTTTGATATTTTGGATGCAACATTCTGTGTTTTATCTGATGGAACTGTAGATCACTGAAAGAAAGAGGAAGATCCTATGGAAAAGAAACTCTCAAACTGGGGAAAAGAAAAATGTGTAAGTCATTTGGTGTTCCTTAGTGCTGTTTGAGAAGTTCTATTATGAGTGTAGAGGGAAAACAAAATAACTGGTAAAAATGTTTACTTAATTGAATGTGACAAAAGCAAAGGAGTATTTGTATATTATCTGCAACTCCAGATATTACAGTCGGCCCTCCTTATCCGCAGATTCTGTATGCGCGGATTCAACCAACTGCGAATCGGAAAAACCCAGAAGTTCTCTCTCTCCAGCACTTGTTGCTTGAGCATGTACAGACTATTTTTTTCTTGTCATTATTCCCTAAACAATACAACTATTTACATAGCATTTACATTGTATTAGGTATTATAAGTAATCTAGAAATGACTTAAAAGTACAGGCAGTCCCTGGGTTATGAATGAGTTCCACTCCTGAGTCCGTCTTTAAATCGGATTTGAAGTTGGAACAGGTACATCCAATATTATTTAGCATCAGTTAGTCAAATGTTTTTCTTAGTTATATAGTACATATTTTACATTTCTATGCATATAAAACACTTAAGAGATGTATTTCAATAATTTAACCACTGCGTTGCTTAGTAATAATTGTAGCTTTCATCGGGGCAGGGCCTTTCACATGCTCCATTAAAATTGTTCCGATCATTGACTGACTGTAGCCTAATACTTTTCCAATGACCGATGACATTTCACCTCTTTCCAATCGCTTTATTACTTCCACAATCGCGATCGTGATTATTTTTGTGAACAGAATCACAGTGGATTCAGAGCTGCACTGCCAGGTCCTAATGTCCACCGCAAAGAGCCATGTTAAGTAAAGTCCGGGGTCCCGCTGGGTCCTAAAGACCACCACACCGATGTATGTTAAATAAGGGACTTGAGCATCTGCGAATTTTAGTATCCGCGGGGGGGTCCTAGAACCAATCCCCCGCGAATAAGGAGTGCCGACTGTATTAGGTGTAAGGTATCTAGGTTTGAAAGGTGCTAAGTATATGCAAGTCTTTTACAGTCTAATGCAGGAAAATTAGCAGAAACTTTGATTTGCATGTGCCGTCAGTATAAACTACATAAAAGAAAATGGATTTGGATGAAATCTGTACTTAGACAAGAAGAAAAACTGGAGAATTTCCAATGTCTTCTGTTTACTTTTCATCTACTATTGACCATTTTGTCTTGAGCAATTACTGAATCCTTGACTACTAAATCTATTCTCTTCCCCGCAGTACTTAGAGACGGTTAATATTTCTGAATTGTATCAAAATATGATTTAAGTCCAATAAAAATAATGCTGGCAGAACTCACCAGGCCAGACAGCATCTATGGGAGGAGGTAGTGATAACGTTTTGGGCTGAAACCCTTCATCAGGATTTAAGTCCAGTTGTTTTCACAGCAAAGTGAGGCAGTTTATTGGTGTCTAGGTTGCTGTTGTCACTTCTCCTTTAAACCTGTGTTAGGACTTTGCTGATTAGACCATGTTTGGTTTCATTCATAGTTCCACTGCTGATAGAGTGACTGGATCATAATATCTAACTTCCCTTTCCTCCAGGTGATTAACCCATGTAGGGCAGCTTAGTGATGCAGCAGTTAGCTGTGTTTTCTCAGAGTTTTAGTGATCAGGTTTCCATTCTGACCTTCAATGTTGCCTTTGTAGAGTTTGAACATTCTCCAAATGCAAGGAACCAAGAAGTTGGCTCCGTAGAACCCCCACTGATAATGGCCTTCCAATAGCAAAGCCATAATCCCTTCATGTCACAAAGCCAATTATTGGATCCACATTCTCACTGTTTTCTAGGTATTCCAATTTCCTCTCATCATCCAAACTTCCAAAGCAAATGTCCCCAGCCTCAGCAACATCTAGCTTTCCATTCCATACAGTCAACTCTTGAATCTCATCTGCACCTTTGTTGTTGTCTGACATAGAGCTGTAGATTGTTCTCAAATGGTGATCTGTTGAGTTTTGTATGCAGTTCTAATATAATCTATCCCCCCAGCTCTTGTATTCTGTGCCCTGACAAAAGGAATGCTTTATATTTTATAACCACCTGAGCTGTTAATTTTCAAGGATCATTGGACATGCATTTGAAGGTCCCCTTTTCACTACAGCATTCAGTACCTTCCATTTATTGAATCTTCTCTGATTTGTTGTACCTTCAGGTACAATACATAACAAAAGGAGTTAAGTATAGGAGCAAAGAGGTCCTTCTGCAGTTGTACAGGGCCCTGGTGAGACCACACCTGGAGTACTGTGTTCAGTTTTGGTCTCCAAATTTGAGGAAGGACATTCTTACTGTTGAGGGAGTGCAGCGTAGGTTCACGAGGTTAATTCCTGGGATGGCGGGACTGTCATATCTTGAAAGATTGGAGCTACTGGGCTTGTATACACTGGAATTTAGAAGGATGAGAGGGGATCTGATTGAAACATATAAGATTATTAAGGGATAGACATGCTAGAGGCAGGAACCATTCTCCCAATGTTGGGGGAGTCCAGATCCAGAGGCCACAGTTTAAGAATAAGGGGTAGGCCATTTAGAATGGAGTTGAGGAAAAACTTTTTCACCCAGAGAGCTGTGGATCTGTGGAATGTTCTGTCTCAGAAGGCAGTGGAGGCCAATTCTCTGGATGCTTTCAAAAAAAAAGAGTTAGATAGAGCTCTTAAAGATAGTGGAGTCGAGGGATATGGAGAGAAGGCAGGAACAGGGTACTGATTGTGGATGATCAGCCATGATCACATTGAAGGGCAGTGCTGGCTCAAAGGGCCAAATGGCCTACTCCTGCATCTATTGTCTAATACTTCCCATTTTTCTGGATTAAATTCCATTTGCCATTGTTCAGATCATCAATATCCTGACAATTTAAAAACTTTTCTCCTGTCAACAATATGACCATTTTCCCTATATTATTTACCGGCCTCTTGATAATTATTCATTAAATTTACTCCCATTTGTCAATGTATCCCATAAAACACGCGTGGCCAAGTACTAAGCATGTGAAACCTCCCAGATAACAGTCTTCCATTGCAAAGGCTTTTCTTTTTCATGTCACTAAGGCAATTTTGGATTGACTTCAATATTAATCCTACTTTCATTTATTAGTTTCACTAGAATCTTTAAGGTAACATCAAAATTCAAATTCATTATTGGAGTACATATATGTCACCACATACAACCCTGAGATTCTATCTGTTTTCTGTGGGCACACTTAGCAAATCTATAGAATAATAACTGTAAACAGGATTAATGAACAACAAACTGTGCAAATGTAAATAAATAATGAGCATGAAATATCAAAATAAGAGTCCTTAAAGTGAGACCATTAGTGTGGGAACACTAGAAATAGAATCTGTATAGTTATCCCCTTTTGTTCAAGAGCCTGCTGGCTGAGGGGTAGTAACTGTTCATGAATCTGGTGGTGTGAGTCTTCATGTGCTTGTACCTTCTGCCTGATGGCAGTAGCAAGAAAAGAGCACGGCCTGGGTGGGGAAGATTGTCGATGGATGCTGACTTTATATGGAAACTTTTCATGTAGATGTGCTCAATGGTTGGGATGGTTTTACCTGTGATGTGGGCCGAATCCATTATCTTTTGTAGGATTTTTCGCTCAAAGGCATTGGTGTTCCCAAACCACATCAGGGTCTATGTTCACCTTTTCAAATTCTTCCAAGTGCACTAAGTTACATTTGAGAACTATTGGTTAATTGTCAAATGATATTTGTGTTATCCTGTCTTTCTGCATCCTGGAAATGAGGCCCACCTCTGAGGTCCCTAAGCAAAAGAGAATGATGGGGACTTCTAATCATTTTAAGTTTTGATATTTTGAAGAATCTCTGAAAAGACTTGAAAAAAATCCATCTACTGGTGTTTCCCTAAACTCTGTAATATTTTCATCTACTTTTCAGAAAAACTGCAGCAAGTAAGGGAAGGAGCAGAAGCAAGAAAGTAATGGTATGATGTAATTTGTACTGAGTTTGTGATGTTGAAATTATTGGTTTTTATTGTCAAATGTACCAATATAGAGTAAATTCTGTCCAGTAAATGTTGTCCAGTCAGTTTATACCATGCCTAAGTACGTTAGGTGTTTAATAAAGGCTTCTTAGCAAATGCTCTCCATTACAGGCCAATTGAATAGAGGAGCAGGGAGACCATATGAAGTATGAATCACTGATTAACATAGCTATCAAGCATATAACCAGATTACAGGGAGCATGTGATATCAAGGAAAATAGAATGCTGAAAATAGTGTAGCAGTAACAGATAAGTGCAGTTTGTTAACCTACTGTTGTAGACAACTGTGGCTTATTGTATCATGGTCTTCCCAAAAGTTGAAATCATCTTTCCTATGCAGTTTGCAGATGTGATGTATTGCATAGCTATTTCATGAATGCAGAGGCAGTAAATCTGTACATTTAATTTTTTTAGAAAATGACAAAGGGTTAAATGCTAACTGTTGAATCTTATTGAAAATTTTACGAAAAGTTTTGTAGAGTTCCACATTTGCTTATTGAAATTGTCTAATTTGATATTTTCTTCAACTGAAAGACATGCAGAGGCAGGAATGGAACATGGGAGAATTTTAGTCCATAAAATGATGGGAATAGAGGCATATTTGGATGAAGTTTGAGCTACTATTTACACTATTTTGTTAAACTAATGCATGTTTACCTCTGTGCTTTGGTCATCAGTTTGTAACAAGTTGGTGTTTGTAGTCAGATTCTGAGTTTAAGATTTGTCTATTGACTATGATAGTATGATGTTGTGGATATAATATGAAACCTTTTTTTTTTACTGGTTGTCTCTAGAGATGCAGCTCATTAGCCCCTCACTAACGGCCACCAGACTCCGCTGTGAGAAAACCACCATTCTCACCAAACCAATGAGGTTGGGATGTTTTGCCCATCCAAGCTCTGATTTGTGTGAATGCTGTGTAATTTCTTGCTCCCATGCAATTCCTCGTCGGCAAGAAATAACAGACTGTACACTGCATACAATTATTAAGGAAGTGTATTTAAGAATGTTAACGTAACCAAACAGTTCTTAAGGAAAAGGGGGGGAACAAAAGGACCCATCATAATTACAGTCAAATGTGCACATAAGTTGGAGCTCATCTTGAAGTTGTCTTTAACTCGCATGCTGGACTCTTGGTCTGCATGAAAGCACACCACCTTCTGAATGTTGCTCGAAATCTATCTCAAACAAATGGGCTTTCCCACGGAAGAATTGGTCCTTCCTCCCTAAAACCATTCATCTGAATAAATCTCCATGTGCATCAGGGACCACATCCTCAGCCATCTTTTCTCCTATTCTCTCTCAGCTCCCACCAAAAAGACCTCGACCCACTCAGGTAACGTCTGTTGCAAAAATCTCTTTGCCCAGAATTCTCTAGAACCTGCTCTAATTCCACCATATTGATTGGCTGGCACCACATTCCTAAGTTGAACAACAGAGCCCCTTATCTTAGCTCAAACTTAAACAGGCTGAAAACAGAACAGACTGCTCTTGTGGAACTGCTGAAATGAAATGCCTGCAGCGTAGCAGTGACAATCTTAACCAGGGTGTAGCAAGTGGATACAGCATACATCCCATTTTATTTGGGAACTCAAGGCCGCAGTGTGTAGGAAGTTTTGCCAGTTACTCGATAAGACCATATGTGTAGAATTCTGCCATTTGGCAAAATTTGCTCCATTGAGTCTGCTTGGCCATTCCATCATGACTGATTTGCTTTCCCTCCCAACCTCAGCCTTTCCCTGTTACCTTTGACACCCTTACTAATCAACCTCCATAGCTACCTGTGGTGATGAATTACACAGATTCATTACCCTCTGGCTAATGAAATTCCTGACTTGAGCTCTGGAGCTTAAGAAATAATTGATGTGACTTTTGGGAAAATGGAATGTTACCTTGAGTGTGTGTGGTCAGGAGCTTGGGGAATAACTGCCAGGGAAGGAAGATTCAGTTAATATGGGTATCTCCCAATCCAGTGGTACTTGATAATTGGTCCTAGTGTGAATGCCAGAGGTCTTGAGTAATGATCCAAAGACAAGTTCAAGTCCTGTTCATATTAATGAAAAATTTCAAAGTACATTTTCTTCTTACTGACAGCCACAAAACAAAGAAATCCAATAGAACTCATTAAAAAGACTGTCAAACACCCAATGTGCAGGGGAAAAAAGCCATACAAACAATAAAAGTAAGCAAATAACAAAGAACTGAAATTCATGAAAGTGAGTCCACAGCCATGAAGACAGTCACAGCTGATTGAGGAACCTGTTAACTGCAGGCCTCAGCCTCAGTTCAGTGCAGAGATGAGTAAACCTCGAGCATTGAACTGAACTGTCCCTCTCCTCTGGCACCAACACCAAAATTTTCAATCTGGACCAGTGTTTAAATAGGCCAAACAGCGGGTCATTCCTTAGTCTGGGACCCAGGCCCTACCACATCAATATGCCTTTAGGTCTGAGCCCCGCCGCCTCGATTTGGCCCATAACCAACCTTTTCAATCTGGCCTGACATGTAAATTGGTCAAATGTAGGCTTGTTCCTTGTTAGTGAGGCTGGGGCCCGCTGCCTTGGATATGTCTCACCTCAGATCTGCCATCTCCAATTGGCTCCAAGCACACTCCAGCAATAGCCAAACATTTACTTGTTCCCTGTTGTTAAGTCTGGGTTCTGCTGCTTTGATTCAACCAAAACGCACTATGCTGCAACCGTTCTATACCTTTGGGACTTCAGTTCACAATGCAAAAATGCTAGGTTGTATAAGCAGTTCAAAAGTTGAGCTCCGAAAGGGAAGTTACAGGCTACTGATTGCAGTGAACATTTCGTAGAACAAGTGTGATAAAGTAATCAGTAGTTTTGCTTGCTGTCAGTAAGTCATTACTGTGTTCTGTTGGTGCCATCTTAAACTGGAAGAACATTTAATTTAAATTGAATAAGTAAATAAAACCTAATGCCTTGTATCTTGCAAAACAAAATCAATAAATCAGTTTTTCTAATAGCCTAAAGAAATGAAAGTCTACCTCAGGCCCAAAGTAATGTGCTAACATACAACTGCACTCAACTAAACAAAAATTGATCTAGCAATGTGTTGTTCCACCAAACTGATAGTGCATGGCATGGTGAAAATGAAGCTAAAGGGACCATGACATTGAATTAATTCAGACCAAGCCACACCCAATTTCTCCTCTGATAAGAAACTACATCTGACCTGTGTGGCTGGTCCATCTGAGTTTGTCAATCATGACAGCCTGAAATTGAAGATGATTGCATTGGAGTTGGTAATATCTTTGAATGTCAAAGTTAGGTGATTAGACTATCATTGGAGATCCAATTTCTGGCATTGGAGTAGAATCTAAGAGTGAATTGCCACTTCCCACCCCAATCTTGCCTTGTCCTTGTTACATTCAGGTATGGACTGCTTCATCTTTTGAGGAGTTGAACATTATGCAAGCATCTGTTATGACCTACTGATGAAAAGAAGGTTGTAGCTGTAAGTGGTTATGGTCTTGAGGAACCCTTACAGTGCTTTACTGGGCCTGGAATGATAAACCTTCAACCTGCACAACAATTTTTTGTGCAAGGTATTATTCCACTAGAATGTTTATTTTCCCCTTGAAACCTATTGATTTTAGTTTACTAAAGTGCCTTGATAGAAAGGGAAGTCGCTGACTCTAGCATTCAACTCTTTTGATCAAGTTGGGACCAAGGCTGTGAATCTGGATCAGAGTGAAACCCAAAATGGATATCAGTGGGTGGGTTTATGGGTAAGTGTTGTATAAGGCCATTGTCAAGGACAGCTTCTATCATGTTGATGCTATTGTGCCATAATTTTGGACAGGATTTGTACTTTTCTGAATAGGATCAACCCAAGTAAACTCCCACATAGTCTGTTTGAATTGATGCATGTATTGGAACTATACTGCAATAACTCAGTTTATTCTGGAGTGCATGTTTTCAGTACAAGAACTTGGATGTTTCTTGATCCCATAACCTTTGCTTTATCAAGAGGTCTCAGTTTTTAATATCACAAGGGATGATTTGAATTGAATTTGTGATGGTGAGGATTTTGATGGTGGAAATGGGATGAAGGAGACAGTGGAGGGTATCTATTTGGCACTACTGACTATTTGTAAATACTTCACCCTCATATTACTATATGCTGTTCTTATCATCTTTGAGGGTATGGATATTCTTGGAGCTTCCTCCAATTATCTATTGAAGAATAGTTTCTATTTCTATCTATTCTTGATTTTAAATTCCTCCATTATATCTCCTTTCAACTTTCTGCATGCAAAAGGTTCTTCTTGAATAATCTGGTGAAACTGAAATCCCTGAACCCTATAATTACACCAATAACCACTTTTCAATATTTAGAAGCCCTGTACTTTCAGAAGTGTAGCAACTACATCACATGCTCCAGTTTTGCATTGATATACCAGAAGGGGTTTTGATCTAATACAGGGCTTCCCAACTTTATTTTTATCCCATAAAATCTTACCAGTAACCAAGGTGTCCATGAATCCCAGGCTGGGAACCCCTGATCTAATAGTTTGTACTTAGACTAGAAATATTCCAGGTTATTTAAATTTGTCATTTCTGCAGCAGGATATGAATTTGAGTTGTTTGTCCATGCCTCTTTCAAGAGTCCAATAATTTACCTACCATGTTAATAATCTGAGCAGCTCTTGGCCCTCTTTAATTATGTGCCATGGTGTTTTCTACAGATTGGATAAGATATCTGGTTACAGATAAATAATTATAACAATGTCCCATTGAGGGTCACTGAACTCATGCTGGAGCATTTTGAGGCGTATTCCTAATTAACTATCAGTCTTGTAACATTAGCTCAGAAAAAGTGATCAGAAGAAGATTTTCACGGAAGATTCGTGTAGTGAAGGCTCTGAGCACAGTTGGCTGTCAATGCCCCAAAAGAAAGATTTCCCTCGTATTGCAGACTACAGCAAACAGAAGAAAAGGAAGTCATCTGTCCTAAGAGGTTTGTCTGATTATTAGCTAACCTTTTGTGCACTTTGGTACATCCTTGTTTGCAAAGCTGATGCTTTGTTTTTCTTTCTGTCCACAAGTTTTACCACTGTTTCTTGAATCTAGTGAAGGCAAGGAGCAGAAAGAAAGAGAGGTATGGAAACAATTGCCTTATTTTTTAATTGGTACTTTTCCTGAAAGAAATTGAAGGGTTTCCTTACCCTGGTCCTCCAATTGCCATCAAAGTATTGATAGAGCAGTTGACTTATTATACAGAGATAACATCTGGAGGATGGCATTTGCTTTGATTCAATGTCACTGATTTCTTTCATGCGTGAGTACTCCTAGTTTGTTCAGGAGTTAGTAGTATTTACAGAAGTAGCATCATCTAGGATAGTGGTCACCAACCTTTTTAAGCCCAAGATCCCCTACCTCGGCCTTAGTGAAAGGCAAGATCGACCTACTAAAACGTTTAAAATAAAAACAGCTCAGATTGTACTTCCAACATCAGGCCCTTTATTTGGGCTAATTGTATTTTAATTACATAAAAAGCTTTTATCGAACTTTCAAATTAATCCAAACAAGAAAACACTAATTAGCATATCGAACAGTCCATAGTGGCATCAAGCTCATCCAATAACGCCTTGAATAAGCGGTGTTGAAGCGCTTTTGCTCAAATCAAATTTATCAGTTTGACCACCAGTTACATGAGAAAAGTCCACGACCTTCCCAGCCAAGGCCTCCTGATGAATCACACAGTGATAATCCAGGAAGTCGGGAAAATCAGGGTCATTACGGCACAGTGCTATAAAACCAATGCGCACACGTGCGTTGCTGGGGCCCCATCAGTAGTAATTGCCACCAGTTTCTGAATGGGGATGTCATTTTCACGGACTTTTTTTTAAACTTCATTGTAAATATCCTCTCCTCTTGTTCTCTCCTTTAAGTGCAAAAGAGTGAGGAAGTCCTCTTTTGTTGTAAAATCCTGGGAAGCCATTCTGACAAATACAACAAGCTGAGCTGTTTGCATTACATCCAGGGATTCATCAAACTGCCGTGAACAATATTCAGAGTGACAAGTCCTTTAACACTGTCGATCCACATCCTCTGAGCAGCATGTTTGCTTCAACCCCGATTTCAGCTCCTCAACTTTCCTGGTATTGGTAAACTTACTGAGACACTAGTATATGTTTCAGGGGTATGCAAGCTAATTACATGACTGTTTTTGTTTCCCATTTCTTGTACTTTTGGGGAATGTTGGAATTTAAAGGGGGAGAAGTGTTATAATGTGAGTATTATAAAGATAAGTTAATACCAATTAGGATCATGGTAATATAGCAATACTCCCGCTACAGAAAGCTGTTTGGAAAGAGAGATTGTTTCCAGGATTGCGGGGTTTTCCTTCCATCTTTTCTGTCCAGTGCACATCAGTGAAAACCTCTGTATGCGAATATCATTCTACCATACGAGATAAAGTTGTTCCTTTTGGGCATGAAGTTGTCGAGTGGTCCTTTTTCAAAGTAGAAGTTACTACATATTTGCATCAAAAGATTTATCAGGCATAATGTATTTGTGTATTTTTCATTTTTTTCTGGGATCTACTGGGAACGTCTCAAAGATCGACTGGTTGGTGACCACTAAGCTAGGATCATAGCATTGTGTAGGATTTGCTGTGTAAGTTGGTTAAACCAGTTCATTATAATCACATGTACTGAGGTAAAGTGAAAAATTATTTTACATGCCATCTGTACAGATTTAATCACATCTGTGCATTGAGGTAGCAATAACCTTAGATAAAGCAGAACAAGTGTTTAAAATGAATGAAGTTCCCATGTGAGATGAAGGTGGAACTAATTGGCTGAAGTTTTAAATGACTATTTTGTGTTGGGCTTCATGGTGGAGGGCATGTCTAACATGCTAAATGGGGAAGTTATACTGGACAACAAAGATTTTGCTTCCTGTATACTTTCAGGTATATCTTAATAATTTTGAGCTGCTGATCATGAAACTAACCATGAAATTTCCCTGACATACATTTTGTTTAATATCACCTATATTTGTTATTTTAATTCATAATTCAAGTCAGAATAACTGATGCTAAGATTCAGGAAGACATTGATTTATTGGTCCCCAAATCAAGCAGGTCATCAATGATGAGCAATTCAAATAAATTCTAGTGGGACTAGAGAAAATTGCATGGAAGGTATTCAGGGGTGTTGTTGAAAATGCTCTTGGCAACTTCACAGCACGAAACTACATGCAGTGTAGTGGTTGACAACATGGTCAAACATATAAAACCATGGAGTGCAACATGTCACTAAAGGTTCATCTTCTGCATTCTGCTTTAGCCTACTTCTATGCAAATCTGGCACTGTCAATGGCCAGCACAGTGAAAGGTTTCACCAGGACATTGCAATCATGGAGAAATGGTGTCAGGGCAACTGGAATCCATCAGTGCTGGCTGATTATTGTTGGAATGTGAAGCCTCAGACATTGACTACAAATGAAAATCATCAAAAAAAATGATCTTACTTGAACTATTGCAAAGCAGCAGCACAGTTATGGATTAAATTAAATGGATTAAATTTGATAAAAGTTCATTTTTTTGTTTCCCCAAATTCCTCATCATCAAAAAAAATGATCTTACTTGAACTATTGCAAAGCAGCAGCACAGTTATGGATTAAATTAAATGGATTAAATTTGATAAAAGTTCATTTTTTTGTTTCCCCAAATTCCTATCTGATACAGTAGGTTGAACTATAGAGGATGGGGAGAAGGTGGGACATACCCTGGTACTCATGGTCCAGATCCCCAGCTATGGGTAAATAGCCCCACTACCTTGTGGGCAGCCTCAGGAGAGACAAAGGCTATAGGAGTAAACCCGGGAAGCAAATCTGGAGTGGATCCCCTAAGGGGGCTGGACATCATTGAACATCTTTCCGGTAGCTCCTGCAGCCAAGCTATTTGCCTAACGTATTGCTTCATATGCTTTACTTTGGCTAAGAGAGGGATCTTGATCATCTCAGGATCTCCGTACTTTCTGCCCAGGCTTATGAAGATGATCAGCACCCATTGTCCTTCGAGACAGATGGATGACCACCACCACCACCACAAGTAGGCTGAAATTATATTTGTGTTCAGCTTCAAATGGTCTATCATAAACAAAAAAAATTGAGGAAGCAACACTTGAGGGGAAAAAAAACTTGTCTAGTTTTGTGCAATGGGAGTTGAGGAGTTTGATACTATCACTAAAGAGGTAGCTCTGAGCTAATTATTGGGCCTAAAGTTAGACAGGTCCCCTGGTCCTGATTAATGCATCCCAGGCTACTGAATAGAATGGCAGAAGTTAGAGAACCAATGTTTGTGATAACTCACCAAAATTCTTTGGATTTTGGGCAGGTCCTGGTGGATTGGAAGGCAGTGAATGTCATGCCATTGTATAAAAAAGGATTAAAGGCAGGTAACTAGTGGTCATCCATTTTAGTGGTTGTAGTCAGGAAAATGCTTGAAGATATCATTAAGAAGAAATGGCAAGATATCTGGATAGAAATGGTTTTATTAGACAAACACTGCATGGATTCAGGAAGGGCAGCACCTGTTTGATAAACTTATTGGAGTTATTTGAGAGGGGTGACCAGCACAGTGGATAGTGGGAAATGGGTAAATGTTGTATGCCTCGGTTTCTAGAAGGCATTGGATAAGATGTCAAACAAAAATCTCTCCATGAGATAACGGTGCATGGAATTGGGAGTAATCTATTGGCATGGATGGAGTATTGGTTAACCATTAAAAGGCGGAGAGTTGGAATAAATGGGTGTTCTGTGGTTGGCAGTCAGTGATGAGAAGAGTTTCACGGGGTCAGTGCTGACAAAGATGGCTTAAGTGAATAGGCAAGGATCTGGCAGATGGAGTAAATGTGAAGTCATCCTCTTAGGAAGGAAAAAAATAGATCTGCTTGTATCTTAATGGTGAAAAAATGTAGCATGCTGCTGTGCAGAGGGTCTTGGGAGTGCTTGTGCATGAATCACAAAAGGTTGATGTGCAGGTACAACAGGCCATCAAGAAGGCAAATGGAATGCTGGTCTTCATTGTTAGAGGGATAGAATTTGAAATGGGGAGGTTACAGGGTACATGACTGCACCTGAAATACTGTGTGCCGTTCAGTTCTCCATATTTGAGGAAATATCTACTGGCTTTGGAGGCAACATAGAGGAGGTTCATCAGATTGATCCTGCAGCTGAGGGGGTTAGCTTATGAGAATAGATTGAATCTTCTGGGATTATACTTGTTGAAATTCAGAATGAGAGGGGATCTTGTGGAAACAGATTTTTTCTTGTATGTCAGACAGACAGCTATTGGGGATGTAAATTTAGGACTGAAAAGATGAGGAAGTTGATAAAATGTACTCTGATAATTTACATTGAATTGCTTTTTCCAGAGTAGTCTGTCTGTGGAATCCCTCTGCCAGGGGTAGCTGTAGAAGCTACCCCATCAGATCTATTTAAGACAGATAGATTTTTGCATAGTAGGGGAATTGAGGATTAAGGGGGAAAAGGCAGGTGGGTAGACCTGAATCTAGGGTCAGATCAGTCGTGATCTTATTGGATGATGGAGCGGGCCAGATGGCCTACTACTGCCCCTATTTCTTGTTCTTATGAATGCAGAATAAAGTATTGAAGTTATGGAAAAAGCACAACGCAGGTAGACAATAAGGTCCAAGTCCAAGATAAGGTAGATTGGAGATCAAGAGAGCACCTTGTACCATGGAATAATTCAATAGTCACATGACAGCAGGATAGAGACTGTTTTGAGCCTGGTGATATGTGCTGATGGGCTTTTGTATCTTTGGCCTGATGGGACGGGGAAGAAGAGAGCGTATGTGGTGGGTTGGGTATGTCAGTCCCTCAGTAAAGCAGTGAACAAGTGTAGGAAGAGTCCATGGAGAGGAGGCTAATTTCTGTAATGTTTCTGCAGTTTCTTGTGGCCTTGGCAGAGAGCTGCCATCCTGATGGGATGCTCTCTATAGTGCATCTTACAAGAGCTGGTGAGTATTAAAGGGGACGTGCAAATTTCTTTCACTTCCTGAGCATATCGAGTGGCAAGGAGAGTACCATCTGCCTTGCATCCAGTTGCCACTACAAGGTTCCAAAATCAAGGCTGATCTCAGTGGCTTGGATTCAATACGTCTGTTTATAAACAGGAAAAAAAAAATTAAAAAAAAAAAATGAAATGCTGCTACATGTTTCTATCAAAACAAAGAGCAAGGAAATCACTCTGTTGTCAAGCCTTTGGTATCTTCCTTCATGCAATAAGGGACGTTAACACACAAATAACCTCATTTGTCTGAGTGAAAACTCTGTTGAAAAGAAGACAGAGCTAACAGTCCAACTCCTTGCTATCCACTCTAATTTTGATTTGGTGTTAGTGTTTTATTCCAGGCAGTAACCTCCTACAGATGAGTCTTGATATCTAGTGATGACAGATACGAGGCTTTTTATCCTGGCACATTTTCAAACACACTTCCTGAAGAAGGGTCTCTGCCTGAAACTTTGATTTACTATTTTCCATAGATGCTGCCTGGCCTGCTGAGTTCCTCTAGCATTTTGTATGTGTTGCTATGGATTTGCAGCATCTGCAGATTGTCTCATTTTTGTGGAGCCCTTCCAAATTACTGTCCATCTCATCCTGCACTGGAAATATTGCTGTTTCTTCATCTGTTGGAAAGATTGTTCTGGATCAACAATAGGATTCGATATTGCATCTTGGGTGTTAATAGGTGTGCAGTAAACACTGTTATATACATACACACATATACATACACTAGATTGAGTAATTTAATGATATATCTAATATGTACCTAATGTACATATTAGGTACATTGTTACTCAGTTTGGCTATTTGTAATAAAGAAATTTAAGTTGCTTAACTTTCTGTTTTTGGTTTGGCTAAAGGTAACTCTGAGTAAGGAGTTCCAAATACCTTCAGAAGAAGATAATATTCCTCTGAGTGAGCAAGCCACTTCAGAATTTACTGATTTTCAAGCATCAGATACTTCAAAAGTGAAGAAGATCAAAAGTAAGATCTTTCAGGGTTTGCATTTGTTCTTCTTTTGAAGGCCCAGCTCAATAACTCACTGTTAATGCAATAGAGGTAATATGTAAAGTTTGTATATATGGTTCTGCATTGAGAATAACTGTAATGGGTTATATTGTATCCTAAAGTACTTGGATAAATACTGCATAGTTGAGGATGGGAGACTTGTGGTACTGAGGTGAAGACAGACCTGTAATTCATGGATTTTTGTTTTTAAGTATAGAACTGAGGGTCCAATATTTGATGTTGAGGTACAGGGTTGGGGGGTGGGGGGAGGAAGTGATTGGCTGAAAAATAATGTTGCTGATGTTGAGTATTTATTTTCTTCAGCTCCTGAGTTCTCATCTGGGATAAGCCTGGACCTATTGACTCCACCTGTCTCTCACCAGGTAGGAATCTGTATTTGGCCATTCTCCAAACTTTGATTCACTTTATTGGATTCCTCAGGAATCTTGGTATTTTGTGTTGTTACTTAGTCTAGTCAATGCAACTAACTTGGTAGCGGCATGCTTGTCATGGAATTATCAACCGAGCATTTGCTGACTTTATTGATTGCAAGTACTTGCTTTAGGTCGCATCTGGCATTTCCAGTGGCAGATAATTTCCCTCCACACCGCTCTGACATGTTGGGAAATCATATACTCAGCAGGTTATAGCGGTGGTTTGTCTTTGCCTTCTGCCGGTTGAGTTTAAAGAGATCACCAGCTCTTGCAATGGATGACCAGGATGTTTAACTGCCTTGTCATGCTCTTAGTGCTCCACCAACGCTGCTGGCCTGCCTGCCTGTCTTGACTGTTGGACCATTAATCAGTGTCCTCCACTCCATCTGACAGGGCCAGACTTCACACACTGGGATAGGCAAATCCTTTACCTCACTGAGGGTCGAAGACCCGTCGGCTACCTTCACCTGGTTTGGCCCGTCTGCTGAGACGGTTTACCAGGGTGTGACCGCTGCGTGTGTTACAGCTACTTGGAGCCACAGGTGAGAGCTGAGCGCCAGGTGGGGACACCCTCCCTAGACAACCCATACACCCTGATTGCTAGGACAGCTTACTTTAATAACCTTGGCTTAAGAAAGAGGAAAAGAGGTAGACAGTGTTGGACGTGGAACACCTTTGATATTTCATGTCCAGTTCAAGGTGCTCCACTGGTATTTTGGCATTATAATAGAATGTTTTACATATGCCAAGCTGTCGCAAATAACCAGATGATTAGGAGTGGCTAATCTTTAAAGTTGAATGAGATTCTCTTGTTGATCAGCCTACAGAGCATCACTTGTAGTGATCCCAAAAGATCAGAGGAGCAGACATTATTTACCACTCACTTGTAGGATGGCATTTCCAGAGTGGTGCAGTCAGTGTCTCCTTGTGTACAATGGTTTGAGTATGCTGCTAAGAGAATCTTGCCTGATACTGCAATGTGTACAAACACTTTCCCTCATACTTGCTGAGAGTTTAATGTCAGGCTTTCATTAGTTCTCTGACTTCTTGATGGTGTACCCTGACAAGTGTTGTCTTCATACCAAGGACAGTGACTCTTCCAGCAGCACTTTCAGCCAAAGTCAGATTAACGCTCCCATTGAACCCAGGGCTGATGAGTCCTGGTGGGATCCAAGTTTGCTCAGTGAGTAATTGCTGGTAAATGTCACAAATAAGGCAAAGTCTGCAGATGCTGGCAACGCACACAAAATGCTGGAGAGGCTCAGCAGGACAGGCAGCATCTATGGAGAAGAGTACAGTTGAGGTCACCAGAAGACGCTCATGGAGTGAACACTGTTTTAGATTTGCTCCATAACCTTTACTTTTTTAACCCTTATTTAACTTATTTTTACCTACACCAGAAGATTCTTGCTACTTTTTTGGACTTTAAGAGTCTATTGTGAATTTTGAAGAAATGAATACTGAAATGGCTTTAAAATCTAAAGGGCGAGACCCTGGGAAAGATTCTAACGGCAATGGAGAGAAAAAAAGACCGATCCTAAGCGTACTGAATTGACTTGTGATACATTATTGGAGCTCTTGAGTGAAAAATTTGAAGAACAATGACAAACTTTCAAAGAAGATTTAAAGGCTTTCCATGATTCTCTGGATAAGATTGATCAAGAAGTTGAACAGCGTCAAACTCTAATCGCAACTCTGCAAGAGGATGCTTGGAAGTGAGACTTGAAAATCGAGAAACTGGAGCAGAAATTATCTTCGGCAATTAAACAGTTGAAAATACTTAAAGCCAAGAGTTTCGATTTTGAAAATCGGTCTAGAAGACAGAACTTGAGCATACTTGGTCTCCCGGAAGGTATCCAACAACCGGATCTCTTGAAGTATTTCACTCAACTTTTAAAGGATGCGTTCCCTTCCGTATTCCCAGAGTCCTCCATTACTTGATTGTACATACAGAATTCATACAGAATTATGCCCCGATCACCAAGTTCTTCATCTAAACCACCTGTTGTAATTGTTCGATTTAATTAGGTGCATGTTAAAGAGCACCTTATTCGGGCGTTTAGGGATGGTTAAATTGAGACAATTCCAATTTTGGCTTGTGGAGGATTTCAGCCCAGAAGTGACGAAGGTGCAGCTCGCTTTTAAACCTTTGATGTCTGAATGTTATGAGAAAAACCTAAAATCAGCGCTTTTATACCCTGCGAAACTTAGAATCTTGCCTTCGAATGCACCACGGCATGTTTTTCTCTCTATATCTGATGCTTGAAGCTTTCTGGATGAGAATTATCCTACTGCTTCGGATTCTTGTCTCTAATAAATGTATGGTTTTGATTGTTACAAGATAATTTTTGTTTTGTTTCTGGTTATTGGTGTAGGTTTATTTTACATTTAATATTCCAGTTAAAGTTTTTCTTTATCGACGTACTAATCTTTTTAATTTACTTTAACCATTGTAATTTATTTTTCATCATTATTATTAATCCTTGGAAGGTGAATTTTTTTTAACGTTTTAATATATATCTTTTTCATTTTTTGGGTAACTAAGATGGCGGTTTCTTTTCTAAAATATTTCTTGCTTTTTTAAAAAAAAATCCTCTTTTTTTGTCGTCTTCTTCCTAAAATGCCTTTCTTATCACATCTTAACTTTTATTTGTTCCGGTTTTAACCTGATTTATAAGTTACTAGTATTCATATTTTTTTTGTTTTTTTTTAACTTGCAATTATATTAAGAAGTCTGTTTTAGTATAGTGTTAACTACTTTTTAGGATTTTGGGTGGATTTTTTTTTCTCCTTTATATATCTGGAATCGCCTTCTGGAGACATGGGGGTAGATTTAGTCTCTTTTTTCCTGGCCTCCTTTAGGCTCAGGAGGGTCTCTTTTTCATGGGTGGTGGGTGGGAGGTTCCTTTCTAATTCCATTGCTCTTTTTATTTTTCTAGTTTTTTTCATTTGGGCTGATTTCAAACTACTAAAATGCCTGTCGTGTCGTCATTTCTGGGTCCTCCCCTTATTTTTGTTCCTCTTCCGGGTGCATGAGGTGAAATCTTTGGTTAACTTTGGTTAACTCTTTATATACCAAAAGGTTGATTTTAGAAATATGGCTCAGACCATTAAATTTGTCTCTTGGAATACTAATTGCTTAAACCATCCAATTAAACGGAAGAAGATTTTTAAAGTATTCCAAAGACGGAATGCTCATATTATTTTTCTACAAGAAACTCATGTGAGGAAAGAGGACAATCTACATTTTTTAAGGTTTTGGAGGGGTCAAATTCGAATGCCAAAGTAAAAGGAGTTTCAATTTTTATTGACTCCTCTATTACATTTGTTCAACACAATATTATTTCGAATCCGAGTGGTAGATTTTTGTTAATTACTGGGTTACTTTTTAATAAGAAGGTTGCTATGGTTAATGTTTATGCTCCAAATGTGGATTATCCTGATTTCTTTAAGTCTTTATTTACTTCTCTACCTAATCTAAATGAATATATGTTAATAATGGGTGGTGACTTCAACTGCTGTTTAAATCCTTTGCTGGATAGATCTATATCCATTCAGACTTTACCAAATAAGTTGGCCACTTACATCAATTCTTCTTTGAATGATAATGGAATTTTTGATATTTGGAGATTTCTGTATCCTAAGGACAAAGTTTTCATTTTTCTCACATTTATCATTCTTACTCGATAATTGACTATTTTTTCATTGACTCACGTTTTATTCCATCTGTAACTGGTTGTAATTATGACATTATAGCCATCTCTGATCATGCTCCAATGAACTTTCTATTAAATTAATGGACACAGCTTCTAGTACTAAGCAATGGCGATTTGATTCTACCTTACTGCAAGATCCGGATTTCATTAAACTTATGAAGGAACAGATTGATTTCTTTTCAACTAATTCCACAGATGAAATTTCCTGCGGAATACTTTGGGACACTTTTAAAGCATATATACGTGGACAGATTATCTCCTATTCTGTTGGTTTGAGAAAACGTATTAAGAAGGAAACTCTTTTATTGGTTGATAAGATTAAAGAAATTGACAAGAAATATTCAATTGCTCCTAGTAAGGAGCTTTACAAACAAAGGGTTGAGCTTCAAATGGAATACAGTTTATTACTTACATCTTCAATTGAAAATCAATTAATGAAAACCAGAACTGATTTTTACATACATAGTGATAAATTGGGTAAACTGTTAGCTAACCAATTGAAAAATGCTTCGGTTAAACGTAAAATTATTAAGATTCGTCAACAGAATGGTGAACTGACAGTTAACCATGATGAGATAAACAAATCTTTTCAAGATTTTTATACCTCCCTGTATCATTCTGAATTTCCTCATGATCATAATACCATGCATGATTTTCTTGGGAAATTGAATTTTCCAAAATTATCATCAGAAGAACTTTTAATATTAGAAACTCCTATTACAGATGCAGAAATTAAAGGTGTTGTTTCCTCTATGAATTCCGGGAAAGCACCAGGTCTAGATGGGTATACAGTGGGATTTTTAAAGTGTTTTTCCTCTACTCTTCCTCCTTGGTTATGCAAGATTTTTGAAGAAGCAGTTAGACTAGGTAAATTGCCACAATCTTTTTATAGAGCTTCCATTTCTTTAATTTTGAAAAAAGATAAAGACCCTACTGACTGTGCATCCTATAGACCAATATCCTAATCAAAGTAGATTCCAAGATCTTTTCCAAGTTATTGGCGACCGGGCTGGAGAAGGTATTAACTCAAATTATCTCGGAGGAACAAACTGGTTTTATTAAAAATCGCTTTTCTTTTTTCAATATTAGGAGATATTGAATATTGTTTATACTCCTTCACATAGCACCTCAGAATGTGTCATTTCATTAGATGCGGAGAAAGCATTTGATAGAGTTAAATGGCCATATTTATTTACTGTGCTTGAGAAGTTTAATTTTAGTCCGACATTTATATTCTGGATTAAATTGATATATCATACTCCAGTAGCCTCGGTTTTTACTACAATCAAAGATTTCCCTTTTTTTGTTTATTTCGGGGTACCAGGCAAGGCTGTCCTCTTAGTCCATTATTATTTGATATTGCTTTAGAACCTTTGGCAATTGCTATTAGCGAATCACCTAACATTTTTGGCATTACTCACGGGATGGATATACGTAAGTTATCATTATACGCAGATGACTTGTTATTATATATTTCTGATCCTGAGAAATCTATTCCTGCAGCTGTATCATTGTTGGCTCAGTTTAGTAATTTTTCTGGGTATAAATTGAATCTTAATAAGAGTGAATTGTTCCCCTTAAATAGACAGGTTCCAATTTATGGAAATTTACCTTTTAAATTAGTTAATGACTTTTTTATATACGGGGATTAAAATTACAAAAAATCATAAGGAGTTATTCAAGGTTAATTTTTTACCCTTAATTGATCAGATTAAATGTTTGTTTACTAAATGGTCACCATTGTCTTTATCTCTGATAGGTCAGATTAATGCTATTAAGATGATTATTTTACACAAGTTCTTGTATATATTTCAAGTGGTACCAATTTTTATTCTGAAATCCTTTTTTGACAAAGTTGATACAAAAATTTCCTCATATGGCAGAACATAAATCCTAGATTAGGTAAAAAATATTTAGAGAAGGCAAGGAAGGAAGGTGGATTGGCATTCCCTAATTTTAGATTTTATTATTGGGCAATTAATATTCGATATTTGAAATGTTGGTTAAAGGATTGGGATTTATCTCCTAGCCCTCATTGGGTAAATCTGGAAACTAAATCTGTACAAGGATTTTCATTGGGTTCTATTTTAGGGACTTCTCTTCCCTTTGCTCTTTCTAAATTGCATAAACGAATTGACAATCTGATAGTCAAACACACTTTACGTATATGGTTTCAATTTCGGAAATTTTTTGGGTTGTATCAATTTGTTTTAGCAATTCCTATTGAATCCAATTTCTTTTTTCATCCCTCTATTATGGACCAAGCTTATTCAGCTTGGAAGACTAAAGGAGTACTATGATTTTCTGATTTATTTTTGGATAATTGTTTTGTCTTTTGAACAATTATCTAATAAATATAATTTGCCCAGATCTTATTTTTTTAAGATATTTACAGGTTAGGAATTTCTTAAACACTGGACTTCCTACCTTTTCAAATCTTGATTCTTCGGGTAATTTGGAGAAATTGTTAGAACTAAATCCTTTTCAGAAAGGTGTAATATCAAATGTTTACAATATAATTATGAAAATATTTTCAGAGGCCTTTTATAAGATTAAAAATGATTGGGAAAGAGAACTTAACTTTACTATCCCTATTGAGAATTGGGATAAAATTCTTCAATTAGTTAATTTTCCTCTATATGTGCTAAACGTTCATTGATACAGTTTAAAGTTGTGCACAGGGCTCATATGTCCAAGGATAAATTGGCTTGTTTTTATTCCCATATAAATCCTATATGTGACAGATGTCATTCTGAGATAGCTTTAACTCGTATATTTTGGTCATGTACACTTTTGAAAAAATATTGGAAAGACATTTTTGATATTATTTCCACAGTATTGAACATTGATTTGCAACCTCATCCTATTATTGCAATCTTTGGTTTACCAATGATGGAGTCAATCCATTTATCATTTTCTGCTTGTCGGATGATTGCATTTCTTACATTAATGGCTAGAGGATCTATTCTTTTGAATTGGAAAGAAATTAATCCCCCTACCGTATTTCATTGGTTTTCTTTAACTATGTTATGTCTAAATTTGGAGAAAATTAGAAGTGTCATATATGACCCTTCTATTAAATTTGAAAAGATTTGGAGGCCATTTATTCAATATTTTCACATGATGTAATTTTTAAAAAAATATTTATTAAATTTTATAAATTACAAAGAATAAATGTAATAGTAAAATAGTAAGAAAGATAATATTAACCCTCCCCCCTTAACCCTTATCTAAAGAAAGAAGAGAAAGATTGCCTGGATATCGGAGGATCCCCACATGCTCCATGGAGTTCAAAATAATTTTGATATTTATTTTTTACTTTCCCCAATTACTATAATTTTATCTTCAAAGGACCTATGTATTTAATCCTATCTTTTGTAACCCAATCTCTCTTTAATTTCTTATGTTCTGTTTCTGTTAAATGTGTTTCTTGTTTAAAAAAAGAGCTATATCTCCTTTCATTTTCTTAATATATGTTAAAGCTCTTTTTCTTTTCACAGGTCCATTAATTCCATTAACATTAAAACTTAAAAAATTAAGTAAATTAATCATTCATAGTACCTTGGGAATTCTTTAAAATTCCCCATGTTACTATGAGTCTCTGTCCAATCATCCAGGCAAAAGAGAAGAAAAATAGAAAAAAGATAACTAATATATAAGAGAAAAAAAACAAAACACCCCCCTACTAATGCTGCAAATAAAAAGAACACAACATTACCCCCTCCCCCCCATTTTATGGGTCATGGCAATCACCATGATTGTACATGTGAAACTCGCAGCTATCGATCAGGAGCATCAGGAGCTCCCCCAGCTCCCCCGCAAAAAAAAAGAAAAATATATCAATAAAGAAAAGAAAAAAAAATTAATGTCTCTACTCTCAATTAATACTCCTTGACCGTTTTTTTTTCTTCTTATAAATGTCCATCAGGTCCAACCTTATTTCAGTCTTCATCATTAGTCCATTTCATTTCTATAATTCTTTAGTCCTCTTCATGGGCATCAGGTAATTCTTGTACAAATTCCTCCGCTTTCCGGTAGTCAACGAAGAATTTTCTTCCTCCATTATCCAGGAAAATTATCAATTTTGCTGGATAGCTCAATAAAAATTTATAGCCCTTTTCCCATAAAGATTTTTTCACTGGATTAAATTCCTTCCGCCTCTTCAACAGATCGTAGTTTGTCTGGATAAAAAAAAAACTCTTTTCCCTTCTACTATCAATGGCCCATTTCTCTTTTTAGCACCTTGAGTAGCTGCCTTCAAGATCATTTCTTTATCTTGATACCTTAAACATTTTATCAAAATTGATCTCGGATTTTGATCTTGTTGAGGTTGTGGTCTTAAAGCTCTGTGTGCTCTTTCAATTTCAATTACTTGACTTCCTTCTTTCATTTCCAAAATTTCCGGAATCCATTTTTGAAAGAATTTTTTTGGATTTTCTCCCTCTGTACCTTCCATAAGACCAACAATTTTAATATTATTTCGTCTTCTAGAGTTCTCAAGCGCATCCATTTTTTTCCATCATCTGTTTTCTTTCTGCTTTCCAGGCAAGCTTATCATATTCTATCTTTTCTATTCTTTCCGTGTTTTCTTCAATTTTTACTTCCATCTCTTTAACTTTATTATCCATCTTCTTTTGTTCTTCCACCACATTGTCAAGTGTATTCTGTATGCTGCTTATATCTGTTCTTATAGCTTTAAATTCATTCGCCATATCTGTTATTATAACTTTTAATTCCTTGATTTTATATATATCAGGATATCTTTTATGTCTCCTTTAATCTCTTCCTTTTCTTTTTCTTCTGGATTTCCCAAAGAGTCTGTTTCAACCTCCGACTCACTTTCAATTTCACTTCCAACCGTAGTTAAAGCTTGTATTTTTGTTAACACCTGTTCATGCATACTTTCGCGCATGCATTGTTCTTGCCGTTTCTTCTTAGAGACCGCCGACATTGCTGCAACTTCTTTTCCCGCAACATCAGAAGTGCCATGCACTTCGTCGGGAGAAGATCCAACTTGAGTCCAAGACTTCGCCAAGACGGTTACGCCTTTTTCCCCGCCGATTTGCGCAGTCTTCGAAGTAGTAGCTTTCTTCTGTTTCAGTTTAGGAGCCATATCAAAAGATAATCCTGAGTTGCTTATAAGTAGTTTCTAATAGATATTTGTTAACTCTTCTTTATTTAAACCTTATTTCATTACTTTTTGCGAGGGAGCTGGAATCCCAATGTCTCGACCCTACGTCATCACGTGACGTCCCCCACATGATGTAATTTGACCCTATTCCAATCCTATTTGTTTTTCCGGTTTTGATTTTTTATATATATTAGGATTGGAGTTGGGGACACTGATGATTTTGTAATTTTTTTATAGATACTATAAACAGCCCATTTTTTTCCTTTTCTTTCTTTAATAGTTGGTGGTTAGTTTAGTTTTTCTTAGGGTATTAATATTTTTTTTTCTTGTTCTCTTTTCTGTTTTTTTTTCCCCCAACATGATTCACCTAGTTTTTTTTTTGTTTCGTTTATGACATTTGTATCATTCATGATTTGGAAAGACTTAACTATATTGTACTTATTGCTTGTGTATCCTTTTATGTTCATTTTAATTTTGTAAGTTTGTAATCCCATTATCTATGTACTAATCTGATCATGGTGATATTAATAAAAAGATTGAAAAAGGGTACAGGCGACATTTTGGGCTGAGACCTTTCAGCAAGACTGAGTGAAATCAGCAAGCCAGTCCTGCTGAAGGGTCTCAGCCCAAAATGTCGACTGTACTCTTCTCCATAAATGCTGCCTGGCTTGTTGAGATCTTCCAGCATTTTTTGTGTGTTACTGGCTAATGTGTCACTTTGGTACAGTTGACAGCTGAAAATACAAGTTTGCAAAGGTCTGCTATTTTAATTAAGGTACTAAGTCTATGAAAATTAGAATATTTTTCATCAACATTTTATAAAGTGATTACTAAATGCTGGTTTTGTCCAGTTTTCTTTAAACTGAAAGATGAGAGACAGATTATCGTCAGGTCTCAGTTTACTTTGGGAGTTATCTTGGAACACTTGGAATATAAGCCATAGGCTAAATGGCCTCATTCTGCTACTATCGGGTCTGCTCTGTCATTTGGTACACAACCCTGAAGGGCACCTGTAGTGAGTGGCAGAGGTGAGGGAACCCACTCTTAGCACCTGCAGGTGATCTGACAGGAAGTCTAGGATCCAGTTACACAAGGTAGGGTAAAGGCCAAGGTCTCTGAGCTTTTTGTTGAGCCTGGAAGGAATTATGGTGTTGAAAGCTGAACTGTAGTCCAATCACAGCATTTCTCACATGACAGCATTTCCCAAAACTATTCCATCTGCCACATTTTTGCCCATTCTTTCAAGTTGTCAAAGTCCTGCTGCAATCGCATTACTTCCTTAGCACTACCTATCCCTCCACCTATCTTCGTATCATGTAACCATATGACAATTACAGCATGGAAACAGGCCATCTTGGCCCTTCTAGTCTGCCAAACGCTTACTCCCACCTAGTCCCGCTGACCTGAACTCAGTCCATAACCCTCCATTCCTTTCCTGTTCATATACCTATCCAATTTTAATTTAAATGACAATATAGAACCTGCCTCTACCACTTCTACAGGAAGCTCATTCCACACAGCTACCACTCTGAGTAAAGAAATTCCCCCTTGTGTTTCCCCTAAACTCTCAACTCGTGTCCTCTTGTTTGAATCTCCCCTACTCTCAATGGAAAAAAGCCTATCCATGTCAACTCTATCTATCCCCCTCATCATTTTAAATATCTCTATCAAGTTCCTCCTCAACCTTCTATGCTCCAAAGAATAAAGACTTGTTCAACCTTTCTCTGTAGCTTAGGTGCTGAAACCCAGGTTACATTCTAGTAAATCTCCTCTGTACTCTCTCTATTTTGTTGATATCCTTCCTATAATTCGGTGACCAGAACTGTACACAATACTCCAAATTTGGCCTTACCAATGCCTTGTACAATTTTAACATTACATCCCAACTCCTATACTCAATGCTCTGATTTATAAAGGCCAGCGTACCAAAAGCTTTCTTCACCACCCTATCCACATGAGATTCCACCTTCAGGGAACTATGCACCACTATTCCTAGATCACTCTGTTCTACTGCATTCTTCAATGCCCTACCATTTACCATGTATGTCCTATTTTGATTAGTCCTACCAAAATGTAGCACCTCACACTTATCAGCATTAAACTCCATCTGCCATCGTTCAGCCCACTCTTCTAACTGGCCTAAATCTCTCTGCAAACTTTGAAAACCTACTTCATTATCCACAACGCCACCTGTCTTAGTGTCATTTGCATACTTATCCAATTTACCACCCCACCATCCAGATTATTAATGTATATGACAAACAACATTGGACCCAATACGGATCCCTGAAGCACATCACTAGTCACCAGCCTCCAACCTGACAAAACAGTTATCCACCACTACTCTCTGGCATCTCCCATCTGCAAACTTGGCCACAAAGCCATCAATTGCATTATCTAAATCACTGACAAACAATGTGAAAAGCAGCGGTCCCAATACTGACCCTTGAGGAACACCACTAGACACTGGAACAGCCAACCGAAGAAAATGCCCCTTTTATTCCCTTTTGCTGCCTCCTGCCTATCAGCTCTATCCATGCAAGTATCTTTCCTGTAACACCATAGGATATGAAGCTAATAAATATTAATATATTAACTCTACAACTGAAGTAGACCACCACAATGTTTCATTTTGTATTGGTTCTTGAAGGACTTGTCTGATGAATTGGAAGCTGTCTTAAATTGAGGTTTTTAGTAATCCATATCTCAATTTTTACTATACCCCAATAAAAGCTCCATAAATCTGGTGATTCTAGTCTGAATAACCTAGTTTAGTTTATCTTTCTAATTTGAAGCTCAAAAATGTGTGCTATAGAAAAATAGACTGTAGTATGTGTATCTCCCTAACTGGTAATGTGACTGAGGTCACCCATGAAACATTATAATTCTTAGCAATTTGCATAAGATGTATCTAACCATTTGAATAGTAAGTTGGTTAAAGTATTATCAAGCTGTGTGTGCTCAGTGGTTGCATCTTACTGCCTTTTGCTATTTGTCATCAATTAGAAAATGATGTCACCCGTGATTAAGATCCCTCGTGGGACATCTGCAAAAGGACAGATTCCAGCAAATGAAGAAACAAAAGGTATTTGCTCCAAAGGTTAAGATTCAGAGGGGCTAAAATGATTAGCTTAATTTTTTTTCAATACAACTCCAGCAGTTAGTTGGAGGGTTATAAACAAATTTCTACCCAAGGTTTACATGCTGAGATTAAGGCTTCAAGTGTATATACTGGAGCTGCCTGTCTACACAGTGTGGGTGTGATGCACTCAAATGATACCACGTGTTCCTGGGAACATTGGATGAACTGCAGGAGCCTGAAGACCCAGACCTAATGATTCAGAAATGCTTCTTCCCTTCTTCCATCAGATTTCTGCAAGGTTCATAAACACTACCTCGTTATTCCTTTGTTGTACTTTATTTTCGTATCCAGAAAGTTAAACTTTCAGATACTTTTAAAGAAAAGTTTTCATGGTTACTTTCCACAAAGCCAATATCCCAGCAGACTATTTTCTGGATCACTGATGGGCAAATTCACAACAGAAGATCAGCATCTGTAAACACAAGAGATTCTGTAGATGCTGGAAATAAAGAGCAATGCCGTATGCTGGCGGAATACAGCTGGTCAGGCAGTACCTATGGAGGTAAGTAAACAGTTGGCATTTCAGGCTAAGACCTTTCAGGACTGGAAAGGAAGGGAGATGAAACAAAAATAAGATGGGGGAGGAGGACAAGATAGAAGACAGGTGAAGTTGGGAGATGATCAGTAGAAAGGCAAATAGCTGGAGAAGGAATCGGATAGAAGAAGAAAATGGATCATGGGAGAAGGAGAAGGAGAAGGTGATATGCAAGTGAGAAGTAGTAGTAAGAGGCCAGAGTTGAGAATGAAAAATTGGAAAGGGGGAGAAAATTTCCCAAAGTTGGAGAAACTCGTGTTCATGCCGTCAGGTTGGAGGCTACCTAGATGGAGTGAAGCTTAGGTTGGAGGAGCAAAGCGTGGTCTCATCATGGCAGAAGAGGAAGCCATGGACCAAAGCATCAAAATGGGAATTGGTATAGGATTTGAAATGCTTGGTCACTGGGTAATTTCACTTCTACTGGATGGAGGTACTTGAGAAAGTGGTTTCCCAATCTATGGCAGGTCTCTTCAATGTAGAAGAGACTGCATATGATGAGGACTATTAGGAGGACTATTTTGGGCCCTGAATGAACTAGAGGAGGTGAATGGGCTAGTGTTGTGTTTCTGCCACTATTAGAGTTGAGTGCCAGGATGGATGAATAGACAAGTAAATCACTGAGGGAGTAAATCCTGCAGAAGGTGGAGAGTGGGGGTTCAGGTTTTGCGGTAGGTTCCCATTGAAGTTGGTGAAAGTTGTAGAGAATGATGTATTGGACATCAAGGCTCATGGGGTGGTATATTAAAACAATGGAAACTCTATCTCTGTTAAGGCAATGGGAAGATGGGATAAGCACATTTAACTGGAATATAAAGGAGATGTAGGTGAGGGCAGCATCAATGGTGAAGGAAGGAAACCCTGTTCTTTTGAAATAGGAGGTGCAGAGTTCTTGTGAAGGTGTAGAAGCTCTGAACTAAACACAGAGTTAAACTGTAGTCAATGAAGGCAAGGATCGCAGTAAGATTAACCGTTTACTGTTCACTCTTCCACATTAACATATGGTGAAACCTGTTGATAAAACAATACAAAATATATACAGTATTTGTTTCCTTCTTGGCGTCACATTTACATCATAAATACTTGTAAAAGTAAAACTACAACAAACTATATTACATTAGTCTCATTAAAGTACAACATAGTCAGAACCTACCTATGCCATCAACAACTTTAAATACACTTCAACACAAACTATCCAGCAATGCTTTCAATAGCACAAGAAAATAAACTTTATCAACCATCATTACTTTTAACAGAATCAGTGTTAACATTTTTTACTTTAACATATCGATTGTCTTATGAACTTGCAGAGTTGCTTCTATGATGTTTCTTAGTGCATCGAATAAAACTTTTCTCGCGCTGATCCTGCACGCACAAGCCCCCGCCTTCCCATTTCTCCAAACCGGTATTTTCCCACAAGACGCGGAAAACTGGGTGTGATGTCATCGCATGCTGCGATACATTACAAACAATGAATTTACTTCCAACAACTGCAACGTAGCTATCAACCTTAACTTTAACTAGAAAATAATTACAAACAAATTACTAAAGCGAAAATGTAATAAAGCTAAATAAATGCCTTGAGGGCAACAGAGGGCATCTGTCCTAGAAAAGAAAGTCTCATCTTGGGAAAACAGAGATGAAGGAACTGAGAAAAGGGAATAGCACTTTTTTAATAGCATAGGTATAGGTAGGATAGCCATAGGAATTGGTAGGTTTATGAAAGATGTCGGTAGACAGATTGTCTCCAGTGATGGAGGTGGATCAAAAAAAGGAGAGAGGAGTCAGAAATAAACTAAGTGAATTCAAGGGCAGGGTGGAGGTTGGAGACAAATTTGATGAAATTGACAAATTCAGCATGGGTGCTGAGTTCCATCTCATGGAGGAGAGTGGTGGAGGAGAGAAACTAATTGGGAAGCAGAGATTTTAAGGCCTCCTTGTTGGGGGGATACAGTATATTGGATCTAGACATCCATAGTGAAAATTAGGTGATCATGGCCAGGGAACAAGAAGCTGAGGAAGTAGAGAACATGTGAAGCCTCACATGATGGTGGGAAGGGACAGAACCATCATTTATAATCTCATTTTATTATCATGTACATCATTCACTAGTATTCAGCTCCAGATTGCTGCCTCCTGATGTTGGACATGAATTGTATGTAAGCTTAAGCTCATGATGAGAACATTTGAAGTTCTGTGCTTATTCCATTTTGATTTTTACAGGTGATGTGGGGCAGCAGTCTGCAAATTCTCCCTTCACTGAGTACTACAATGATTCTATCAATATGGATGAAGGTAAACTCCATCTCCACATTATAAATGAGTCTGTTTACCTTAGTTGAGAAATGCCAAAAAAACTGTTTCATCTTAGCAATCTGGTTCTGTAAGAATGCCAAGATTCATGAGTCCTTTAACCTTGAGCAGAATAGAGTTCCTCAAAAAAAAAAGGAGCAAGTGATCTTTTGGAGCACATAAATGCAGCAATTTTATTGAATTAACCCATGTAAATGATTTTTAAATATCTATTGCAAAATGGATATTGAGTCATAATTTTGTTTTCAACTACTGAGCCCCTTTCTACTTGATTTGAGAAGAGCTGAATCTGAGAGTTGAACTCAAAGTGAGGGCCTTGAGCAGTTTTCTTTGTTGACTAGAGCTAGACGAAATGGAACAGAATGCTGAGAGATCTAAAGAGATGGAAGATGGAAGTCTGCATGATGGAAACCTCAGTGCTACACTACATGGATTCACTGAAAGAATGAAGCAGGAATTGACGGTAAAGTTGCTTAATTGACAAGGATATGAAAATTTTAAGGACCACATTTATTTATCACATTTAGTGACATTAATTTATTAGTGACCAAAACATGCAAGATCTGTGCAGTCAGATCTGAAGGTGGCTTGGTAAAACATGGAAACAGGTCAACAGCTCACTGATGTAAACCGTTCATTTACACCAATCCTACATTTGCTAGTTCTGTTTAATCAAACTTCACTGCGCTGTACCTGTCCTCTAGTTCTCTGCTTCAAAAGGATGCTACATGATTACATGCTAATTAAATCTAAAATTATCATTGTTTCTGTGAGACTTCCTGCTGCCTCACCCCTTTTCCAGAATTCCTTATGATGTGCAAATGTAGCAATTTGGTTATATCTCACTTGAAGGTGTGAGCTGAGCTACTGCCATATCTGGCAAACTGCAGATGGGTGCATGATGTTACTCTAGATGTGGATTAGTCCTGATTTGTGCATCACATTACCTCCAATTGTGTAGAGCCTTTAACACAGTAACATCTCCCCAGAAACTTCACAATAGTGATCTATCAAACATTATGTAAAACCAAGGTATAGACATTCCTTATGAATTCTTGCTGTAACACCAGACTCTATTTTCCTTTAATAAAACTGCACCAATCTCCAAAATAATAATTTAATCTGAAAAAGAATGCACCATACTGAAATGCCCATAATATTTACTACCCACCTTTTTCCATTTACAAAGAACTTCAGAATATTTTCCAGGGATATTTTCCTGTTCTTGCAAATCAAGGAATAATGAATGGTACACAATGAACTGTTAAGTAAAATGCCTAAAAGGAATAGGCTCCAGACATTGTCCAGACATTCAGAAATAGTGGAGCAATTAGGAAGTCACAGTGGTGAGGGGTAGGCTCATGCAATGGGAAAGACAGTGAAGGTAGGAGCACTGTAGTGGAGGGTTAGTGTGGGTAGCAATGGAGAAAAGTGGCAAGTTAATTTGGAGACCTTGGAATAGTAAAGCCCAAGTATATGGGTTTTGGCAGCTCCAGGTGTGAGATGAGCTGGAAGCAGGTGATAGTTAAGAGATGAAATGGATGGTCTTATTAATGCAGATGAAATGAGGTTGAAATAAAGGCTGCTTCAGACCGGCCAAATATAAGAATGTACTAAGTTTGTAGATGAAAGCCAAAGGTAATGCCCTTATGATTCTCAGTGTTTAGATGGGGAAATGTTTGCTCTTGTGGTCCTGGAGGTGGACTGGGTAACAAGTCAACGGTGGTGGTGTTGCTGTGATATCTGAGTAATGAACATGTGCAACTTGATATTGCAGAGGGATGGTGTGTAGCTGAGAAGATCATGGATAGAGTGATTCCAGCAAGGGTCACACTGATCTAACACGGCATGAGGATGAAAGGTTATATATGTCTCTCTGTACTGCTATTATTGCCAGTGTAGGAGCCAGCTAGGCACATAGAAGAACACAAAATAGGAGCAGGAAGAGTTTCTGCCATTCAATATGAGCGCGGCCGATCTAAGCTTTCTTCTACTCCTGGAATCCACAAGTCCTGAAGCATCCTTGGTGGTTCCAGAATCTGACAGACTGTGGCCTGTGATGTGATTTTAAAGAAGAACTGGAATTGATGTTTTGTGTACTCATTCTCTCTCACTGGTTGTGAAAGGCACTCTATAAATGTGTAACATTAAGGATTAGGCATGGCACTGATGGACCAAGAGGCCTCCCCTACTGTATTAGACTAAATAATTAGCTTGTAAGGGATTGGTGATAAATGTCAAGAATTTCTCCATTTTAGGTTTGGTGATGACCTTGTATCCTCTAAGTGATACTGTGATTTCATTAATGAAATGTTCTGATTAGTTTTGTTACAGGAACATGGAGCAATACACCAGGCAGTCCCGGCAATCTACTGAAAAGTTTGCTATGCTGATGAGACAAATACACACCTATAGGTCTGGACCGCTTTGTACAAGACTGTTAATGGTCATTTGTAGCACCTTTCTGTACATGAATTTTTCCAAAATTGTTATTGGATTGTTACTGTTTAATTTGGAATGTATTCTTGGTAATCTTTGTCAGTTTGCTGGAAACTTGTCCATTATTTTTGCCTTGTCAACTAATTTCATAATAGGGCATCTACTTTTGGCACAAGAGGCCCATTGTGTCTATACTTACAGAACCTCCTCCCACCTTCTCACTCTGGGACTGGAGTCTGCCTCCCAGTCTACTCATTCTCTTCCACCCTTGATGTTTCACTTTCATTAGAGGTAAATGCTACTTCTTTGCTTTGACAGCAATGGAAATGGAGACATTCAACAATTTGGGACCAAAGGCATGAGCAATCTTGAACTAATTGGATGTTGGAATCAAACCCCCACCATTGCTTGTGCTTCAGTGTTCTCTACACCAGTGTTGTGTGGTACCAATCAGATTATTTTGACTAGTGCAGCAAAAGTAGTAACATACAGTAGTTTTAGAACTTTAATTTTCAAGCAGGATAATTTTTCATGTGTATTTTGCTGTGTATAACATAACTTTTTTCCTGAAAGGTTACAGAAATTGAGCATGTATAAATCAATTATTGACAACGATCTGAAGGACCTTGAGGAAGATGTGCAAACTCTGAAAAACTTGGAAGAAAATTTTGTATGTGAGCATTTTGTTTTTAATGACCCATTTGCAATTTCTCTCCTTCTATCATTTAAATGTCCTTTTTCTCCCCCTGTCCAAAACTAGAACCATTGGAAGCAGCAGTCTATGATGTTATCACAGTTTTATGAGAAGTGGCAGCAAAGGTAAAGTTAAGAGTGTTTGTGATTTTCTTTTTTGTCCCCATTTTTCTCTCTGCACATAACCATGTTCTTAATTTACCTAGAGAGATTCAAAGTTATACACCGCAAGAACAAGCCTTTGGCTGAATGTGTCCATTCTGAATGTGTTCAAGCTAGTCCTGTTTGGTGCATATGTCTCATATCAGAGGTTCCCAACCTTTTTTATGCCATGTAACTTTACCATTAATAGAGGGGATCATGAACCCCAAGTTGGGAACTCCTGCTCTAAATCTTTTCTATCAATGTACCTGCACAAATGTCTTTTAAACATTGTAATTGTCTCGCCTCTACATCTTCCTTTCCCTCTCTATGCATATGCGTATACATATACAACCATCTGTGTGGAAAAATTTTTTCTCTTGGATCCCTTTTAAATCTTTCACCTCTCACCTGGGATAAAGACTGACTCCACATTATCTGTTCTAGTGATTTTGCAATCCTCTAAAAGGTCATTCAGATTTTCACTCCTCAATAACTTGCACTGCATTCCTGGTAACATCCTTAAGTTTTAAGTGATTTGTAAAAAGAAACCTAGAGGGGAATTACTGAGTTTGAAGAAGTTCCCCAAAGATGAGTGAAAGAAATGGTGGATGTATGACCACCTGAAGTCTAGAGAGGTTGAAGATGGTGTGAGCAAATCCATTGGATTTGAATAAAGGATAGGAATTTAGATTTTAGAATGAGGTGCAGAGCTAGTGCAGAGATTAAGTTGTCAGAATGTTCTCCCAGGGTTCTGTGCTAACAATCAATACAACAGAATTTAAATCTCACTGTGGAATCTGAGGAAGGGAAGACTGAATAGAGGCGACCACAAATAAACTACCGGATTATTGTAAATCTTCATCAGATTTACTGACATCCTTGAAAGAGTCATAGAATCATACAGTGGAGACAGGCCTTTTGGCCCATCTTGTCCATTCTGATTAACTTGTTCAGCGAGCTAGTCTCATCTGCCTGTATTGGTCCCTTAGCCCTTTAAATTTCACCCATCCATCTACATAAGTAGATGTTACTGATGTGCCTGCCTCAGCCTGGCAGCTCAGTACAACTATGCACCACCTTTGTGTGGGAAAAAATCTGCCTGATGTTCCTTTTAAATTTCTTGCCTCTGATCTGACACTTTTAACCTCTTGTTTTAAACACTCCATACCTGAGGGAGAAAATATTGTTTTCACTATGTCTGTGCCTCTCAATATCTTGCATGCCACTATCAATTCACCCCCTCTCCTATGTTTGGAATTAAAGTCTTAGTCTACACGGCCACTCATTGTAACTCAGGCTTCCAGGTCCAGGGAACATCCCTGTAGTAAATGCAGTTCTCATTCAGTCCAGCAAAGTCCACTTAAGTGAGAAACTTAAAAAGCCATTTAGAGTTGGGCAGTAAATGGTAACCTTGCCATTTTTTGGAAAAATATTAAATGAATAATTGAAGGAGTTGTGCAAAATAGGTGATTTTTCCATCAAATATCTATTGGAGGAAGATGGCAGGTTGAGTAGCATCTTTCTGAGGGGGAAGGGATTGTTAATGTTTTTGGTTGAAACCTTGCATCAGGTTTGAGTGGGGAAAGGAGATAAATGAGTACAAAGAGAAGGAAATGGGTGAGATGGGTTACTGGAGCTGATTGGTGGACCACTGAGGAGTGAACGGTGACGTGCAGAGTGAGCTGGAGGGGAGGGTTAGAGTTGGCAGTTGGGTGATGAGGGAAATGGAGTTGAAGGAAGGATAAAGGTGGAGACAGCTGCTGGAGGGAGATGAGGTGGAACACAAAGGGCCATCTGTGCTGGAATCTAAGTAAGGAAGATTATGGGAGCCTTTGGGAGGGTATGGCAAATGGAACTAGAACCAAAGGGGTGGAGGCCATGGTAAGTTATATGTGTAAGAGAGGTTGCAGTACAAAGATAAATAATTCAGTGATGGGGAAAGGAGGAGGATGGAAAGGAATGAGGGGGCTGAAGAAAGGGGCAATTGTGGTAAACTATTTATACCTGTCTGGACCACGCCCCACTGCTGACTGCTCCTGTGGCTCCTCCCACAGACCCCGGTATAAAGGCGATTGGAGGCACTGCTCCTCCCTCAGTCTCCAAGATGTCATGGTCCCTTTTGCTGCTAATAAAAGCCTATTGTTCACCTCCCATCTCCGAGAGTTATTGATGGTGCATCAGCAATACTCTGCAGGGGAAGATTGCCCAAGACTGGATAACTGTTAATGACAGTTGATGGCATCTTCATGAACTCCCACAGTCCCCAATGACACTGATTTCAGATTCTGAGACCATATGAGAGCATCCTTTGGGAGGGTGAAACCAGAGTATTTAACTCAGAAGGGTTACCTGACTGAGTAATGAAGACCTGTACTAATCAACTGACTGGAGTGCTCATTGAGATTAACCTCTCATTTTGGAAGTCTGGGGCACCCACCTTAAAGCAAGCTTCAATTATACCAGTGCTTAAGAACTTGGTAGCCTACCTGTAGCACTATCTCCCTGTAGAATCCACTGTGATGAAGTGCTTTGAGAGGTTGGTAATGAAGCATCAGCTCTTGCCTGAGAAGTAACTTGGATCCACTCCAATTTACTTAACATCACAACAGGTCTACAGCACATGACTTTTCATTGGCTCTTCACTCAACTCTGGAGCATCTGAACAGTGAAGACACATACATCAGGATGCTCTTTATTGACTACAGCTCAGCATTCAGTATTATCATCCCCTGAAACTAATTAATAAGCTTTAAGACCTAGACCTCAATGCCCTTTTGCAACTGAATCTTCTATTTTCTTATCAACAAAGGTGCACCGCAATGCTGTCTGCTAAGCCCCCTGTCTACTCTACACTTGGGACTGTGAGGCTAAGCATAACTCTAATGCTGTATTTTCAGTTTGCTGATGACACCACTGTCATTGGCCGAGTCAAAGGTAGTGACAAATCAGCATGTAGGATGGAGTTCGAAAATCTGGCTGAGTGATGCCACACTAATAATCTCACTCAATGTCAGCAAGACAAAAGAGCTGATTGACTTTCAGGAGGAGGAAATTGGAGGTCCTTGAGCCAGTCCTCATCAGGGGATCAGTGGTGGAGATGGTCAGCAACTTTAAATTCCTCGGTGTAATGATTTCTGAGAATCTGTCCTGGAAACAGCATGTAAATACCATAACAAAGAAAGCACAGCAATGCCAATGCTTAAGTTTGCCAAGATTTAGTGTGTTATTTAAAACTTTGGCAAATTTCTGTAGATATATGTTAGTGAGTAGATTGACTGATTGGTGTTTCCATACCAGGTCATAAGACAATGTCCTTGGTTGGGAAAAAAAGCAGACAAAAAGTAGTGAATAAGAGGTTCAGGACCACATCAACAGGCTGAGAAACAGTTATTAAATCTGTGCATATTTGTGTGTGTTTCTAAATAAATAAGTAAATCATAGTCTCACACGGCAGAAAAACTGCCCTTCAGCCCACCCAATACATGCCAGCCATGCTAATTCCATTGGCCAGCATTGGGTCAATGTCCCTCTTTTCTTAACCAAGTACTAAATTACACTTGTATCTATCTCTATCAATGTGTGTGTCAAGGAATTTGACCTTCAGATCTCCTTTTAAGTTTCCCTTCTCTCATAAACTGGTGCTCACATACCCTGGTGAAAAGACTATGTCCCTCATTTTCAATAAAAATTGAGGTTAGAGGATTGAAAAATCTAAAATAGGCCCCTCATTATTTTATAAGTTTCATTTAGGTTTTTGATATTTTGGTCCTGTATCTTTTCAGTGTCTTTGGCATCTGCAGAAAGCTTCTCAATAGTCTATATTTCAGTCTGAATTGAGAAAACCTGGGCTATATTTGACCAATTTCTAAATTCCTTTTGAGAATTATTGCCCTGTTTGTGGGGGAGGGGTTGGAAATGAAAGATTGGATGAAGCAGTGTGTGTTCTTTACCTGGTGAAATGTCTCGCCCAACATTGATCTGTATGCAGTGTACCTTGGGCGTGAATCCCTATGAATTAAATGGGATTTCTTCAATTTTCAGTGAAGAAATTGACAGAAAGATTGATTTATATCTAGATTGTAAATAATATGTAAGAATGCTGGCTTTAGAACCTTAAGAAATTAAAAAAAAAACAACAAAATTACAGCAGAATGTCATTCCTTTTGCCCAGGTAGTTGGGATTTGCAATCACTCTTCACCTGAGTGTGCCAGTGGGGGGGGGGGGGGGGGGAGAGGGGGTGTGGATGATTACAGGTCCTTGTGTTGAGCTTCCCTTGGTCAATTCTCCTTGTCTTTTGTAAATGTTAAGTTGCAGTACTTGTTTCCACTTTTGTTTTATTTCATTGACAGAATGAATATGTTGATCTCATCTCAGAAGATAAACCAGGACTATCCAAATGAATGTGACTTGCCATGAGGAATGTGTAATGAAACCCATTTGGCTGTAGTTAAAAATCCATGGCCTGGGACTTTAATAGAATTAGCATTTTTGCCACTTGTATTTCTCCTGTATAATTTTTGAGTTCGTATGGTTCAAAGTGAAGGTATTAAATGTCAATATTGAGCTTTCATTTGTTTAACTGAGGTGAAATTTAATCTATTCCTCCTGTTCCAAAATGAGTGATTTGTTGGTTACCGTGTTTAATAAAATTTCCACTTGCTCTGTGGGGAGAAAGTGTTTTGTAAAGTTTAGAGGAATGAGGGGCAGTATTATTAAAATCAGTTGCAAGGGGATTGCCTCCCTGACCAAGGGCTCTGGAACCAGGAGGCACAAGTTGGTATAAAGGAAGATGGCTTTTGCACTGAAATTTCATATTGATGATGCTGAACTTGGAATTTTCTGTCCAGGTGAGCTGGAGAGGCTCATGCTGCAAATTAGTTAAAATAGCGCTCCACAGATTTCTGGATGTTAAGGAGATTGAGGGAATTCAGAGAAGGGGATAGAAATATTTTACAATCTAGTAAAACATCCTGGCTGATCTTCTAACTTTGGTGCAAGCTTTCTATTTTCCCAGTGTCCTTGTAGAACGTTGTTCTAAGATAGATCTTTCATCTTTATCTCAGGAGACAGCTTATCTACTAATGTCTATTATAAACCCACAGACTCTCACAGCTACCTGGACTACACCTCTTCCCCTCTATAACTTGTAAAAATGCCCCTTCTCTCAATTCCATCACCTCTGCCACAACTGCTCTCAGGATGAGGCTTTTCATTTAGAACATGGGAGATATCCTCCTTCAAAGTAAAGGGCTCCCTTCCTCCATCATCAATGTAGCCCTCGACTGCATCTCTTCCATTTCACGCATGTCTGCTCTCACCCCATCCTCCCACCACCCTACTAGTGTTAGGGTTTCTTTTGTCCTCACCTACCACCCCACCAGCCTCCCTGTCCAGCACAATTCTCTGGAAATGATGCCATCTCCAATGGGATCCCACCCCCAAGCACATTCTTACCACCAACACCCCCCCCCCCACCAAACTTGCTGCTTTCCACAGGGATCACTCCCTCGTGATTCCCTTATCCATTCATCCCTCCCCACTGATCTCACTCCTGCCACTTAACCTTGCAAGTGTAACAAGTGCTACACCTGCCCCTACACCTCCTCCCTCACTACCATTCAGAGCCCTAAACAGTCCTTCTAGGTGAGGTGCCAGTTAACCAGTGAGTCTGTCTGGGTCATATACTGTGTCCATATATGGCCTTCTGTATATCGGTGAGATCCAATGTAAATTGGGAGACAGCTTCACCAAGCACCAATGCTCCAACTGCCAGAAGAAGTGGGATCTCCAATTTAATTCCATTTCCCATTCTGATATGTCTATCTATGGCCTCCTTTACTGCCATGATGTGGCCACACTCAGGCTGGAGGAGCAACATGTTCTCCATAATCTGTCTGGGTAGCATCCAACCTGATGGCATGAACATCAATTTCTTGAACTTCTGGTAATGCCCATCCCCTATTCCCTCTCACCTGATCTCCTCACCTCCCTTTGGTTCTCCTCCCCTCTTCTTTCTTCCATGACATTCTGTCCGCTCCTGTTGGATTAATCCCTTCTCCAGCCCTGTATATTTTTCAACAACCAACTTCCCAGCTGTTTACTTCAACCCACCTCCCAGTTTCACCTATTTCTCCTCCGACACCCCCCATCCTTTAACTCTACTCATCTTTTTTTTTCTCTCCAGTCCTGATGAAGGGTTTTTGTCTGAAATGTCAACTGAACTCTCTTCCACAGATGCTGCTTGGCCTGCTGAGTTAACTCCAGCATTTTGTGCATGGTGCTTGGATTTCCAGAATCTGCAGTTTTTCTCTTGCTTATAAAATAGTTGGGAGCCATGTGGCTTAGAGATTAGACATTTGCAGTGCAGAAATATGCCCTCATCAGCCCATTTAATCAGTGAAAATTTATTGCCTCTTTTTACATTAATCCTACATTAGTGAGAATTAAAAAAAAAAGATTAACTTCCCCCTGATTCTACCATTCACCTACACCCTGCAGTGGCTGATTAGCTCCTGTCTTTGGGATGTGGGAGGAAACCAGAGCACCTGGAGGAAACCTCCACAGTCACAGGGAGAGTGTGCAAACTCCACACAGTCAGCAGCTGAGGTCAGGATTGAAACTGGGTGTTTAGTGCTCCAAGGTAGCAGCTATACTTGTACCACCCAAACCTCTGAAGTCAGTTCAGATATCTGCGCGCATGTCCACGTCCACAGTGGGTTGCCCAGGGTGGGCTACTAATGGAGGTGGGGGGGTGTGCTCTAGGACTTGAATGTGATGCTCTCGCAACTTGAATGTGAAGCACTGGCACTGGAATCCCCATGCCCCATATTGGCAGATACCAGGTTCAGTCACAGACCTCCTGTTCTGTATCCGTCATGAGAAAATCAGCGGATGTTGGAAATCCAAAGCCACTCACACACTCACTCTGCAGGTCAGGCAGCAACTATGTAAATGAAAGGTAATTTACCATTTGTGCATTTATTTTGCCAGTTTCTTCATTTCAGCTTGTGAAATGATGCATTTGTGTTCATTGATCCACACCTCTCCCTGACCCATCTGGAATTTTTAGAATAGTGCTGTTGGTGCCTAAATTGCTTGTACAATGGTGAACAAATGAGAGGACCCTGCACTCCAGTCTTGGCAAACCTGCTTCTCCTCTATCCTGCACTCTGTGGTCTATCCATTGCTAAATTGGGTTAATGTATGTTTAATATAATCATTGGTAGTGAGGCAATGACTCTTTGGTCATTTGGTTTGGTGTTGGGTTTCCCTTGTTAAACATGTAGTATTCAAAGTACATTCACTGTATTCAACCCTGAGATTCATTTATTGTGGGCATTTTCAGTAAATTCAAGAATTATGATAGAATCAGTGAAAGACCGCACCCAGGGCAGACAAGCAGCCGATGTGCAAACGACAACAAACTTTGCACAAACTTTTCCATCGTTTTATAAGGGTAATAGGAGAGGTAGACCACAATATGAAAATTTACCTCCCTGATGCTGCACACTACATGCTCCTGCTTTGCAGCAACCACCTCTGCTTAATATGGTTACATACCCAGAGATCTGATGGGAGCATTGAGGTAAAGTCTGACACCAAATGACTAGTTAGGACTTGAGCCAAAATCTGTTCAAAATGGTTTGTTACATGTGCAAACTTTGGTAGAATTCATCCTTTACATGTTATGGAGAAGTTAGAGGGCGAGTTCTGGAAATAAAGGTACTAATTTGGGTAGAATGAGACTAGGATTAATTGAGTTCCATGAGTAGTAGGAACTCTGAGATAGTAAGATGTGACGGATTTGTTGGGCTAATTCATTAATTATTTTGAGAAATAGTTAACATTTTGTCTGGGAACCTTCTCGGTGTGTTTCTCTATTTGTGGACCAGTTGAGTTGAAGATTTTCCCTTGTGCTTTATCATTATTTCACATCGACAGCAGCTATAGTTTTGGTTTTAAACATTATTTCAAATTTGATGGTCACTAGTTTATTGTCCTCAGAAGTGAAAGGTGAACAAAACTACATAAATCAGTGCATAGGCAACAAGACTGTTGATCTGTTGCTTAGTTTATGAATGTTTTGATAGAAGCTATAAACAGATTACCAATCTCTTCACTAACCTTTGCATCAATTACTTTAAATTCCTACCTCCTTGAAGGGAAATAGCATCTTCCTACTTGTTTTGCAACAAGCTCTGGATATTTACCTTTCTACCCTCTGCAAATTTTGATATTGTGCCTAGATCATTGGGATGAATTATGAATAGTGATCCTTCTGTACTTGAGTAGTCCCTCAGGATCAATGGTGGCTGGATTTTCTTCTAGTTTTGAAGCCCCGAGGTGGGAATGTAGACTCTGCACCAGTGGGGTGGGAAGCAGTGGTAGGTCACTCAGTAGTTTGTAAAATGGTGAATTTCTGCTACAAGTGTAAGGTTATTGTGTCATTCCAATACATGAATCTCACTCAATGTACATCATGACCCCTTTCCAGTTGGCTTCTGTTCCCTTGTACTTTAAACAGGCTGTCTCTTGCTCAATGCAATGATGTCAACACCAAAGGCTTTGAGTTCCAGAGCTATGACATCAAAGTAGCATTCAGCTCTTCAGTGTTGGGATTGTCCAAGAAGAACCTTGCATACAAGACTCCAAGTTTGGACAGCAGAATTAGTTCCCTTTAACATGGTAGGTGTTTTACATAAGCTCCTACCTGGGCTTCAGGGCAAGATACTAATCTAGTGGCATAGGAGATCAAGACTTGTTTAAACTTGGGACACATTCGTTAGATTATGTTTTGAATAAAAGGAAATAGTTTTGATCTTAAATTTCCTTTGAGTTCAAGTATGAATTTTAATAGAATTTGTTAAACATTTTGCTCTTCCGCCATTTCTATAACTGCAATGTGGCCAAATATTTTGGGCTGCTTCTGCTGTTCAGAGTCAAGATTTAAGAATCCACTTCAAAGTTTCCAGATTGGCCTTCTGTGACTGTAAATTCTGTTTCTCTTTGGACATCCAATTGTCCAGCTGAGTTGGCATAATTTTGTAATAGTGGAAAAAAAGGCATCCCTGTATTCAGTAGATGGTTAAGCCTGGGTGCCACAGTAGTGTGGGAGTTAGCTCAGGGCGTTTCAGAGTTTGGAGTTCAAATCTGGCATCATTCTGTAAGGAGTCTTGATACGTTCTCTCTGTGGAATGTGTGGGTTTTCCCCATCTGCTCTGGTTTCCTCCCATAATTACGAAGACTGACTGGCTAGGTTAATTGGTCATTGTAAATGATCCTGTGATTAGGTTAGGGTTAATCTGGGTTTTGCAGGTTGCTGGGGCAGTTTGGCTCAAAGGACCCACTTAGATTATAATTCCTGATATGAGCATGAAAACCTATAACCAATTTCAGCAGTCATTCCCTGATTCTTGACTGCTTGAGGCGATGCTGACTTCTGCTAGACTGTAATGTTGTTAACTAGTGCTTTCATGGATAAGTCACACCAAACATCTCCCCATGTTCTGGACTGCCACAAGGGAGTGCTGCAGAATCTGATCTCTCGCACGGACTGAGCAGTTACCAGATTGACTGATGATGAATAAAACACTACGTTATGCTTAAATTGCAGTTCAGAGATAGTCAAGTTGGTCTTTATTACCTCCAGCTATAAATGTGTTGTAATAGATTTGTTGCAAGATGTACTGCCTTAATATTCAGTTTTCCAATCTGTTCCCCACACATTACCATCAGAGTGAAGTTGTCTTTAACTCTTATCCGTATAATTAGTGATGTTGAGTTTTTATTAAACATTTTAAAATGATTATACAAACAGCTAATTCAAAGAGTAAAAAGTTTACATTTGCAAAAATTCTGCATTCAAAGATTTTAAACATCAAGTAGAAAAGTCAATCTAAAGATGGAAAAAACAACTTTAGATAAAAAAAAATTCAGAAATTTGAGTTGTAATTAAGTTATGTTTCGGTTCTAGATACATAGTAAGGTAGTTCTACAAACTTCCTGTAAAATTGGCTGCATTTACTGAAAACTGGGGAAGCGACTAATTAGATCGTTTTAATTTTAAATGTTTAAGAGTGAAGCAAATTCTTTTAAGACTGAGGTAGGATCTGGAATGTAATTATTTAAATTTGAATGTTATGCATTGTGTATAATGAGAAAACCTTTAATCAAACCATAATAGTTTCACTTGCATTTTTAGCTCTAGTCTACAGCAGTGAGACAAATACAACTTGGTAGCAGTACTTTGCTCTTGTACTAATATTAATCCTCCTTCATGGATATGCTGCCATTGGTCTTTACGTGGCCACTGTAGAGCCCATTGTTTAACTCTCCCAGAACAGGGGTGATCTTTCCATTGCATTGTGTTTTGCTGTATGCCTGTGGACAAAATGGGAAGGAATGAGCGTTACTAAATTAGTCACGGTTACTGACTTTGTGTGTAGTAATAATAATGCAATAACCAAATATTTTAGCTGCCAAGCAATTTCAAAACATCTTAATGGTGACATCTGTTCATTGAAGATGGTTGAGAGCTTCTGGTTGTAAGGTGTAAATATCACCGATCATTAAGCCTGGTCCAGCCACAAAAAGCCCACTACTTCCTCAGAAGACTAAGGATATTTGACAAGTCACTGATGATCTTCAAGTTTTATAGATGACCAAGAGGTTGGTAAACATTCTGGTGCAAGATGGCAATAAATTGAAGTTATGAACGCAGCCTGGTTCTATGCACAAATTAGCTTCCCCTTATTGAGGAGTGCTTGATGGTTCTATGCCTGCATCCTTATTGCCTGGGTGTAGAAGAATGTGGGATGGGTGGGGAGAGAAATCTCACTGAAACTTATTAAATATTGAAAGGCAGAGTGGAATTGGAGAGGATGTTTCCAGTGGTGGCAGTGTCCAGGATCACAGGCTCAGCCTCAGAATAGAAGGATGTTCCTTTTAGAACAGATGAGGAGGAAATTCTTTAGTCAGAGGATCATGAATCAATTTGTTGCCACAATTGGCTGTGGAGGCCAAGTTATTGGGTACATTTAAAGTGGAGGTTGATTGTTTCTTGATTAGTAAGGATGGTAATAGTTACAAAGGGAAGGCAGGAGAATGGGGTTGAGAAGAAAAATCAATTATCCACGATCAAATGACAGAGGAAACTTGACCAAATAGTCTAATTCTGCGTGTATGTGTTATGAACTCTTGACTCTTCCTGCTGCCTTGGGAAAGTGGTTGACATAGTCATGGACTTCTCCAACCCTAGTCATTCTTGATTTTTCACTCTCCTACTGGCAGAACATACAAATGTTTGAACATGTACCACCAGATAAAAGGACAGCTATCTTGCCACTATCAGGCCTCTCATACACTAAGGAGTTTTTAGCACTTTGACACATGCATACACTAGCAATATGTTGTAAGTTTGGGAGTGTCAGGGGGCAGAAGTGAATGCAGTTGCAATTACTAGGAAGAAAATTTTTTTCCCCAAACACAGTAAAAGAGATGCAAGAGTAGGCATTGGTCTATTAGAAAATGATGCTGGAGAGGTAGTAATGGCGGACGAATACAAGTATTTTGCATCAGTCTTCAGTGGAAGGCACTAGCAATAGCCATAACTTAAGAGTGTTGGGTGCAGAAGCGTGTGCAGTTGCTACTACTTGGAAGAAGGTACTTGGAAACTGAAAGGTCTGAAGGTGGATAAGTCACCTGGACTAGGTGGACTACACCCCAGGGTGCTGAAAGAGTTCATGGAGGCATTAGTAATGACCTTTCAAGAATCGATTGATTCTGGAATGGTTCCGGAAGACTGAGAAATTGCAAATATCATTCCACTCTTCAAGAAGGAAGGGAGGCAAAAGAAAGGAAGTTAGAGGCTAGTTAGTCTTCTCAGTGGTTGGGGAAAATGTTGGAGTCTATTTTTAAGGATATGGTTTCAGGGTACCTGGAGGTGCATGATAAAATGGGCCAAAGTAAGTGTGATTTCTTTAAGGAAAAACCTTGCCTGATAAATCTGATAGAACTCTCTGAAGAAATAACAAGCAAGATAGACAAAGGAGAATCAGTGAACGTTGTGTACTTAGATTTTCAGAAGGCCTTTGACAAGGTGCCACAATGAGGCTGTTTACCAAGTTAAGAGCCCATGGTATTACAGGAAAGATAACAGTATGGATGGGTAGAGCATGCCTGACTGGCAGGAGGCAAAAAGTGTCAATCAAAGGGAGTCTTTTCTGATTGGCTGCTGGTGACTACTGGTGTTCTGTAGCGATTGGTGTTGGGACCACTTTTTAAATTGTATGTCAGTGATTTGGATGACTGACTTGATGGCTTTGTGGCTAAGTCAGTGGACAATATGAAGATGGGTGCAGGGGCAAGAAGTGTTGCAGAAGCAGGGAGGCTGTAAGAGTACTTGGACAATATGGGAGAAAAGGCAAAGAAGTAGCAGGTGGAATACAATGTCGGGAAATGCATGAGCATGCACTTTGGTAGAAGGAATAAAAGCATTTTATTTTTTAAACGGGGAGAAATTTTAAAAATCAGAGGTGCAAAGGGACATGGGAGACCTCGTGCAGGATTCCCTAAAGGTTAATTTGCAGGTTGAGTTGGTGGTGAGGAAGGCAAATGCAATGTTTGCATTCATTTCAAGAAGACTAGAATATAAAAGCAAGAATGTGATGCTGAGGCTTTATAAGACACTGGTGAGGCCTCACTTGGGAGTATTGTGAGCAATTCAGGGCCCCTTGTTTAAGAAGGGATGAGCTGACATTGGAGAGGGTCTAGAGGAGGATCACAAGAATGATTCCAGGAGTGAAAGGGTTATTGGATGAGGAGTGTTTGATGGCTCTTGGCCTATACTCTGTACTCACTGGAATCTAGAAGAAAGTGGGTGGGTGGGGAGTGGAGAATCTCATTGAAACCTATTGAATGTTGAAAGGCCTAGATAGAGTGGATGTGGAGATGATGTTTCCTATGGTGGGGGGGGGGGGTCTAGAACCAGAGGGCACATTCTCAGAATAGAGGAACATTCATTTAGAACAGCGGAGGAATTTCTTTAGCCAGAGGATGGTGAACATGTGGGATTTGTTGCCACAGGGGCTGTGGAAGCTAGGTAATTGAGTGTATTTAAGGTAGAGGTTGAAAGTTTCTTGATTAGTCAATGAGTGAAAGGCTATTGGGTTGAGGGAAATGGATCAACCATTATGAAATGGTGGAGCAGATTTAATGGGCTGAATGGCCTAATTCTGTTCCTTTGTCTTGCGGTCATATGGTCTTATAAATCAAAGTATTGACTGCAGGAGTTGGAGTGTTATGTTTTAAGTTGTATAAGATGTTGGTAAGGCCAAATTTGGGACATTGTGTGCAGTTCTGGTCACCTATCTACAGGAAAGATTTCAGTAAGATTGGGAAGAGTACAGAGAAAACTTAAAAGGATATTGCTGAGATTTGAGGACCTGGGTTATAGAGAAATGTTGAATAGTTTAGGACTTACTTCTACACTCGAGGGAATAATGGCAGAAGATCTGATAGGTATACAAAATTATAGATATTGTAGATGAGACAAATGCTTTGGGCTTTTCCACTGAGACTGGATGAGACTAGAACTGGAGATAAAATATTTAAAGGGAATCTGAGGGGGAGCTTCTTCACTCAGAGGGTGTTGACAGTGTGGAATGAATTGCTAGTGGAGTGGTAGATTTGAGTTTGATTTCAACATTGAAGTGAACTTTGGATAAGTACATGGATGGGAGGAAATGGAGGGTTATGGTCCAAGTGTGGGTTGATGAGATTAGACTGAAAATTAGTTCAGCACAAAATGGGTGAGCTAAAGAGCTCTATGAACGTGTCTATGGCTGAGCAACAGATTGTTAATCATTTTACAGACATGTTCCATGATATACAGTATGCTTATCTGACCTACCAACTATACAGTTTCTCAGAATTGCAGTGGTTTTTATTGGTGCTGTCTGATGGAGTAACTGGACAGGATGATGGGGGCACAGTGTGAGGTGAGGGAAGGGAAGGGAGAGGGAGATGGCACTCTGACAGACGAAGCTTGGTTTGATTTCCTACCTATTGTGTGGCCACTGGCTCACTGTGCAGGACTACTGGGGACGATGTTGGTTCTTGACAGGCAGAAGAATACAGTCTGGGACTGGTTCCCATTCCTTGCCCGGGAACTGACTTGATTAAATGTCGTCCTGTTCACCCCAGAGCACTTGAGGATTGGATTGGGTGAAAGGAATGAATGTGGCAGCAAGGAACTGAAGGGAAGCTAAATCTACATATCCCACCCAAAATGCAACACGTTCTAAGTGTTCAATGTTAGTAGAGATTGTAACCTACCTCATTGAGTGTCAAAGTGGTTGGGTGAAAAATTAGATATATGAACCAATTTGGGAAGGGAGGAATGCAGAGATTTGGGATGGTAGTTTAGAACAGTGTTACAAAGATAGCAAATCTACAGAGAACTTGAGAATTTTAAATTGTATTGTTACTGGCTCAAGGCAAGACTGTTTCAATTGTACTATTAAAAGTAGTTTTTTAAACCAATGTGAGTGTTCTAAACAGTATTTTCTTATCACTTCAGCAAAACAAAAGTGAAAATACAGAAATGTAATAAATTGTATTTAGCTTTCCATGGGCTACAAGAACTTTCACAAGGATGTGATTAACATTTCCTCTTACCTTCCTGTAAAAATTTATGAACAGGATGACCAACGTAGCCATATAAGAAGACTGGAACAATAAACAGCCAAGGGGGAATCCACAAGGCTTTATCACTGCACTCATTGTGTGGATAATTGTGAGCACAAACTGTACCTGGGGAGCCAAATGTCAAAATGTATTTTTGCCAGCTCTTTATCAATACATATTAAGTTCATACAATTCACTCGCGCAAGAATTCAAGTTTACAATGTCCACAGATAGGTGCTTCTGATAACACAAAGTATAATTAGTTTATTTATAAGATAAGGTTTAGTAAATTTATTCAGTTCAGACTTGGCCCAGAAGTCATTGTGCAAAAAGTCTGGTTGGCAAATATTTTAATGCTGATTCCCATTCCTGTATCTCATGTTGGTCTATGGCCCCCTCTTGTGCCAAGATAAGGCAACCCTCAGGGTGCAGCACCACCTTATATTCTGTTTGAGTAACCTCCAATCAGATGGCACAGATATAGATTTCTCCAACTAACAGTTTAAAAAAAAGTTATTTCCCTCCTCTTTCCCCCCCCCCCTCACTCTGGCCTCTTAGCTCCTCTTACCTGCCTATCACCTCCCCCTAGATCCACTCCTACCTCCCTTTATCCTATGGTTCACTCCCTTCTATCAAATTCCTTCCACTCCAATCTTTATCTTTGCTACCCACCTTCTAGCTATCCTCCTTTCCCTACCCTGACCTTTTTATTCTAGCATCTTCTCCCTTCCTTTCCAGTCCCGAAGAAGAGTCTTGGCTCAAAAAGTTGACTGTTCATTCACTTCCATCAATGCTGCCTGACCTGGTTTCCTCCACATTTTGTGTTCGTTGCATTGGCTTTCCAGCATCTGTAGACTTCATCTTTCATATTGTGCAAGATCTGTTTCATTTATTGAATTTACAGCTTTCCCTAGTGTGCTTTATGTATGAAAGTAAATTTTTCATGAGAAAAACCTGCATTTACATTACCTAGAAGTCAATTGGTTTTATCTCTCAAGAGCTTTCATACAATGTCTTAAGCATTAGAACAGGCAAATAAAGGACTGGATCGTGAGATAAAAGTAGTAGGTGCTGAATCCTTCACACTTACTGCAGTGAGACTGGCTATTTTCCCACCTTGCCACCATATTCTTCAATTCTCCCATGTTCCAAAAATCTACTAATTTCATCCATCTGTGCCTACCTAGAGAAGAGCATTTCAAAGATGCACAACCTGCTAGGTAAAGAAATTTCATCTGACCTCTGTAATAAAGGCCCGATCATATGTACCCAAGTCAAGCCTTCCTGTTGGGTTAGGCACCCAGTCCAGTGATAAAACATAAACACGTTCAACTGTGAGGACAGTTGCAATGTATTCATCTTTTTTTTTACTTGTGATGACTAACATTACAGCAGGAACACGTGCATTTGAGTGGGGTCACCAACTTTGTAGGAACAGGTAAGTGCAAAACTGACTTAATGTTCTGAATTGATTTACAACAAGTATGAAGAACTTTTATTTTTATTAACAAATCTATTAAACAGTTTTCAAATTACTAAATATCAAAGATTTTAAAAATTGTTTCAAAGGCATTGAGCTCGGCAAGCTGTCACAGTATCTGCCACTTCAGGGTCAATTGCTTCTTGAGGTCTGCTCTTAAGTATTCTGAGGTCAGGAAAAGAGAGTACTGTAGGAATAGCAAGCCCAATCAAGTACATTTCAGCTGAATTCACTTCTGCCTGACACTCTTGAACATCTGGCACACTGTGTCCTTCACAATGAAGACTGATGCAAAATATTTATTCAATTTATCTGCCATTTCCTTGTTCCCATTACTACCTCACCAGTGTTATTTTCCAGCTGTCTAATATCTACTCTTGCTTCTCTTTTACTCTTTATATCTGATCTTAAAAAAATCTTGTGGTCCTTTTTTATATAATTTGCCAGCTTTTCTATTTCATCTTTTCTTTCCTTATCACTTCTTAGTTGCCTTCTGTTGATTTTTGAAAGCTTCCCACACCTCTAGTTTCCCACTAACTTTTTCTATATGATATGCCTTCTCTGTTGCTTTTATACTCTTTGACTTCCCTTGTCAGCCATCCTCCCTTTAGAATACTACTTCATCTTCAGGATGTATTTTCCTTCACCTTCCAAATTGCTCCCAGAAACTCCAGCCATTTTTGTTCTGCTGTCCTCCCTGCTGGTGTATCCTTCCAATCAACTTTGGCTAGCTCGTCTCTCATGTCTCTTTGTTGTTCCCTTTATTCCACTGTAATATTGGTGCATTTGATTTTAGTTCCTTCCCCTCAAACTGCAGGGTGAATTCTATAATATTATGATCATTGTCTACTAAGGGTTCCTTCAACTTAAGGTCCTTAATCAAATCTAGTTTATTACACAACCCCCAATCTAGAATTGTTTTCCCCGGTGAGCTCAACCACAAGCTGCTCTAAAAAGCCATACTGTAGGTATTAAAAAATAAATTTCCTCTTTTGTGATCCAGTACCAACCTGAGTTTTTTTTTCCCCTAGCCAGTGCACCTGCATATTGAAATCCCTATGGTTATTGCAACATAGCCCTTTTTACCTCTTCTTGTAATTTGTACCCCATATATAGTGGCTACTTGTTAGTCCTGTATATAACTTCCATCAGGGTCTTGCATCTTCTTTACTCTCCACAAGGAATCTCTATCTTTTGATCCTATGTCACCTCTTTCCAAGGATTTGATTTCAATTTTTTTAAAACATTCAGAGTCACTCCACCCTCTCTGGATACCTGCCTGCTCTTTTGAAACAATGGGTATACTTGGATGTTAAGCCCCTAACTATGATCTTCCCTCAGCCACGACTCTGATGCCCACAATGTTGTACCTGCCAATCTCTGACTGTGCTGGATGATCATTACCTTATTCCGTTACTACTTGCATTTAAATATCACACCTTCAGTCCTGCATTTATCACCCTTTCAATCTTGCCCCCATTTTGTTTATTCTGTAGACTTCCATAACTTTCCTTCCCCTTCACTTTATCCTCATTTTTCCAAATGGTTTAACCCATCCCACTGACTGCAATTCTCTCATCTGCTTATCCTTCCTCACACTCCCCCTACACCTTGAATCTACTTTTGTATATCCATTCTCTGCCCTATCGCATCGGTCCCATTCCCCTGCCAAATTAAACCCTCATCAAAAGCTCTCGCAAGCTTGTCCACAAGGATATTGGTGCCCTTGCATTTAGGTGGAACCTGTCCTTTTTGTATTGGAGCCTTATGGCTAGTGGTGTGCTGCAAAGATCACTGCTAGGTCCATTGTTGCCCGTCATCTACATCAACAATCCTGATGACAATGTCCACACGCACACCACCCTCTGAGTGTTCCCCCTCATGTTCTGTTTAGCAGTTCACCTTTCACCCTTACCTTATGACCTCTAGTTCTAGTCTCACCCAACCTCAGGGAACGTGCAAGCAGGCTTTTCACACTATCTCTACGCCTCATTTTTGTATACATCTTTCAAATCTCCCTTCATTCTCCTACATGCTGGGGAATAATGTCCTAACCTATTCAACCTTTCCTTATACTTCAGGTCTTCAAGTACTGGCAACATTTTTGTAAATTTTCTCTACACTCTTTCAATCTTATTAATATCTTTCCTGAAGGTAGGTGACCAGAACTGTACCCAGTACTCCAAATTAGGCCTCACCAATGTCTTATTTAACTTCAACATAACACTCCAACTCCTGAACTCTATACTTTGATTTATGAAGGCCAATATACTAAAAGCTTTCTTTATGACCCTGTCTGCTTTTAATGAACTAAGAATGTGTATTCCCAGATCCCTTTTCCACTGCACTCCTCAGAGTGCCCCACCACTCATCATGCGAGTCCTACTTGCTTTGTCCTCAAAGTTAATACCTTGCACTTGTCTGTATTAAATTCCATCTGTCATTTTTTTAGCCCATTTTTCTAGCTGGTCCAGATTCTACTGCAAGTTTTGACAGTCTTTCTTGCTGTCTAATACACCTCCAATCTTGGTGTCATCCAAAAAGTTGCAAATCCAGATCATTTAATATGGATGATGAACAACGGACCCAGCACTGATTCCTGTGGCACAACATTTGTCAAAGGCCTCTGGTCAGAAATGCAAGCATCTACAATCATTCTCTGACTTCTCACAACCAATTTCTGGGGAGAAGGCAGGAGGTTGGGATTGAGAGGGATAAGCCATGATGAACTGGCAGAGTGTACTCAATGGGCTAAACTGCTCAATTCTGCTCCTATATCTTTTGATCTTCTGTGAAGCCAATGTCTAATCTAATTTACTACCTCATCCTGAATGCTAAGCAACTTTAGGTGGGACCTTGTCAAAAGCCTTGTAGACATCATCCACTGCCTTCATCAACTCTCCTGGGAGCCTCCTTGGAAAAACCCCATGTAAGATTGGTTATTCATGACCTACCACACACAAAACCATGTTGACTATCCCTAATCAGTCCCTAGGTATCTATCTAAATACTTGTATATCTGATCTCTTACAATAGTTTCCAGTAACCTGCCCATGAGTGATGTCAGGCTTACCGGCCTATAATTCGCTAGCTTGTTTTCACAGCCTTTCTTCAACAGAAAATATTATCTATCCTTCAATCTTCTGGCACCTCAACCTTCACTAAAGATGTTTTAAATATCTCTGCTCAGCCCCTACAGTTTCTGCACTAGCCTCCCACAGGTCTGAGGGAATATCTGTGGATTTATCCACTCTAATTTGCCTCAAGAGAGCCTCCATTGTAATCTGTATAGGGTCCTCACTGCTGCTTTGCCTCACTTTGATAGTCTCTGTCCATTTCCTGATGTGGAGAAGGTTGAGTACTTCATGTTCCTAGATGTCACACTGACAGCATGGCCAGGAAGCCACACCAACACTTCTACTACATCTGAAAACATAAGAAATTTGTGTCCCTGATGACCCTCACCAATTTTTACAGATGCACCACAGAAAGCATTCAATCCAGATACATCAGAGCTTCATATATCAACTGCTGTGCTCAAGACTGCAAAAGAAATTTGCAGGGATTTGTGAATACAGCACTATCTGTCACATAAACTAACCTCCTCTCCATTGACTCTGTACTTTGTGCTGCCTTGGGAAACAGCCAACACAATCAAAGACCCCCCACTACCCAGTTCATTCTTTCTTCACCCCTCTCACATCAGATATCAGATAAAAGATGAGAGTTTAAGAGAATGGCTTAAGGAAAGCTTCTATCCCACTGCTGACAGAAATTTGAATGGACCTCTCAACCTGCCTTGCACTGCATTCTCTATTACTATAGATTCAAGATCGTTTAATGTCATTTCCAGTACACAAGTGTAGAGAACAAAATAACTGTTACTCCAGACCTGATGCAGCACAAAAAAAATCTCAAAATAAAGAACACAATAAATACACAAGCTAGCCTGTACACATTGATTGTATGTCTATAAAGTGACATTAGGCACAGGAGTGTCTGTATACAAGTTGATGATAAAGTAGTGGTGGAGTGCTGGGTTAGTGGGTGGAGACATTCATCAGCCTTACTGCTTGGGGAAAGTAACTGTTTTTGAGTCCGGTGCTCTTGGGGCATGATGCTAATTCTGCTGCAATAGATAAAATGCTGGAAGAACTTTACGGGTCAGGCAGCATCTGTGGAGAGAAATTGACAGTTGATGATTTTGTTCATGCAGGACTAGAAACAAAGGGAGTTTGCCAATATGAAAGATCTAATTGAACTTAATTATAGAAGGAAAAGGAGCTTATGCCTACTCAAACAAAGGTAGATCTTTCAGCGGGGCTATGACTGAATACCATGTATCAGCAGGAAGGATGTGGGTTTCCCTTGGTACTGGAGGGATAGAGGTGTGGATATTCCTGGTGGTGGAAAGAGAGGCTGTAAGTTGTTGTGTTGTTTCTTGGAGCAATCCAATATCTAGGCCTTAATCTTTTCAGTAATATACACTATGGCCCTTAATTAGGTATACCCAGACTCCATTTTGCAGCAAATGCAGTGAGACGAGTTTTTACTGCGGCTCCATTTTTTTATATCTTACATTCCACTGATTGATTGGTTTTAAGTTTGAAGATTCATTATTTCTGTTGAAAGATTTATGACTTAACCACGATGGCAGGAAGTCGATCTGGTATTGAATTGAGAAGCGGCAAGACTTTTCCCGAAACTGAACAAACAGAACAAGTAAAGAAGTCGGAGGAACTTGTTACTTCAGCAGTAATATTCTCTTCAATACAAGATATGAAATTTGAATTTGGTTCACTTAATACTAAGATTGATAAACTGACGGATGCTAATGGGAAGCTTGAAAAATCCATCTTTACTGTTCAAGAATCTCTGAAGAATTTGGACTTTCAATTTCAGACGTTCAAACAGACTACCCATCGAATATAGAGGGAACAGGAACTATTCAGAACAAGAATTGGAGGTGTCATTTATGAAAGTTAATGATGTTACCTTGGAATTATCAATAACGAAGAAAAAAATGATTGATTTAGACAGCAGAGTGTGCCGGAGGAATTTCCTTTTATTGGGTTTGCCTGAAAATACTGAAACTGGTGACCTGTAAAAGTTCTTCTCTGATATGCTGTATTCACTTCTTAGTGAGATCCTTGAAGTGAACCCTGTGCTCAACACAGCGCACAGAATTCCGAGATCCTGGCGTTCATTGGAACTTTGTCCAAGACCACTCATACTTTGCTTCCATTATTCTACAACCAAAGAAGCCATACTCCGAGAGGCTAGAAAAAGAAGGAAACTAATATACAATTCAACTGAAATTCGTATACTGGAAGATTTTCCTCCTGAGATTTTTGCCGAAAGAAGGAAATATCGGGAAGTCATGATTCAATTGTATAAAATAAATTGCCGTCCGTCACTTTGCTACCCCGCTCGTCTAATAATTTTTTCCTCATGATTCTCAGACACAGAGGATTCTTTCTCCAAATGAGTGGTGGGAATTTATTAAAAATTTTAAAGTTATGCCGATTGTAACCTGAACAGGTAATTTTGAGCTGGGAGATGTTTATAGATACTTTGAGGAAAGTCTATTCTATGCTTTATGGATGTTCGTACAGGACTTGGTTGACTTAATCCTTTTCTTTATTAATAATTGGTATATATGCATAGTTGCTTTGAAGAAAACCTGTATTACATTTTATGGATGTCCACACAGGACCTGATCTGATTTAATTTTTTTTCCTCTCTTTCTCGCTTGTTTTAACATTAATATAGCTCTTGGTTTGTTTTTTATTTTTATATATATATTCACTTTTTTGTATAACTTGTAAGTTCTCTTTATTAAAAAAAAACTTTAGTTGTAATATATTATTTGCTTGGATATATTCTTTTCTGAATATATGATTCATACACTAGATGAATTTAAGATGGCCGTCACTAGTTACATTTTAATTATTGTTAGACATAACATTACAGTATTTGAAATGTTTTCATCTCTTGTGTTTGGAATCGGTGAGGTAAACATACTTTGTTAATATAGCTGCAAAATGGAGGATGGGGTTAAGGGTTATTAGGTTTAGCTTGTGGCCTGCCTGTTGGGTCGCTATTATTCCGGCTTTGGGGGGTGGGGCTATTAGATAAATTTTTTTCTCAATTGGGCAATTCTAAGAGGTTACATTTTCTATCAATCATGACGTCACTTCCAGTCAAGTCTGTGTTTTTTTTCCTTCTAGATCTAGTGTGCGCTTGCGCAATAGCTTTCTTTATAAAACTTTGAATTAAATTCTAAATATGGATACTAATAAAATCAATATTACTACTTGGAATTTGAATGGCATGCATCATCCTATTAAGCATAATAAGATTTTTAAGAAATTAAAAACATTTCATGCGGATATCATTTTTGCGCAAGGGACTCGTGTACGGAGACAGGATGAAGATAGCTTTCATAAATTTTGGAAGGGACCTTTATCATTCCTTATCAACAAATAAAGTTAGAGGGGTATCTATTTTTGTTAATTCTAAAATCCCTTTTGTACACTTTAATACTGTAACTGATTTGATTGGAAGATATTTAATTGTCACTGGTTTATTATGCAGTCAAAAGGTAGCTCTGGTGTGTGTTTACGCATCTAATTCAGACAGTGCTGAATTTTTTAAGAAGCTTTTTCTAAGCTACCAAATCTAAATGAATATAAATTGATCTAGGGTGGTGACTTTAACTGTTGCCTTAATCTGGCGATTGACAGGTCATCAACCAATCCGTTGCTTCCTAATAAAGCGGCGACCTGTATTAACTCTTTAAAATATGGCCTGGTCGATATCTGGAGATATAAACACCCTAATGACAAAGATTTTTCTTTTTTCACACACGTTCATCATAAATATTCAAGAATTGATTATTTTTTTTCTAGATACAGGGTTGTTATACTCTGTTGACGAGTGTGAGAATGATATCATTGTGCTGTCAGATAATGCACCTGTGAAATTAACCCTGAAGCTCTCTGATAATTTTCTGAAATTAATTAAACTTTACAACTCCTCCCTTGAAGTGTCAGACACCCTGAGCCAATAGGCCGGTCCTGGACTTATTTCCACTTGGAATAATTTACTTACTATTTAATTATTTATGGTTTTTTTAATATTGCTATATTTCTACACTATGCTTGGTTGGTGCGACTATAATGAAACCCAATTTCCCTCGGGATCAATAAAGTATGTCTGTCTGAAAATGTCACAGTGGAGATTGAATCCTGTATTGTTACAGGATCCAGCTTTTGTTAGTTTTATCAAGGAGCAAATTTCTATATTTGTTGAACTTAATACAACTGAAGGTATGTCAAATTTGGTTATAGGGGATACGATGAAATCCTTTATCAAGGGAGAAATAATTTCATATTCAGCAGGTTTAAGGAGGAAACCCAGAGTGGAACTTTTAGTAATTACTAATAAAGCAGAGAGATAGATAAAGCGTACTCAGTAAGACCTAGTGGAGACCTATATAACGAAAGGGTTGAACTCCAAACACAATATGACTTGCTTTTGACCTTCCCCATTGAGCAGCAAATTTTAAAAACTAAATGTCAATTTTATATACATGGGGACATATCAGATAAACTGTTGGCTGGTCAGCTAAAGGCAAATATGGTCAGAAGACAGATTTTGAAAATACGTAGATCAGATAGAACTGAAACATTAGACCTCATGAAATTAATAAGGTATTTATGGATTTTTATTCTAATCTTAATAAATCTGAATTCCCTGATACTATTATAAATAGATTTTTGCAGAAATTAAATATACCTAAAATTTCCACTCAAGATATTAATGTACTAGATGCACCTATTAAACAAGAGGAAATAGCCAAGGCTATATCCTCTATGCAATTAGGGAAAGCACCGGGACCAGATGGATATACAGTGGAATTTTATAAGACCTTTAATGAAATGCTTACATCACATCTTTGTCAGACCTTCACTGATTCTGTATCTTATGGGAATCTTCCAAAAACTTTTTATGAGGCATCAATTTCATTGATTCCTAAAAAAAAGGACGATTTATCTGAATGTGCCTCTTATAGACCAATTTCCCTATTGAATTTGGATTTTAAAATTCTCTCTAAAATTTTAGCTAATAAACGAGATTTTTTGACAACTTATCTCAAATGATCAAACTGGATTTATTAAAAATAGGTATTGACATTTTAATATTTGAAGTTTGTTTAATATTATTTATTCTCCCTCAGTCAAATAATCTGAATGTGTTGTTTCTCTTGATGCAGAGGAAGCCTTTGACAGGGTGGAATGGCCTTATTTGTTTCAGGTTTTGGAGAGCTTTAACTTTGGTTCAGGATTTATTTCCTGGATCAAACTGATTTATCAAGCCCTGATAGCAGCGGTTATAACTAACAACCAAAAATTTCCTTAGATTATATTGAGGAACTTGTCAGGGTTGCCCTCTTAGCCCTTTATTATTTAATTTGGTTTTAGAACCACTTGCTATTGCTCTTAGGGATTCTAACTCTGTTCAGGGTATTAAGAGAAGGGATAAATTACATAAGGTTTCGTTATACACAGATGATTAATTAGTTTATATTTCAGACCTTGGGAAATCTATTCCCTCTATGCTACCCATATTTGCTGAATTCAGTATTTTCTTTGGATATAAAATAAATTTACATAAAAGTAAATTACGTACTATTAATAATTATTCTGATTATTATGATCAAATACCTTTTAATATTGCTAAAAATTACTTTACCTATCTTGGTATTAAAATTACTAAAAATTTTAATAGAACATAGAATAGTACAGCATGTTACAGGCCCTTTGGCCCACAATGTTGTGCTGACTCTCAAACCCTGCCTTCCATATAACCCCCCACATTAAATTCCCCCATGTACCTGTCAAAGATTTATATAAGTATAATTTTCTTCCTCTAATTGAATATACTAAACAAATGCTTTCTAAATGGTTGCCTATGATGATGTCGTTAATTGGTCAAATATATGCTGTAAAAATGGTAATTTTACTGAAATTTCTATATACGTTTCAAGCTGTTCCATCCTTGGTCCCGAAAACATTCTTTGATAGAATAGATTCTATGATCCTGTCATATATCTGGAATAATAAGAGTTCTAGATTGAGTAAACCATTATTGCAAAAATCAAAAAAAAGATGGAGGATTGGCATTACCAAACTTCAGATTTTACTATTGGGCAGTTAATATTCGTTATATTACTTTTTGGATTTGCGGTATAGATGATCAAGATTGTCCTTCATGGTTGGACCCATTGTTAGACATACATTAAAAATTTGGTTTCAGCTTTGCAGACTTTTTGATTTAAATAACTTTGTTCTCTCTAGTAATATCCATTTTAACTATTTTTTTACCATTAATTCTGGATAAGGCCTTTTTAATAGGGAAAACTACGGGAATAAAAACATTTAGATTTTATTTTAGAGAATTGTTTAATGCCTTTTTCACAGCCAGTGGATAAATATATCTAATGCGCAATTTTTTAGATATTTACAAGTTAGGAGTTTTCTACGAGATTTATTACCGAATTACCCATTTGTTCATTTACCAAATATGATAGATGTTATTCTTCAGCTTAAACCATCTCAAAAAGGATTGATAGCCATTATATATTTATAAACGGCTTATGAATTTACGAATGATGTCTAATAATAAGGTTAAACGTGCTTGGAAACTGGAACTTCAGGAGTCACTTTCAGATGATCAATGGAATAAAATTTATAATTGAGTTAACAATTCATCTATCTGCCCCCATAACTCCTTGATTCAGTTCAAGGTAATGCACAGGGCACATATGTCAAAAGATAAACTAGCGCACATTTTTTCTAATATAAATGCTGAAGTGGCTACCTTAACTCATATGTTTTGGTCCTGTATAAAGTTAAATAATTTTTGGAGAGATGTTTTTAGAACGTTATCTTAAAGTCATGGGCTTGGACCTACAACCTAATTCACTTACGGCAATTTTTGGGATCACTCCGAAGGAAGCAGGAAATGTTTCCGCTTCTGCTCAACGCATTATAGCTTTTTCAACTTTATTGGCTAGGAGAGCTATTTTGTTGTATTGGAAAGATCCTAATCTACCTGCTGTTTTTTTGTTTTTGCTCTCCTCCATTATGTCGTGTTTAAGCTTGGAGAAAATTAGAAGTCGGACGTTTGAGACATCTTTTGAATTTGAGCAAACCTGGCGACCTTTCACTCAATATTTTCATATGATTTAAATTTTCTTTACTTTTTTCCACTTTTTTAGGTAATCTTTTTTTCTTCTGCTCTGTGATGTTTCAGATCTGACCGGAAGCATTTTTACCCTTTAAAAAAAATTTCTTCTTAATAATAGAAATAATAGAATAATAATATTATATTATAATAATAGAAAGTATTTTTTGAATTGTTAAGAGTTGTGGTTCCTTTTATATATTAGCTCAATATTATACCATATGTTTTTGACACTGTACTTTTTTGTACTTTTATTGGAATATGTATTTGATATAACTTCTCCTCTGATTTGTATTTGTCTTTATATTTTTTAATCAATAAAAAAGATTTAAAATGGAATGAAAATGAATGAAGGTATAGCGACTTGTTAATGCAAAAATCTAATCAGCCAATCTTGTGGCAGCAACTATATGTATAAAAGTATACATACATAGTCAAAAAGTTCAACTGTTGTTCAGAGCAAATGTCAGAACTGGGAATAAAAGAGATCCAAGTGTTTTTGACCATGGAATGATTATTGGTGACAGACGGAGTGGTTTGAGTTTCTCAGAAACTGCTGATCTTCTGGGATTTTCATGCACAACAGTCTTCAGTATTTACACAGAAAAGTGTGAAAGATAACTAAAAAAAAATCCAGTGAGCTGCAGATCTGTGGGTGAAAATGCCCTCTTAATAAGAGAGGTCAGAGGAGAATGGCCAGACTGGTTTAAGCAGACATGAAGGTGACAGTAACTCAAATAACCACACATTACAACAGTGGTGTGCAGAAGAGTATTCTGAATGCATAACAGGTCAAACCTTGAATTGGATGCACTTCAGCAGTAGACCACAGGTCAGTGGCAACACTAGGTACAGGGAGTACCTAATGAAGTTGCCATGAAAATGTATTTCTCTTGTCCCTGGAGGAGGATTTAACCAGTCAGTTGATTATACATCACTACCTTGAGAGGATGTGAGGGAAGATTACTGCAGGACAGCTGTTTATGGGAGGGAGACAGCCCCTGTTGTGGAAAGGTTTGAAGGTTTCCCTTCATTGAGACAGTGAACATTAGCTGTTGGAGGCCTCTGCACTCTATTGGTGCATGAGAGTCTGTTGGCTCTGAGTAGAGGGAACTTGAATAAGCAACACTGCAGACCAACATCGAAAGAGTGAGCTGTTGGGTTCCCCCACTCGCTGTTACAGGAGCAATATCTCTCTCTGCCTAATACTGAGAGAAGGGGCCTGTTCAAATGGTGAAGTGTTGGGATGGGCAGTGGTTTTTGATGGACTCTATATCATGGTCTCAGGGAGCTGCTATTGCTTGCATGGTGGGTGTGGGGAGGGGGGTAGTTGATGCTTTTGCTGCTGCTTGTGCATGGGAGGGGTAAAGGGTTCTAACATTCATTCATTCTTTGGGGTTTGTGAATGCATGGGAGGGGTAAAGGGTTCTAACATTCATTCATTCTTTGGGGTTTGTGAATGCATGGGAGGGGTGAAGGGTTCTAATGTTCTGTCATTCGTTCTTTGGGATTTGTGAATGTCTGCAAAGAGTAAGGATTTCAGCTTGTATACTGTATGCATTCTTTAATGTTAACTTGAGCATTTGATAAAATTATATAAATAACGGCTGCTCCCAATTTCAGCTTTATACTATATATTGGCTCAGCGGGAACTGTCTTACTGAGTGAGTGGTGTGGGATTTAAGTAGGATCAGACATGTATTTGTGATATTAACTCGAACTCCACCCTGTCCTGCCTTATGGGTGTGATGTTGCCCGCTAATTAGGATCTCATAATCTGTCTCAATCACCTTTCAAAGAGCAGGAACTTTTCCCCAACAATTAGCTTAATGTGAGGTAGCCAAACTACTATGTTAAAATTACTTGAGTTCATTTCTCTGTGTCAACTATAAAACCTTATTCTGCAGAGACTGTCTATATTGCAAAAATGACATTTCAAGTAATTAACTGGTCACTTTGGAATGTATACAGATTGTGAAAGGTGCTATGCAAATACAAGTATCAGTAATGGAGTCAAAGGACTGTTGTGAAAGCCCATCTGGTTCCTTAAGGAATGAAAGCTGCCACCATATCTATTCTGGACAGTGCACATTTTCTACTCGCTGGCTACAGTGTTTGGCTCTTAACTACCTCTGAAATGATTTTGTAAGATGTTTAGTTCACTGTTTAGGAGACTGAAGGCACACACTCAACAATTCAGGAACAGCTTCTTCCCCTCTGCCATTGATTTCTGAATGGACATTGAACACTACCTCACTACTTATTTTAACTTAACCTATTTAATGGATGTATATATACTTACTGTAATTCAGTTTTATTCTATCATTATGTATTGCATCATACCGCTACCACAAAAGACAACACATTTCACGACATTTGCAGGTATAATTATACCTGATTCTGATTCTGATTTAGCAAGTGAACTGAAGCAGTTGAAGGTGGTGATTTCCATTTCAAAGGCAACTTAGGGAATGGCTGTGACTCTTTAGTGAACATAAATGTCATTTATTGGGAACTTACTGAGCCTGTCGCTTCAATATATTCCATGGTGAGTGACTGATCTGATTTCCACAATCCTCAAGGAAAAAATGAAGAGTATGACAATACTCTTCACTTACCTTGATGAGGGTAATTCCAACAAAACTCAAGATCAACATCAAAAACATGAGCAGTCTGCAGATGCTGGAAACTTAAAGCAACACACACAAAATATTGGAGGAACTCAGCAGGTCAAGCAGCATCTATGGAAATGAATAAACAGTTAATGTTTCAGGCCAAGACCCTCCTTCAGTTCTTAAAAGGAAGGGTGAAGATACCATCATGTTAGGCAAAACAACCTGCTTGATAGACACCCCATCCAGTACTGCAACTTTAATTTTCTACAAAGCATCAGGTTAGCAGTTAGGGTACTGGCAAATTCATCCTGCAAGATGTAGAGAGAAAGGAGACTCCCAGTGTCTCTGAGGACTACATCTGGAAGAAGTATGTCCAGCTGCAACTCCCTGCTGACTGCTTTAAGGAGCCAGAGCTGGATGCACTTCAGATCGTCCAGGATGTTGACAGTCAGAGATACATGCAATGATTGCAGACTGCAGGTAATTGAATAAACCACAAGAAAAAGTTCAAGGGGCCAAAGTCAAGGATGTCTCTGAGCAGCTGCAGAATATTCTCAGGGTGAACAGCCAGAAATCATTATGCACATTGGCTCAAATGACAGAGACAGAAAAAGAGAAGGTCCAGTAGGGATCCAAATCAGAAAATGGGAGGCTGCAAGATGTGACAAGAGTTCAATGCCAGTGGGGACAGCAGACAAAACACTCAGCAGCATGGCAGAGAGAAGAGAAAGACTACATAATAAAATTGTATTCATTTCAATGCAAGAGGCTTCATAGGGGGATGAACTCAGGTCATGAATAAATATATTGGACTGGGATATTATCATAGAAAACCTACAGCACAATACAGGCCCTTCATGCTGAACATGTCCTTATCATAGAAATTACCTAGGGTTACCCATAGCCCTCTATTTTTCTAAGCTCCATGTACTTATCCAAGAGTCTCTTAAAAGACCCTATAATATCCACCTCCATCACCGTTGCCAACAGCCCATTCCATGCACTCACCACTCTCTGTGTGGAAAAAAAACTTACCCCTAACATCTCCTCTGTGCTTTTGTGCAAGCCATTTCAACCCTGGGAAAAAGCCTCTGACTATCCACATTATTAATGCCTCTCATCAACTTATACACCTCTATCACGTCACCTCTCATCTTCCATCGCTCTAAGGAAAAAAGGCTAAGTTCACTCAAACTATTCTCATAAGACATGCTCCCCAATCCAGGCAACATCCTTGTAAATCTCCTCAGCATCCTTTCTTTGTTTTACACATCCTTTCTGTAGTGAGGTGACCAGAACTGAGCACACTACTCCAAGTGGGGTCTGACCAGGGTCCTCTATAGCAGCAACATTACCTCTCAGCTCTTAAACTCAATCCCACGATTGATGAAGGCCAATGCACCATATATCTTCTTAACCTCAGCAGTTTTGAGTGTCCTATGGACTTGGACCCGAAGATCCCTCTGATCCTCCACACTGTCAAGAGTCTTGCCATTAATACTATATTCTGTCATCATATTTGACCTACCAAAATGAACCACCTCATACTTAATCTGAGTTGAACTCCATCTGCCACCTCTCAGCCCAGTTTTGCATCCCATCAATGTCCCGCTGTATCCTCTGACAGCCCTCCATACTATCCACAACACCTCCAACCTTTGTGCCATCAGCAAATTTATTAACCATCCCTCCACTTCCTCCTCCAGGTCATTATAAAAATCACGAAGAGTAGGGATCCCAGAACAGATCCCTGAGGCACTCCACTGGTCACTGACCCCCATGCAGAATATGACCCATCTACAACCATTCTTTAGTAAACACAAAGTACACTGCAGATGCTGTGGTCAAATCAAGATGTACAAACAAGCTGGATGAACTCAGCAGGTTGGGCATCTGTTGAAATGAGCAGTCAATGTTTTGGGCTGAGACCCTTCATCAGGACTGAAGGAGGAGTGGGGAGGGTAGAAGGTGCCAGGTGAAAACCCAATCAGAAGAAAGATCAAGGGGTAGGGGAGGGGAAGGCAGAATCATGAGAGAGGTGATAGGCAGCTAGAAGAGGAGGCAGAGTGAAAGTGGAAGGGAGGGAATTACCGGTATATGAGGTGTTGTCATACCAAGGGGCTGAAGGCTACCCAAATACCGTCTGGGTAGCCTCCAGCCCCTTAGTATGAACATCGAATTCTCCAACTTCCAGTAATTCCCTCCCTCTCCCTTCCATCATTCCACTTTCACTCTGCCTCCTCTTCTAAAAAAAACATAGAAAATAGGTACAGGAGTAGGCAATTCGGCCCTTCGAGCCTGCACTGCCATTCAGTATGATCATGGTTGATCATCCAACTCAGAACCCTGTACCTGCTTTCTCTCCATATCCCCTGATCCCTTTGCCTATCACCTCTCTCATGATTCTACCTTCTTCTACTACCCAGAGTGCTTTCCCCTTTCATTCCTCCTTCACCTCTCCTGCCTATCCCCTCCCTGCTTCCCCTCCCCCACTCCTTGATCTTTCCTCTGATTGGTTTTTCATCTGGCACCTTCCACCCTCCCCCCACCTTCTTTATAGGGCCCTGCCCCCGCCTTCTTCAGTCCTGACAAAGGGTCTCAGCCCGAAACATTGACTGCTCATTTCAACGGATGCTGCCCGACCTGCTGAGTTCATTCAGCTTGTTTGTACATCTTGATACAACCACTCTTTGCCTTCTGTGGGCAAGCCTGTTCTGGATCCACAAAGTAATGTCCTCTTGGATTCCATGCCTCCTTACTTTCCCAATAAGCTTTGCATGGGGTACCCTATCAAATGCCTTGCTGAAATCCAAATACACTACATCTACTGCTTTAACTTCATCAATGTGTTGCATCACGTCCTCAAAAAATTCAATCAGGCTCATAAGGCACGACCTGTCTTTGACAAAGCCATGCTGACTATTCCTAATCATATTATGCCTCTCCAAATGTTCATAAACCCTGGATCTCAGGATCTTTCCCATCAACTTACAAACCACTGAAGTAAGACTCACTGGTCTACTCAGATACCTATCAATCTCTGCCTTAAATACAGCAAATGACTTGGCCTCCATCGCCCGTGGCAACAAATTCCATAGATTCACCACCCTTTGGCTAAAATTTTTTTTTCGCATCTCTGTTCTGAATGGGCACCCTGCAATCCTCAAGTCATGTCCTCTCGTACTAGACTCCCCACCAAGGGAAACAACTTTGCCAAATCCACTCTGTCCATGTCTTTCAACATTCGAAATGTTTCTATGAGGTCCCCCCTCATTCTTCTAAACTCCAAGGAGTACAGACCAAGAACGGTCAAATGTTCCTCATATATTAACCCTCTCATTCCTGGAATCATTCTGGTGAATCTTCTCTGAACCCTCTCCAAAGTCAACACACCCTTTCTTAAATAAGGAGCCCAAAACTGCACACAGTATTCCAAATGAGGTCTTACCAGTGCCTGATAGAGCCTCAACAACACATCCCTGCTCCTATACTCTATTCCTCTAGAAATAAATGCCAACATTGCATTCGTCTTCTTCACCACCGACTCAACCTGGAGAGTAACCTTAAGGGTATCCTGCATGAGGACTCCCAAGTCCCGTTGCATCTCAGAACTTTCAATTCTTTCCCCATTTAAATAATAGTCTGCCTGTTTATTTCTTCTACCAAATTGCATGACTGTACACTTTCCAACATTGTAATTCTTTTGCCACTTCTTTGCCCATTCCCCCAATCTATCCAAGTCTCTCTGCAGACTCTCTGTTTCCTCAGCACTACCGGCCCCTCCACCTATCTTTGTATCATCAGCAAACTTAGCCACAAAGCCATCTATTCCATAATCCAAATCATTGATATACAATGTAAAAAGAAGCAGCCTCAACATGGACCCCTGTGGAACACCATTGGTAACTGGCAGCCAACCACTTTATTCCCACTCTGTTTCCTGCCAATCAACCAGCGCTCTATTCACGTACGTAATTTCCCCGTAATTCCATGGGCGCTTATCTTGTTTATCAGCCTCATGTGCAGCACCTTGTCAAAGGCCTTCTGAAAATCCAAATACACAACATCCACTACATCTCCCTTGTCTAGCCTACTTGTAATTTCCTCAAAAAATTGCACCAGGTTTGTCATGTAGGATTTTCCTTTAAGGAAACCATGCTGAGTTCTGACTATCTTGTCATATGCCTCCAGGTACTCTGTAACCTCATCCTTGACAATCGACTCCAACAACTTCCCAACCACCGATGTCAAACTAACAGGGCTATAATTTCCTTTTTGCTTCCTTAAATAGTGGAGTGACATTTGCAATCTTCCAGTCCTGTGGAACCAGGCCAGAATCTATCGACTTTTGAAAGGTCATTGCTAAATGCCTCCGCAATCTCCACTGCTACTTTCTTCAGAACACGAGGGTGCATTCCATCTGGTCCAGGAGATTTATCTACTCTTAGACTATTCAGCTTCCTGAGTACTTTCTCTGTCGTAATTTTGACTACGCAGATTTCTCTTCCCTGACACCCTTGAATGTCTGGTATATTGCTGATGTCTTCCTCAGTGAAGACTGATGCAAAATACTCATTCAGTTCCTCTGCCATCTCCTTATCTCGCATTACAATTTCTCCAGCATCATTTTCTATCGGTCCTATATCTACTCTCACCTGTCTTTTACTCTTCATATACTTGAAAAAGCGTTTAGTATCGTCTTTGATATTATTTGCTAGCTTCTTTTCATAGTTTATCTTTTCCCTCTTAATGACCTTCTTAGTTTCCTTTTGTAAGCTTTTAAAAACTTCCCAATCCTCTATCCACTAATTTTTGCTTCCTTGTATGCCCTCTGCTTTGCTTTTATTTTGGCTTTGACTTATCTTGTCAGCCACGGTTGCATCCTTTTTCCATTTGAAAATTTCTCCTTTGGAATATATCAGTCTTATACCTTCTTCACTTCTCGCATAAACTCCAGCCACCACTGCTTTGCCCGCTAGTGTCCCTTTCCAGTCAACCTTGGCCAGTTCCTCACTGTAACTTCCTTTACTCCACTGAAACACCAACACATTGCACTTCGGCTTCTCTTTCTCAAATTTCACAGTGAACTCAATCATATTATGATCACTGCCTCCTAAGGGTCCTTCAGTTTCATCTCTCTAATCACCTCTGCTTCGTTACACAACACCCAATCCAGTACAGCCGATCCCCTAGTAGGCTCAACAACAAGCAGTTTTGAAAAGCTATCTCTCATAGACATTCTACAATTCCCTCTCGAGATCCAGTGCCGACCTGATTTTCCCAATCCACTCACATATTAAAATCCCCTACAATTATCATAACACTGCCCTTCTAGCAAGCCTTTTCTATTTCCTGTTGTAATTTGTAGTCCACATCACTGCAGCTGTTTGGAGGCCTGTAGATAACTGCCATCAGGGTCCTTTTACCCCTGCGATTTCTTAGCTCAACCCATAATGATTCTGTACCTTCCGATCCTATGTCAACTCTTTCTAATGACTTAATATCATTTCTTACCATTAAAGCCATGCCACCCCCTCTACCTACCTGCCTATCCTTCCAATACACCGTGTATCCTTAGACATTCAGCTCCCAGAGACATGCATCCTTCAGCCACATCTCAGTGATGGCCACAATATCATACCTGCCAATCTGTAACTGTACAACAAGATCATCCACTTTATTCCTTATGCTGCATGCACTTAAGTATAACACATTTAAGTATTTGGTACATTTTGCATTAAATGCATTGCCACTTTATTACACTGCAACTCATCCCAATGGCTGCAAATTTGCTCCATCACCTGCCTGTCCTTCCTGATATCCTTACTGCTCACTACCTTAGATCTATTTCTGTTTTCCCTCTCCTCCGCTCCATCATTCCGGTTCCTATTCCCCTGCCAAATTAGTTTAAACCCTCCCTAACAGCTCTATTAAACCTTCCCGCCAGGATATTGGTCCCCCTAGGATTCAAGTGTAACCCGTCCTTTTTGTACAGGTCACACCTGCCCCAAAAGAGGTCCCAATGATCCAGAAACCCTGCCCCCTGCTTCAATCCCTCAGCCACACGTTTATCCTCCACCTCATTCCATTCCTACTCTCACTGTCGCATGGCACAGGCAGTAATCCCTAGATTACTACCTTTGCGGTCCTTCTTCTCAACTGCCTTCCTAACTCCCTATATTCTCCTTTCAGGACCTCTTCCCTTTTCCTACCTATGTCACTGGTACCTATATGTACCACGACCTCTGGCTCATCACCCTCCCAATTCAGGATATCTTGAATGCGATCAAAAACATCCCAGACCCTGGCACCAGGGAGGCAAACTACCATCTGGGGCTCCTGATTGCATCCACTGAATCGCCTATCTGACCCCCTAACTATCGGCTCCCCTATTACTACTGCCTTCCTCTTCCTTTCCGTAACCTTCTGAGCTATAGGGCCAGACTCCATGCTGGAGGCACGGCCACTGTTGCTTCCCCCAGGTAGGCTGTTCCCCCCCCCCCAACAGTACTCAAACAAGAGTACTCAAACAGCAGAACTGCACGCAAATATCCCCTGAACATTTGCCACATTTCTTCTGTATGTTTCCTGAGAATATCTGTTTCCAATTTATGCTTCCAAGTTCCTGCCTGATAGCCTCATATTTCCCCTTACTCCAATTACACGCTTTCCCTAACTTGTTTGTTCCTATCCCTCTCCAATGCTATGGGAAAGGAGATAGAATTGTGATCACTTTCTCCAAAATGCTGTCCCACTGAGAGATCTGACACCTGACCAGGTTCATTTCCCAATACCAGATCAGGTACAGTCTCTCCTCTTGTAGGCTTATCTATATACTGTGTCAAGAAACCTTCTTGAACACACCTAACAAACTCCACCCCATCTAAACCCCTTGCTCTAGGGAGATGCCAATCGATATTTAGGAAATTAAAATCTCCCACCACAATAACCCTATTATTATTAACAGCTTTCCAGAATCTGTCTCCCTATCTGCTCCTCGATGTCCCTGTTACTATTGGGTGGTTTGCAGAAAAACACCCAGTAGAGTTATTGACCCCTTCCAGTTCCTACCTTCTACCCAGACAGATTCCTCCTTGGCTTCCTCCTTTTTCTCCTCATCATTGTTAAGTTAGTTTTAAATTTCTTATGGAATGGTCAACACATAAAATCAAATTTTGATGGTATTGGGAACATAACAGTTAATTGGAGTAAGTTGTTTGCAAGAAAAGGGACATCTGAACACTTGGAAGGCTTGTAAAAGAGGTTAAGATCTGCATGTTCCTTTTAGACTGAAAGACAAGGCTGAATGATAAGAGATTTAGATGGTCTGTCAGAAAAAAAGGAGGGGCACAGGTCAGGTACTGGGTATGGAATGAAATGAATTCCTGAAGTATAGAGGATGCAGGAATATACACGAAGGAAATTAGAGCAGCACAAATGGGTAAGTGATAGTTTTGGCAGTGAAGACCAAGGGAAATCTAAAAAGATTTTATGTATACTAAGGGGAAAAGAGTAATCAGAGAGAGAGAGAAAATAGAGCTCCTCAAAGCCACAAAAATTGCATGAGGTCTTCAAAGACTATTTCTTCTCTCTTTTTAACCATGGAGAAAGAGAAGGACTTCAGAACTTGAGATGGTCAGTGGGTTGTCTTGGGGATAGTCTGCATTATATCACAAGAGGTACAGATGTCTTAAAGTATTTGAGGGTAGATAAATCTCCAGGGCTAGATGAGGTAAGTACATACAAATTGGAAGCTAGAGAATAAATTGTGGGAGCACTGGGTAAGATATACTGTATGGATTATTGTTAGTGTGACTGAAGTGCTGGAAGATTAGAGGGTGGCTAATGTTGTGCCTTTATTTAAGAAGAAAAACTTGGGAACTATAGACCTGTATCTTAACATCTGTGGTAGGTAAGCTACCAGAGGGGGTTCTGAGGGGTAAGATCTACAAACATTTGGAAAGGAAGGGATTGATTAGGGATTGTTACCACAGCTTTGTGCATGGGAGATTATGTCTCATGAATTTGATTGCTTTTTGAACTAACCAGAGGTTAATGAGGGCAGGGTGTTAGGTATAGTTAATATGGATTTCAGCCTTTGATAAGGTTCCACGTGATAAGCTTGTAAGAAAAGCTGGATCGCATGACATCCAGGGAGAGTTAGCTAAGTGGATACAGAATTGGCTTGACGGTAGGGAGCATAGGAAACAGTAAAAATTTGTTTTGCCAGACTGGAGGCCAATGACTAATGCTATTCCCCACAGGACAATGATAGACCCATTGCTATATATCATCTAATTCAGTGATTTGGATGGGAATGTAATAGGCATGGTTAGTAAGTTTACAGATGACACAACAATAGGTGGTGTTGCAGACAGTGAAGATGGTTATCAGGATTTATAGTGGGGTACTGATCAGGTGGGCCAGTGGCTGAGCAATGACAAATTAAATTTAATTTGGGTAAGTGTGAGGTGTTCCATTGTGGGAAGACAACTTAGGGTACGATATTCAGAGTTAACAGTAAAGACCCAGAGGATGTTATAGAACAGAGGGACCTAGGTTCTCTAAAAGTGGCATTGTTGGTAGCCATAGTCATGAAGAACCTCATCCAGTCAGGGCACTGAATATAGAAGTTGGGATGTTATGTTGCAATTGTACAAGATACTTGTGAAACTGCATTTGGAATATATTGTTCAGTCACTTTTTTATAGCAAAGATACCAGAAAGCTTCTAAGAAACTCTCTTAGGAAGATAGCAGAGGAGATTTATGATGATGTTGCCAGGACTGAAGAGGCTGAGTTATGGAAAGTTTCAACAAGTTGACACATTTTTCATTACAGTGTAGGAGAATGGTGGAGGGGAGTGAAATCTGATAGAGGTGCATAAAAAACATGAGAAGCATAGAGAGAGTCAATGCAGACTTTTTCCCAGGATTCGAGAACCAGGAACTAGAGGGAAAAGGATAAAGGTGAAAGGGGAGACATTTATTAAGAACAGCAGTGGCAACTTCTTCAGCCAGAGGCTAGTTAGTATATGGAATGAATGTACAGAGGAAGTGGTTAAAAGATACTTGGGAAGGTACATCAATAGGAAAGATTCAGAGGAATATGAGCCAAATGTACCGTAGGAAAGAAGAAATATTAGGGAGCATGGACCAGCTGGAATAAAGGGCCTGATTCTGCACTATGTTACTCTACACAGCTGATGTACTGTGCTGCAATGCGGACTATCTATACGATAAAGCACCAGCATATGCCGTGAAATGGGTTGTTTTTGTGGCAGCAGTACAATGTAGAGAAAATAAAAGTATAGTTACAGTGTATGATATATGTATATATGTGTGGGTGTATAGATAATTAGTATATATGAAAAATAGTGAGGTAGTATTTGTGGGTTCAATGTCCATTCAGAAATTGGATGACAAAGGGGAAGAAGCTGTAACTGCATCACTGAGTGTGTGCCTTCGGCCTCCTGCACCTCCCTCCTGAAGGTAGCAATGGAAACAAGGCATGTCCTGGCTGATGGGGGTGCTTAGTGATGGGCTTCAGTGATATGCAAACATTAATTAATTCCCTCTCCCATAAACTCCACCACTTGGAAGGATAAGGGCAGTAAACAAATACTTCCACTACCATCCAGACTCCAACAAAATCCATTCTGAGTTTGAAATATGTCAGATTCCTTCATCAACATTGAGTCAAATGCCTGAAATCTCTTCTCTCTCATTGGAATTGAAATAGTAACTCACTGCTGTGGTGGGTCATTGCCATTTCATAAGGGCGATGAGAATGACAATTCCTACCACACATGTATAAGACATTCACACTTACCAGCTGTGCCTGAGTAAGGTACTTCTTCCACCAAAGATATGGTTGCATGGATGGAATAGTGGACAGGCCATAGTAGGAATACATTAGAACATGGATAAAACTGTTCAATGTAGGACCAAAGAAACCTGCACAGAAATAAGTCAGAGGTATAATACTTTTCCTAGGAATTAATTAAAGAGAACATTAAGAATGAACGAGCCAAGGCACTTGACATTAGCAAGTCAAGAAGTAAACCAAATTCAAATGAGCATGGCTGAGCTACTTCAGACATCTCTGTAAAGCTGAGGGGCCAGGTGCGATAGTGATGCTGGCCCTCTAGGCTCAGATTGTGCACTTACTGCTTCTGGACTAAGTCTAGTAGCAGTGGTTGGAGGGTCAGGAGTGCTGGTATCCGACCTCTATTTCCTCCTTGGTATCTAAAATAGAGGCATGGAAGTTGATAGTGAACCAACAACCTACTTGACCTGCTCAATGGTAGTTCTCTATGGAAGAGCAATGTAGTCCAGACCAGTAGCTCAAGTGTAATGTTGATTTTAATATAAAGAAAGCTTTGCAATGCCTTTATCATAGTAATATCCAAAGGATATTCCATGGAAAAATTGACCAATGTACTGTAAACATCCAAAAGTATCAGGAGGCAGTTCAAATGTAGGGTCTTGGAATTAGAAATGACATATGCCAATGGTGAGATAGAATTAAATGTATAGTCCACTCCAGCAGTCCCTTGTATTTCTATACCTGTCACTTAGGCAAGTTTGTGGACACAGCTCACTGCATCATGGAAACATGCATCCCCACTTTGGGCTCGGTAAAGCTGCAAACATAATCAAAGAACCACCACCCTGACATTCACTCTTCTTCTCCCTCCCATCAGGTACATGAAATAAAAACTTGGAAAACACACAGTACCAGGCTGCTTAGATCCTGCTGTAATAAACCTTTTCTCAAGATGGACTCCTAACCTCACAGTGCACTTTGTCATGGCCAGACATGGTTGTCTGCCTGTTCTATACTTACTCAAACTGTAACACTTCATTCTGTTATTGCTTTTCCCTTGTACTACCTTATGGTAGTGATGTGATGAAATGAGCTGCATGGATGGTTTACAAAGTAAAGCTTTTCAATGCACGTGAGAAAATAAACCAATTTATTGTGAATATGCTTCAACCATCATTTCATAGTTAAATTCTATCAAAAAAATCTCTCCATCTGTATGCTTCACTAATCTCTATCTCCTAATTAGCAAACTGTTATTAAGTCACCCTTCAATTAATTGTTCCGCTAAAGTCAAGGTTATTGAAGTTAGTCCAGATAGTCAGTATCTCTGATCTCTGGCATCATACTGATAAACTTCCTCCATCTGCTTGCCAAGGTTCCTTTCCTAAGAAACGTAAATGATACTAGTGTCTCATTCTTTTAAAGAACAACTTGCTCTATTTATAAAATCAAGGGTTACATATTAATTTCTTCATTTGACATTTCAAACTTGCCGTACCATATTAAACAATATTATTTTACAAGAACAGGTTCTTTGATCCACCAAGATGACAATGACCCATCAAACATTCTTCAGACCAATCCCATTTTATCTTCCATGCATTCCCTGTCTAATTAACCTACCAAGCCCCACAGCTTTGGAAGGAAACCAGGACATCCAGTAGAAATCTATGATATCACAAGGAGAACATGCAAACTCTTCAAAGACACCACCCACGGTCAGGATTGAACCCAAGTTAATACACCTGTGAGGCAGTGACTCCAGTAGCTCATTGAGGAGTCAAAAAAAGTATCAACCTGAGAAATCCTCTTAAAACCTTCAAACAATCTAATCCAAGCCAACATCCTCGACTGATCTTGATTTACATCACTTAGTGTTCAATATGAATATCATGCAGTGAGTCAGCATGAATCTGATAGATGTATATAAAATTATGAGAGGGAAAGATAGAGTAGATAGTCATTCTCTTTTCTACAGTGTAAATGTTAAATAATAAGTTTCCGGTGAGAGGAGAAAGTTTGAAGGAGATTTACAAGTTTATTTTCCTGGATTGTGATGTCAGGGAGATGGTGAAAGCAGATATAATATTTAAGAGGCACAACATAGAACATAGAATAGCACAGCACAGTACAGGCCTTTCGGCCCACTAAGTTGTGCTGACCCTTAAACCCTGCCTTCCATATAACCTCCCCACCTTAAATTCCTCCATTTACCGGCCTAGTAGTCTCTTAAATTTCACTAGTATGTCTGCCTCCACCACAGAGACAGGCAGTGCATTCCACACACCAACCACTCTCTTGAATAAATATCCTTCCTCTAATATCCCCCTTGAACTTCCCACCCCTTACCTTAAAGACATGTCCTCTTGTATTGAGCAGTGGTAACCTGAGAAAGAGGCGCTGGCTGTCCACTCTGTCTATTCCTCTTAATATCTTGTATACATCTATCATGTCTCCTCTCATCCTCCTTCTCTCCAAAGAGTAGAGCCCCAGCTCCCTTAATCTCTGATCATAATGCATACTCTCTAAACCAGGCTGCAGCCTGGTAAATCTCCTCTGTACCCTTTCCAATGCTTCCACATCCTTCCGATAGTGAGGCGATCAGAACTGGACACAATACTCCAAGTGTGGCCTAACCTGAGTTTTACAGAGCTGCATCATTACCTCGCGACTCTTAAACTCTATCCCTCGACTTATGAAAGCTAACACTCCATAAGCTTTCTTAACTATCCTATCTACCTGTGAGGCAACTTTCAGGGATCTGTGGACATGTACCCCCAGATCCCTCTGCTCCTCCACACTACCAAGTATCCTGCCATTTACTTTGTACTCTGTCTTGGAGTTTGTCCTTCCAAAGTGTACCACCTCACACTTCTATGGGTTGAACTCCATCTGCCACTTCTCAGCCCACTTCTGCATCCTATCAATGTCCCTCTGCAGTCTTCAACAATCCTCAACACTATCCACAACACCACCAACCTTTGTGTTGTCTGCAAACTTGCCAACCCACCCTTCTACCTCCACATCCAGGTCATTAATAAAAATCACGAAAAGTAGAGGTCCCAGAACCGATCCTTGTGGGACACCACTAGTCACAACCCTCCAATCTGAATGTACTCCCTCCACCAAGACCCTCTGCTTTCTTCATGCAAGCCAATTCTGAATCCACCTGGCCAAACTTCCCCGGATCCCATGCCTTCTGACTTTCTGAATAAGCCTACCATGTGGTACCTTGTCAAATGCCTTACTGAAATCCATGTAGATCACATCCACTGCACTACTTTCATCTATATGCCTGGTCACCTCCTCAAATAACTCTATCAGGCTTGTTAGGCATGATCTGCTCCTCACAAAGCCATGCTCACTGTCCCTGATCAGACCATGATTCTCTAACTGCCCATAGATTCTATCTCTGAGAATCCTTTCTAACAGCTTTCCCACCATGGACAAAAGGCTCCCTGGTTTATAATTACCCAGACTATTCCTACTACCTTTTTTGAACAAGGGGACAACATTCGCCTCCCTCCAATCCTCCGGTACCATTCCTGTGGACAACAAGGACATAAAGATCCTAGCCAAAGACTCAGCAATCTCTTCCCTCGCCTCGTGGAGTAGCCTGGGGAATATTCCATCAGGCCCCGGGGACTTATCTGTCCTAATGTAATTTAACAACTCCAACACCTCCTCTCGCTTAATATCAACATGCTCCAGAATATCAACCTCACTCATATTGTCCTCACCATCATCAAGTTCCCTCTCATTGGTGAATACTGAAGAGAAGTATTCATTGAGGACCTCGCTCACTTCCACAGCCTCCAGGCACATCTTCCCACCTTTATCTCTAATCTGTCCGACCTTCACTCCTGTCATCCTTTTGTTCTTCACATAATTGAAGAATGCCTTGGGGTTTTCCTTTACCCTAGTGGCAATGCCTTCTCATGACCCCTTCTTGCTCTCCTCAGCTCCTTCTTGAGCTCCTTTCTTGATACCCTATATTCAATAGGCCCTTGCTTCCTAAACCTCATATATGCTGCCTTCTGCTACCTGACTAGATTTTCCACCTCACTTGTCACCCATGGTTCCTTCACCCTACCATTCTTTATCTTCCTCACCTGGCCAAATTTATCCCTAACATCCTGCAAGAGATCCCTAAACATTGACCACATGTCCATAGTATGTTTCCCTTCAAAAACATCATCCCAATTCACACCCACATATTCTAGCCTTATAGCCTCATAATTTGCCCTTTCCCAATTAAAAATTTCCCTCTCCTCTCTGATTCTATCATTTTCCATGAGAATGCTAAAGGGCAGGGAGCAGTGATCACTGTCCCCCAGATGCTCACCCACTGAGAGATCTGTGACCTGACCCAAACAAGACAGGCAGAGAATCAAGGGATATAGACAATGTGCAGTTTGTTAGTGTCACGGTCAGCAATGGTGGGCCAAATGAGCCTGCTCCTGTTCCACGTTCAGTCAGCTTTTCTTTGGTAGTGCAGTGGCTGATCATTAAGTGAATAAGGCAACAATTTTTCTTCACACACCCATGAATTTCTGGGGAAAATACCAACTCTGCAGGCTTGCGATTTAGGACCATGACTTAGGAGCAGAATATGGCCATTCAGCCCATCAAATCTTCTTTGACATTCCATCATGGCTGATTTATTATCCTTTTCAACCATAATCTCCTGCCTTTTCCCTGTAACCTTTGACGCCCTGACCAATCAAAAATGTATCAACCTTCATTTTAAATATATCGAATGATTTCAACTCCATAGCTGTCTGTGGCATCGAATTCCACAGATTCAGTACCCTCTGGCTAAAGGAATTCCTCTTCATCTCTGTTTAAATGGATGTCTCTCTATTCTGAGGCTGCGCCTTCTGATCCTAGACTCCCCCAATTAGGAAACATTCTCTCCATACCCCAGGCTACTGTGGGAGGCAAGGGAGGAGATTGTTGAGCCTTGGGTGATGATCTTTGCATCATCAATGGGGATGGGAGAGGTTCCGTAAGATTGGAGGGTTGCAGATGTTGTTCCTTTATTCAAGAAAGGGAGTAGAGATAGCCCAGGAAATTATAGACAAATGAGTCTTACTTCAGTGATTGGTAAGTTGATGGAGAAGATCCTGACAGGCAGGATTTATGAGCATTTGGAGTGTATAAGATGATGGGAGGCATTAATCGTGTGGATAGTCAGAGACTTTTTCCTAGGGCTGAAATGGTTGTCACAAGGGGCACAGGCTTAAGGTGTTGGGGAGTAGGTACAGATGTCAGGGGTAAGTTTTTTACTCAGAGAGTGGCGAGTGCATGGAATGGGCTGCTGGCAACGGTGGTGGAGGTGGATACGATAGGATCTTTTAAGAGGCTTTTAGATAGGTACAGGATGCTTAGTAAAATAGACAACTATAGGTAAGTCTGGTAATTTCTAAGGTAGGGACATGTTTGTCAGAACTTTGTGGGCCGAAGGGCCTGTATCGTGTTGTAGGTTTTCTATGTTTCTATGTTTTATCCGTTCTATCTAGGCCTTTCAATATTCAATAGGTTTCAATGAGATACTCCTCATTCTTCTAAACTCCAATGAGAATAGGCCGAAAGCCATCAAACACTCCACATACGTTAACCCAGCATCATTCTCATGAACTCCCTCTGGACCTTCTCCAATGATAGCACAACTTCTCTTAGTTAAAGGGTCCATAACAGCTCACAATACTCCAATTATGGTTGGACCCATGCCTTAGAAAGCCTCAGCATTACATCCTTGCTTTTATATTCTAGTCCTTTTGAAATACATGCTAAAATTGTATTTCCCTTCCTTAACACCATCTCAACCTGCAAGTTAACCTTTAGGGAATCCAGCATGATGGCTTCAAAGACCCTCTGCACTTCTGATTTTTGAATTTTCTCCTGATTTTGAAAATAGTCTATGCCTTTAATCCTTCTACCAAAGTGCATGACCATATACTTCCTGACACTGTATTCCATCTGCAACTTCTTTGCTCATTCTCCCAAACTAAGTCATTCTGCAGATTCCCTGCTTCATCGCTTCCCCCCACCCCCCAACCTATCTTCGCATTGTCTGCAAATTGAGCCTCAAAGCCATCAATTCCATCACCTAAATTATTGGCATATAATGTGAAAAGAAGCTGTCCCAACACGAACCTCTGTGGAACACAACTAGTCATCAGCAGCCAAATCGAAAAGGCTTCCTTTGTTCCCACTCTTGGTGTCCTGCCAATCAGCTGCTCTTTTATTTATGCCAGTATCTTACCTGTAATACCTCGGGCTCTTATCTTGTTAAGCAGCCTCATGTGTGGCACCTTATCAGAGGCCTGCAGAAAATCTAAGTATACAACATCCACTGACTCGCCTTTCTCTATCCTGCTTATTATTTCCTCAAAGCATTCCAATATAGGCAAAATTTTCCCTTAAGGAAACCTAACTGACTTTGGCCTATTTCATCAAGTGCTGCCAAGTACCCCAAAGCCTTTTCCTTAATAACGTACTCCAACACCTTCCCAACCACTGAGTTTAGGCAAACTCGCCTATAATTTCTTCAACCTTTCTGCCTCCTTAAAAAGTGCAGTGACATTTGCAATTTTCTGGTCTTCCAGAATCATTCCAGAATTTAGAGCTTCTTGAAAGATCATTACTAATGCCTCCACAATCTTTTCAACTAGCCTCTTTCACCTGGGGTGTAGTCCATCTGATCCAAGTGACTTATCTACCTTCAGGCCTCTCAGCTTCCCAAGCACCTTCTCCTCAGTAACAGCAATTGCACTCACTTCTGCTCAACACCATTGAATTTCTGGTATACTGCTAGTGTTATCCACAGTGAAGACTGACCCAAAATATTTAATAAATTTATCTGCCATTCCTTTGTCCTCCATTATTACCTCTCCTGCATTAGTTTTTAGTGGTCTGACATCAGTACTCTCACCTCCTACATATCTAAAAAATCTTTTGGTATCCTCTTTCATATGATTGGCCAGCCAACTGTCATATTTCATTTTTGGTTTGGTTAGGTTCTTGCTTTGCATGATATTTAGTTGTTTTCTTGCTTTGCATGTACATAGCAATGTGCAACTGCTCTTCCCCCAGTTGAAATAGTCAATGAGATTCTATTATTTGAAAGCCCTCTACTACCTCCAAGTGGAATCGACATAGCGTACTTATGATGTAATTAGAACATTTTTTCATTTATTGCCAAACAAGCTTTTCACTTCAATTTCCCCACTTCTTAATTCCTTAGATTCTCAGCATTATAGAGCACGTAACCAGACCTTCTAAACTAACTCATCTATTCTTATCTAACGTAATATCAATTGCTTGCATTTGGACCATTTCCTGCTAAATGTTTCCCATCCATGTGGCTGTTGAGATGCAGCACCATAGCTTAATCTCTCACATTGCCAAATATTTCTCTTTTTTTGCAATATCTAATTGAGATGCCACTTTGAGTAACAAATTAATCAGCTAGCACATTTAGGAATGAAGAAATAATAAAAAGTATCTACGGAAATTAACATTCCCACAGAAAACGGTACACAGACTGTAAGCACAAGATTGAACCTAGAGCTGTGAAGCAGCATTGCAAACTGTTGCATCACCCTCAATAGGTCTTAGTAACTAATGTGGGTTAAAATGGCTGGAATTGAAGCCCTCTTATGAATCTCTTGCACAGTCCCTCTATGTCAGCCAAAATGGAAAACACCAGATCCAAGCACAAGACAAGAATTTCATGAAAAAATATCCCTTTTTTATTCATGGGATGAATATCATTGCAAAACAGACTATTTATTGTCCATTCTGAATTGGATTTTAACTGATTATCTTGTAAAACCATTTCCCAAGGGTCAATTACGTATATTGTAATATAGTGGTCACCAACCAGTTGATCGCGATCTTTGAGAAGTTCCCAGTAGATCCCGAAAAAAAAGAAAAATAAATACACAAATACATTATGCCTGATAAACCTTTTGATGCAAATATGTAGTAACTTCTACTTTGAAAAAGGACCACTCGACAACTTCATGCCCAAAAGGAACAACTTTATCTAGGACAATATTAACGATATTCGCATACAGAGGTTTTCACTGATGCGCACCGGGCAGAAAAGACCGGAAGGAAAACCCCGCAACCCCGGAAACAATCTCTCTTTACAAACAGCTTTCTGTAGCGGGAGTATTGCTATATTACCATGATCCTAATTGGTATTAACTTATCTTTATAATACTCACATTATAACACTTCTCCCTCTTTAAATTCCAACATTCCCCAAAAGTACAAGAAATGGGAAACAAAAACAGTTGTGTAATTAGCTTGCATACCCCTGAATCTTATAGTAGTGTCTCAGTAAGTTTACCAATACCAGGAAAGTTGAGGAGCTGAAATCGGGGTTGAACACCAAGCAAACATGCTGCTCAGAGGACGTGGATCGACAGTGTTAAAGGACTTGTCACTCTGTGAATATTGTTCACAGCAGTTTGGTGAATCCCTGGATGTAATGCAAACAGCTCAGCTTGTTGTATTTGTCAGAATGGCTTTCCAGGATCTTACAACAAAGGAGGACTTCCTCACTCTTTTGCACTTAAAGGAGAGAACAAGAGGTGAGGATATTTACAATGAGTTAAAAAAATTTCCGTGAAAATGACATCCACATTCATAAACTGGTGGCAATTACTACTGATGAGGCCCCAGCAATGCATGGTGTGCACGTTGGTTTTATAGCACTGTGCCGTAATGACCCAATTTTCCCTGGATTGACTCGATTTTCCCTGAGTGGCCCAGTTGGTGAGGAATGAGATTCAGTCCTTTGCAAGGGGGGACATAGGGTCAGGAGAAGTAGAGTCTGTGTGGATAGAACTGAGGAACAGTAAGGGCAAAAGGACCCAAATGGGTGTTGTCTACAGGCCACCAAACAGTAGCATGGATTGGGTGCAAGTTGAATAAGGAGTTAACATTGGCATGTGGCAAAGGTAATGTCGCAGTAGTTATGGGGGATTTCAACATGCAGGTGAACTGGGAGAATCAGGTTGGTGCTGGACCACAGGATAGGGAGTTTGTAGAGTGCCTACGGGATGCATTCTTGGAACAGCTTGTACGAGAGCCGACCAGGGACAAGACTATTCTGGATGTAGTGTTATGTAATGAACAGGATTTGATAAACGATCTTGCAGTAAAGGAGCCATTAGGAGGTAGTGATCATAATATGGTAAGTTTTTATCTGCAATTTAAGAAGGATAAAGGCAGCTTGGAGGTGTCAGTGTTGCAGTTGAACAGGGAAAACTATGGAGCAATGAGGGAGGAGCTGGCCAAAGTTGACTGGATGGATAGCCTAGCAGAAAAGACAGTGGAACAGCAATGGCAGGTATTCTTCAGAATAATGCACAAGGTGCAAAATCAGTTCATCCCCCAGAGAAGGAAGGATTCAAAGGAGGGAAAGGGGCCACAGTGGTTGACAAAGGAAGTCAGAGAATGCATAGCATTTAAAAAAAGGAAGTATGACAGAGCTAAGGTGAATGGGAGGACAGATGATAGGGAAGTTTTTAAGGAACAACGGAACTTAACTAAAAAGGCAATACGGGGAGAAAAAATGAGGTACGAACGCAAGCTAGCCAGGAATATAAAGGAAGATAGCAAAAACTTTTTTAGGTATGTGAAGAGAAAGAAGATAGTTAAGAACAATGTTGGGCCCTTGAAGAATGAATTGGGTGAAATTGTTATGGGAAACAGAGAAATGGCAGAAGAATTTAATGAGTACTTTAGATCTGTTTTCACTAAGGAAGACAAAGGCAATCTCCCAGATGTATGGATGGGCCAAGGACATAGGGTAACAGAGGAAATGAAACAGATTGAGATTAGGAAGGAAACGGTAATGAGTAGACTGATGGGACTGAAGGCTGACAAATCCCCAGGTCCAGATGGTCTGCATCCTAGGGTACTAAAGGAGGTGGCCCTGAAAATTGCGGATGCATTGGTAATCATTTTCCTATGTTCCTTAGATTCAGGATCAGTTCCTGAGGATTGGAGAATGGCTAATGTTATCCCACTTTTTAAGAAAGGAGGGAGGGAGAAAACAGAGAACTATCGACCTGTCAGCCTGACATCGGTAGTGGGGAAGATGCTAGAGTCCATTATTAAGGATGAAATAGTGGCATATCTAGATAGCAGTGATAGGATTGGGCCGAGTCAGCATGGATTTACCAAGGGCAAATCATGCTTGACTAATCTATTGGAGTTTTTCGAGGATGTAACCAGGAAGTTAGACGGGCGAGATCCAGTGGATGTAGTGTACCTCGATTTTCAGAAGGCATTTGATAAGGTCCCACATAGGAGATTGGTGGGTAAAATCAAAGCTCAGGGCATTGGGGGGAAGACATTGGCATGGATAGAAAACTGGTTGGCAGATAGAAAGCAAAGGGTAGCGGTGAATGGTTGTTTCTCAGAATGGCAGGTGGTGACTAGTGGGGTGCCACAGGGCTCGGTATTGGGACCACAGATGTTTACAATTTACGTCAACAATTTGGATGAAGGCATTGAAAATAACATCAGCAAATTTGTGTGGCTGTGTGACATGTGATGAGGATGTTAGGAGAATTCAGGGTGACTTGGATAGGCTGGGTGAGTGGGCAGATACTTGGCAGATGACGTTTAATGTGAATAAGTGTGAGGTTATCCACTTTGGGAGTAAGAACAGGAAGGCAGATTATTATCTGAACGGTGTAGGTAAGGGAGAAATACAAAGAGATCTAGGAGTCCTTGTTCATCAGTCACTGAAGGTGAATGAGCAAGTGCAGCAGGCAGTGAAGAAAGCTAATGGAATGTTGGCCTTTATTACAAAGGGAATTGAGTACAAGAGCAAGGAAATCCTCTTGCATTTGTATAGAGCCCTGGTGAGACCACACCTGGAGTATCGTGTACAGTTTTGGTCTCCAGGGTTAAGGAAGAACATCCTGGCTGTAGAGGAAGTGCAGCGTATATTCACGAGGTTAATTCCTAGGATGTCTGGACTGTCTTACGCAGAGAGGTTAGAGAGACTGGGCTTGTACACGCTGGAATTAAGGAGATTGAGAGGGGATCTGATTGAAACATATAAGATTATTAAGGGATTGGACAAGATAGAGGCAGGAAATATGTTCCAGATGCTGGGAGAGTCCAGTACCAGAGGGCATGGTTTGAGAATAAGGGGTAGGTCATTTAGGACAGAGTTAAGGAAAAACTTCTTCTCCCAGTGAGTTGTGGGGGTCTGGAATGCACTGCCTTGGAAGGTAGTGGAGGCCAATTCTCTGGATGCTTTCAAGAAGGAGCTAAATAGGTATCTTATGGATAGGGGAATCAAGGGATCTGGGGACAAGGCAGGAACCGAGTATTGATAGCAGATGATCAGCTATGATCTCAAAATGGCGGTGCAGGCTCGAAGGGCCGAATGGTCTACTTCTGCACTTATTATCTATTGTTTATTGTCTATTATCACTGTGTGATTCATCATGGGGCCTTGGCTGGGAAGGTCTTGGACTTTTCTCATGTAATGAGAAAAGTGGTCAAACTGATAAACTCGATTTAAGCAAAAGCGCTTCAGCAGCGCTTTTTCAAGGGTTATTGGATGAGCTCAATGTTGCTGTGGCCTGTTCGATATGCTAGTTACAGTATTTTCTTGGTTAAATTAATTTGAAAATTTGACAAAAGCAGTTATGTCATTAAAATACAATTAGCTCAAATAAAGGGCCTCATGTTGGAAGTACAATCTGAGCTGTTTTTTTCCTAAACGTTTTAGTAGGTCGATCTTGCCTTTCACTACGGCGGATGTAGGGGATCTTGGGCTTAAAAAGGTTGGTGACCACTATTGTAATAGGTATGGGAATGAATTATAGGACAGACTAGATAAAGGTGAACATCAGATGGGTTTATAAAACAATATGGTAGTTTGCTGGTCAATGATACTGTTAATTTTCACTCCTCAGCTGCCTCGGTGAGATTTGAATTTATACTGCTGGAGACAAATCATTAACTCCTGTTTTCTTCTCTTCACTGATGCTGTCTGACCTGCTGAGCATTTATATTTTCGATTCAGGATTTTATTTCTGCAATATTTTGCTTTGGGAGTGCTGGATCAATTAACCCACCTACTATAGATAATTCTTGTACAAGTGTTTTATCCAAAATACCACTACAGGCAAATTAGCATCAGACCCAAGTTAGTTTGCCAACACTCACTTACTTTGACCACAAGGTATCCAGTTAAGAACACACCACCAGATGTTGAACATTGTTGCGTGGTGGTACACATGAAGAAAGGTAATTTGACTGTTCTTCTTCCGCAAGATAAAAAATATTGTGTCCATAAATTCAATAGCTTTCGAAAAGTAGTACCACCAAAGCACCTTGGCCACCTGCAAGGTAAAGGTGAAAACATTTAGGATCCCCTGTGCTGAGATGCATACAACCTAACTTCCTTTATTTCCTTTATTTTTGTTCTCTTTAATGATTATTATTGTCAGATCTTCTGTCTACTGTGGTACTTTGTTACTCACTGCAATAATGAATTGTCTACTGAACGAAACAATGACAGGACGGCTAAAGACTATAGAATCTTACCGCTCATCTTTGAAAGACATCTAATGGACATTCTTTCCACATAACAGCGATCTTTCCAATAATGCATCTTTGAAAAACCCCTAGCATTTCTGCCAAATTTACAGATTGTGCATTCTTGATCACTACAGTAGGAAATATACTCTTGTTCTTTTACCAAGCCTCTTAAATTAATGGATTATATTACCAATCTGGCTATTGACAGAAAGTTTCTCCTTTAAAATTATAAATGTTTTTGATAGAATTATTAAGTATCAGCTAGGCGCCAACTTCAGCTTCTCTATTATATAGCTATTCTCTATTATTCTCTATTCTCTATTATATAGTCTGACCTTGGTCAGACCCCACTTCCTGCACCTCATTACAGGAAGAATGAGGATACTATTGAGAGAGTGCAGAGGAGAGTTACAAGAGGAACTTGGAGGCATAAATTGGGAACAGATATTCTCAGTGAACTGCACGGCAGAAATATGGCAAATGTTCAGGGGATATTTACGTGGCATTCTGCATAGGTATGTTCAAATGCGCAGGGAAAGGATGGTAGGGTACTTGAACTGTGCTGCACAAAGGCTGTTGAAAATTTAGACAAGAAGAAAACAAAAGCTTACAAAAGGTTCAAAAAGCTAGGTAATGATAGAGATTTCAAAGATTATAAAGCCAGCAGGAAGGATTTTAAGGATGAAATTAGGAGAGACAAAGGGAGCCATGAGAAGGCCTTGGCAAGCAGGATTAAGGAAAACCCCAGGGCATTCTACAAGTATGTGAAGAGCAAGAGGATAAGAAATAAGAGAATAGGACCAATCAACTGTGACAATGGAAAAGTGTGTATGGAACTAGAGGGGGTAGCAGAGGTACTTACTGAACACTTTGCTGCAGTATTCACTATAGAAGAGGATCTTGGAGATTGTAGGGATGACTTACAGCAGATTGAAAAGCTTGAGCAAATAGACATTAAGAAAGATGTGTTGGAGCTTTTGGAAAGCATCAAGTTGGATAAGCCTCTGTGACTGGAAGAGATGTACCCAAGGATACTGTAGGAGGCGAGGGAGGAGATTGCTGAGCCTCTGGCAATGATCTTTGCATCATCAATGGGGATGGGAGAGTCTCTGGAGGATTGGAGGGTTGCAGATGCTGTTCCCTTATTCAAGAAAGGGAGTAGAGGTAGCCAAGGAAATTATAGACCAGTGAGTCTTACCTCAGTGTTTGGTAAGTTAATGGAGAAGATCCTGAGAGGCAGGATTTATGAACATTTAGGAATAGCAAGCGTGATTTTGTCAAAGACAGGTCATGCCTAACGAGCCTGATTGAATTTTTTGAGGATGTGATTAAACATATTGATTAAACATAGAGCAGTAGGTGTAGTGTATATGGATTTCAGCAAGGCATTTGATAAGGTATCCCATACAAGGCTTATTGAGAAAATAAGGAGGCATGGGATCCAAAGGGACCTTGCTTTGTGGATCCAGAATTGGCTTGCCCACTGAAGGTACACAGTGGTTATAGACGGGTCAAATTCTGCATGGAGGTCGGTGACCTATGATGTGCCTCAGGGATCTGTTCTGAGACCCTTACTCTTTGTGATTTTTATAAATAACCTGGATGGGTTGGAGGGATGGGTTAGTAAATTTGCTGATGATACAAAGATTGGGGTTGTTGTGGACAGTGTGGAGAGCTGTCAGAGGTTACAGCGGGACATTGTTAGGATGCAAAACTGGGCTGAGAAGTGGCAGATGGAGTTCAACTCAGATAAGTGTGAATTGGTTCATTTTGGTAGGTCAAATATGATTGCAGAATATAGTATTAATGGTAAGACTCTTGGCAGTGTGGAGGATCAGAGGGATCTTGGGGTCTGAGTCCATAGGGCACTCAAAACTGTTGCACAGGTTGACTCTGTGGTTAAGAAGGCATATGGTGCATTGGCCTTCATCAATTGTGGGATTGAGCTTAAGAGCCAAGAGGTAATGTTACAGCTATATAGGATCCTGGTCAGACACCACTTGGAGTACTGTGCTCAGTTCTGGTTGCCTCCTTACAGGAAGGATGTGGAAGCAATAGAAAAGGTGTAGAGGAGATTTACAAGGATGTTGCTGGATTGGGGAGCATGCCTTATGAGAATAGGTTGAGTGAACTCGGCTTTTTCACCTTGGAGCAATTGAGGATGAGTGGTGACCTGATAGAGGTGTATAAGAGAGTCATTGATCGTGTGGATAGTCAGAGGCTTTTTCCCAGGGCTGAAATGGCTAGCACAAGAGTTTTAAGGTGCATGGAAGTAGGTACAGAGGAGATGTCAGGGGTAAGTTTTAAAAAAAAACGCAGAGAGTGGTCAATGCGTGGAATGGGTTGCTGGCGACGGTGGTGGAGACAGATACGATAGGGTCTTTTAAGAAACCCCTGGATAGGCACATGGTGTTAGATAAATAGAGGACTATGTGTAACCCTAGGTAATTTCCAAAGTACTGTTTGAAACAGCTTTGTGGGCTGAAGGGCCTGTATTGTGCTGTAGGTTTTCTACATTTCTACGTAACCTGTGTATCACGGTCTGTATCAATTACTAATTCAGACTGTTCAAACAAGGAACTCTGGAAAGGAAAAAGGTTTAAATACTGTGATCACATTTTACATTTTAAAGTTACCTATATTTGAATTGAAAGAGATGTTTCTGATTAACTCATTTTGCTAATTGTTCAAATAGAGGTTGCTGTGCAGAAGTTCAGTCGTCTATATGACAACTGAAGACTGACTGAAATAAAACAAGTGATGATCAAGGGACTTTTGCAGCAAGATAAGCTGTGCTGCTGGACTAGTAATGGAGAAATCAAAGCCAGTGATTCAATAGGACAAACAAGTTTAAATCTCACTACAGTATCTGAGAATCTAAATTATATTAATAAGTCATGCATTAAAAATTAGTAATTGCTGTGGAGGCTGTCAAACTATCTGATTTTTTTTTCTTTTTTTACAGTATTTGGACCTCAATAGCCAATCCAGCACCTATTGCTCCTCTCCATCTTCCCTTGGAAAGGTAGCGAAAAGCCACTTTTGAACCACTGCCATCCTTCCACTGAAGATGCTTCTGTTGGATAGGGAGATTCAGTCAGCAATACAATTTCCCTTCAGGATATTGTGTGATTTGGAGAGGGACCTGTAGGTTAATGTTCCCCTGTGCTACTACACTTGTCCTCCAATGTCGCCTCATCCAAATTACAACCACACCAAGATATCCCAACTTCTATCCTCAATACCTGACTGAGGAAGGTCAGTGTGTCAAAAACCTTCTTCAGTACCATCTACTTGTGACTCAACTTGCAGGGAATTATCTTTCTAAACTCTGGGTCATCTGTTCTACAACACTCCCCAGAGCCCTATCATGCAAGAAAACTTTAGAAGGCCAAATCAGGGTAAGACTTGCACTTCATACTTATCTGAGTTAAACTCCATTTGTCTTTTCTAAGCCCACTTGTCCAGCTGATCAAGATCCCCCTGCAATTTTTGATAACCTTCTTTACAGTCTACTTACTACCTATTTTAATGTATAGCAACACACAGAAAATGCTGGAGGATCTCAGCAGGTCAGGTTGCATCTACAGAAATGAATAAGCAGTTGATCAGGAAGAAGGGTCTCAGCCCGAAACATCAACTGTTCATTCATTTCTATAGATACTGCCTAAGCTGCTGCGTTTCTGTAACATTTTCTGTGAGTTGCTCTGGATTTCTAACATCTGCAGAATCTCTTGTGTTTATATTTTAATGTATGTCATCTTTCAAGAAGAATTGAGTGGAGAGGTGACCCTTTTAGATATTTTTGAGTTATCTTATCAGGAGTAGCCTTCAACAGTGGACTGCCTGGGGAAACCTCTTTTTCTCTGCATAGTTGCATCCATCTGTGTGGCTGAGCATTGTCTGCCTCCTTTGAAACAGCTGCCCTTGGCCAGGAGAATTCTGGTACATTGAAGCAATGCAAAAAGCCATCTAAATTAAGGGCATCAAGACGGTCAATTAATCTGGCTTTTTTTAAATTAGTTTTTTCATACATTTTCTACATAACTATAGATAAAATAACCCCAGATCAAAATGAAGAACATTGATACAGTGCAAAAATAAACATACAATAATAATATGATACAAAGAAAGATCATTGAGAAAGCACCCAAATTGAAGACAAGTAAAATTAGTATCCTCCCCAAGCCCCGCAACACAAAAAAAAACTCCAGACCAACCACAACACAATATAGAGAATATAAATCAGGACAATCAAACCCCCAAAGCTGTAAATACACTTAGCAACAGAAGATATTAATGCCTACTACCAAAAGAAAAAGGAGCTGAAAGCAAGGGACCGAAAAAAAATCTTGGTTAAGAGGAAGGTTATGAAAGTACTCAATAAAAGGTCCCCAGACCTTATGGAACTTTAAATCTGAATTAAAAACTGAATAATGAATTTTTTTTCAGGTCTAAGCAGGCCATAATATCGTTAAGCCATTGACCATGCGTGGGCGGGGCAACATCTCTCCATCTAAGGAGGATGAAACGTCTAGCCAGGAGAGAGGCAAAAGATAATATTCAACACTTAGTTGAACTCAGGCGTAAATCTGTCTCACCCCAGAAACCGAACAAAGCAATTAAAGGGTTTGGTTCTAGGTGGTGATTCAGAATATACGATAATGTTATGAAGACATCTTTCCAAAATTTCTCCAAGCTAGGACAAAACCAGTACATATGAATGAGAGAGGCCGCACCCCTTTTGCATTTATCACAAAGCGGACTAATGTTAGGGTAAAATTGAGATAATTTAGATTTAGACATAAGGGCTCTATGAACAATCTTAAACCGTAAAAGGCAATGGCGAGCACAAAGAGAGGTTGAATTAACCGATTTGAGAATTGAGTCCCAAGTCTCATCAGATAAGGAGGTACTTAAATCCTGCTCCCATGCCATTTTAATTTTATCCACAGGGGCACGTTGTAAGGCTGCTAATTTATCTCGAATAAATGATATTAAACTTTTACCTAGTGGATTAATGGAAAGAAATAAGTCCATAACATTTTACTCAGGCATTTCAGGGAAGTTAGGAATTAAAGGAACAATAAAGTGTCTAATTTGGAGATATCTAAAAAAATGAGCATTGGGCAGATTGAACTTAGCAGAGAGCTGTTGAAAAGAAGCGAAGCGATTATCAATAAAAAGATCTTCAAAATGTCTAATGCTCTTCCTATACCAATCATGGAATGCTGAGTCATACGTAGTAGGTAAAAAAAGGTGATTATGTAAGATAGGGCTAGAAACGGAAAAACCATGGAAACCATAAAATTTCCTAAACTGAGCCCATATATGCAAAGTGTGTCTAACAAGAGGATTAACTATTAATCTGGACAAACTACTAGGGAGTACAGAGCCAAGAAATGCAGAGATAGATAATTCTTCAGTGGAGCTCAACTCCATTGCCACCCAATTAGGGCACTCGGGTTGGCCATGGAAAAAAGACCAAAAGGTAGCACAACATATATTGGCTGCCCAATAATATAAACGAAGGTTAGGTAAAGCCATGCCACCCTCTTTTTTAGATTTTTGGAGATAGACTTTATTAATTCTAGAGCGCTTATTCTTCCACAGATACGACAAAATAATAGAGTCTAAGGAATCAAAAAAAGATTTAGGAATAAAAATTGGGATTGATTGAAATAAATATAAAAGTTTAGGGAGAACATACATTTTAACAACATTAATATGACCTACCAAAGACATAGATAGAAGTGACCATTGTAACAGGCTCTGTTTTATAGTATATGAAAGATTGGCAAAATTTTCACAAAAGAGATCTTTAAACTTCCTTGTGACTGTAATCCCAAGATAAGTAAATTGATTATGAACTACCTTAAAAGGGAGATCACGAAATGTTAATTCTTGTGCTTCTTTATTCATTGGGAAAAGTTCGCTCTTATGTAAATTAAGTTTATAGCCAGAGAACTGGCTAAACTGGTCAAGAAGTGAAAACATTGGAGGTAAGGATGTAGACGGATTTGAAAGAAAAAGTAATAAGTCAGCAGCATAAAGAGAAACTTTATGCTCAACACCCCCTCTCCAAATCCCGGTCAATTCAGGACAATTTCGAAATGCTATCGCCAAAGATTCTACAGCCAAATCAAAGAGAAAGGGACTTAAAGGGCATCCCTGATGGGTGCCACATTTGATGTTAAATAACTGGGATTTCTGAAAATTAGTCAAAACAGAGGCAGTAGGACACAAATACAGCAATTTGATCCAAGAGATAAAACTTTGACCAAAGTCAAATTTTTCGAAAACTGCAAAAAGGTAGTTCCACTCTATATGATCAAATGCTTTCTCCACATCGAGGGAAATAACACATTCAGGAATCCCAGTTGGAGGTGAATATAAAATGTTAAATAAACACCGAATGTTAAAAAAAGGAAGACGGTTTTTAATAAAACCAGTTTGGTCATCAGAAATAATAGAGGGAATAACGGTTTCTAATCTATAAGCCAAAACTTTAGCCAAGATCTTAACATCAACATTAAGCAAAGAAATCGGCCTATACGAGGAACACTCTGTTGGGTCTTTACCCTTTTTTAATAAAAGAATAATAGACGCCTCATTAAAAGAGGGTGGCAATTTGCCGTAATTAAACGAGTCAGATAATACTGAGAATAATTGAAGAGAAACAAGTGAAGAGAATGATTTATAAAATTCTACGGGAACCCATCAGGTCCAGGAGATTTCCCTGAGGACAATGCAGAAATTGCAAAAGATATTTCTTCTGATGATATAGGCATATTAAGTTTGGCTTTAAAATCAGATGAAAGCGAAGGAATATTCAGATTATTTAAAAAATGATCAACAGAGATATTGTCATTCAAAGATTCAGAGGAATAAAGTCGATAATAGAAATTTTTAAATGCGTCATTAATTTCTAAGTGATCCAATGCAAAGTCTCCGTTCTCCTTCCGGATCTTTGTAATATGTTGTTTGGCTTTGGAACGCCTCAGCTGATTGGCTAGAAATTTACCAGATTTGTCACCATGAATGTAAAATCGACTCTTACTTTCCAGAAGTTGGCGTTCGACAGGTTGAGTAGACAGAAGATTAAATTTAGTTTGAAGTTCTACACGCTTCTTGTATAGTTCAGGATTCTTAGTTTGAGCATACAGTTGATCCAATTCTTTAATATGATTAATGAAGTCTAATCGATCTGCACAGGACTTTCTATTATGATTTGCTGTATAGGAGATTATTTGACCTCTCAAATATGCTTTCATGGCATTCCAGACAATCTGGGATGACACTTCAGGTGATGTATTGGAGTTAAAATAAAAGGTTATCTGATCCTTAATAAATTTTAGAAAATCATCATCTGATAATAAAGTCGAATCAAACCGCCAGTGTTTATTCCTCTGAGGGAGACCAGGTAAGTTTAAAGACAGAGTAATTGGAGCATGGTCAGAAATCGGTATACTCTGATAATCACAAGAATAGACAAATGGAATGTGTTGGTTATCGAGTAAGAAGTAGTCAATTCTAGTAAAGGTATGGTGAACACGTGAAAAAAAAAGAATAATCTCTCTCAGCAGGATGAAGGAAATGCCATATATCAGATATACAATAATTAGAAAGAAACAATTGGATAGCTAAGGCAGATTTAGTAGGTGGTCTAGTAACAGAGGATGATCGATCCAAATTAGGATCTAACCAACAATTGAAGTCATCACCCAGTATAAGAGAGTATGAGTTTAAGTCTGGTAGTGAGGAAAAAAAAGTTCAAAAAAATTATCATCAAAATTGGGAGCATACAGGTTTGCTAGTACAACTTTAGTATTATGTAGTTTACCAGAAACAATAATAAAACGGCCATTTGTATCAGATATCTTCTTATGGAGTTTAAACGGAATATTTGAGTTAATAAGGATGGAGACCCCCCCCTAGCTTTGGCGGCAGAGGATGAATGAAAATGCTGACCCGCCCACTTTGACAAAAGCCAGGAGTTATCAAAACAACGAATATGAGTTTCTTGAAGGAAAGCAATGTCAGCTTTGAGTTGTTTAATATGAGAGAAGACCTTCCTTCTTTTAACAGGATAATTCAATCCCTTTACATTCCAGCTCACAAATTTAAGTGTACTAGCCATTATGCATAGAAGGCAGCAGGCATATAAAAAGTCAAGCAGTACGATAACAGTCTGGGAGCAAAAATGTAAACATAGATTCGTAGAATCAAAACATAAACATGTCCGGAGTAACAAAGGAAAGCAAAAGAAACAGTGAGTGGTGTTAGAACTGGAGAATCCACCCCACCCTCACAACCCAAAATTAGACTGCTACCAAAAAAAGCAGCTAGCTCTACCAAAAAATTAACCCAAATATGACTTCCAGTTCTGTGTCATTAACAACAGTTCTGTATAAATACTATAGCAAATGGTAACTAGTTTATGCACTAGAAAACATAATTACAAATAGGAACAACTTCAACATAAGTATAAAACTTAGTACAAAGAAAATCAGAAGAAAACCAAAACTAACCTACCCGCGAAAAATTATAGAAGATTAAAAGAAGAAAAAAAAGATAGGAGAAAAGGGGGAAATTATAGATTCGAGGAGAGTACTTATCAACCATTTACAGAAAAAAAAGCAAAACTTAAACTGTGAATCAATCAATAAAAACTCTAAACCTCCAAAACAAGTTAGAGTCAATTGTAGAACTCTATAGATAAAGTTATACAAGAATAAAATAGATTACACAAGTACAATCTAAACATCCACAGGGAAACATTAAACTCAGATTATCTATTTAGAAAAAATGCACCAAGTCCAGGGAGAGATTGTCTACAGCCCTTAGAGTTTCAATAGATAATGTCTGAGTTATTCAAGTAAAGTCTGAGTCCGGAAGAAATAGTTTTACTACGAGAGGTACTTATCCACCATTTTAGAAGGTCCAACAGGGTTCTGAAGAAGACTGGATGGCCGGAAAACTTCCAACAAATGCCTCAGCCTCCTTCACTGATTTAAACCACTTATATTCTCCAGTAGTAAGCGTAATTCGGAGATCGGCTGGATTTCGAAGGGAGGTTCTAAGTCCATGATCAAAAAGCACTTTCATTACACCTTTAAACTCAGCACACATCTTCAGAACCTGAGGGGCAAAATCCTCCACAAGACGAATGACTGAATTTTTAAAAGCAGAAGTACCTCTGCGGCATGCCTCCATAATCGAACGGTTTTTCACCTGGTATTGATGAAAACACAAAATTACCGGTCGTGGGCGGGAACCCAGAATTGCGCGGGGAACGTAGATCCTGTGTGCCCTTTCAAGCTCAGGTGGATTGGGAAGAAATTCTTTCCCAAAAATCTCACAGAGAAAATCGGAAAAAAATGTCACGCGAGAACCCTGTTCGGTGGCCTCTGGCAAACCAAGAATTTGTAGATTGCAACGTCTGCTCCAGTTTTCAAGATCCACCATTTTGGAAAAAAGTTTACAATTCTTTTCCTCTAGACTGGAGCAGAAAGTTTCAAGGTATTGAATGCGGCATTTTAAATCTTCAGAAGTCGAGTCGATGCGAGATAAATGTTCAGCATGTTCGTCCACTCTTGTGTTGATCCGATCCAATTTGACATCCAGCTGGTTGAAAGAAGTTCTAAATTCCTTTAAAATATCTTCTTGATGCTGTTCCAAAGCAGCGAGAATGTCAGTCGACAAAGCCGTAGTTTCCTTTTTCCCGGTTTTAGTACTTTTGGTAGACATTATAAGATAGATGTGTTCGCAGGCAAGTAAAAGAGACCTAATAAAATACCTAACTAAGGTTTAAGAATGGAGACATATAGTGCAAAGATAGGGAGAATGACAGAGCAAAAGTTCGGAGCAACTAAACAATCGCTATCTTACCGGAAGTCCAATCTGGCTTTTTAATTAAAACTCACCTCCTACTTGGAAGCAAGACATATCAACATCAGGGACCTGTCTGAAACCTCATAATAAAGCAGTTCAAAAAGCAGAAAGTAACTGGATCAGAACATGGAGGCCTCAATCAATTCTCCTTGGAAGATGTGCATTCTGACTTTATGAATTCTTATACTACACTCCCAACCACATATGTATTGTGAACCAAACCTACCACCTTCACAATCAGAGTGAGGCTAAACTATTAAGCACTTGATCAAAAATATCACTGTAAACTAGAACTGCATTTTTCCCACCACTTCCAAATAATTAACTGATGCTTGGAGAGGGCCGCTTTTAGAATATATGATGGGTCTGTTCCAGTTCAATGACTTGGATCACTGGAGGGCAGGACCACAGCAAGGATATAAAACGTGACAAGAATATGCATAGCCTGACCTGCTGGGCACTTCTTCCCGCTTTGCTTTTCATTACTCCTACATTCTTTTGCCCATATTCTCACTCACTATTCACTCATTGGCCAGTTGTCTATCCCCATTATCACTCTGGTTTTATAGTGACATCTTCTTCACCTATGCTTTCTTCAGCTTAACGGGCATATTTTGTCTTCTTCCCAATCCTGACAAAGGTTCGCTGACTCTGTTCCTCTAACCACAGGTGCAGCCTGACCTGCCAAGTATTTCCTGCTTTCACCTATTTTATTTCAGATTTCCAGCAAATGCAGTGCTTTTGATTTTCAAGGATAATGGCTTCAGTGCTCCATTAAAGGATTCAATTTCTTGCATTGAGGTGACTACAGGTGGAAAGAGAGGACTACCTCAAGTGATTATTTTTTTAAAAAATACAGTGGAATTCATTTAATTGGGCAATCAGTTAATCAGGGCAGCCACTTATTTGGGCCAACACTTAAAGAACAAAAACTAATCAAGAAAATAGTCGGGATTCCCTTTGTTTATTTAGGGCACTATGCCACTTACCTGGGACAGGAGATTGTTGCTGAATAGTTTCCAACTAGCATCAGTCATGTGAACATGTGTTGCTTTTGGACACTTACAACATACTTAGAGCAAACAGTTGTTTTTAAAATAGTGCCAATTGTGTGTGTTTGTGTTCAAAAAGCAGTGATTTTTATCACTGATAATTGGCACAAAATAAGCAGTAAGACGATTTAGAATTGTTTTGCTCACTGTGGTTTTAAGCATTCAAGGCTCGGAGATGCCAGAAACAGGAGTGAAGATAAAACTATTTCACTACTTCAAGTTAGAAACTACATAATTTGAAGGTATCAACAATAATCTTGAAAGCATTGTTTGAGGCAGTGTATTAGTTAGAACTTCACTGTCATTACTGAGGACAATGAGATTACAATGCTGCTCCATTCAGTGCAAAACATCATGCAGGCAATTCAATTACTAAAAAGACAATGACTAAATTTAAAATAACATCCAAGTTATTTAAAGTGACAGCTAAGTTATAATTTAATTAAAAACAAACAACTCTAAAATGTTCAGTTTCATGACAGCCTTGGAGAAAAAGCTGTTTTTTACAGTCTGGATGTCCATGCAGAAATGTTTCTGTACCTCCAGCCAACTGGTAGGAGATTGAACAGTAGCTACAAGGATGGGAAAAGTCCATCACAATTTTGCAAGCCAGCCACAGACATCATGAGTTGTAGATGGTTTCCATATCTGATAGTTGTGTCCCAATAATGTTCTCTACAGTTCTGATCACTTGATGAAGTGCTTCTTGGTCAATCTTGTTGAAGCTAGAGGACCATACTGTCATACAGTAGGTCAGTATGCTCTCAATTATACAATAATAAAGGTTTACCAGCAGCTTTTGGGGCTAATTTGCTCTATAAATTCCTATCAAGGAAGTGCTGGTTATCCAAGAGAGTTCCTCTGTGATGTTCTCTCTCAAGAATTTAAAGCTGGAGATGCCTTCCATTGTTTCACTGTTTGCGAGTAGTGGAGCTTGTTCATATCTTCTTGATTTCCTGAAATGGAGTTGGTGGCATCAGCAGGGGCACAGTCACGGATGAAAAGAGTGTAAAGGAGTGGGCTCAATACACATTCTTGCGGTGAACCATTTTTCGGGGTTAGGAAGGTTGATGTGTACTTGCCTATTCAAATGGTCTGGGAGTGATTGATAAGGTAAAGAATCCAGTTACAGATTAATGTATTGAGTCTCAAAATGTGTTGTGTCATGGTCACCTTGTTGGTGGGTATGCTGTTGAAGGCAGAAATGTAGTCAATAAAAAGCATTTTGCTGTAGCAAGTGGTAGTAAATCAAGGCAACTGGACTCGTTGTGTTGTCTAGATGTTTCACCACTCATCCAAGAGACTTCTGATCCATGGTGGGTAGTTTTTGTTTTAATTCTAGCAATCACATGAGGGTCGTTAAGAGTAGTAGAGGTAATGAGAGGGTCATTAGTCTTATCTTTGCATGAATCAAGGTGTGAACTGTTGTGGAGATGGCAGAGTAAAGATGTTAGTAAGTTAGGAGCTGATAGATGGTGTTGTACCCCACCCATCAGGAATGAGTTTTTCAGGCTACATCCATACTACACCGGATAAATCCAAAACAGACACTAAAACAGCGTTTTCGTCCCGAAACTGGAGCTTTTCAGAAACGCTTTCCAGGGTGTGTACTTTTGAAAACACCGCCTGGGCAGATCAGTGTGGACAGGGTAACTGGAGAAATCTAAAAACGCTGTCAGACGGCAGCGTGCTATTTCATTGTTTTCTTGAACGCAACCTAACAATTTCAGAACAGACGGCAACAAGACTGAAGCCAGAAGAGTTAGAAATGCACTTGCCAAATACTTTGACCCATGACTTACTGAATAAATAAGTATACTTACTTTGCCCTGTTTCCTGTCCTTGCTTGTATGAGGTGGTTTACCTATTTATACAAGTACTTCTCTGACAATGGATGTGTAACATACAATGTAACATTGTATGGAAATGCAAGATAATACTGATGCAGACATGATTTACACATTTAACAAAGTGCTTTATTAATGCAATAGAGTTAGTCAGTTTTTCAATGATCATCGTCAGCCAGGTCATACAGTCTGTGAACTCCCCGTCGGTTGCCTCCATACGCTTCAGTATTTGTTTTTTTTTATTTAAGTCCTTCTGCGTGAGAGCCAACAGTTGCCCGTTGTTTAAGTTTTTCTAGTCTGTAACTGAGCACTCAGCAAATGACCTGGATGATTGAGAACATTCATAGATACATTCTGGTGTAGGTGTCCTTATGCTTCAGGTGTTCCAGAATGATGTGGATAGCTCTGGAGGTGGCTGATCTGTTTGCCTTATAGGCAAACTGGTCAGCTGCAGAATAGTAGTAATGGTATTCTTAATGTGGGGCATAATCTGTTTTCTCCAGGCACTTGGCAGCTATGGATCAGTGCAATCAGTCTATAGTCATTGAAGCATGTTACCACTGGTTGCTTTGGGACAAATGGTTGATGTTTTGTGGAATGTATGGGACAGAGAGAGGTTATAGATTTCAGTAAAATCCTCTGCCAGCTGGTCAGAGCAACCCTTCAGTTCCTCCCTGGGTATGCCATCTGGTCCAGCTGCTCTGTGTGTGTTGATACTTTGGAGAGTATGTTTCACCTTGTGTGCTCAGTGTCAATGCTATATGCACTAATTTTGTTTATATATTGTCAATCAAAAAAATACAGCCATGTACACTGGATGAATTCCTCCATTAATAACTATTCAGAAGCAATACAGAGTTTTATAGTACTGTAGTAGATTGGTAGTATTCTTATTTACTCTGTATTATACCCAATTTGTTATTCAGTTAAATAGTAGTTTGTCTTTTTTTTAAATACCTTTATAACTTTTTCTATGAAACTTTGGCTAATTGGGGAAACCACTTAATTGGGCCAAAATTATCCCAATTATCCACTGTAATTTGCCTAATGTCTAACATTACCTCCCTGTCAGAATTTAATTTGGTCTCACCCGAATGTCAGCTTGCCCAGCACTGTGAAGATTCTGACACTGCAGGTTGTATCCACCTTCCCAGCTCGCCAAGATCAACTGTAAGGAACAGAAATCTGTCACTTTTACAATTAAAATTTACAATTTTACAAATGCACACCCAGTAATTACTACAGCCTATCTAATAGACTCTTCAAAGGTGAATGATATCTAGGGACAGATAGAAAAACAAGTAATCCCTTTAAAGTGAGAATTAGGGTGGTACAAGACTGGAAGATTTTATTTATTTTGATATTATCAATCTCCGAACATTAGAGAAAGAATAATGGCCTTTAATAAAGACCATTTGATCCATAGAAATAATTTTAGTTAAAATATTTTCTAAGCGATTAGCCATCATTTTAGAGAGAACTTTTGCATCCACATTTAATAGCAAAATAGGTCTATATGATTAACATTCAACAGGATCTCTATCTTTTTTAAGAATCAAGGAAATAGATGCTTCATAAAAAGAAGGTAAATTACCCTTCTCAAAGGATTCATGAAATATTTCCAAAAGATATGGAGAAAGTAATCTTTCAAATTTTTTGTAAAATCCCACTGAATAACCATCAAGTCCAGGAGCTTTACCTGATTGCATTGATAAAATAGCTTTCTGAATTTCATGTTCAGTAATTTCCTGTATTATTAAAGAGAGAAAAATCTTTTATCTGAGCTTCAATAAACTCAACAAATTCTGAGCTTTGTAACAAATGTTCTGGAAAACACCAAGGTGGTCTTGTAGAAGCAACATCTTTCAGTTCAAATATTAGGTTTAAGGGAGCATGATCAGAGATAACAATTGCATCATATTCACATTTCTGAACATTAATTAGAAGTTGAGGGTCGACTATAAAATAGTTGATTCTCGAATATTTATTATGAACATGTGAGTAAAAGGAATATTCTCTATCACTGGGATGCATATGTCTCCAATTACGCCATAATCAATTAAAAAGGAATTAATAAGTGATGCAGAACTAATTAGGGAGTTGATGTTTGGATGATAGCTTATCTATTAAAGGATTTAAACAAGTATTAAACTCACCACCCATTAATAACATATATTCATTTAGATCAGGTAATAGAGCAAAATCAGCTTTAAAGAATGAGGGACCATCAACATTTGGTCCATATATATTAACCAATACCATTTTCCTGTTGTAAATTATTCCTTTAACAATCAAAACTCTGCCATTAATATCAGCTATAATATCCTCATGGTTAAAAGGAATATTAGAATCAATAAAAATGGAAACACCTCTAATTTTACTTTGAGAATTTGCAAGAAACTGAGAAACCTTCCAAAATTTAAAAAATCAATTTTTATCACATAACCTGATATGCGTCTCTTGTGCAAAGATTATATCAGGTTGAAATCAGTTAATAGTTTTAAATGTTTTCTTATGCTTAATAGGATGATTCCAACCATGGACATTCCAACTTAGAACATTTAACTGTTTGAATATCATCATGAGACTTTGTATCCAAAAAAAAAGTAGTTAGACGCATGTCAGGATAAGTTAGTTGAGAATGGCGGAGATAAACAACAATAATAATAATTTGCAAATGCTCTGGAATTCCATAATAGGGATAAAAAATAAGAAAAGAAAAAAGAAAAAAAACCCACCCTACCTACAAAGCCCAGAAATAAGTCTATATCAGTTGATGCAAGCCCCGAAGAATGCATGAAAAGCATTCACCTGCCTGAATAGAAGGTAAAAATGAAAAGAGTAATCTCTGTCTCCCTCTTCCAGATATAGATCTCATTACAGTCAACATACAGCTCATTACAATTGAGTTGAAAAGAAGAGTTATTAGAGACAACCTTCAGTTTTGAAAATAATCTTCATAATATTAGATAAGGAAAAAAAGCACATCCAAAAAAATTCTTGAAATTTTTTTTCACAGAAGAAAAACAATTGCCATCTTTAAATGATCAAATCTATCTTTAAAACGTAAAAAATCCCAGATAATTATTTAAAGTTTTCAAAATATACCTATCTTTTTAACTAAATGTTCTGATCAAATTGACTCTATTATTTCATCCTTTATTTGGAACAATAAAAGACCAAGAATTAATAAGTATCATTTACAAATGTAAAAAAGATGGTGGACTTGCACTTCCTAATTTAAGTTTGTATTACTGGGCTGTTAATATTTGACAATTCTGTTTTCGGCTAAATTGGCTCGATAAGAGCCAAAAGCCAGCTTGGATTGATTTGGAATTAAAAGCTATCAGACAATTTCATTTAACCTCATTATTAGGAGCTCCATTACCTTTACAACTCTCTAAAATTCCAAATTTAAATCTTTACCCTGTTATTAAATAGTCCTTACGAATTTGGTTTCAGTTTTGCAATTTTATTAATTTTAAACAATTAAAATTGTCTAGTTCCTTATATAGAAATTTTTTTATTTAAACCTTCAATAACTGATCCCATTTTTCTCTTATGGAGAAATAAGGGGATCTGTTTTTTTGCAGATTTATTTTGTGATGGTCGATTGATGACTTTTGAAGAGTTATTTAGGAAATAATCTCTCTCATACACACTTTCTGCAATATTTTCAGGTTAGACATCTTTTACAAAAATACTTATCTAAGTTTCCATATATGCAAGAATCTGATTTGTTGGATACTGTTTTGAATATGAATCCTTTAGTAAGAGGTTCCATTGGTAGAATTTATAATTTATTTTTACTATTGTTATGAACCCCGTAACTGGGTCACTTACCAGCAAAGATAGAGAGGTCCGTTTAAGTCTGATGGTACCATTTTTAACAGTATTTATTAGTAAAAATACACAAAAATAATATCAATGCAAACATACAGATAATATACGTCATCAATACTAAATCTAAAAGTGTGGGTGTAATAATAATCAATAAGAAATAAGCTCTATCGTTGTCTAGGGGATAATGTATTGTCCGATGGAAATATAAAAGTCACTCAGTTCATTCAGGCTGCAGCCTTTGGTTGGAGTCAAGGGAGAGATTTTTAGAAACTTGCCAATTCCTTTTATGATTCAGATCCTTCGAGAGTTCCGTTGGTGTGGCCGGTCACTTATGGCCTCTCCTTTAGCTAAAGCCGTTCTTCCGTGGTAAAGCCCCAATCCCAGGCAAAGGGAAAGGACGCATGCGAGCCCCCCACCAGCTGTTGCTATTAAACGCTGTCACGGGATTTCTAGCGTCTCTCCTAGTTTGTCTGAAGGGGTTGTTCCCCAGACCCTCCTTTATCCTTACTCATGGGGTCTCAGATGTCAATCAGGTTAGGATGATGCAATCCCTCAACCAGCCAACTCTGGTCGTCCCCTGAGGGCTTCAATGAATAGTACAGTACTCAATACACAATTCTGTCTCCAAGAGACAATGGCCATTATCCGTGGCTTTGTCTTGCTGAGGCCAGGACACATTCCAAAACCTTGAGGATTCTCTCTCATTTCCTGGGTCCCAGACCTGAATTAATAGCGATCTTGCGATTCTCAAAAAGGAGGGGGCTACTTTTGCACGTTCGTAACACTACAAAAAGATAACCTCTCACTAAAGATTAAACAAGATTGGGACAGAGAACTTAATATGACCTTTGTTAATGAAGATTGGTCGCAATTTCTGAAAATGGTCAATTCTTCTTTGATATGTGCTGTTTGATTCAATTTAAAATTGTTCACAATTATTACTTAACAAAGGAGAGACTATCCAAAATATTTCCTAACATAGACAATTATTATGATAGGTGTAAAACTGAAGTAGCCACTTTGTCACATATGTTCTGGTCATGTTCTTCATTAAAACCTTTTTGGAAATCTTTATTTTCTACAATTTCTAAAGCTCTAAAAATTAATTTACAACGTAATACATTGACTGTTCTATTTGGAATAGTTCTGCATCATATTCAGGGTATTTCATCTTCAGACCAACATGTAATTGCATTTGTTACATTGTTGGCAAGAAGGGCTATTTTATTGAAATGGAAAGATACCTCTGTCCTACATTAATTCAATGGTTTTCTCAAGTAATGTTATGTCTTAGTTTAGAAAAAATTAGAAGTAGAATTTTTGATCCTCAATTTGATTTTTAGATTTTGAGAGAAGATGGGGTTCTTTTGTCAAATATTATCATTTAATTTGAATTAATTTATATGGTTTCCTTCCAATTTTATTTTATATAAATATGAATTGGTGGTCAATGATCCTTCTTCTTTATATATATAGATGATGGTAAGAGGTATTGCTCCAGGAGTTGATTCCTAATGGGACTTTTTTTCTTCTTTTCTCTCTTTTTTCTTTTTCCTTCTCTAGTAGTTTGAGGAGTTTTTTTAGTTAGTTGCTGTTTTTTCCTTCTTTTCTTTTAAAAAAAACTTCATATTCTTTTTTGATGTTTTTTTCAGCTTTATTAATTGTATATATATCAACTTGTTGAAGTTTTGTATCATTTTACAGCTGTAGAAGATTATGTATCAATAAAAAGATTTTTAAAATGAAATAATAATAACAGGGTTGTTGTGGTGGGAGATTTTAATTTCTTAAATATTGATTTGCATGTCCCTAGAGTGAAGAGCTTAGATAGGGTGGAGTTTGCTAGGTGTGTTCAATAAGATTTCTTGACATAATATGTATATAACCCTACAAGAGGAGAGGCTGTACTTGATTTGGTATTGGGAAATTAACCTGGTCAGGTGTCAGATCTCTCAGTGGGAGAGCATTCTGAAGATAGTGATCACAACTCTATCTCCTTTACTATAGCATTGGAGAGGGATAGGAACAGACAAGTTGGGAAAGCGTTTAAATGGAGTAAGGGGAAATGTGAGGCTATCAGGCAGTAACTTGGAAGCATAAATTGGAAACACATGTTCTCAGGGAAATGTACAGAGAAGTGTGCTAAATGTTCAGGGGATGTTTGTGTGGAGTTGTGCATAGGTACATTCCAATGAGACAGGGAAAAGATGGTAGGGTACAGGAACCATGGTGTACAAAGGCTGTTGTAAATATAGTCAAGCAGAAAAGATGATGAAAGGTTCAAAAAACTAGCTAATGATAGAGAGCTAGAAGATTAGAAGGCTAACAGGAAGGAGCTCAAGAAAGAAATTAGGAGAGCTCGAAGGGGCCATGAGAAAGCCTTGGCGAACAGGATTAAGGAAAACCCCAAGGCAAATGCAAACTCTGCCTACCTAAGTAAAAAGAAAAAAAAATCTGTCTCCCTCCACTGAACATAAAACTCATTACAGTCGACATATATCTTAATATAATTAACTTGGAAGGAAAGTGTTTTTCTTGTAGAACAAAACGACCTTCAATTGAAAGTAACCTTCATAACATTAGATAAGGGAAGAAAAATACATCCAAAACAATTCTTGAAATACTTGCACATAAGAAAAACAATCATCATCTTTAAATTTCTGGTCTATCTTTAAAACATAAAGAAATCCAAATAATTACCTTAAAAAATTTTTACAAAAGCATACGAAATAAAAAAAAACAATTAATTCATTTAAATGCTGCAGAAAAAAAATTCTAAATGGTTCAAACTTATTAGTCTATCAACAGTTCTCCCTCTATGTCTTCTGAAAGTGAAGCCATCCAAACCAGTCTTTTTCAAAGATAAAAATGTATTTTAAGGTAAAGGCTTCTGTAACTATCAGATCTTACAATCTCATCATTCTTTACACTGCGAGACAATCAAGCCATTCAAGCTTCAGGCTTCAGACTCATCATCGGATGCGTCGGATAAAGAATTAATAAAACTCAATGCTTCGACTGCATCATCAAAAACATGAAAGCCAGACTTTTTGACAAAAAGCCTTAATTTCGCTGGATACTTAAGCAGTGGGAAGAGCTTTTTTCATATGCTGATTTCATAACCGATGCAAATCCAGCACGCTTCTTAACAATTTCACGTGGAAAATCTTCAAAAAAGCAAACGTCTGAATTCTGATACTGAAAAAATCTTTTTTTCTTGCAAGCTTAATAATAGTCTTTGTCTCTGAAGCAGAGAAAACGCACAACAATATGTCCGTTTTTATCTTGATCCAAAAATTTTAACATGCCAATCCTGTGAGCCATTTCGAAATCTGAATGCTGTAAACAAACCTCTGGAAATAAAGATTGAAACATTTTTGCAAAGTAATCCAGTGTGTCGGCCAATTCTGATTTCTCTTTTAATCCAACAATTCGAATATTCTTCCAATGTGATCGAGCTTTGAGATCAACGATCCGTTGTTGGGCTTTTTCCAAACGAGAAGAAAGGTCAGCAGCATTTCGACTAACTTTTTTAAGATCAAGGCAGAAAGAGTCAACTTATCTTTCAAATTTCTCTTTTAGTTGAGTTATCTCAATGCTGATATTGCTGGTTTGAGAATCTAGTCTTTTTACTCGGGTGGGGGGGGGGGTTCCTCCGAGAATTCATCAGCTTTTTTAGGCTTTCCATTGCCTGGGTCTGGATTTCTTTTGGCGCTTCTGAGAGTAGCCATAATTATAACTGTTATTCTACAGATCCGAGTACTTGAAGTTGAAATTCCAAAGTTTAAGTTGGAAAAGGGAGAGATTAAAGGCTGACAAGAAGCAGCTGTGTCTTATACGTCTGTAACCAGGAGGCGGAGTCTCACTATTCAGTAGGATTTTACAAAAAAATTGAAAAATTACTTTCTCCATATCTTTTGGAAATAATTCATAAATCATTTGAGAAGGGTATTTTACTTTCTTCTTTTTATGAAGCTTCTGTTTCCTTAATCCTTAAGAAAGATAAAGATCCTACTGAATGTTCATCATATAGACATATTTTGTTATTGAATGTGGATGAAAAAATTCTTTCTAAGATAATGGCTAATCGTTTGGAAAAATTTTTAACTAAAATTATCTCTATGGATTAAACAGGCTTTATAAAAGGCTGTTGCTCTTTTTCCAATGTTTGGAGATTGATGAACATTATATATTCATCACTATCTAAGGTACCCCAATGCGTTATTTCTTGACGCAGAAAAAGCATTTGATATGAATGGACATATCTGTTTAAGGTATTAGAAAAATTTGGCTTTGGTAATAATTTTAATAGGTGGATTCAAATGATCTATAAGAATCCTACTGCTACTGTTATTACTAATAATCTCAGGTCCTCTTTTTTTCACTTACACGAGGTACTTGACAGGGATGTCCATTAAGCCCTTTATTATTTAATCTTGTACTGGAGCCTTTGGCCATAATACTCCGTGAAGCTAAAGATATTCATGGTATCTCTATAAATGGGACCATACATAAGATTTCTCTTTACGCAGATGATCCTTTGGTTTATATTTTGAACCCTGAAGAATCTATTCCTAATCTTTTGGAAATACTAAATGATTTTGGAAAATTTTCAGGATATAAACTTAACTTAAAGAAAAGTGAATTGTTTCCATTAAATGCTCCTGTTTTTATATATAATGATATTCCACTTAGAATTGTTAATTCTTTTAAATATTTAGGTATTATAATTACTAAAAAATATAAAGATCTTTATAGAGGTAATGTAGTTCCTTTAATGGACGATGAAACAATTATTTTCCAGATGGAACCCACTTACACTTTCTTTAATAGGTCATATCCATGCTGTGAAAATTATGATTTTACCTAGGTTATTATTACACAATTCCATAATCTGTCTCCCTATCTGCTCCTCAATGGCCCTGTTACTATTGGGAAGTCTATAAAAAACACCCAGTAGAATTATTGACCCCTTCCTGTTCTCTACTCTTTCCACAGTTTCTGCATAACCTGTCGCATTGCCTTTACTTTTAGGTTTCCTTTGACTGTGATGATTTTCATCTCAACTTTCCATCGTTTTTTTCTGTTGTCAGTTATCTCTATTTTATGCAACGTTGCCTAAAGCTATTGTAGTGATTGTGGTTTTCGGCTTGTAAGCATCTGACCCTTAGTGATACACTGCAGTTCTTCTTGTTCATTCTAGGATGTCAGCTTCACAGTCTGAACCAGCATTTAACTGCCATCCTTTATTGTTCCCGAGAAGGTGAAGGTGGGTTGCCTTCTTGAACCACTGCAGTCCTTCAGTTATGTATATAGCCTCAATGCTGATATGGATAGTGTTCCTGGATTTTAGCCCACCAATGTTGAAGGAATGGTGATCTGTTTCCAGGTCAGGATAATGTGGCTTGGAGAACAATTTCCAGGCAACGATGCTCACATACCTCTGCTGCCCTTGTCCTTTTAACTTTGGAAGATGCTGTTTAATGAGTTTTGATGAGTTCCTGTAGCGCATCATGTAGCTGGTACAAACTGCAACTACAGTGCATTGTGATGGTGTGAATGAATGGTTGTGTGTGCTCTAAGGTTCATGCAATGAACTGTGCCAAAGTGGTGTATACATGCTATGCATCCCTCTATCACATCTGTAGTAAAGGATCCAATCAACCAATCACACTGAAGCCTAGACTCTCTCCAATATACCAGGGAATGGAATGTTTAGGAATGAAACATTGATGCCTTATTGATATATTGTAAATATTGCAAGCCAGTCTCTTGATACACTTTGTGCAGAAAATACTGACAGGTGATTGTTCAATTACAAATGTTATGAACAAAGTTTTAACATGGTGTACCTTGAGGATAAATAAACTCTTTTCAAATGAAAAAAAAATCTTTTTTTTTCAGTCCCAAGCAGAGCACCTTCTATTTCAGCTCAACAAACTGAAAAATTCTAACAGTGTAGACTGTGATCATAATTACTCTTCATGCAAATGCCTTGGTCACATATAAACTGTAAACAAGCTTGATTATGAGAGAACATGTTGATTCCTCATTAACCAAGTGGTGCCTTTGTCAACACAAACCAGTTTCATCAAAAACTAATGAGACCAAAACAATAAATTCTGAAAAACAGTTATTGCAAATTAATCTTTGATATTTTACCATGTAAATAACTAAAAACTGGATTGGACCAAGTTCTGAATCCATGCTATTTTCCTACACTCATCTCTAAGCAAAATAACTCTGTAGACCAATGTACTATTAAAGATAAATTGTTTTTTTTTTGTGAAATTTATGCCAAGACACACTCTGTAGTAATTCTAAAGTAACAATAACAAAATTCTTGCAGTTAGTTAAATTTATAATACTTGATAATATGTAAAAGCTTACCTCAATAAACATATATAGAGACAGAAGCATCACTCCAAGGTTGTACAAGATTAAGTGACCCCTGAGGGAGAAGGCAGGCTTTTCCCTCATATACTTTGTGCCTAGCCAGATAGTGGATAGATACAATAGCGTAAGGAAGAGTGTGGGTAAATAGGAATCCAGGAAAGCCCAGCCTCTAACCCTGGGATCTGAAAATGAAAAAGAAAAGTAATCATCATGTCTTGCAACTACTGTTAAGTTCATAGAATCGTATAGCAAGGACACAGGATCTTGGGCCTAACTTGTTTATGTTCAAAGTTCAAAGTATGTATACATTATACAATGTTGAGATTCATCTCCACAAAACAAGAAACCCAAAAGAACCCATAAAAGAAAACCGACAAACACCCAATGTGTAGGGAGAAAGAGAAAAAAAAAACAAACTGTGCAAACAACAAAAATAGTCAAATAGCATTTAGTATGAAAGTGAGTCCTCAGACACGAAGTCTGGAGCAGCTGGAGAAGGCCCATAGCCTCAGTCTTGATTCAGCACATAGCAGAGTAACTGTCGCAGATCCCGCAGACACAAAGCCCAGAGCAGCCAGAGCAAGCTCCCAGCCTCAGTTCAGCACATAGCAGAGTGACCAAGATGCCCATCCAAACTGGTCTCATTTGCCAGCATTTGGCCCATAACCTTCTAAACCTTTCCTATCCAACAGAGTTTTTAATGTTGTTACTGTGGCTGACTTATCCACTTTCTCTGAAAGCTCAATCTGCTTATGTACCACATTCTAAGTAAAATGTTGCTCCTCTCGTTCCTATGAAATGTTTTCCCTCTCATCTTATAGCTGTACCCTCTAGTTCTTGATTCCCCAACTCTCGGAAAAAAATTGGGTGCATTTATCTTTCAATTTAATAATTATTTAATAATTTAATTTGATTTAATTTAATTAATTAAATTTAATAATTTAATAATTCAATTTTCAAGTCAATACAATTTAACCATCTTTCCTATTGCAAGATGGCAAAAACTAAACACAATATGCCAAGTATAGCCTCACCAGAATCATGTACAACTTCACCATGATCTCCCAACTTCTATATTTGATGTTGCCCTGGCTGATGAAGGCCAGTGTGCTAAAAGCTTTCTTTAACACTGTGTATATCTGTGACTCCACTTTCTGGGAACCATGTACCTGAATGGCATGATCTCTCTGATCTACAACACACCCCACGGCATTACCATTATGGACCATATTAGAATAAAAATATAACTTTATCACCCCACTGACATAGCTGGACATTCTTTGCTTTATCTGATTGAATCTTCACTTTCTGGCACCAAGCTAATAGAATTTTTGTGAATATTTCAAAATCACAGCATTAATACCAACTGCTGAATTAGCAGATTTCCAAATGCAATAAAATCAAAGGCAGAAACATTATCTGAGGCTCAGCCTTATTTTCTGAAGTGCAATAGTTGAAGGAAATGATTGGCCTACAGGGAGAAAACTGCTTCTGCTTTGTCACTCCAATGTCTGGCCAGAAATAAGGATGTTCACTGGAAATTACATAATGCTTATAATAGCATTTGCAGTTCCTCAGGCAAGAGTCAAGAGTCAGGCTAAATAATTAATTGTGGACTTCAGAAAGGGTAAGACAAGGGAACACACACCAGTCCTCATAGAGGGAGCAGAAGTGGAAAGGAGACTCCATTTTGCAGTAAATGAAGTGAGATGTGTTTCTATCATGGCTCCATTTTTTTAATATTTTACATTCTAGTGATAGATTTGTTTTAAGTTTGAAGATTCATTATTTTTGTTGAAGGATTTATGACTTAACTACGATGGCAGGAAGTTGATCTGGTATTGAATTGAGGAGTGGCAAGACTTTTCCCGAAACGAAACAAACGGAACAAATAAAGAAGTCAGAGGAACCTGTTACTTTAACAGTAATATTCTCTTCAATGCAAGATATGAAATCTGAATTTGGTTCGCTTAACACTAAAATTGATAAACTGACGGATGCTAACAGGAAGCTTGAAAAATCCATCTTTACTGTTCAAGAATCTCTGACGAATTTGGACTTTCAATTTCAGATGCTCAAACAGACTACCCATCGAATCGAGAGGGAACAGGAATGATTTGGGCAAACTATCAACGAACAAGAATTGAAGATGTCATCTGTGGAAAAGAAAATGAATGAAGTTACTTTGGAATTATCAAAAACAAGGGAAAAATGATTTAGGCAGCAGAGTGCGGCGGAGGAATTTACATATATTAGGTTTGCCTGAAAATACTGGAACTGGTGACCTGTAAAAGTTCTTCTCTGATATACTGTATTCACTTTTTAGTGAGATCCTTGAAGTGAATCCTGTCCTCGACACAGCACACAGAATTCCGAGATCTCGGCGTTCATCGGAACTGCGTTCACAACCACTCATACTTTGCTTCCATTATTATACAACCAAAGAAGCCATACTCCGAGAGGCTAGAAAAAGAAGGAAACTGATCTACAATTCAACTGAAATTCGTATACTGGAAGATTTTCCTCCTGAGAATTTTGCTGAAAGAAGGAAATACCGGGAAGTCATGACTGAATTGTATAAAATAAACTGCCATCTTTCGCTCCGCTACCCCGCCCACTTGATAATTTTTCCTCCCGATCCTTAGCCACAGAGGATTCTTTCTCCAAGTGAAGGGTGGGAGTTTATTAAAAATTTTAAAACTATTCCGATTGTAACTTGAACAGGTAATTTTGAGCTGGGAGATGTTCATAGATACTTTGAGGAAAGTCTGTTCTATGCTTTATGGATGTTCGTACAGGACTTGGTTGATTTAATCCTTTAAAAAAAATTATTTGTTAATAATATGCGTAGTTGCTTTGAAGAAAACCTATTTTCCATTTTATGGATGTTCACACACGACTTAGTCTAATTTAATCTTTTTTCCTCTCTCTTTTGTTTGTTTTAATATTAATATAGCTCAGGATTTGGTATATATATATATTCACTTTTTTTGTACGTTGTAAGTTCTCTTAAAAAACTTTAGTTGTAATATATTATTTGTTGGATTTATTCTTTTCTGAATATATGATTCATACACTTTAGATGAATTTAAGATTGCCATCACTAGTCACGTTTTAATTATTGTTAGACATAATATTACAGTATTTGAAATTTTTTCAACTCTTTTATTACGTCTGGAATTGGTGGGGTAAACATACTTTGTGAATAGAGCTGCAAAATGGGGGATGGGATTAAGGGTTTAGCTTGTGGCTCGCCAACTGGGTCACTACTATTCAGTGGGTGGGGCTATCAGATTAGTTTTTTTTTCTCGATTGGGCAATCTTGAGAGGTAATATTTTCTATCAAACGACGTCACTTCCTGTCAAGTCTGTGCAGTTTTTTTCTGGATCTAGGGTGCACTTGCGCAATAGCTTTCTTTTTAAAACTTTAACTTAGATTCTGAATATGGATGCTAATAAAATTAATATAATTTCTTGGAATTTCAATTGCACGAATCATCCTATTAAGCATAAAAAGATTTTTAAGAAATTAAAAGTACTTCAGGTGGATATTATTTTTGCGCAAGGGACTCATGTACGGAGACAGGATAAAGATCGCTTTCATAAATTTTGGAAGGGACCTTTATATCATTCCCTATCAACAAATACAGTTAGAGGGGTATCTATTTTTGTTAATTTTAAAATACCTTTTGTACACTTTAATACTGTAACTGATTCGATCGGAAGGTAATTAATTGTCACTGGTTTATTATGCGGTCAAAAGGTAGCTCTGGTGTGTGTTCATGCACCTAATTCAGACAGTGCTGAATTTTTTAAGAAGCTTTTTTCTGAGCTACCAAATCTAAATGAATATAAGTTGATTATCGGCGGTGACTTTAACTGTTGCCTTAATACTTCGATTGACAGGTCATCAACCAATTCGTTGCTTCCTAATAAAGCAGCAGCCTGTATTAATTCTTTTCTTTTAGAATATGGCCTGGTCGATATCTGGAGATGTAACCACCCTAATGACAAAGATTTTTCTTTTTTCTCACATATTCATCATAAATATTCAAGAATTGATTACTTTTTCTAGATAGACAGTTGTTATGTTCTGTTGACGAGTGTGTGTATGATGTTATTGCGCTGTTGGACCATGCACCTGTGAAATTAACCCTGAAGCTCTCCGATAATTTTTATTGATATTTTTATTGATAATTTTTATTGATAATTGATAATGTCACAGTGGAGATTGAATACATATTGTTACAGGATCCAGCTTTTGTTAATTTTATCAAGGAGCAAATTTCTATATTTTTTGAACTTAATACAACTGAAGATATGTCAAATTTGGTTATATAGGATACAATAAAATCCTTTATTAGGAGACAAATAATTTCATATTCTGCAGGTTTAAGAAGGAAAACCAAAACAGAACTTTTAGTGATTACTAATAAAGCAGAGAGATAGATAAAGCGTACTCAGTAAGACCTAGTGGACCTATATAAGGAAAGGGTTGAACTCCAAACACAATATGACTTGTTTTTGACCTTCCCCATTGAGCTGCAAATTTTAAAAACTAAAAGTCAATTTTATATATATGGGGATAAATCAGGTAAACTGTTGGCTGGTCAGTTAAAAGCAAATATGGTCAGAAGACAGATTTTGCAAATGCGCAGATCAGATAGAACTGAAACATTAGATCCTTCTGAAATTAATAAGATATTTATGGATTTCTATTCTAATCTTTATAAATCTGAATTCCCTGATAATACTATTATTATGAATAGATTTTTGCAAAAATTAAATATACCTAAAATTTCTACTCAAGATATTAATGTACTAGATGCACCTATTAAACAAGAGGAAATAGCCAAGGCTATATTCTCTATGCAATTATGGAAAGCACTGGGACCAGATGGTTATACAGTGGAATTTTATAAGACCTTTAATGAACTTATAAGACCTTTAATGCTCATTTACCAAATATGATAGATGTTATTTTTCAGCTTGAACCATCTCAAAAAGGATTGATAGCCATTATATATAAATGGCTTATGAATTTACAAATGATGTCTAATGATAAGGTTAAACGTGGAATAAAATGTATTACTTAGTCAACAGGTCATCCATTTGCACCCATCTCTCCTTGATTCAGTTCATGGCAATGCACAGGGCACATATGTCAAAAGATAAACTAGTGCACATTTTTTCTAATATAAATCCCACCTGTGATAGACGTAATGCTGAGGTGGCTACCTTAACTCATGTGTTTTGGATAATTTTTGGAGAGTTGTTTCTAGAACGTTATCCAAAGTCATAGGTTTGGACCTACAACCTAATTCACTTACGGCAATTTTTGGGATCATTTCTGAAGGAAGCAGGAAATGTTTCTGCTTCTGCTCAATGTATTATAGCTTTTTCATCTTTATTGGCTAGGAGAACTATTTTGTTGTATTGGAAAGATCCCCTTTTTTAAAATTATATCCTCAAGTGGAATGCCCAATTTTCTTTTTTTTTTGTTTTAGGTTAGTTTAGTGTTTTTTTTTCTTTTTCTTAATAATGGAAATTTTTGATTTTTTTTTGAATTGTTAATAGGAACTGTGGATATTGAGGAGCTCAATATTATACTATATATGATTTTGGCAGTGTACACTCCTTTACTCCTTTTTGTTGTTTGTACTTCCATTGGAATATGTATTCAATATAACTTCTCCTCTGATTTGTATTTGTCATTATTTATTTTTAAATAAATAAAAAAAGATTAAAAATGAAAATGAAATGAGAAGTGGAAAAAGTGAGCAATTTCAAGTTGCTGGGTGTCATTATTTCTGAAGATCTATCCAGCACCCAACATGTCGATGCAACTACAACAATGGCACAACAGTGGCTATATTTTATCATGAGTTTGAGGAGATTTGGTATGTCACCAAAGACATAGACAGATTTTTGCGGATGTACTGTGGAAAGCATTCTAACTAACTGCATCACTGACTGTGGTATGGGAGTGGGGGGAGAGGCTACTACACAGGATCGAAATAAGCTGCAGAGAGTTGGAAACTTAGCTGGCTTCATTATGGGCACTAGCCTCCATGTATCCACAACATCTTCAATGATTGATGCCTCAAAAAGATGACAGCCAGCATTAAGGACACCCCCATCACCAAGGTCCTGCCTTATTCTCATTAATACCATCAGGAAAGAGGTACAGAAGCCTGAAGGCACACACAATAATTTAGGAACAGCTTCTGAATGGACACTGAAACTATGAACACTACCTCACTATTTAATAAATTTCTATGTTTGTACTAATTACTTAATTTCACACACACACACACACACAGTAATTCACAGTTTTCCACTATTAAAATGTATTGTATTGTACTGCTACCACAAAGACAACACATTTCACAACATATATATGCCGCTGATATTAAACTTGGTTCTGAGTTAGTGTCTGAGTGCAACAAACTCATTTGGACTGATCACGACAGACAATCAGCATCACTACAAAATTCAACCAAATAACTTTGACATTCAATGGCATTAACATCATTGAAAACTCCACCACCAATATCCAAAGGGCAGCCTTTTTGAGAAGGTAACTAGACCAGGCACGAAGGGTCACGCCCCGAAATGTTGACTGTACTTCTTCCTATAGATGCTGCCTGGCCTGCTACGTTCCACCAGCATTTTGTGTGTGTTGACACTCCAGTAATACTGTATCATGGATAATGAGCCCAAATTCAGCATCTCCCTACCATTAGTTCTGACAAAGGATCACAGACTGAAAATGATGACAGCTTCTTCTTGCCTGACCAGCTGAATGTTACCAGCATTCTGTTTTTATTTCAGACTTCTAGTATCTGCAGTTTTTAAATTTTATTTTCCTACCTAACATCACTATGGATATACCAATCAATGGTTCTAGACAACAGTTCTTCAAATCCTTCTCAATGACATGTAGGAGTGGCTAACTGATGCCCACCTTGTATGAATTAATTAAAAAACAAACTACCAAAGCACTTTGAGGTTTACGGATCTTTCAAACTATGCACATTGGGGCAACACATGTTGAAGTATGAATGCAGTGACAAAGACATTCTTGTGGGACAACAAGGAACTTAAAAATATAATTATTTTAAACTTTACAGCATTTCTTCAGCTATATCATCAGTAAAATCAGCTTAAGTATGAATGGTACACACTTCATCTAAATAATATTAGCAACCACAATCATTTTATACTACTGGACATCCAGTTATCTAGCAAACTGGGCCTAGTACTTAAAACAGACAAATGCTTCAGCCACCCAAAAGTAACAAGAAATAGTGCATAAATATTTTGAGCTTTATTTTACTACAGTTTATTACCTTTCTCTAAAGAATATATTTTTTATATTTTTATGGAGAAGGATAGGACTGGACCTAGGGTAGAGATTTTTGATTGGAGAAAGGCTAACTTTGAGGAGATGTGAAAGGATTTAGAAGGAGTGGATTTGGACAATTTGTTTTATAGGAAGGTTGCAATAGAGAAATGGAGGTCATTTAAAGGTGAAACTTTGAAGGTCTGGAATCTTTTTGTTCCTGTTAGGTTGAAAGAAAAGGTTAAAAGTTTGAGAGAGCCATGGTTTTCGAGGGATGTTGGAAACTTGGTTTGGAAAGAGAGGGAGATCTACAATAAATATAGGCATCATGGAGTAAGTGAGGTGCTCGAGGAATATAAAGAATGTAAAAAAGAATCTTAAGAAAGAAATTAGGAAAGCTAAAAGAAGATATGAGGTTGCTTTGGAAAGTAAGATGAAAATAAATCCAAAGGGTTTCTACAGCTATATTAATAGCACAAGGACAGTGAGTGATAAAACTGGTCCCTTAGAGAATCAGAGTGGACAGCTATGTGCGGAGCCAAAAGAGATGGGGGAGATTTTGAACAATTTCTTTTCTTCGGTATTCACTAAGGAGAAGGATATTGAATTGTAAAGTAAGGGAAACAAGTAGGGTAGTTATGGAAACTATGACGATTAAAGAAGAGGAAGTACTGGCGCTTTTAAAGAATATAAAAGTGGATAAATCTCTAGATCCTGACAGGATATTCCCTAGGTTAGTGTAGAAATAGCAGGGGCTCTGACAGAAATATTTCAAATGGGGATAGTGCCGGAGGATTGCTGTATCGCTCATGTGTTTCCATTGTTTGAAAAGGGTTCTAAGAGTAAACCTAGCAATTACAAGTCTGTCAGTTTGACATCAATGGTGGGTAAATTAATGGAAAGTATTCTTAGAGATGGTATATATAATTATCTGGATAAACATGGTCTGATTAGGAACAGTCAACATGGATCTGTGCGTGGAAGGTCATATTTGACAAATCTTATTGAACTTTTTGAAGAGGTTACGAGGAAAGTTGATGAGGGTAAAGAAGTGGATGTTGTTTATATGGACTTCAGTAAGGCCTTTGACAAGGTTCCACACGGAAGGTTCAATTGTTAGGTATTAATACTGAAGTAGTAAAATGGATTCAACAGTGGCTGGATGGGAGATGCCAGAGAGTAGTGACTAGTGGTGTGCCTCAGGGATCTGTACTGGGTCCAATGTTGTTTGTCATATACATTAATGATCTGGATGATGGGGTGGTAAATTGGATTAGTAAGTATGCAGATGATACTAAGGTAGGCAGCGTTGTGGATAATGATGTAGGTTTTCAAAGCTTGCAGAGAGATTTAGGCCAGTTAGAAGGGTGGGCTGAAATATGGCAGATGAAGTTTAATGCTGATAAGTGTGAGGTGCTACATTTTGGTAGGAATAATCCAAATAGGACATGCATGGTAAATGGTAGGGCATTGAAGAATGCAGTAGAACAGAGTGATCTAGGAATAATGGTGCATAGTTCCCTGAAGGTGGAGTCTCATGTAGATAGGGTGAAGAAGGCTTTTGGAATGCTGGCCTTTATAAATCAGAGCATTGAGTACAGAAGTTGGGATGTAATGTTAAAATTGTACAAGGCATTGGTAAGGCCGAATTTGGAGTATTGTGTACAGTTCTGGTCACCCAATTATAGGAAAGATGTCAACAAAATAGAGAGAGTACAGAGAAGATTTACTATAATGTTACCTGAGTTTCAGCACCTATGTTACAGGGAAAGATTGAACAAGTTTGGTCTTTATTCTTTGGGGCATAGAAGGTTGAGGGGGGTCTTGATAGAGTTATTTAAAATTATGAGGGGGATAGATAGAGTTGATGTGGATAGGCTTTTTCCATTGAGAGTAGGGGAGATTCAAACAAGAGGACATGAGTTGAGACTTAGGGGGCAAAATTTTAAGCGTAATATGAGGGGGAATTTCTTTACTCAAGAGAGTGGTAGCTGTGTGGAATAAGCTTCCAGCAGAAGTGGTAGAGGCAGGTTCGGTATTGTCATTTAAAGCAAAATTAGATAGGTATATGGACAGGAAAGAAATGGAGTGTTATGGACTGAGTGCGGGTCAGCGGGATTAGGTGAGAGTAAGCATTCGGCATGGACTAGAAGGGCCGAGATGGCCTGTTTCTGTGCTGTAATTGTTATATGGTTATATGGTCTTCAACTTTTTGAGGCTTGTACTAATTGCTCTGATTCAGGCAAGTGGAGAGAATTCCATCACACTCCTGACTTATGCTTTATAGATGAAGAAACATTAACTCTATTTCTTTCTCCACAGATGCAGCCTGATTTGCTGAATATTTCCAACACTTTCTATTTTTATTTCAGTGGTGGAGGTAGATCACAGGCATTTAAACGGCTCTTAGGTAGGCACATGATTATGTACAAAAAATGGGGAAGGCGTGGAGAGATATGATCAATGTGCAGAAAGTATTAGTTTAATTAGGCATCATTAGCTTAATTAGTTCAGCATAATATCACATGGTGAAGTCCATAAGACCATAAGACATAGGAGCAGAATTAGGACATCTGGCCCATTGAGTCATTCAATCATGGTTGATCCTTTTTTTTCTACCTCCTCTTCAACCCCAGTTCCTGGTCTTCTCCCCATAACCTTTGATGCCTTGTGCAATCAAGAACCTATCAATCTCTGCCTTTAATACTCCCAATAACCATGCCTCCTTGCATGTGGCAACAAATTGCTCAAATTCACCACCCTTTGGCTAACGAAATTACTCCACATCTCTGTTTTGAAAGGGCGCCCCTTTATCTTGAGGCTGTGCCCTCTTGTCCTAGACTCTCCCTCCTTTCTACATCTACTCTGCCTAGGCCTTTCGACATTCGAAAGGTTGCAATGAGATCCCCCTCATCCTTCTGAATTTCAGCGGGTACAGACCCACAGCCATCAAACGTTCCTTGGATCCTTTCATTCCTGGAATCATCCTTGTGAACCTCCTCTGGCCCATCTCCAATGCCAGCATAACTTTTCAAAGATGAGGGGCCCAAAACTGTTCACAATACTCAAGTACCCAATAAAGCCTCAGCATCACATCCTTGCTCTTATATTCTAGACCTCTTAAAATGAACACTAACATGGCATTTGCCTTCCTCACCACTGACTCAACCTGCAAGTTAACTTTCAGGGTGTTTTGCACAAGTCCCTCTGCTTCTGAGATTCTTGGACTTTCTCCTCATTTAGAAAATAGTCCGCACATTTATTTCTACTACCAAAGTGCATGACCATGCATTTTCCCAGCTGAAGGGCCTGTTCCTATGCTGTATGGTTATATATTCTATGATAAAGAGCCTGTCATTTAAAACACAGAGAGTAGTCTCTACCCCAGACAGCTATAAAGACTAGATCTGCAATCTGGTCATCTCTGAGGCTGAGGTACGCAGATGTTTCAAACGACTGGATAGTTGCAAGGCTGTGAGACTGGACAGCATCCCAGGATGAGTACTCAGGATGTGCACAGCACAACTGGCAGGTGTGTTTACTGACATTTTTAATCTCTCCCTCTCCCAGTGTAGAGTGCCCTTCTGCTTCAAATGATCCATCATTGCCCCTGTACTAAAAAAGACCAAGGTAACATGCCTGTACGACTGGCATCCTGTCACACTCACCTCAATAATAAGCAAATGCTTTGAGAGGCAGTTCAAGGATTACATCTGCATCTTGCTACCACCCCTACTGGATCCCCTACAATTCGCTTACCAACACAACTGACTGACAGATGATGCAATAGCCACTGCTCTACATACCGTCCTTACACATCTAGAGAAGAAGGATGCTTATGTGCGAATGCTGTTCTTGGACTACAGTTCAGCATTCAAAACCATAATTCCATCCAGGCTCAACAAGAAGCTCAGAGACCTCGGCCTTGACCTCGCCTTGTGCAGTTGGATCCTGGACTTCCTGTCAGATCACCTGCAGGTGGTAAGAGTGGGCTCCCTTACCTCCACCCCTCTGGATCTTAATACAAGAGCCCTTCCTTTACTCTCTGCATACCCATGACTGTGTCGTCATCCACAGCTCTAATCTACTAAATTAAATTTGCCAATGACACTACATTGCTTGGCCTTATCTCAAGCAATAACAAGGTGGCCTACTGGGAAGAAATCATTTCTCTGACACAGTGGTGTCAAGAAAACAACCTCTGCCTCAATGCCGCAACAACAAAGGAGCTGGTTATGGATTACAGGAAGAAATGGAGATGGGCTAACCCTTATTGATATCAATGGTTCTGGGGTTGAGAGGGTGAACAGCCTCAAGTTCCTCAGCATCCACATCACCGAGGACCTCACGTGGTCTGTACACATCAGCTGTGTGGTAAAAAGGCCCAACAGCAGCTCTTTCACCTCAGACAGTTGAGAAAGTTTGGCATGGGCCCCCAAATCTTGAGGACTTTCTACAGGGGCACAGTTGAGAGCATTCTGACTGGTTGCATCACTGCCTGGTATGGGAACTGTACTTCCCTTAATTGCAGAACTCTGCAGAGAGTGATTCAGCACATTTACAAAGACAGGTGTGTAAAAAGGGCCCATAGGATCATTGGAGACCCAATTCACCCCAACCAATATCTATTCCAGCTGCTACCATCCGGAAAACGGTACCGCAGCATAAAAGCCAGGACCAACAGACTCCAGGACAGCTTCTTCCACCAGGCCATCAGACTGATTAACTCACGCTGATCTGAGTGTATTCTATGTTACATTCACTGTTCTACTTATTATAAATTACTATGATTGCACAATGAGACAGAGACATAATGTAAAGATCTTTACTCCTCATGTATGTGAAGGATGTAAGAAATAAAGACAATTCGATTCAATCAAAGCATTTAAGATAATTTTTTTGAATAATCAGGGAAATTGAGGGCTATAGAGAATTATCTCAGAAGAGGAACTGAGAGCAGTTTCATTCAGCCATTATTTTATTGAATGGTGCAGCATGCTGAGAACTCTGTGTTCTATTTAGCAGTGTTTTCTCTATGAATGCACTCTGTCCTAGTATTCAAAAACAGGTCTTGTGTATTAGGAATCTCAGCATTGACATTAGACCAGAATGTCAACTGTATGACAAGTGTTCCCTAAACAGGGATAAATATTTCCAGCACTATATTAGGAATATACCAAAACTTGCAGTGATAGATGGGAGGTTATTTCCACATCCTATGTGCAACAAGCTCTAAAATAAATACTTTGAACTTTGAAAAACATGGTGCGGACAGTTCAGTTATTGTTTTCTGCTGCTGAATCACGGAAACATAAAAACATTCGAAATAGAACCAAGAGGTTATGATTCTTTATGTCTGCAGCATCATTCAATGCCAATCTTTTACCTCAGCACTATTTTCCTGCACTGAGTCCATTTTGCTTGATTCCATCAATGTATCTCTATTTTGCATATACTCAGCAACTGGATGGAGAATTCCAGATTCATAGAAAACATAGAAAAACATAAAAAAAAACCTACAGCACAATACAGGACCTTTGGCCCACAAAGTTGTGCCAAACACGTCCCTACCTTAGAAATTACTAGGCTTACCCATAGCCCTCTATTTTTCTAAGCTCCATGTACCTATCCAAAAGTCACTTAAAAGACCCTATTGCATCTGCATCCACCACCGTTACCGGCAGCCCATTCCATGCACTCACCACTCTCTGAGTAAAAAGCTTACCCCTGACATCAGCTCTGTACCTACTCCCCAGCACCTTAAACCTGAATCCTCTTGTGGCAACCATTTCAGACCTGGGAAAATGCCTCTGACTATCTGACTATCTCTGACTGGAGGAAGTGACAGTGGCCGGGCCTCCGGCACAGAGGACGGCCCTGTAGCTCAGAAGGGTAGGGGTAGAAGAAAGGGGACCATAGTAATAGGGGATTCGATAGTCAGGGGTTCAGACAGGCAGTTCTGTGGAGGTGATCGGGAGTCCCGGATGGTAGTTTGCCTCCCTAGAGCCAGGGTTTGGGACGTTTCTGATCGCGGTCAAGATATCCTGAAGTGGGAGGGTGAGGAGCCAGAGGTCGTGGTACATGTAGATACCAATGACATAGGTAGGAAAGGGGAAGAGGTCCTGAAACAAGAGTACAGGGAGTTAGGAAGGCAGTTAAGAAGAAGGACCGCAAAGGTAGTAATCTCGGGATTACTGCCTGTGCCACGCGACAGAGAGAGTAGGAATATAATTAGGTGGAGGATGAATGCGTGGCTGAGGGATTGGAGCAGGGGGCAGGGATTCAAGTTTCTGGATCATTGGGACCTCTTCTGGGGCAGGCGTGACCTGATCAAGAAGGACAGGTTACACTTGAATCCTGGGGGGACCAAAATCCTAGCGGGGACGTTTGCTAGGGCTACAGGGCAGACGTTAAACTGGTAAGATGGGGGGACAGGAATCAATTTGAGGAAACTATGGGAGAGAAGGTTAATTCACCAGTAGAGCAAGTAAGTAGACTGTGTGTGAGGGAGGAAAGGCAGGTGATGGAGAAGGGATGCGCTCAGCCCGAAGATGTAGGAGAGAAGAAAGAAAAGGATAATAAATTTGAATGCATTGTTAGGGATGAAAAGAGAGGAGGAGGTGGAGAGTATCTTAAATGTATCTATTTTAATGCTAGGAGCATTGTAAGAAAGGTGGATGAGCTTAAAGCGTGGATTGCTACCTGGAATTATGATGTTGTAGCTATTAGTGAAACATGGTTGCAGGAAGGGTGTGATTGGCAACTAAATATTCCTGGATTTAGTTGCTTCAGGTGTGATAGTGTAGGAGGGGCCAGAGGAGGAGGTGTTGCATTGCTTGTCCGAGAAAATCTTATGGCGGTGCTTTGGAAGGATAGATTAGAGAGCTCCTCTAGGGAGGCTATTTGGGTGGAATTGAGGAATGGAAAAGGTGTAGTAACACTGATAGGAGTGTTTTATAGGCCACCTAATGGGGAGCATGAGTTGGAAGAGCAAATGTGTAAGGAGATAGCAGATATTTGTAATAAACACAAGGTGGTGATTGTGGGAGATTTTAATTTTCCACACGTAGATTGGGAAGCTCATTCTGTAAAAGGGCTGGATGGTTTAGAGTTTGTGAAATGTGTGCAGGATAGTTTTTTGCAACAATACATCGAAGTATCGACTAGAGATGGGGCAGTGTTGTTGGGGAGCACTTCGGGTCCAGTGATCACAACAGCATTAGCTTCAATATAATTATGGAGAAGGACAGGACTGGACCTAGAGTTGAGATTTTTGATTGGAGAAAGGCTAACTTTGAGGAGGTGTGAAGGGATTTAGAGAGAGTGGATTGGGTCAAGTTGTTTTATGGGAAGGATGTAATAGAGAAATGGAGGTCATTTAAGGGTGAAATTATGAGGGTACAGAATCTTTATGTTCCTGTTAGGTTGAAAGGAAAGGTTAAAGGTTTGAAAGCACCATGGTTTTCAAGGGATATTAGAAACTTGGTTCGGAAAAAGAGGGATGTCTACAATAGATATAGGCAGCATGGAGTAAAGGAATTGCTCGAGGAGTATAAAGAATGTAAAAGGAATCTTAAGAGATTAGAAAAGCTAAAATATACGAGGTTGGTTTGGCAAATAAGGTGAAAGTAAATCCGAAAGGTTTCTACAGTTATATTAAAAGCAAGAGGATAGTGAGGGATAAAATTGGTCCCTTAGAGAATCAGGGTGGTCAGCTATGTGTGGAGCCGAGGGAGATGGGAGAGATTTTGAACGATTTCTTCTCCTCGGAATCCACTAAGGAGAAGGATATTGAATTGTGTAAGGTGTGGGAAACAAGTAAGGAAGTTATGGAACCTATGACAATTAAAGAGGTGGAAGTACTGGCACTTTTAAGAAATTTAAAAGTGGATAAATCTCAGATCCTGACAGGATATTCCCCAGGACCTTGAGGGAAGTTTGTGTAGAGATAGCAGGAGCTCTGACGGAGATCTTTCAAATGTCATTAGAAACGGGGATTGTGCCGGAGGATTGGCATATTGCTCATGTGGTTCCATTGTTTTAAAAGGGTTCTAGAAGTAAGCCTAGCAATTATAGACCTGTCAGTTTGACATCAGTGGTGGGTAAATTAATGGAAAGTATTCTTAGAGATAGTATTTATAATTATCTGGATAGACAGGATCTGATTAGAAGTAGCCAGCATGGAATTGTGCGTGGAAGGTCATGTTTGACAAACCTTATTGAATTTTTTGAAGAAGTTACGAGGTATGTTGACGAGGGTAAGGCAGTGGATGTAGTCTATATGGACCTCAGCAAGGCCTTTGACAAAGTTCCACATGGAAGGTTAGTTAAGAAGGTTCAGTCGTTAGGTATTAATGCTGGAGTAATAAAATGGATTCAACAGTGGCTAGATGGGAGATGCCAGAGAGTAGTGGTGGATAATTGTTTATCGGGATGGAGGTCGGTGACTAGCGGGGTGCCTCAGGGATCTGTTTTGGGCCCAATGTTGTTTGTAATATACATAAATGATCTGGATGATGGGGTGGTAAATTGGATTAGTAAGTATGCCGATGATACTAAGGTAGGAGGTGTTGTGGATAATGAGGAGGGTTTTCAAAGCTTGCAGGGAGATTTATACCGGTTAGAAGAATGGGCTGAAAGTTGGCAGATGGAGTTTAATGCTGAGAAGTGTGAGGTTCTACATTTTGGCATACAGGGTAAATGGTAGGGCATTGAGGAATGCAGTGGAACAGAGAGATCTAGGAATAACAGTGCATAGTTCCCTGAAGGTGGAGTCTCATGTAGATAGGGTGAAGAAGGCTTTTGGAATGCTGGCCTTTATAAATCAGAGCATTGAGTACAGAAGTTGGGATGTAATGTTAAAATTGTACAAGGCATTGGTAAGGCCAAATTTGGAATATTGTGTACAGTTCTGGTCACCGAATTATAGGAAAGATATCAATAAATTAGAGAGAGTGCAGAGACGATTTACTAGGATGTTACCTGGGTTTCAGCACTTAAGTTACAGAGAAAGATTGAACAAGTTAGGTCTCTATTCATTGGAGCGTAGAAGGTTGAGGGGGGATTTGATCGAGGTATTTAAAATTTTGAAAGGGATAGATAGAGTTGACATGAATAGGCTGAGAGTAGGGGAGATTCAAACAAGAGGACATGAGTTAGGGGGCAGAAGTTTAAGGGAAACACGAGGGGGTATTTCTTTACTCAGAGAGTGATAGCTGTGTGGAATGAGCTTCCTGTAGAAGTAGTGGAGGCCAGTTCAGTTGTGTCATTTAAGGTAAAATTGGACAGGAAAGGAGTGGAGGGTTATGGGCTGAGTGCGGGTAGGTGGGACTAGGTGAGATTAAGAGTTCGGTACGGACTAGGAGGGCCGAGATGGCCTGTTTCCATGCTGTGATTGTTATATGGTTATATCCACAAGATCAATGTTTCACATCATCTTATACATTTCTACCAGGTTACCTCTCATCCTCCGTCACTCCAAGGAGAAAAGGCTGAGTTCACTCAACCTGTTTTCATAAAGCAGGCTCCCCAATCCAGGGTGAAGAAATATCTTTTTAAGCTATTCTCAATTATTGTTATTGTTGAATCGATGCTGCTTAGTCCTAGACAGGGGAAATATCAACTCCTCCATGACCCTATCAAATTGCTTAAGTGGTTTGTACATTTCAGTGAATTTATCTCTTCTGCTAACTTCAAGAGAGCATGGACCCCACCTTCTGAAAGTCTCCTCATACTGTAGTGGTACTTGTGTTATTGCTTTTGGAGTGAAGGATGTAACCTTTATTCAGTTTTAGAACAGCTTAGTTTCCACTCCAGCCTTTTTTGTTTCTACAGATGGAATTCATCTGGATGCACTAATACCCCAGAAACTTTAGTCCAGCCATATAGGTACTCCATGGTTAACCTGGACATGCCAGATGGAAGGGGCTGTTTCAATTCTGTATGATTCTGTGTCATCATGATCCGAGTTATTCTTGTGATAGAATTATCAGCCAATATCATCTAAACCAACAGTTTTCAGTATATGAATGCAAATTGGGAATTAGAGGTCAAACAGCTCTTATCTTGCTATGTATTTAGATCATACACCTCCACAACATCCAGACTACTTTGCTGTGAACCACTTAATACCCTCAGGTAAAAACAATTAATGGAACTCTGACTTAAACATTTGAATTGACTCAGCATTTACAGGCGTTTGTGCTCAATAATTTGGCATGCACTTGGATTTAGGCAGGAATGACATACTCATTCTGCGACAGATCAACTTCATGCCTCTGGTTCATAACAGAAATGGTGACCAAACTACGTTACCTACAGATTAAATTGTTCCACACTATGCAGGCCATGTGATTGAAATATTTAAATATCTACTCTTACTACTCTCCTCCAGGCAATATGCTCTGACCCCAGGGTTATCTGCAATAATTCAGCAAGACTCCTTCCTTAGCACCTCTTGACCCATAAACTCCATTAGCTAAATAAACAAGAGCAAAAAATGCACTGGCACTGTACTGCATGATTCCCCATATCAGCACTGGATTAAAAAAATACATTTTTTAATGATTGTGTTCTTTCTTGCAAAAATTGCATAATATTTTTTCTTGTGAATACAGCATATACTGTTTGCTATGTGCTGATGCTGTATTAATTACATTTTTGTTGCTACTCTACATACATATGATGTACGGGCAGTCTCTGGGTTACGTACGAGTTCAGTTCCCAAGTCTACCTTTAAGTCGGATTTGTACGTAAGCCGGAACAAGTGCATCCGGTATTATTTAGCATCAGTTAGTCAAACGTTTGTCTTAGCATATAGTATATATTTTACCTTTCTATGCATATAAAACACTTAAGAAACGTATGTGTTCCATTAATTAAACCACTGTGTTGCTTAGTAATAATTGTAGCTTTCATCGGGGCAGAGCCTTTCACATGCTCCATTATTCTCACTTTATCCTTTAAAATTGTTCTGATTGTTGACCGACTGTAACCTAACGCTTTTCCAATGACTGATGGCGTTTCAACTGTTTCCAAACACTTTATTATTTCCACTTTACTTTCAATCACGATCACTTCCCATCAATGTAACAGAAACACTGCGGGCGGCGGGTCCCGAGCTCTAAGGACCACTGCACTGAATTCTCCGGGTCCTAAACTCCACCGCACTGAGCCAGGTTAAATGGGACAAGTGGGGGCTGTGCTGGGTTTGGATATTTGATCCTCCACAATATTCCGCATGGGAATTTAAACTGGAGGTGGCTGTGTTTTTTTTACAAGATCGAGTTGCGCACTTGACATCAACCTGGCATGGATGGTATGGGAGTCACTGGATTGGCATCAACCCAGCACGGGAGCGGTCTGTCATTGGATTGAACTTGTTCTCGAGCCTAGCGCTGAACTCACTACGCCATCGGCTGACCGGAACGGTGGGGGGGGGGGTGGTGTGGGGTCAGGGTGAATCTTGCTAAGAAAAATTTAAGCCAAATTCAAAGTTACACACTCAACACAGTGCCAATGGCAACGACTTAAAATGGCGGACAGTGTCGCGATCTGACTTAAAATGGCGGATGGCATTCTCCTTCCTCGGTTCGTAAGTACAAGTTGCCGTAAGTCGGACGTTCATAACTTGGGGACTAACTGTACATATGACAATAAATTCTGACTGTGAAAATCTTGGAAAAATCATCTATGGGTCAAAATCTTGGAACTTCCCACATGTCAGCATTATGTAAGTACCTTTACCACCGGTTCAAGAGAGCCTAACAAAAGGGCCCTTTTAAGAGACACTTAGGAACCTTGCCATGAATGACCTGACAACGACACTGACAGAATCAGAATCAGGTTTAATACCACCGACGTATGTTGTGATTGAATAATAATTCACGATATATGAACAAGACATCCATGAATGAATACAAAATACATTCCCGTCCATTGTTCTGAAGCTCTAGAGATTTATATTTTTACTACTGTTGATATTCACTAGATTAATTCTACATGGTCTGTCTATACACCATGGGAATGTGCTTGATAAATGCATAAGATTACCATGCATTGAGCACCTGGCAAGCGACCCTAAGAGCAAAACATCATAATGATACAAATATATTTAAAAACCTCTCCACTACACCAAAACAGTGGTAACCACAGTGTTTTTATCCACCGGCAGCGCCATTCTGTGGAGCTGACAACTTGCAGGGCTGCGACCTGCTGCTCCAGATGGCATATTTACAAAGCCTCCTGCTGTCAAGAGAAGATGAGCAGAGTTACCCTTTAATTGTCTTGCAGATGTAATGAAAAAAAAAACAACTTTAATTTATATCTTATATTTCCAAAGTTGGAAAAGAAGAATCCTTTCAAATGAGGAGTAATACAGCTCCTGTACAAAAGGATTGAACGACAAGACTGCTTTGACCCAGAGAAAACAATCATTATTTGGGAATATTTTGACTAATTATTTGTGCATCACATACCAATCTGATGGTTACCTAAAATACCAGACCCTTGGCTGCTCTGGTGTATGAACAATGCCAACTCTAATATCCCTCACTCCTTACAGCTGCCTGCAACATTCATATATACTATATATACATTGAACTTCCAAGAAAGTTCAAGAAACTTTCTGCTTTTTTATTGCTATACTGTTTTAACGTTCCCCAATCTTTTCCCTCAGCTGTGTTTAGGTCACTCAGAAGCTGATCTTGTCTTCCTGCAGGTTGTGGAATTTCAGAATACATTTCTCCAGTTTAAAATTTTGTGGGCAACATTTAATGTGACTGAGCTGATGAGGGCTCCAAACCCTTACATACCAACCACCGGACCTGCCCTAGGAAATACAACCACTTCTACAGCACCTTCTCCCCCACATCTGATGCTCAATATAGCCTTCATCTCTAGACTATTAAATGCAATGTTTTAATGTTCATGGTGTGGAACTGGTTCAGCTGTTCAGTGATCAGGTAAGGCACTGTCTGTAAACCTCTGCCAAAACTAGAAACTTACCTCTTCTTTCCTACAGAAACTTTCTTCTCCCAGTATTTGAGATGTGTGACACAGAGATGCATGTTATTGTCCTGACGTGCTGACATCTTAGAGTTATTTAGAAAGATGCTTTACTGAATTACTGGACTGAGGTTTACACTTCAGATGTATGGAGAAGGCAAGTATTCCAGTCAGTGAGCAGAGGAGAAAGTAAACAGATTGCTTTGCCCCAGATAACTGAACTTTGCAGGTATTATGCAGGTTGTAGCCATCCATAACAATCCCACCCTGTGTTTTTAGAAACAAAAGAAGAGCTGTGTGGAGTCAAAAGTTCAGCCACTGCCATTGAGTGCTCAGCCTTTGACTTACTTGGTTGTCTACCATATTGGGCTGAAGGTTCGGTTTCCACGTTGCAAGACAAAGGATATAAAGGCACCAGAAGTGTCAAATCATTTGGTTTCCTGAATTCCAGATGTGAGGAGAGACAGTCTTTTGACCAAATCTAGCACAACTGGAGCCTAATGAAACTGAAATTGACAAGCAGCAAGAAGAAAGCTCTCCATTATTTGGTATCTTGCCCTGCACGAAAGAAGGATAATTGTGCTTGTTGGAGGTTAACTATCTCAGATCCAGGGCAGTACTATGGAAAACAAAAATCAAAAAACAGGAAATACTGAATATGTTCAGCAGGTCTTGGGACATATGTATATTATGAGAAAGAGTTAAGTGGACAAATCCTCAGGGCCTGACCAAGGGCACACCTGAACTTTATGGGAAGCTAGGGATGTTGTCTATATGAACCTTAGTAAAGTCTTTGACAAGGTCCCACAAGACAGGCATGAAAATTAGGTTTCCAGGGGAACTAGTGATGGTGGATTCAGGATCTACTCGATGATAAGAAGCAGAGGGTGATTGTTTAATTTGATTCTCTGACTGTAGGCCTGTGACTAGTGGGGTACCACAGGGGCTCTGATAGGTGTTATGGAACAGAGGGACCTGAGCGTACAATTGCACAGTTCACTAAAGACAGTCATTCAAGGAGACAGGGTGGTGAAGAAGGTGCTTACCATATTGACCCTCATCAGTCATGGCACCATTTAGGAATAGGGACATTATGTGCCATTACACAGGTTGTTTGCAGTATCACACATGGAGCACTGTGTATCAGTTTTGGTCACCCTATTATAGGAAAGACATTGTCAAGCTGGAGAGGGTGCAGAGGAGATTTAAAAGGATGCTGCCTGGACTAGTGGGCTTGAGATACAGAGAGAGGTTGGCCATGCTGGATCTTTATTCCTTTGCACATAGATGACCTCATAGAATACTAGATGATCATGAGAGATATAGATAAACTGGACAGACATGGTCTTTTCTCCAGGGTGGAGTCTGAAACTAGAGGGCGCAGATACAAGTTAAGAGTAGGGACATTTAAAAGGGACCTGAGAATTAATTTCTTTACATAGAGGGTGAGTACACTTCCAGAGGAAGTGGTTACAATTGCAACATTTAAGACACATTTGGATATGTACATGGAAAGTAATGGGCTGAATGTGTGCAACTTGGGACTAGCAAGGAAGATGCTTGGTCAGCATGTACCAATTAGACCAAAGGGCCTGTTTCCATGATCTATGACAGTATAATATGCCTCAGGGATCTGTACGGGGTCCAATATTGTTTGTCATGTACATTAATGAGCTGGATGATGAGGTGGTAAATTGGATTAGTAAGTATGCAGACTATACTAAGGTAGGTGGCATTGTGGATAATGAAGTAGGTTTGCAAAGCTTGCAGAGAGATTTAGGCCAGTTAGAAGAGTGGGCTGAAGGATGGCAGATGGAGTTTAATGCTGATAAGTGTGAGGTGCTACATTTTGGTAGGAATAATCAAAATAGGACATACATGGTATGGAAGAATGGCAGGGCATTAAAGAATGCAGTAGAACAGAGTGATCTAGGAATAATGGTGCATAGTTCTCTGAAGGTGGAATCTCATGTGGATAGGGTGGTGAAGAAAGCTTTTGGTATGTTGGCCTTTGTAAATTGGAGTATTGAGTATAAGAGTTGGGATGTAATGTTAAAATTGTACAAGACATTCATAAGGCTGAATTTGGAGTATTGTGTACAGTTCTGGTCACCGAATTATAGGAAAGATGTCAACAAAATAGAGAGAGTATGGAGAAGATTTACTAGAATGTTACCTGGGTTTCAGCACCTAAATTACAGGGAAAGGTTGAACAAGTCAGGTCTTTATTCTTTGGAGCGTAGAAGGTTAAGGGGGGACTTGATAGTGGTATTTAAAGTTATGAGGGGGATGGATAGAGTTGACGTGGATAAGCGTTTTTCCATTGAGAGCAGGGGAGATTCAAACAAAAGGACATGAGTTGAGAGTTAGGTTTTTAAGGGTAACATGAGGGGGAATTTCTTTACTCAAGAGAGTGGTAGCTGTGGTGGAATGAGCTTCCAGTAGAAATGATAGAGGCGGGTTCGGTATTGTCATTTAAAGTAAAATTGGATAGGTATATGGACAGGAAAGGAATGGAGGGTTATGGGCTGAGTGCAGTGGGACTAGGTGAGAGTAAGCGTTCGGCACGGACTAGAAGGGCCGAGATGGCCTGTTTCCATGCTGTAATTGTTATATGGTTATATAATGTCTGTGGAGACAGAAACAAAGTTAACTTCTCATGTTTGAAATCTTTTATCAGAACTGGGAAAAGTAAGACCCCAAGTAGATTGAAAGTTGCAGAGAAGGGGAGGGGTGGAGAAAATGGAGGGGTTGTCTGTGATAGAGTGGAGTCCAAGAGAGACAGAATGATTCAATTGGTGGTGCTGGTGTTGACAAAAAAGTGGAGAAGCACTGCATAGGTTCTTTGTCCCAATCATCTTCAGCTTTCTTTCCATAACTAGGTCAGAAGTGGCCCAAATCCAAATCAACTCATAAATCATGGCATGAACACAGGTGCAGCTAAATGACATACAGATGAAGGCTAAAAAGTAACTCCTCTGCCATAGAAGATTATTCTTAACAAGTGAGATTCTAACTACCTATCTGTGAGATCTAACCACCATCACTGAGTATTCCATTGTCAAATGAAGATAAGGTGGAATTTCTTTAGCTAGAGTGGTAAATCTGTGGAATTCATTGGTACATGTGGCTGTGGAGGCCAAGTCATTGGGTATTTTTAAGGCTGAGGTTGATAGATACTTGATTAGTCAGGGCATGAAGGAATACGGGGAGAAGGCAGGAGATTAGGGCTCAGAGGGAAAATGGAACTGCCCTGGTGAATTGCTGGAGCAGACTTGATGGGCCAAATGGTCTAATTCTGCTCCAATATTTTATGGTCTAAATCAAGTTTATTGTCAAGTACATAGCACAGTGAAGTACAAGTACAGTGAAAAACTTGCTTGCTGATGCATCACAGGTAAGTAGTTTGTTTGTGTTTGTAATCTGTAGTTTGTAAAGTAGTTTGTAAGTTGTGTTCAAACAACACAAAGAACATAAGTTATACATATTATATTAGACAATGAAAGTCAAAAAATATTGTGCAAAACATTAGAGCAAATCAAAAACACAATCAAAGACAAGTCCATAGTAACACAAGAGGCAAAGCCTGATAGTTGTAGAATGTAGCTGTACTTGCATTTGGTGATGTGGGACTTCCCATCATCAACACCCTGATCGAATTGAGGTTGAACTGGACCAAACACACAAATACTGCAGTCATTACCGTGGGTCAGGGGCTGGGTATCCTGACCCAGCTCTTGCCTCCCTGAAGTCTTTCCAGCATTTACAATAACTTAAGCACCTTTGTTCCACAGAAGTCTAAGTCAGTTAAATACAAAACAAAATCCTGCATCTTAGTCAATGTAGAGATCCACTTCAGTATATATAATTCATACACACAAATCCTACTTGCATCTCTGAAAATCCTCATTCAGATTTCATACCAAGCCTCCTACACACTACCAGAATTCATTCCGATAATACTGACTTACCTCTAATTCCAAACAAGTAGTCCACAAAGGAATTCACATGTTTGTCTAAGGTTTTGATATGGTTCTGGAAGAAATAATTAAACAACACCTTATAAATGAGATTTCAAGTCTAAATTTAAAACTTAGACAAAATGAAGCCGCAATATTCAATATTTTAACATTAACAGTAAAATTACTTTTCAGTGCAACTCTAATCCATGGCCCGATTAACCAACTAGCTCGGTGGACCCTAAATGTTAGAATTATATTTAATCATAATGACATTAGCAATTATGTGCAACTTATGAAGAGTTGTTTAGTATTCTGTGAATGGGAATCCCAGCAGAAATAAATATTCAGCTATGGCCAATCTAAGACATAAGAACACAGTTAATTGCAAGTGAGAGAAAGCCAACCTGTTAGTTAGGACACTGAAAAAGTCTTTCTTGTAAATCCATAATCTACCTTACTTGGTTTTGACAATCTCAAACTGTGAACAACAATTGGTGTCATGGTTCAGTGTCCCAAGGTCCAAGAATTCATAGTCAGCAGTGAACTGGGCAGTGATCTCCAAAGAAATGTCATGCTAAACATCTATTTTTCTCCCATTCTGAACTTGTCACCCGAAATCACTTATGGTGGGTCCTGTCCAGTGCCTTGGCCTTCTGTAATCTCTGGGAGTGAATGGGGAGGCCAGTCAGAGTTAACCCTATGCACAAGTGCTGAGTATAAAGGTGGAAAGTAGAGCCGGGAGGTGGCGGGGGGGGGGGGGGGGGGGGGGTCATCCAGAACTCAAAAAAATTTCAAAATGTCAGAAATATTTTGAAGTTATAAACACCATTCAAACAGTTAACATTTTTAAAAGCATATATTTTATTTAACATAATAAAACCTAGAATGGTTAAAATATTAAAAATACGTGGATAATTACATTCAAAGATTTTAAGTCAATCATTACCATAGTCCCGCATTGTCATTCCTCTCCTATGGAGAGTTTTTCATTGAATCCTATAGAAATCACATTTATCATAAAAACAAAACATTTTTATCTTGAGAAGAAAGATAAAAATTAAACATTATAATCAAAATGGTAAGAGACTTCAGAGCTTTTGATACAGAGGAATGTGTGTGTCTTGAGTAGATTATTTTCAAGTAGTATGTGTAGCGAGTAAATTCAGACAGCTTACAGATGCTATTATTTATTGGCAGGACAATTGAAATAGTAAAGTACAGAGATAATTGTTCAAATATATAGGTCATAGATATAGGACATCTGGAATATGTATTGGCCTCCTTGTTTAAGGAAGGTTAATCCACTGGAAGCAATTCAGAGAAAGTTTCCCGGACAAATATGTGAAATTTGTGGGTTGTCTTATGCAGAAAGGTTGGACTTCCTCTGCTGGAATTTGTAAGAGTGAGAGTGAATTAGCATGGGGATGCTGGGGTCTTGACAGGCTGGATGTGGAGAAACTGCTTCTTCTTGTGACAGTATCTGCAACTAGGCCTCATTGTTTAAAAATAAGAGACTGTCCATCTAAGACAGAGATTAAGTGAAATCTTTTCTGACATTACTCTTTGGAAATCTCTTCTTCAAAGTGCATGGGAAACAATATTTTTAAGGGAAAGAAATATAGTCTTTTTTGTGTAATAGAAAAAAGTAGAGTTGTGTATAGAAAAAAAAATAGAGGGCTACGGGTAACCCTAGGTAATTTCTAAAGTATGTACATATTCGTCACAGCATTGTGGGCCAAAGGGCAAGTATATATGCCACGACCTTATTAAATGACAGAATATATTCGAGGGGCTTAGTAGCCTGCACCTGCTTCTAATCATCAGTTTGTGTCTCTCAAGATGTTTTTTCACATCACAGCATGCATATCAGACTCTCCAAAGGCTGAAGGAATAAAGAGGGAAAATTAGGTGAACCACTTCTGGTACCACTGTAAGATGGTGAAACATGCACTCTTTTAACTCTTTTAAGATTTATGGAAGTGCCTTAGGCAACCTTTATGAATAAACCACTTGACATGATTCTTCACGGTTATATCTTGAATTTTGTATCCAGTTCAAAGATGCATACCAGAGTTGATAGAGTTTTCAAACAAATTGCCTCTGTCAGTTGTCCAAGCAATATCAATGATGTTACTGGACAGCCTAAAGGCTGGGACAGCCTTAAAAAAAGAGAGCCTCAAATAACTTGCTAGATAATGCTGAAGGAACTTTTGTATACCTTTTCCATGAAACATGCTTTGTGTCTCACCGTAAAATGTGTCGCAATATACCATTTATCTGTTTTAGTTTGAAAACAATACTAATAATGGTTTTCCTGAAGGGGTATGATATCCTCAATATAGGAATTGATTGGTTACATCTCAGTGCACAGAGCTCTATTGAAAGCTTTCTAAATTTTCCTGTACAAAAACAGGCATTCCTTAAGCCTCTGCCCCCAACAGAAATGTTTTTAATCAGGCAAAGTGACTCAAAGCACAAAAATCATATACTTCAGATTTTGCAAACCTGAAACAAAAACAGCATGTTATCCAATATCTGTAGAGAATGAAACAAAGTTATGGTTTCAACAGTATTTCCCTCCACAGATGCAGTGTGACTTGCTGGGTATTATCAGCATTTGTTGCTTTTTTATTGTGATTCACAATCTTCCAACATTCAATGATTAGGTTTATGACAATAAATTCCTAAACTTCAAACTATTGTCCTCATTTGAATATGTCACTAGACCAAACAATTTGCCTGTTTCTGTTGCATCCAACCAATTTTCTTACTGAAAATTTCAGCTAGATCACTCCATATAAAGGGGAGAAATGCTATCTTTTTGGCAAAAGGGGCCTGCTATATGTGTTTGACTTTTTTGGATAGTAATTTTACTATCCAATTTTACTGTAGTAAATAGTAATTAGTAATTTACTATAGTAATTTTACTTTAGGAAATAATACATTAACATGCATGTTAAGTTTATGCTAATTAGGAAAAGTAAGATTGTAACAGATTGTAACAACAGTTCAAACTCTTGGAATTCTATCATTTAATGACACAAATACAATCACAATTCACAGCAAAAATAAAGACAATTTTACTATGTCTCAATGCCTTCCTCTATAAATGGACCCTGGACTTCTTAACAGTAAGGCCACAGTCAGTCTCTAATCCCATTACGCTGAGCATGGGTGTTCTCCAGGGCTGTGTTCAGCCCGCTGCTGTTCACACTGCTGACACATGACTTTTTCAGGATTCAGATCAAGTTTGTAGACGACAACAGTGGTTGGCCTCATCAACAACAACGATGAGTTGGAGTATAGAGAGGAGGTGGAGTGGCTGATGGACTGGTGTGAGAAAGGTTGAAACATTATGTTATTCATCTGGAAGTTTTTTTCAATATTAGAAACATTGTCAAAAAGAAAATTCTCCTTCTGTTGGAATTGGGCCCATAGGGTACTTCTCAACTTCATATACAAGCTTAGAGAGGCAAGTTCTCAGAAGGCTTTCTGTCTTCATAGGGCCTCAGTGCTGAGCTCAATGTTGTTCTCACTAATAACCACACACAAAACTATTTGTGGTAACTTGGATAGTTTTCAGCATCTGGTGCTTTGGGTTACCTTCTGGCTTTTCAACCTTCATGGGATTAAGTCTGATTCCACCAGTTAACTATTGACCCAGAGTTATTTCCAAATTATTATGGAATTAGTTCATAAATGTCCAAAGGCCTTATTGTAATAGACAACAAGGATATACTCCTTCAAAACAACTACAAAACACAAAATGTCATTGAGTCTCTCTGTTTGACTGGAGTATAAAAACCACTTCCATATCTTGTAACTTTTAAAGTGCAACTTCTAATGGCTACTTGACAGTCTGTTGTTACAGAATGTCCTCTTTATTACCAGTCAGAATTGGTGGTAAATAACAAACACAAAAAAAGACCGCAGATGCTGTAAGTCCAAAGCAACACACACAAGATGCTAGAGGAACTCAGGAGTCCAGGCAGCATCTATGGAAATGAATGAATATCTGATGTTTTGGGCCAAGACCCTTCATTTATAAACCTTTAAACAGCTGTCATAAGATTGTTAATTGTAAACATTCAATTTAAAAATAACAGCTGACAAATGAGACTGAATTTGACCAATCACAAATAATACCTCTAGCAGGCTCATAATCTGGTTTACTATAACCTTCCGCTTTTATACTACCTCAGAGGGCCACTAGCTACTCTACAAACAAGTGAACAACAGGTTTTTAATAAATTTTACAGAAAGCTCTCTGGCACTTTGGAATGCTGCTACGATATAATGAAGACTTTGTGTTGGTTGTCAAAGATTCTGCTGGGCAATTCTCCAACTTGTAGGCAAGTCCAAGTCTGGGATTAATTTGCACAAGGCAGTCCTTTCTGTCACAGATCATGTGGATCACAAAGGATTTCCCACCATGGGTCCCAGCATTGCTACTTAGAACTATACAAATGGCATGGCATTGGGAATTGCATTAAATTTGCTGCTATGAAACTGTTTGTTCAACAATATGCAAATACAGCCTTGAATAAATCCATCTTTAATATGATTTTGATCTGCAGAATGCAGTTTTCAAAGATGTTGTCTCACACTGAGCAAATTTTTAAAGCTATCATGCTAAGGGAGAAGAAAATGTAGTAACTAATTTGTCCACTTGCCTCTTGATTTTCTATTTAAAAATCTAACTTAAGTGGTTGCTTACAATGTACCTCATACCTTCAGCTCCAAGTGCAGCTTCAGAAGAGGCACAGAATACTTGTAATGTCAGGTTAAATAAACAGAATTGCAAGAAAATTAGTGCAATCAACCTGAAAGTAGACATTGCCTTTGATTGCTGAGATATTCAACACTGATGTATGGTGCACTCGAAAGTGCAGTGATTGCAGGAGGTAATGAAAAGATTATGGAAGGGTGAATACTTCAGTATGATGCAGTAAAAAAGTGCCAGACCAGAACAAGAATTTCATGTCAAGAATTTGTAGTTGATGGTTTGTTAGATTTCTATGTCATTTTTAAAGTGTGCTATCAAATCAGGCTTAGTGTTATAATGACAAAATGTATGGTGCTGCATTGATATAAGCAGCTCATAGTTCCAGAGACCCAGATTCAATCATGACCTCTGGTACTGTTTATGTGAAGATTGGACCCTCTCTCCTGTGACCACCTGGGCCACCCCTGGGTGTTCCTGTTTCCTCCCACATGAGGGCTGGCAGATTAACTGGCTGTAATAAATTGCCACTAGTATGCCAGTGAATGGTAGAATTTGAAGGGAATTGATGGGAATATGAAGAGAATAAATTGGGATCAGTGTCAATGGATACTTGATGGTTGGCATGGAATTAGTGGGCTAAATGCTCCTTCCTGAGCCAAACGAATTCATGCTACATTACTTGGCCACTTAAAATTACCCTTAGTGTAGTTAGATGGCAGAGTTAAGGTTATTGATAGAGGGATACTATTATTTTTGTAACTCTAAAATAAAACTAATTGAAAGCAAAAACATGGAGTCAGGAACGTGTGTCCTAGTTTTGTTTTTACTTTAGTGATACATATCATATTAGTGGCATAATGACATATAACATTAACATTCTTTTACATGTAATCCATAATTATGTAAACAAAGCATGCTTTAACATTATATTTACAATATTATTCATTCAAATATTACTTCAATATTAAATACACAACACTCCTCCATGCATAGTAAATTTCAAATTGTCCCATTCAGGCCAAAAGATTTAATCGCTGTGGATGATTTCTTACTCTTGTGGAATAACATCTTTCCTGACAAGGGGAATCACTCTGCTTAATAGGTGAGACTTGGGGTTGTGAAACAATCTCAGGCTCTGGAAGCTTCCTCTGTGGTGGTTGTAGGAGTTGATTCTGGGATTGCAGGAAGTGGTTCTGACAGTTCTGGGCACCTTTCTTCTCTTATTCTCAACTTTGCTCTCAACTGATCAACTTGTCATCTCCAGATGTTATCAGACACAATCTCTACTCTGTAGGAGTGTCTTCCAGTTCTATCCTTAGTCTTTCCAAGTACCCACTTTTGATCACCTCTGTAGTCACTCACTAGGACTGCTTGTCCAGGAGTGAAACATCAAACTTCCTTGTTTGAGGAGCCTTCAAGTTGTCTCAACTTTTTGTTCTGCACACTCCTTCTGAGATTGGGTTTGAGGAAACCCAAGAAGCGCAAGGGACAACACTAGAACAGCATAGCTGCTGAGTTATAGATGTGGAGTGTGCTGAATTGTGACAGGCAAGAAGGAAGTTGGCGAGCTTTTGATTCAGTGTTAATACAGTGTGTTCTGCTGACATTGCTTGCATTGCTTTCTTTAGACTCCGAACGAACCTTTCCACCAAACCATCTGTAGCTGGGTGGTATGTTGCAGATGCAATATGTCTTATTCAATTCAGTTTCAAGCATGACTGAAACTGTTCCACAACAAATATTGTCATTGTCTAAGTGTTCTGGAACATTAGTCCTTGAGAAGAGGCTTCTCAACACATCAACAGTGTGTGAGGCTGTAGTGGAGGCTATTAGGAACACTTCTGTCTATTTTGTATCTACATCCACTACTACCAAGAAATCTCTGCCCATGAATAATCCAGCAAAATCCACATGAATCCTTTGCTAGGGCAATGCAGGACATTCCCAGGGATGGAAAGGCACAGCTCTTGGCATCTTCCCAATGTGTTGGCATCCCAAACAATGCATGCTGAGCGGCTTGATCTGCTGATGTATCCCAGGCCACCAGACAAAGCTTTGTATGTACATAGCTTGTACATAGCTTCTCCAACAATTTAGTTCTCAAATTGGAAAGAACAACAACATTCGATCCTCACCTAAGACAACCCTTGTCAAGGGCAAGTTCATCCCAGTGCTAATAAAAATGGGGGAACTGGAGTTCCATATTTCAATCCAAATATTTTGAGTGCCCATGTAGACCTGGGACAGTGTGGGGTGTTTTCCAGTTTCACTTTGGATCATCTCTGCCCTAATAGGGAGACTTTCCATTTGTGTTAAGAGAGAATGCATCAAGACGAGTGGCCTATTTTGTAAATTTTTCAGGTATTCTATTTTCCAAGGATAAACGGGAAAATCCATCAGTATTTCCATGATTACTTGTCCTCTTTAATATGACCGTGTAATTCTGTTTACCAAGAAATAGAGCATATCTCTGCATTTGCACTGCTATGTTAGTGGAACACCCTTCTATGGATTGAAAATAGACACTAGGCATTGATGATGATTAATGAGGATAAACTCTCTTCCACAGAAATACTGGTTAAAATCTTTCACACCCCAAACCAGACTCAAAGCCTCTGTCAATTGCGTGTAACTTTCTCTGAGGTGGCAAAAGAACATGATGCAAAGGCTATGGAGCATTCACTTCCATCACTCATAATCTGTGACATGACCCCCCACGGACACCATAAGGCAAGGTGTCACAGGCAAGCTTCACTGGATGATGTGGATCACAATGTGTGAGTATAAGTGTGAGTGTAGTAACACTTATAGGGGTGTATTTTAGACCACTTAATGGGGAGTGAGAATTAGAGGAGCAAATTTGTAAGGAGATAGCAGATATTTGTAGTAAGCAGAGGGTTGTGATTGTGGGAGATTTCAATTTTCCACACATAGACTAGGAAGCCCATTCTGTAAAAGGGCAGGATGATTTGGAGTTTGTAAAATGTGTGCAGGATAGTTTTTTGCAGCAATACCTAGAGGTACCAACTAGAGAAGGGGCAGTGTTGGACAACACAAAGTACACTGCAGATGCTGTGGTCAAATCAACATGTACAAACAAGCTGGATGAACTCAGCAGGCTGGACATTGACTGCTCATTTCAATGGATGCTGCCCGACCTGCTGAGATCATCCAGCTGGTTTGTATGGGCTGTGTTGGATCTTCTGTTAGGGAATGAGATAGGTCAGGTGACGGAGGTATGTGTTGGGGAGTACTTCGATTCCAGTGATCACAATGCCATTAGTTTTAATATAATTATGGAGAAGGATAGCACCTGACCCAGGCTTGAAATTTTTGATTGGAGAAAGGCTAACTTTGAGGAGACATGAAAAGATTTAGAAGGAGTGGATTGGGACAATTTGTTTTATGGGAAGGATGTAATAGAGAAATAGAGGTCATTTAAAGGTGAAATTTTGAGGGTATAAAATCTTTATGTTCCTGTTAGGTTGAAAGGAAAGGCTAAAAGTTTGAGAGAGCCATGGTTTTCAAGGGATATTTGAAACTTGGTTCGGAAAAAGAGAGATATCTACAATAAATGTAGGCAGCATGGAGTAAATGAGGTGCTCGAGGAATATGAAGAATGCAAAAAGAATCTGAAGAAAGAAATTAGAAAAGATAAAAGAAGATATGAGGTTGCTTTGGCAAGTAAGGTGAAAATAAATCCAAGGGGTTTCTACAGTTATATTAATAGCAAAAGGATAGTGAGGGATAAAATTGGTCCCTTAGAGAATCAGAGTGGACAGCTATGTGTGGAGCCAAAAGAGATGGGGGAGATTTTGAACAATTTCTCTTCTTCGGTACTCAATAAGGAGAAAGATTTTGAATTGTGTAAGGTAAGGGAAACAAGTAGGGAAGTTATGGAAACTATGATGATTAAAGAGGAGGAAGTACTGGTGCTTTTAAGGAATATAAAAGTGGATAGATCTCCGGGTCCTGACAGGATATTCCCTAGGACCTTGAGGGAAGTTAGTGTAGAAATAGCAGGGGCTCTGACGGAAATATTTCAAATGTCATTAGAAAGGGGATGGTGCCGGAGGATTGGTGTATTGTTCATGTGATTCCATTGTTTAAAAAGGGTTCTAAGAGTAAACCTAGCAATTATAGCCCTGTCAGTTTGACGTCAGTGGTGGGTAAATTAATGTAAAGTATTCTTTCCATTGTATATATAATGGTATATGTTATATATAGATGGTATATATAATTATCTGGATAGACAGGGTCTGATTAGGAACAGTCAACATAAGATTTGTGCGTAAGTATGCAGATGATACTAAGATAGGTGGCATTGTGGATAATGAAGTAGGTTTTTAAAGCTTGTACAGAGATTTAGGCCAGTTAGAAGAGTGGGCTGAACGATGGCAAATGGAGTTTAATGCTGATAAGTGTGAGGTGCTACATTTTGGTAGGAATAATCAAAATAGGACATACATGGTATGGAAGAATGATAGGGTATTGAAGAATGCAGTAGAACAGAGTGATCTAGGAATAATGGTGCATAGTTCCCTGAAGGTGGAATCTCATGTGGATAGGGTTGTGAAGAAAGCTTTTGGTATGTTGGCCTTTGTAAATCAGAGCATTGAGTATAGGAGTTGGGATGTAATGTTAAAATTGTACAAGGCATTGGTAAGGCCAAATTTAGAGTATTGTGTACAGTTCTGGTCACCAAATTATAGGAAAGATGTCAACAAAATAGAGAGAGTACAGAGAAGATTTACTAGAATGTTACCTGGGTTTCAGCACCTAAGTTACAGAGAAAGGTCTTTATTCTTTGGCGCGTAGAAGGTTGAGGGGGCACTTGATAGAGGTACTTAAAATTATGAGCGGGATAGATAGAGTTGACGAGTATAGGCTTTTTCCATTGAGAGTAGGAGAGATTCAAATAAGAGGACCTGAGTTGAGAGTTAAGGGGCAAAAGTTTAGGGGTAACACAAGGGGGAACTTCTGTACTCAGAGAGTGGTAGCTGTGTGGAACGAGCTTCCAGTAGAAATGGTAGAGGCAGGTTCGGTATTGTCATTTATAGTAAAATTGGACAGGTATATGGACAGGAAAGGGACGGAGGGTTATGGGCTGAGTGCAGGTCGGTGGGACTAGGTGAGAGCAAGCGTTTGGCACAGACTAGAAGGGTCAAGATGGCCTGTTACAGTGCTGTAATTGTTATATGGTTATAATGTCACCATTTCCTTTACCTTTTTGAAAGCCAGATCACACTCTTTTGTCCATTGCCATTTCTTCCTGATCTGCAGTACTGACTTCAAGGGGTAGAGCAGAGTAGCCAGGTTTGACAGAAACCTATTATAATAATTAACAAATCCTGTAAAGGACAACAGATATGACATGCACTTTGGCCTTGGGGTATCCACAACTGATTGAATTTTTCTCAGCGCACTTGTATAAATCTTGTGTGTCAATGATGTGACCAAAGTAAGAGATACTTGGTTTAAAGAATTTACACCTGTTGCCGTGTGCCCATAACCTTTGCATCCTTTTTAATACTGTCTTGAGATTTTGGAGATGTTCCTTGTCATCCTCCCTTGTAACAATAATGTCATCCAAGTAACAATGAGTAACCTGGGCAAGCTTGCAGAGCTTTCTGCCAGAGTGCAAGTGCAGGTGTTACTCTAAAAATAAGACTATGACAGCGATAAAGTTATTTGTGAGAGTTCACTTTCATGGTGAGCAACACTCTTGGACTATTCTTTCATCTCTATCTGTAGATAGGCCTCTGAAGTGTTTTCCCTCAGAAAGGTTTGCAAAGGTATCCTCTATTCTGGGCAGAGAGTATTGATCTATTTTCAATACTAGACTGATGGTGACCTTAAAATCACCAGAGATCCCAACAGATCGATTCATCTTGGGTACTGGGACCACTGGTGTTGTCCATGGGCTCCATTCAACTTTGGAAAGAAGTCCTTCAGCCTCCATGCAATCTAGCTCACCGCCTATTTTAACAAGGATGGTATAAGGAACTGAATGGCCTTTGAAAAACTTGGGTGTGGGATTTCCAATTAACACTATTTTCCCTTGATATGTTTGAATTTTCCAATGCCATCCTGAACACTCCTGTGGCATCATCCAGTACTTAGTTAATTTGCTTTCAGTTGACTTTATTACAGGGGCCGTTGCATGCAAATGGTGGATGGATGGATCTCCAATCAAATTGAAGTTGTCTCAGCCAATCAAAGCCTTCTGTTTTTACCACATAGAAGCTCAATGTGCTCAACGTGTCTTGTTGGTTGTTGTATTTTCCTGTTACGAATGTTATTCCCACAGGAGTTATCTTTCCTCCAGTATAAATTGGATATCTGCTGGCTTAATTTCAGTGTCTTTGAAATACTTTTGAATTTTGTGGAATGACTGGAACAGTGAACCCAGTGTCTTTTCCATTTTTATTAATTTGCTGTTCGCTTCTGGGGCAAGCGATATTACTTGTCTCCTGTTAGTTCTTATATTGTAAATATTAAGGCTACCCAGTCCTGTGTCACTCTCATTATTATCAGATTTTTCATCAACAGCATGCAGATCAGTGTTTGTTTTTGAAACTGCAACTTGACTTTTTGTCTTTTTCTCTTCCCTGTGCAGTCCATTATTTTTGTCTGCCTGACAAGCTCTTTGTATATGTCCTATTTTGACGCATTTTGTGCAAGGTTCACCTTTAAACCTGCATTGGTCTGGTATATGTGAGCAATAGTAACACAATTTGTTTGCCCAGGCAGGTTTCTGTTTGGACATTGCTTGGAAGCACATCGTGGACACCATGCCCATGTTAAGGCCACAGAATCATTTTCTGTGTTGTATAACTCCACAGCTGTTACTAATCAGAAAGAAGGGTGGAGGTCCAAGCTGAACTTTATAATCCTTTTACCTGTGTAGATATCACAGTTCAGGAGAGATGGGCATGCTGCTGGCATTTGGTGCTCTAACTACGAGGATGGTCAGTACTACTATGCAGAAAGCAGCAGATGCAAAAATCTGCACAAATAATCAGTGCTCACAAGTACCCTGCAGTCTGAGGATGAACATCCTGTGCAGTCCATTAGCTGAGCATGATCACCCAGTGTTGGGCCAAAAGTGCAATCTGGGCAGAGCTGACTGTTATGGAATATTTCAGTTATGAAGAAAGACTGGATAAGTTGGGTTTGTTTTAACTGGAACAGGGGAGGCTAAGGGTTGCTCATAGATGGATACAAAATAATACAGGACATAAATAAGATGGATAGTGGGAGATACATTTCCCTCATAATGGAAATGCCTAAGATCAAAGGGCAAAGGGGAAGAGGGCTGGAGGTTATCTGAGATTTTTTTTCTCACCCAAAAGGTGGCTGTAATGTGAAACATTCTGGATACAGGAAGATACTCTCACATTCATCTTAGTATTGGGATGAGCTCTTGAATTGCCAAGTGCTGGTAACTGAGATTTGTACGGATGGGCATTTGATGGACGCACAGTTGGTCAAAGGGCCTGGTTCTGTGCTATATGACTCTACACAAGGTGCCTGCTTAAACTACATTAGGTTAGACCTAAAATCATTTCAGTGAATCCATTTATTTCAGTGGAGAGAAAAACCTGTGAGGGAATGTCAAACAATTTCTTTGATTTATGTGTTTTAATATCAGTACATCATTTCAAAGTGTTTTCCAGTATGTTAGATTTATATTTCCAATTATTTAAAATATTATGTTAAGTCTGTTTCTATCCTTAAAATGTCAGATAAATCCAAAAACATTCTCTTCAACAGACAAATTGGCCAGGAGGTTAGGCAGAGGTGGTGGTTTCACCGACTCGGTCTTTCTGTAAGACTTGCCTCTGAGAGGCCTTACACTTCACAAGGCCATGATCAGGTGGAAATTAGTTGTTTTGAGGAGGTTCTCATTGGGGGATACTAAGTAGTTTTCCAATGAGGTGCCCAAGTTGAAGCATAGACCACAGGTAATAAGGGAGTATGGAGGCTGGTTAAGTGGAGGTTAACGCATAAGGGTAAGGAAGCCAATATAGGTATAGATAGGTCAGGCTGGTTTATAAGTAAAGAGATTTTATGGCTAATTTGAATCCATTCCAATTACTCTTCATAGAAACAAAGCAACACAGGTCCTTCAGCCCAAGTGCACACTGACCATCACATACCCATTCATAAATCCTACTCAGCCCACATTACCATCAAAACCTCCCAGATTCTACTACTTCCCTATAAAATAGAAGCAATTTAAAAACCAGCATTCCTTTGGATTTGGGAGGGTACAGGAACAGGTACAAGGTACCAAGAGGCAGGAAAAAACCTATATAGTACATGGAGAATGTGCAAACTCCACACAGAGAATATCTGAATATAAAAGAATATAAAACACACTTCACCTGGGCTGTGGAGCAGTAGCTTGTTCTGCATGTAGATGCTTGCTGTGGAGTACATTAGAGATGAGGGACCATACAGCAGTAGTCTGGTGCATTATATATTTCTCTGACATTGACATGCAAGCTGGAATAGAAACATTGGACCAAGCAGTAATTGGTAGCTTTGAATTGCTTGGTGAATGATAACCATGAGGAAGCAATTAAGCAAACTTGTAAATGCAACCTGTTCACAGCTGAGAGACATCAGTAGAAAGTAAGGCTTTCTATTTTAAGAGTTCTATTTTGCCTTTTTTTCTATAAGGTTGAACTTAAGATTCTCCAACTGTCCCTTATAGTTGACCCCTTTTTACATTTTGCGCCCTTGTCTGCACTCTAGCAAATATACTTTTGTCCTTCTGAAGTGTAGTTACAACATATTCTGCTCTCAAGTAAGGTTATTGCACTTCGACTCTGAAGATGATATTTGTTTCAAGCTGATGAAGGGTCTTAGCCTGAAACGTCTACTGTGTATTCTTTTTCACAGATGCTACCTGGGCTGCTCCACCTCCAGCAATTTGTGTGTACTATTTTGATTTCCAGAATCTCAGACTTTCTCTTGTTAGTGGATTATGGTTAATTGGCCATAGTTGTCCCAAATAAACTATTTAGCAGCCGTTTATTTGTGACAACTATTAAAGAACATGAACTAAATTGAGAAAATAGCAAGGATTTCCTTTGTTTAATCGGGACAATATACCGCTTAAATGGGGCAGGAGGTTGTTGCCGAACATACATCAACTAACTAACGTCCAGCATCAGTTGCATGCACTTGTGTGACACTACACTGTGCTTAAAGTGATCCATTTTTAAATAGCATCAGTTATGTTTGTGTTCAAAATCAGTGAGGCAGGAAGATCATTCAGAACTGTTTTAGTCACTGCCATTTCAAGCATTCAGGCTTGGAGATGCCAGAAATGGCTGGGAGTGAAAATGAAACAATTTCACTACTTCAAGAAATTAAGAATTATGAAGGTGTCAACAATCATCTTGAATGTTACAAAGAAAAGGAAGATTTGGAGGATGCACTAATCGAAAGCATTGTATGATGGCAGTCCATTATCTGCACTAGGGACCTGTGTTGATTTTGTTCGTTTACAGTCATTTAGTTGCACTCTTTTTTTAAGCAGACCATAAGATGCAGGAGCAGAAGTAGGCAATTTGGCCCATCGAATCTGCTCCCCATTCAATCATGGGCTGATTCAATTCTTCCAGTCATCCCCACTCCTCTACTTTCTCCCCATACCCTTTGATGCCCCAGCTTATCAAGAACCTATCCACCTCTGCCTTAAATGCACCCAATGACTTGGCCTCCACAGCTGCTCGTGGCAACAAATCCAACAGGTTTACCACCTCTGACTGAAGTAATTTCTCTGCATCTCTGTTCTAAATAGACGTTCTTCAATTCTGAAGTCGTGCCCTCTTGTCCTAGACTCCCCTACCATGGGAAATAACTTTGTCATATCTAATCTATTCAGGCCTCTTAACATTTGAAATGTTTCAATGAGATCCCCCCTCATTTTCCTGAATTCCAGGGAATACAGCCCAAGTGCTGCCAGACATTCCTCATATGGTAATCCTTTCACTCCTAACATCTCAAGTCCTTCACAGAATTTAGAGATGTAATGACCAATTAATCTACCTGGTATGTATTTGGACAGTGGGAGTAAATCAGTACACCCTCAGAAAACTCATGCATTCCACGGGGAAGAACATACAAACTCCTTCCGGAGGACATTGGGATTGAACTCTGAACTCCAATGGCCTGAGTGGTAATAGCATCGCGCTAATCACTACCATCAATTATCAGACTTAAAATGATTCCAGAGCCCAATATGAAAGATTTAGACTGGTTTTCAAAAGTTTGGTTCATGGGAGGACTTCAGGGGAAATGATGTGAGAATGGGAACAGAAGTAATCTGGGTCACTGGTCATATCTGGAAGAAAACAGATAAGTGTTGTCCTAATAGGTATTTAGAAATGTTTACAGAGAAAAATCCATGGGTTAAAGTGGGCTGTCCTCAGCTCATTTCTGACTATGTTGGTTGTTGCAGTGGGTGAAGCATTTCACTGTATGTTTTGGTGTGCATGTGACAAATAAAGCCAGGCTTTAGTATTTTAAATTGGCAGGATAACCAATGAGAAGACATAAAAATAGACTTACTAAAGCATACTTCCTCATAGAAACATTATCTACTGACTAACAAACTGCTTTGAAATAGCGGTAAACCTAAAAGATTCATAGAGAGTAGCAGTGAAAAAGTCAATAAGGGATAGCGTAACATAATTAAAATATCTTTGTAAACTGTTCATCCTAATGTAAAATGCACTCAATGGCTACTTTATTTGGCACAGGAGGTAAGTGGCCACTGAGTGTATGTTTGTGGTCTTCTGCTACTGTAGTCCACCTACTTCAAGGTTCAACATATTGTGCATTCACAGTCGCTCCTTTGCATAACATGTGGTTATCTGAGTTACTGTCACCTTCCAATGTTTAGGCATTGCTTGCTAGTTTCCAGCAGTTTGGAACCTTCGTATCACATTATGACCTGGGTTTTGAGGCCAGCAATGAATCGTTGAGTGTGTACAATTGGCCTGAAGGAAAGCTTTCTCAAATGCTGAGTAGCAAATCACAATGACAATCAACAAAGCATTAAGCAAAGAGCCCAAACTTTGGTCAAAGTTCCAGGCATTTTACAGAGTTTAAAAGAAAAACTGGATCATGAAATAACAAAGAAACCTTTCAAGAAGTGCTTTCATTATAATATTCATTTGGCTATAAATGGGATCAATTCCAGTTGACAGCTGATCCCATGCTGTGAATTTAATCCATCCTATTGCAGAATTGAAGTTAGATCAATTGCAATCCTAGTGCAAATCGATAGGTATGCTTAGAGTATCAGATTCTGCCTAGGAGAGCTATAAATGGAAATTTCGATAATTACTGCCACCACTTCTGTGCTGAACTATATCAGGGCTCTAACCTGTTATTTTACTGGGCACAGCACTGCAGCAAATGTACAGTTGTGATTGTATGGATGACTGAGAGAGTGAGGCATTTTAAGGGAAGGAACATCTACCAGTCTGAACGCCTCTCCCACGACCTTTCTCAGATTTCGATTTCACTGTCCTTATAAATGAGGTAGAGAGCAAGGGGGCTGTATTCCAGTGTTGAGGCACACAGAGCAAAGGAAGTGCAAAAAACCGAGGTGACCTCCAGGAATAAATCCCCGCAGCTGGATGCATTGACAAACAAAAGAAATCCTTGACCTTATATTTCTAACACTTTGAACTACAATGAAATGGCACCATTAAAGTGTTACTGTTTGCATGAAGCTACGAAGGAAATCATGAAATATTCCCATTAAGGTCTACCACAGGTGAAATCCACAATTATAACCATGTGTACTTCAACAAGCAACAGGCATGAAACCAGCACCCTGATGCCTTCCCTATCATTGTGTGAGGCATACAGGAGTGAGATAGATCAGCTGGTTGAGTGGTGCCACAGCAATAATCTTGCACTTATCGTCAATAAAACCAAGGAATTGATTGTGGACTTCAGGAAAGGGAAGTCGAGAGAGACACACACCAGTCTTCATCAAGGGATCAGAAGTGGAAAGGCTGAGCATTTCAAGTTCATGGGAGTGCTCTACTTATTTAATTTAAAACAACACACACAAAATGCTGGAGGAACTCAGCAGCAATAACAGAAATCGATAAAGAGTTGATGTTTTGGGCTAGACCTATCTTCAGGACATTTAATTTAATCTTCTTTTTGTATCTATTTCTTATTGCAATACGTAATAATAAAAACTGCAAATTACAATGTACTACTGCTGCATAACAACAAATTTCATGACATGCCAGTGATGTTCAATCTGATTCTGATAAGACATCCCTATGCTGTCCACAAACAAAACACATCCACTACAAGTCAACTAGAAAAGTTCTTCCTTGTAATACTTTGGTTAAAAAAAAACTTTTTCATATCCTTTGACTAAAGTTCATATGATTGTAACAACTTGGAGGGACCCCTCCACTCACAGGCAGGAGAAATGGGTCCTCCTCTTGACAGTGCAATTGAAACTGAAGGCCCTGTTAAATTCAAAGTCAAGTTTGTTGTCATAGACTCAAGTACATGTATTTCTAGGTGCAATGAAAAACTTACATTAGCAACAAAAGTACATAGCACTAGACAGACATTCACAAGAAAAACACAAACATAAATTATACAAAATTATCCACAAAAGTACACAATTGGAACAAAAATAACAATGTACAATGCATTGTCTTAGTATTGTTCTACTGAGGAAGTGATTACAGTTGCGCAAATTGTTTCAAGGAAAGTGACCTGGTAGTGTGGGAGTTCAGGGTTCTGTACCTCCTGCCTGATGGAAGTTGCAGGATGATGGCATGGTCTGGATGGTGAGGATCTTTGCTGGCAGATGTTGCCTTCTTGAGGCAGTGCATATGTAGATACATTTGAGGAGGGAAAGCTGAGGATAAGATAGATGTTAAATACCTACTGTACTTCCATTGGTGTCACAGTGGCATAGGTGGAAGAGCACCTGCCTCAGTGTCAGAGACCTGGGTTCAATCTTGACCTCTGTGCTGTCTGTGTGGAGTTTGCATGTTCTCCACATGTTCTTGGTGCTCCAGCTGGCACCCAAATGCCAAAGACCTGTGGGATGGTAGTCAGTCACTGTAAATTGACCTACCACTGTAGGTTAGTGCTGGAATATGAGGGAAGGGGGGTTTCTGGGAAGCTGATGGGGAATTAGAGAGAATAGAATAAAGTACAATTATTGTAATTATTGAAGGTCAGCACTAAGTCAGTGGGTTGAAGGGCTCGTATCCATGCTGTGCATCTTAATGGTTCACTATGACCCCAGGAAGCAGAGAATTTTTTTCTGAGTTTAGAACATTTTCATTAAATCACCTTTGTTTTGTGTATAGCTCACAGGTAAACAAGGAATGTACTATAACTACAAGATATTTTGCAGATGTTGAAAATCTTGAGCAACAGACTCAGAGTGCTGGAGGAACACAGCAAGTCAAGTAGCAGCTATGGAGGGGAATAAACAGTCAGCATTTTGGGCTCAGTCCTGATGAAGGGTTTCAGCCCAAAACGTTGACTGTTTATTTCCTTCCATTGTTGTTGCCTGACTTGCTGAGTTTCTCCAGCATTTTCAGACAGACATACTTTATTGATCCCGAGGGAAATTGGATTTTGTTACAGTCGCACCAACCAAGAATAGTGTAGAAATATAGCAATATAAAAACCATAAATAATTAAATAATAGGTGAATTATGCCGTGGAAATAAGTCCAGGACCAGCCTATTGGCTCAGAGTGTCTGATACTCCGAGGGAGGAGTTGTAAAGTTTGTTGGCCAGAGGCAGGAATGACTTCCTATGATGCTCAGTGTTATATCTCCGTGGAATGAGTCTCTGGCTGAATGTACTCCTGTGCCTAACCAGTACATTATGGAGTACATTAGTACATTAGGGAGACATTGTTCAAGATGGCATGCAATTTGGACAGCATCCTCTTTTCAGACACCACCGTCAGAGAGTCCAGTTCCACCCCCACAACATCACTGGCCTTACGAATGAGTTGCTCAAGAAATGCACGCAGCTCAGTGCAAGTTATCGGCCATGATTAGCCTTATGGAAGCTTACTGCAGATTTCATTGTGGACAAGGGTTAAAGCTTTCAGGAGCAACTGAAATGAAGTCTCCTGCATTTAATGAGTTATACGTTCCTGTATATCTCTCACCATAGGACTTTGGTAAAGGATGCTATCTCTCTTATCAGATTCCTTCTTCTTTAGCCCTTTACCTTTACCACCCACTTGGCTTCACCTTCTAGCTATCCTCTTCCCCCTCCCATCACTTTCTTTATTCTGGCATATTCCCCCTTCCAGTCTTGTTTATTCAGTTCAATAAATGCTGCCTGATCTGTTGAGCTTCTCCAACTTTTTGTTTGTGTTGCAATGAATGCTAAAGGCAGGTTTAGTGAGGATGAAGAGCTACTTTTACCTTTAAAATCTCCCTGCATGGGTTATCGAGCTTGTGAGCATAGTGCTCAGTACAATCTCCAAGCATCAAGACTGGTCCAAACTGTGCACAACATGGAACAACTCATAGCATGCAAGGCAAATGAGCAGCTAATTGGCCAAAACATCGGAAGAAATCCTTGCTACTTTACCAATAATAGCATGGAATCCTTCTATATCTACCTGAATGGGCTTACAATCTTTCTGATGCAGTAGTAAGAATTCCAAAGGAAAATAAAATATAACTAACATGATAATAAACAAAAAACTCCACATAGAGCAAGGAGAGTAATGTTATTTTTTAGGTTAGACATCCTCAATGGCAGAATTCACTATCCACCATGGATAGATGACCTGTTGCTATCATATCACGAGATATTCATGTCTTATTAATCAGGATTAGTAGCAAAGCTCTGCAAGATGATATTGCAAATATTAATGTGCTTGGTCCTATACGATACCTCTCAATGTGAATTCACAGATTGAGGAACAAATGTGAAAGACAATTTTTATTAAGGTTATTAAACACTCGATTCAATTTTGTGAAGATTACATTATTGCCTGTGCACAGTCTCTGCTGCATGAAATTTCATAGAACATAGATTCATTTTGTAAAGCCTCATTTGAAGGTAGAATACAGGGTTAATGGTAGGATTCCTGACAGTGTGGAGGAACAGAAGGATCTTGTGGTCCACATCCATTGATTCCTCAAAGTTGCCATGCAATTTGATAGGGTTGTTAAGAAAAATGGGGTGTGTTGGCCTTCTGGAGTAGGGAGATTAACTTAAAAAACATAGAAAATTAAAGCACAGTACAGGCCCTTTGACCCATGATGTTATGTTGTCTTTTTAATCAATCGAACTCTTCCCTTATACTTAAAACTCCATTTTTCTATTATCAATGTGTTTATCTAAGAGTTTCTTAAAAGTCCCTTCCACCAACCCTGGCAGGGTGTTCCACACATTCTCCACTCTCTGTGAAAAAATGCTTACTTCTAACATCTCCCCTATACTTCCCGACAATCACCTTAAAATAGTGCCCCCTTGTATTAGCCATTTCCACGCATGGAAAAAGTCTCTGGCTGTCCACTAGATCTATGGCTCTCATCATCTCTTCACCTCCTTTGCTCAAAAGAGAAAAGCTCTACATAGCTCAACCTATTTTCATAAAACCTGCTCTCCGAAACAGGCAGCTTCCTGGTAAACCTCCTCTGCACCTGCTCTAAAGCTTCCACATCCTTTCCATAATGAGGTATGCAAAACTGGGCACCACATTTCAAATAATGTCTAACAATCGAAGTTCATCCAGCTAGAATATCTTCCAAAGATGCTGCTTAATCTGCCAAGTATTTTCAGCATTTACTCCCAGTTCCTATAGTACTTGCATTAATATTTTTAAGAATGCTTTTATCATTTTATCACTTGATAAAATGATACCTCTGTCCAATGCAACAACAACAGATAGTCATCTAACGATGTGGAAATTGACCAGGTACATCCCATCAATAAAGAAAGGAAAAAATAATCTGACAAGTTTCAGTCTCAGCAAGCTTCTTTCAAACATGAAAGTGACAGAAGGTGTTGTCAGTTTTAAGAGGCATATAATTCACCAATATTTGGTTGCTCCTGTCAATTTGGGTGCTGCCAGGAACAGCTGGTTTCATCACTAATTACAGCCAAAAAAGTCACATGCCAGTACTAAATTGAGTATAATTGCCATTGCTGTCAATTAAATTTAATAAGAATCAGGGAAATCTCTCTGATGGCTGAAGTTATCCCCAACACAATGTGCTATTGTTGGGTGAGGTCAATCACCTGAACTTCATGGCATCGCTACAGGAGATCATTAGAGCAAAGTCACAGTTCCAAATATCAACAGCTGCTCCACCAACAATTTTTTCTCCAGCATATGGTCCGAAACAAGGACCATCATTCAAGGATTGTACATGTTCAGTCCCATTTGTCAAGTGGTCAGATACTGAAGAATCCCATGTTTTCACTCACAAAAGTTAGCAACACTCAGGCTTTGGCTAAAAAGTGGAAAGAAATGTCTTTGTCAAGCAGGTGTCAGGCACTGTCCATCTCTAATCATGCCCCTTGACATTTAACAGCACTGCCACCGCTGAATCCTGTTCTACCAACATCCTAGAACCAGAAATTTAGTTAGTCAAGCCATGATATGCTGACATCCAAAATCTTTCCACTATTGAGATGAGATTTACTTCACTTGTATGGATAAGAACAGAGCTCGAGATTCAGGAAACATAAGCTTTCAGTAGACAAAAATCAGATATCTTGCTCCCATCTTTGACACTCAAGTGGGTGGGTGGGATTTCAAGTGTTGGTGAGTGAGGGGGGAGTGGGATTTGATGGGTTAGATTAAAATAAAGAAGCTTCAAGGAAGGAATGAGGAAGCACCATATGGCAGCCTTCAGAAGATGCTCTCATTATTTGTACACTGCTCAAAATTCATAGTAAATTTTATTATCAAATTACATATATGTCACTATGTACAACCCTGAGATTTACTTTCTTGTGGGCATAATCTGCAAATTTATAGAATAGTAATCAGAACATTTTCATTGAAATATCAACCAGCGTGCAGAAGACAATGAACTGTAAGTATAAATAAATAGCAATACAGTAATATGAAATAATGAGATTAAGAGTCCTTAAACTAAGATCATTGATTGTGGGAACATCTCAATGGAAGGCCATTTGTTCAAGAGCTTGATGTTTGTGGGGTAGAAACTGTTCTTGAACATGTTGGTGCCAGTCCTGAGGCTCTTGTACCTCCTACCTGATAGCACCGGCAATAAAAGAGCATGGCATGGGTGGAAGGGATCTCTGATGTTAAATGCTGCTTTCTTACAACAGTGTTTCAGCTAAATGTGCTCATTGGTTGTGAGAGCTTTACCCGCGATGAATTGGGCTGAATCCATTTATGTCGGGTAGCACCGAGTTATTTCCCAGCAACCGTGTGTTCCATAGTGCGGATGCATGAAAGTGAAAGAGACTGCAGAAACTAGAACCTCGACAGTGCTGTTAGAACCAGAGTCGAGCAAAATCTGTGGATGTAAAATATATGTAAACATTTATGACAATCGTCCTCGAATTGATAGGGATGGTCCCAATTTACAAACGGTCATCAGGCATATGATACTGCTCGGCCCCCGAGCTCTTTCAGAGTTCTGATTTTTGAACTGCGCTGCCTGCTACCACTATCCATTTCTGCTCTGAAGATGGCACGAAAGTCATTTCGTATTTATCAATCAAATGGGCGAATACCATGTTACGCTATTTGCAATGCATGGCTGCTCTCAATGCTGTAACTAGAATCCCGATTAGGTACAGGGTTACAAAACAAAAAAAAACAATAGTGAGAGAGACGCCAGCCAGCTGGACGCTCAAATGTCTCCGGTCCTCCTTTAGAAATGTGGGTCAGTTACTGCATTGATTATGACGAAATACTTCTATTCATTTGGGCAAAGCGCTGACACTAAAACTTGCCCGGCTTTGCATTCTGAGATTTCATTTGGCTTTTCCTTCTTAAAATTTATTCAGAGGTAACTGAAAAATCAATGGGCGTAGATGTTTAACTCACAATGAATAGGACTAAGACACGGGGGTGGGGTGGGCGGTATCAAGTTAATACGTCAAACACAATTGTATTTATTTTTCACTGATGGATTTCCCCCCGTTATGAATTGTATCACTGCGAAAGAAACATCAATTAAACACCTACCGTTTGCCTGTCAGCAAACATGATATAAAATTTGTTAAATTTTATAATCAGTGATCAGTAAACCTCCGAATCTAAGCTTCTTTACGGTGTCGATTCCTTTGTGTATTTCACCCACCCAAGCTCAGTTCACTTCCAGTGCGCCGATAGAGGCAAAATCGCGCATAAAAGGTCACATCTTGAAAATTCCAGCATGGCTTTACTTGGGGAAGCTGAGGAAACTACCAACATTCAGACAAAAGCTGTCACCAAATAATAAGTTATTTGAACAGTAGAGACATGCAACAGCAACTCGTTATGAACGAACCTGATCCAAAATGAGTGCATTGGTAAAGATGCACCCATATAAGTCTTACCGGGATTCTTTGGAACATTTTGCTACCTTGCATGCACGCCGGACAGCTCACCGGTTCTCCGTCTGACCACCAAGCCGACAAGGTGATTGACAGCATTCCGGGCGGCCAATTCCTTATTGGTCAAGACATCCTTTCTCTCCATGGCAACGAGTGGCGTCCGCTACACATGCGCGCGCACACTGCCAAGGGCTCGCAAAGGAGCGGGGAGGCTGCAAGGCGCTGATTCCGGGCTTTGCTTGTAATGGGTGCTGAGTATGCATTCAGTGTATCATGTGTAGGAAAGCAAAGAATCAGAGATAAGTAATGTGTTTGGTGATTTGTCAGCCCAGCTGCAGTCATTTCTGAAAAACTGCAAACACCCAGCAAGTCAGGCAGCGTCAATGGAGAGAGTATGGAGAGTCTAAGATCCTTCTCTAAAGAAGTTTAAACATTTTCTGTTTTAATTTCAGATGAAGTTGAAGAAACAGGTACAATTATTTGTATTTATTTATTTTTTACATCCAAAAGAGTACAATTCTTTATGTTGCATCTTTGTCACAATGTACAAGCAATAAAGATGGGAAATGTGGGAGGATATTGCTCAAACACTAAAATCGTATATTTAATTGTTTTGTATACATGTATGTACAGTCAGATACACAGTTAAACTGCTTAAAAGACATTTGGACAGGTTTAGCATAGGAAAGGTTTAGAGGGATAACAGAATCAAGTTCATTATCACTGTCTTGTATGATATGAAGTTTGTTGTTTTGGGCAACTATGTTGCAAAGATATAAGACAAAAAACCAACAAGGCAGTGTTCCTGGACCGTTCAGAAATCTGATGATGGAGGGGGAAGAAACTGTCCACAATATGTTGAGTGTGGGTCTTTGTTTCACTGTACCTCCTCCCTGGTGGTAATAAACCGAGGGCACGTCTCCTACGGTGAGGGTCTTTAATGATGGATGTCACCTTCTTTAGGCACCACTTCTTGAAGGTGTCCTCAATGGTGAGGAAGGTTGTGCCTATGATGGAGCTGCCTTAGGTCTATAAACTTTTTTTGGATAGACTTCTTAGCATGAACCAGATGGATGGAAGGGCCTGTTTCAATTCTGTACAAGTCAACATTGTACCATTTCTTGGAATGCCCACACAGAATGGACGAGTAGAGGTAGATACAGCAATGTACGGCTAAACTATTCAGTCATAAATTGGCAGCATTGTCAGCTAGTAGGAAACATTCCTGGAGGTTTGATTTATATACAACTAGTGGAGCCACTGCCTCAGAACTCAGGAGATCCTAGTTCAATTCTGACCTTTGGTGCTGTCTGTGTGGAGGTTGCACATTCTCCCCCTAACCATACAGACGTCTTCCCACATCCCAAAGGTAATGGGCCGTTGCAAATTGCCTGTGGTGTGTTGATGAGGGAGAAATACATGGAAATGTGTGAAGAATAAAATAGGTCAGGCTATGATAAGTATCAAAGTAAGTTCCTCATTGTTAAAATGGAAAATGGTGCACCAATCTCTATGACTATACTGTTCATTAATATCTTAGGGTCCAGATGGGTGGTGCAGCTAGCTCCTGGCATTTGGGTTCAGTCCCAATCTTGGGTGCTGTATACTCCATCCCTACTCAACAAATGTGTTCCATTTGTCTATAAATGGGAAAACACACAAAAACCACCCAATCCGAGTGATTATACCATAAGAACCAGGAATAGGGATGACTTGTAGCTTATTTGTGGGTAATGAACAGATTCCATTTTTACTAATGTCCATAAGACAAATTTGTCCGTAGTTCAGAAAATACACAAAATCACTCAATATGGTAATCACACCTCCATTGTATTGTCATGAAGGTATCAAAACACATAATAATAATAATAATAATAATAATAATAAGCAATTTCTGAAAGTGAAGAGAGAAGAAAAATTAGTTCTGCTGTTCATAGGAATGATCATTGGCTTTTTGAATGTAATAACATAATGGGAGCTCGTTCATGTGTAGAGGTATTCGTAATTTGGGTGCTCGTAACAAGGGAAAGCTTGTACACATGAAATCTCCATGATAGTCCTGTGACTGCATGAATTCCTCCATTGTGCTTAAAACAATTTGGTTAACTAATTACCTACAGTAAGTTCACCCCGGTGCAGGCAATTGGCAAAAGAAAAACAGTCAAACAGGAATTGGTAGGCAAGTGAGAGAAGATAATTGTACAGAAATAGAAGGGGAGGAAAGGGATTGATTTGCACATTTTGTTGGGATTTGGCATTCACTTGATGGGCTGAATCGACTCCACTGGCTTTGAATATATATCGTTTGTGAAGTTTTCATGCCAGATATTGTATAGGATGTGACCCAAGAGAAGGGAGGAGGGTAATCTGAAGGCAAAGATGGTACATGTGGACAGAAAAGGAACATTAATTCCAATGGTAAAGTCAAAGGTGAGTTTGTCATATACACAAGTCCAATGAAAAAAAAACTTACTTGCAGCAGCATAGAAACATAGAAAACCTACAGCACAATACAGGTCCTTCAGCCCACAAAGTGGTGCTGAACATGACCCTAACTTAGTAATTACTAGGCTTACCTATAGCCTTCTATTCTACTAAGCTCAATGTACCTACCTAAAGCGTTCTTAAAAGACCCTATCATATCCGCCTTCGCTACCGTTGCTGGCAGCCCATTCCACACACTTACCACTCTCTGAGTAAAAAACTTATTCCTGACATCTCCTTTGTACCTACTCCCCAGCATCTTAAACCTGTGTCCTCTTCTGGCAAACATTTTAACCCTGGGAAAAAGTCTCTGACTATCCACATGATCAATGCCTCTCATCATCTTATACACCTCTATCAGGTCACCTCTCATCCTCCATCACTCCAGGGAGAAAAGGCAGAGTTCACTCAACCTATTCTCATAAGGCATGCTCCCCAATCCAGGCAACATTCTTGTAAATTTCCTCTGCATCCTTTCTATGACTTCCACATCCTTTCTCCAGTGAGGCAACCAGAACTGAGCACAGTACTTCAAGTGGGGTCTGACCAAGGTCCTATATGGCAGCAACATTACCTCTCGGCTCCTAAATTCAATTCCATGATTGATGAAGGCCAATACACCATACTCCTTCTTAACCACAGAGTCAACTTGTGCAGCTGCTTTGAGCATCCTATGGACTTGGATGCTAAGATCCCTCTGATCCTCCACACTGCCAAGAGTCTTACTATTAATACTATATTCTGCCATCATATTCGACCTACCAAAATGAACCACTTCACACTTATCTGGGTTGAGCTCCATCTGCCACTTCTCAACCCAGTTGTGTATCCTATCAATGTCCTGCTGTAACCTCTGACAGTGCTCAACACTATCCACAACACCTCCAACCTTTGTGTCATCAGCAAACTTACTAACTCATCCCTCCACTTCCTCATCCAGGTCATTTATAAAAATCACGAAGAGTAAGGGTCCCAGAACAGATCTCTGAGGCACCCCACTGGTGACTGACCTCTATGCAGAATATGACCCGTCTACAACCACTCTTTGACTTCTGTGGGCAAGCCAGTTCTGGGTCCACAAAGCAATGTCCCCTTGGATCCAATACCTCTTTACTTTCTCAATAAGTCCTGCATGGGGTACCTTATCAAATGCCTTGCTGAAATCCATATGCACTACATCTACTGCCCTTCCTTCATCAATGTGTTTAGTCACATCCTCAAAAAATTCAATCAGGCTCATGAGGCTTGACCTGCTCTTGACAAAGCCATGCTGACTACTCCTAATCATATTATACCTCTCCAAATGTACATAAACTCTGCCTCTCAGGATCTTCTCCATCAACTTACCAATCACTGAGGTAAGACTCACAGTTCTATAATTTCCTGGGCTATCTCTACTCCCTTTCTTGAATAAAGGGAATAGAGATAGCCCATTCACAACCCTCCAATCCTCCGGAACCTCTCCTGTCCCCACTGATGATGCAAAGATCATCGCCAGAGTCTCAGCAATCTCTTCCCTCACCTCCCACAGTAGCCTGGGGTACATCTCATCCAGTCCCGGTGACTTATTCAACTTGTTGCTTTCCAAAGTCTCCAGCACATCCTCTTCCTTAATATCTACATGTTCAAGCTTTTCAGTCTGCTGAAAGTCCTCACTGCAATCACCAAGATCCTTTTCCATAGTAAATACTTAAGCAAAGTATACATTAAGTTCCATACACACTCTCCCACTGTCACTCTTGATAGGTCCTATTCTTACATGTCTTATCCTCTTGCTCTTCACATACTTGTAGAATGCCTTGGGGTTTTCCTTAATCCTGCTTGCCAAGGCCTTCTCCTGGCCCCTTCTGGCTCTCCTAACTTCCTTCTTAAGCTCCTTCCTGTTAGCCTTATAATCTTCTAGATCTCTAACATTACCTAGCTTTCTGAACCTGCATCAGAGTATCAGATAAGCAGCATTCATAAGAAAAACAAAGGAACACAATTACAACAAAAATTACATTAATTTATTAGAAATTAATAGCTTTGCATACAAGTTGCAAAAGTAACTGAGCACTAATCCGTTTCTGCCAATAATTAACAAAATTTCACAGGTAGTTTTAAAATATCTGGCATGAATAGGTGAAAAACATCAATGAGCAATCTTTAAATTGCATATACACTCTGAAACTGTATCTAAAAGATTTCTGCAATTTATATAAAGGGATAAGCAATTTAGGTGATGTAGAGATTAGTACTGCCACATAGTTCGAGCTGATCTCCAGGACTGCCTGTGTGGATTTTGCACATTTTCCATGTGACCATGCTTACACCAGCTGCTTCCATTTTCTTCCACATCCCAAATACATGTTGGTTGGTAGTTTATTTGGCTACTGTAAACTGATGGGGGGAGGGGTGTGGGATGACAGGCTTCTGAGCTGTGTGTGTCAGACATGGGTATTAGCAGCACTGGGGCCCCGCAGGGGGCTGTATTGGTTCCCCTCCTGTTTACCCTGTATACCTTGGACTTTAGATACAACACTGAGTCACATCATCTGCAGAAATTCTCTGATGACTCAGCAAGAGTTGGGTGTATTAAGGGAGGATGGGAAGATGAATATCGGGGCCCTGGTGGAGAAATTTGTCAAATGGTGCAAGCTGAATTATCATCAAGACAAATAAGATGGTGATGGACATTAGGAAAACTAAGCCTGCACTGCTCTTTGTTATTATCGATGGTGAGGAAGTGGATGTGCCGAGGTCCGACAGGTACTTTGGGGTGCACCTGGATGACAGACTTGAATGGAGCATTAACACAGAGGATGTGTACAAGAAGGGCCAGAGTCATCTCTACTTCCTGAGAAGATTGAGATCTTTTGGAATATGCAGGCTTCTCCTTCACATGTTCTGCTAGTATGTTGTCGCCAGTACAATTTTCTATGTGGTCGTGTGCTGGTAAATGGCTTCAATACAGGTGATGCCAACAGGCTCAATAAAGGCTGGCTCTGTTATAGGAGTAAAACTGGACACTGGAGGCTGTGATAGAAAATCCTAGCAATTCTGGACAAAGTTTCTCACCCTCTGCTGGCTGAACAGAGAACTTTTAGTAATAGACTAAGACAACTGTGTTGCTCCAAAGAGCACCATACCAGGTCATCCTTACCCTTAGCCATCAGGTTCTATAATGAGTCAACCTACAGTGGGGAAGTGATGACCCCTTCCTGTTAGACTGTTTGATGTAACTTATTTTTTATTCTTTCTTACTTCTCTTCTAATATTTATATATTTGTATATCTGTGCACTTGTAATGCAACTGTGACACTACAATTTCCTTGGGATCAATAAAATATCTATTGATCAGAGGAGAATTGCTGGAGCAGTGGAGGACAACTGGGTGCCACAGTAACTCAGCAGTTGGCATGATGTTATTATGGCCTGAAGTTCTGAGTTTATTTCTGGTGCTGTTCTCTAAGGAGTCTCTGTATGTTATCACCATGGGATGTGTGTGTTTTCCCTGGGTGCTCTGCTTTCCTCCCACAGTCCAAACACATATCACATAGGCTATTTGGTCATTGTAAATTGTCTCATGATTTGGTTAGGGTTAGTCAGGGTTGTGGGGTTGCTGGGACAGCATGAAATGAAGGGCCGGAAGGGCCTATTCAGTGCTGTACTGCTAAATCAATCAAACAAACAAACAAATAAATAAATAAATAGATTAAGAGGAAGTAAATGGGAGAATGGGAATGACAGAATTACTCTGGGAGTCAGGATAGGTTCAGTGAGCAAGGATGTTCGGATTTGTACCTCTGCCATTCCAAACCCATTACTTTTAAGCAGCTTTGAAAATTTATGCTATGGAAATAATTCAGAAGATGTGTTGCTCCGGTAGTTGAAAGTTGGGTTAAGTTGTTCTTCAGTCTTGGCATTTTACTTGCAAATGTTTTGTCACCATAAAAGGAGACATTGCCACTGTTGATCCATGGGCAGAGAACAGGGAGAGTTGATCATGCCACTTAACAGCCAGTTGATGTTCATTGATCCTTGTAGATAGTTTCCTCCCAGTTTGCTGATGTAATATTTACTGCAGCCCCCACATTGGATTTTGTAGACCACATTAGTCTTGTCTTATAGCTTGGGTAGTTCTTTTAGTCTGCAAAGTACTCTCCTCAACATTGCTGTTGGTTTGTGTGTGACTGAAAATCTATGTTCATGGAGCAGTTGAGTTGTCATTTCCAAGATATTTCAAATGCATGGAAGGACAACTCATTTGGTTGCTTCTTGGTTGGTGCAAATACTTTAAAGAGATGTTTCTCCTCTTTATTTTTAGTTCTGCTGTGTCTCTGCTCTTTGGAACAAAGTTTTGATACAGCTCTTCTTATGTGCATTTGGGTGCATCAACTGACTGTAAAGCAGCATGACCAACTCTCCTTAGTCTCCACTAATGAAGATCAAGAGTGGTAAAAATTCAACAGTGTAATCGGTGGAAGTCTACTGTAAGCAAACATGGGGCATGAAAGAGAATTTCTAGAAATGTGGTTTTCCGCAAACAATTCTGTAAACAAACATGTAGATCTTGATCCTACTTATGAGCCAATGCAGTCAAAATTCTAGATCACAACGTGTGAAGTTCACCGCATAGCCAAAGAGTGACAAGAGTTTCTCCCCACATCACAACAGTGTTTCTAAAATGACTTCCAATCAGTTGATTGAAAACCATTATAAAGGCCAAGTGTTCAGAGGACACACCACAATCATCAGCTGATGATGTCACATTGCATAGTGATGAAATGTTTGCAAGCAAATTGCCAAGATCTAAGAACAACTCAATCCAACCCATTAAGCTATTTTCTTTTATTTAAATCTCATCTACCAGGTGATGAAATGTCCTCCAATTTTAGTCTTCAGTTCAAAAACCTTCCTTGGGCTTTCCAATGAAATTCCTATTGCTTCATTAGTTGCACCTCTCATGCTATTGCTCCTAATCATCACATCACTGTTACACTCCAAGCTCTGAAAAAGGAGGCATTCCCCATTCTCCTCATCTTTCACGCTCAACTTTCAATAATTTTCCTATCACTCTTCCTCTTTTCAACCTCTCTTTATCAAATCTGCTGTCAAGTCTCTCCTAGATCCTTATTCATGTCAGTTCTGACACACTCAACTCACTTCCCCATTTGCCTTCTGGTCCAAATCTTCTGCTCATTGGACTTCTGAATCTACAGATTACAACTTAATTAATTAAAATGAGACAATCTGATTGCATTTTCTTTCCTCCAAGTACAGCGTATCTGATCACAATCCACAACAAAACCAGAACAGATAACTTGGGCTTTAACCATTGCTTGTGAAAAAGTGTTGTTCTATTGTTTGATGATTCTGTAAAATTATTTGGCTGAGAAAATACACTCAGTGGCCACTTTATTAGGTACACCTGCTTGTTACTGCAACTAATCAACTAATCATGTGGCAGCAACTCAATGCATAAAAGCATGCGGGTGTGGTCAAGAGGTTCGATGTGATCTAAATGACTCTGACTTATGGAATGTCTATTGGTGCCTGATGGGGTTTGAGTATCCCAAAAACTGCTGATCTCCTGGAATTTTCACCCACAACATTCTCTAGAGTTTATAGAGAATGGTGTGAGAAACAAAAAAATAAACATCCAGTTGAGCGGCAGTTCTATGGGTAAAAATACCTTGTTAATGAGAGAGGTCAGAGGAGGGTGACCAGACTTGTTCAAACAGAAGAGCATACTGAACAGACAACATGATGAACCGTGAAGCTGATGGGCTACAGCAACAGAAGACCATGAATGTACACTTAGTGGCCACTTTATTACTGTAGATACAGGTGGACCTGATATAGTGGCCACTGAGTGTATGTAGTATCTACATGGAGGTAACTCAGATATTTTGAAGCATCATGAAAGTCCCTGATCCAACAGCTTACAAAGGCAAACACAAGATCAGCAGGATTGACTTCAGGAAGTGTGATAGAGCTCCAATGCCAGCTGCAAAATATTGTATTCACCATGGAGACACCCAATTTGAATCACCTGTGAAGAGAGTACTTCTATTTTTGGCACTTGAATAGCAAAAAAATTTATTGTAGAACTACGCCAACATAACTACATTACACATTATTCCAGAAGTCACCTTGTGCACTCTACTCTCCACATTCTCCATTGACTGTGAATTTCTTCTGGATGCTCTGGTTTTTCCCCAAGGCACAGAGATGCAGAGATTGGTAGCAGGTAGCATTGTAAAGTGCTCCACCAAGTGTGCAGCAATCTGAAGTGGGATGTGCAGCAAGTTAAAGGAAAGTATGTGGAGGAATAGGTTTAAGGTGAGAGAGAGAGAGAGGAAATAAATACAAAGTGGGAGAGAATGGATTTAAAAGGGTCCTGAGGGGCACCTTCCAGCAGAGTGGTGTGTATATGGAATGTGTTGCTAGAGAAAATGGTTGACACAGGAGCAATAACAATATTTAAAGTACATTTGTACAAGTATGTGGGATAGGAAAGATTTAGAGGGATGTGGGCTAAATGCAGTCCAATGGGTCAACAATTTGCAGAAAGAACACAGTGAGTCAAGTAGCATGTGTGGGAGGAAAGAAAATACTAACTCTTCAGTTTAAAAAAAAATCAGCATTAGGACTGAGAAATGGAGAAGTGAGATCTTAACCTGCCAAGTTCCTCCAACAGATCAACAAAGACAAAATACTGGAGAAACTCCACAGGCCAGCATCTATGGAAAAGAGTAAATCATCCACGTTTCGTGCCAAGGCCCTTCAAACAACTTCAAACAAGAGATCCTTCAACAGATTGTTTATTGTTCCAGATTCCAGCATCTGCAGTCTCTTGTGACACTGGGAATCTTGGTCAGTGTATACATGCAGGGCTGAAGGGCCTGCTTGCATGTTGTGTTACTCTATGAATGGGATCTCTTACAGCCAAAAGAGATTCACTTGGTTGAATATCCTCCTTTTATGCTGTAAGGAATTGTTAAGCCCTGTTTGAAAAAGTTTTAGATCTTTTACCAATTTATGGGAGTCCCCAGCTCATCTCTGTCCAAAATGAAGAAAACACAAAGGGAGGGGGCATAGAATGCCAGTGTGAATAACAGAATCAGCCCCAAATTCCCCCAGTACCTTAAGTTCAATATGCGGTAGAGTCTGCAGATCCCATGTTGGCATCATCAATTACCCATAGAACTGGAATGAAAGCAGGGCATCCTTGATTCTGAGAGGTACTCTTGGAAGAAGGTTAATAAAACTAATAAATAAATTGGAAAAATGCAGAATAAAGAATGGTGAAAGGAAAAGAATAAAAAGGAAGTCGGGAAAGAATAAAAGAACGTGAGGGCAAAATAAGAATGTGGGGGTTCACTGACTGTTAACATAAAGCAGAATCTAGTAAACTTAAGCAGGGATATATACAGAAAAGGATCGCAATTGGCTTGACTTGTGGCCAAAATATAGCGTGATAGAATCAAATTTCTGACACAGAATGTGACTCTTCGGCCTGTCATGCCCATGTAATTGAAAATGCTGCTACCTAGCCTAACCCTGCCTTGTAGCCCTGGACAAGGACGAGGGAGAGGGAGGGTTGTTACAAGTTGATATCCTCAAAAACCAAATGATCAGGAAATCTGCTTCCACATAGATCATCAAATACATCCCAAACTGCCTTTTTAAAGTTACATCTGGTGATATGAGAACCTCTCCTTAGTTACATATCTATTCTCATTGCACAAATAGTGGAAAATGATCACTCCCCACTGTTGTGTTATTATGCACTTTCCAGTTATAAACACTTAATACATTATCCCTATACTCCTAACCATCGATCAAGCACACCAAACAATTTCCTTCCAGAAAGTCTCCCAATGCTGTCCTCACAAACTACTCTCTATATACACGTGACTGTGTGGCTAGGCATAGCTCAAATACTATTTATAAATTTGCTTATGATACAACCATTATTGGTAGAATCTTGGGTGGTGATGAGGGGCCGTACAGGAGTGAGATACGCTAATTGGTGGAATGGTGCCACAGCAACAACCTGGCACTCAATGTCTAACCTGTTATCATTACACTTTTCCAGGATCTGTTTCCTATACTATAAACCCACACCATATCACCTTATTGTTCCCATTTCCACTCACACTTTCCAATACCAGGTGTTAAAAATGCAATATCTATTCTTTCCCTAAACTTCAACCACAATTAACCCATAAACAACTCAAATTTCCCTAGCTCTATAAGACCATAGAACAGCAGAATTATGCCCATTGAGTCTGATTCACCACTGCATCATGGCTGATCCTGGATCTCACTCAACTCCATACTCCTGAAAGATCAGGAAGTGATCAACTTCCATCTTAAATATTGTTACGTACTCGTGACATGACAGTGGTACCCTTGTCACATGACTAGGGTTGAAGCAATACTGGACTTGAGGTAATGGTCTTGTGATGGCGGAGTGATGTCATTTTCCCGCCAGTAGAGATCATGTGACAGGTTTTTTTTACAGGTTATAAAAGGAAGACCCCACCCTGTGAGGAGGGGCAGTTCGTGGCTGGATTTGCCAAGTTGACTTCATGCCACTGCGTGATTTAATGTGATGACACAGTTTAGTTGAAGGATGAAGTTTTTATCTAATGCCTAAAGTTTAAAAGGTCATTGCCAGCAGTTTCTTTACAATACTGCTAGTTCAGAAATCATTGGAGAGTGAAGATCGGAGTTCGGGAGTTAAAGATCGAGGAGAATCGATTTTCGACGGTGAAACGGGTTCGACCTTATTTAATCCTTATTTGGAAGGAATTCGTTGACTGTTCTCGTGTTAATCTCTGTGGGATAGCAGCAGATTGAGGACAGTGTGATAAAGGAAAGGTCAGTGCCTTTAAGCCATTTCGTTTCGTAAATTCTTCGTGGGAAAAGATCGTCGCCGGGGATTGAAGCAAAATGACGTGAAAGAGAATTTAAATTGTCTTATAAAGTCGCTCCTTTTAAATGGACTGTGAGCAATTTTTGAACTTTTGGCAAAACTACTTTAAAGAACTGTTTGAGCTGCATCGCTTTAAGAACTGTTTAAGCTGCCGCACAGCAGCTGATTTCCGGTTACGTTAGTGTTTGTTTACTTTTGGGGGGTTTGTTTTCAGTGTTTAATAAACGTGTTGTTTGTTATAAAGACCCTTGCTGAACTCGTATATTTATTGTTGCCTGAATACGTAACATAAATATGGGGGCTGCGTCCGGATTGGATCGTTTGAGTTTAAATGCTTGCTAACTTTTGAATCGGTGTTTTGGAAAAGGGGAATTCTCGATTCTTTTGTTTGATTGGCTTGTGAGTGTTTTTCGGTGACAATGAATATTGATGAGTTTCTGGCTTCGCCAGGCGCGGAGTTGTTGGCGAAGGCAAAAAGTCTGAGGTGTCTGGGATAGCTAGTAGATTGCAACTTAAAGGTATTTTGATGACTACATCTAAGGCTGTAATACAGAGAAAAATCGCGTCACACTATGTGGATTCGGGTGTTTTTGATGATTCGATTTTAGAGTCTTTTCCAATAAGTGATCTGGAGATGCAGTTGCAAATCGAACAAATGATGTTGGAGCGTTGTAAGTTAGAAGCTGAACAAAAACAGAGAGATTTTGAATATGCAATGGAGGAATTAAGGTCTGGGAAACAGTCTTCTGGTTCTAAAAAACCGTTTGTTGCTAGTCAAGAAATTAAATTGGTCCCTCCATTTAGTGAAACAGAAGTGGAAAGATATTTTCAACATTTTGAAACTATTGCTCGGATGTTAGAGTGGCCGAAAGATAAATGGTCAGTGTTGTTACAGAGTGTAATTAAAGGTAAAGCTCAACAAGTTTACACAGCTTTAACTGCAGCGCAAGCACTTGATTATGATATTGTGAAGATGCATGTTCTAAACGCATACGAATTAGTCCCAGAAGCTTATAGGGAAAGATTCAGAAGTTTGAGAAAGTCTGTGGAAAAAACTTATGTGGAATTTGCCTATGATAAAGCTGTGTGTTTTGAGAGATGGCTTTCTTCTAAAAATGTAAATGGGGACTATGATACATTGAGAGAGCTGATTTTAATGGAGGAATTTAAAAGAAGCATTCCTGTTGAAGTAAGGACCTACTTAAATGAGAGGGTTACTGATAAATTGCAGGACTGTGCTAGATTAGCTGATGAGTATGTTTTAATCCATAAGAATAAATTTCCTCAGGGCAGAAATTTTAAGAGGAAAAATAACATGGAGACTCAAGGTAAATCAGAAATTAAATCAGAAGTAAATGAGAAAGGTAAGGAGGAAGGAAAGCCTGTGAAGGAAAGACAGTTTGGTCTTATTTGTAACTATTGTAAGAAACCTGGCCATGTAATAGCTAACTGTTTCAGATTGAAAAAGAAAGAGAAGGAAGCAGTTCCAGATGCTTGTGTGCAACATACTGAAGCACCTGTAAAGTTACAGGGTTTGATAAACACAAATGAGGTTTTGTTAGAGTCTGACCAGGTTAAAAAGGGATATGATCATTTTATAACTGAAGGATTTGTATCCTTGAAAGAAGGGTCTACTCTGGTGCCAATAAAAATCCTTAGGGATACTGGAGCTTCTCAATCACTGATGTTAGACAGTGTGTTGAAGTTTAATGAAGAGTCTGATACTGGTGAGGTAAATTACATAAGAGGAGTTGGGAGTGAATTTATGTCTGTACATTTACATAAAGTAAAATTAAAATCAGGGTTAGTTACAGGATTTGTTAAAGTAGGATTACAGCATAGCTTACCTGTGAAGGGTATTTCTTTATTGTTAGGTAATGACTTGGCAGGTGGACAAGTTTTTCCTGAAGTGTATTTGACAATGGAGTCAGAGGAACCAGAGTTGAATTCTAACACAGATTCTTCCTGTGTTGTGACTAGAGCTATGGCTAAAAAGATTGATGTGCAGAATGAGGTTGTTACTCAGGACTGTTCAACTCAGGATTCAAGTTTTGAGGATGTGTCAGAGACTTTCTTATCTTCATTGTTTGAACAAGATTCTTGGAGGAAGTCTGACTATGAAGATTTATCTCTGTCTCAGAAGGAGATGATAGCAGAGCACAATAGGGACTCTGAGATTATAAAGTTAAGAGAGCAAGCTTTACTAGGTAGTGAAATTGAGAAAGTGCCAGTAGGATATTACTTGGGAAAAAGGAGTGTTGATGAGGAAGTGGAGATTGCCTACAATTCCTGCAAGTGAGGATTGGAATGCTGTTTACCAGGTAGTTGTCCCGAAAGTTTATCGAAATGAGATTTTGACTTTAGCTCATAGTGTGCCTTTAGGTGGACATCAAGGGGTAAGGAAAACTGTGGACAAGATTTTAAAACATTTTTACTGGCCTGTTCTAAGAAAAGATGTGGCGATGTTTTGTAAAACATTGCCATACTTGTCAAATTATGGGTAAACCAAATCAGGTTACACCAGTAGCTCCATTACAACCTATTCCAGCATTTGGTGAACCATTTTCTAAAGTTATTGTAGATTGTGTTGGTCCATTACCAAAGACAAAAACTGGTTATCAGTATTTGTTGACTATCATGTGTACTTCATCTAGATTTCCAGAGGCAGTACCACTTAGGAATATAAAAGCTAAAACTGTGACAAAGGCTCTTATAAAATGTTTTACTTATTTTGGATTATCTAAGGAGATACAAACTGATCAAGGCAGTAATTTTATGTCTGGATTGTTTCAACAGAGAGTTTATAAATAGGGAGCTAAGCAAATCACTTCATCTGTATACCATCCGGAATTGCAAGGTGCCTTGGAGAGGTTTCATTCTACCCTCAAAAATATGATTAGGACATATTGTGTGGAAAATGAAAGTGACTGGGATGAAGGTATAAACTTACTTTTATTTGCAGTAAGGGAATCAGTACAGGAATCTTTAGGTTTTAGTCCATTTGAACTTGTGTTTGGGCATAGAGTTAGAGGACATTTAGCTTTATTGAAAGAACAGTGGATTAGTAAGGAAGTGCACACTAATTTGTTGGACTATGTTTTGAAATTTAAGGACAGGTTACATAAAGGTAGCTTAGCCAAGGAAAATTTAAAGTTGGTTCAGGAGAAAATGAAGACTTGGTATGATAAAGAAGCTAGGATGAGGATGTTTAAGCCTGGAGATAAGGTGTTGGTTTTTTTCCCAGTGCAGACAAATCCTTTACAAGCTAGATTTCATGGTCCTTATGAAATTGTGTCTAAAATCAATGATGTGGATTACGTGATAAAAACTCCAGATCGTAGAAGGTCAACACAACTTTGCCATATAAATATGATAAAACCATATTTTGAGATACAATCTGATACTGTGACTGTTGTGGTTAGTGAGAATGAGTTTGATTTAACTAGGAACATGAATTTCATTTAGAATTTCATTCTAAATCCAACATTGTTTCTGTTAGGTTACCAAATTCAACCATTCTGGAAAATATTGATGGGAAATTAGCACATTTACAGCTAGAGCAGAAACAACAGATGAAGGAATTAATTTTTAAATATAAGGAGTTGTTTCTAGATGTTCCAAGAAGGACTACTATAGCTTCACATGATGTAGATGTTGGAGATGCCAAACCTATTAAACAACATCCATATAGGATGAAGATAGAAAAATGTGAACTTGCTGAGAAAGAAATTGAATATATTTTAGAGAATAATATTATTAGACATTCTAACTCGAATTGGAGTTCACCATGTGTTATGGTGCCAAAACCAGATGGTAGTATTAGGTTTTGTACGGACTATAGGAAGGAGAATGCTGTAACGAAAACAGATGCATATCCAATTCCTAGAGTAGATGATTGTGTAGATAAAGTTGGAAAAGGAAAGTTCCTTACTAAGATTGATTTATTGAAAGGGTATTGGTTTGTTCCATTAACAGAGGTAGAGAGATTTCTGCATTTGTAACTCCATCTGGGTTATATGAGTATAATGTTCTTCCATTTGGGATGAAGAATGCCCCAGGTACTTTCCAGAGGATGATTAACTCTGTGATTCAGGGATTGAAAGATACTGATGCTTATATTGATGATTTAGTGACAGGAAATGATACTTGGGAAGCACACATTATTGCAGTGGAGAAATTGTTTGAAAGGCTTTCAAAAGCTAACTTAACTATTAATTTAGCTAAGAGTGAATTTGGACATGCCACTGTGACTTACCGTGGTTAGGTTGTGGGTCAAGGTAAGGTAGCTCCTGTTCAGGCAAAAGTTCGGGCAATTTTAGAGATTCCCACTCCAACGGGGAAAAAAACTCTCAGAAGATTCTTGGGAATGGTAGGATATTATCGAAAATTTTGTAAGAATTTTGCTAATGTTGCCCTTCCATTAACTAACCTTCTGCAGAAGAATGTGAAGTTTGTGTGGACAGTGCCTTGTCAAGAAGCGTTTGAAAAATTGAAAATAATATGTCAACAACCTGTGCTTAAGGCACCTGACTTTGAAAAACCTTTTTCAGTAGCTGTAGATGCTAGTGATGAGGCTGCAGGAGCTGTATTAATGCAAAGGAATGAGGGTGATGAGGTTGATCATCCAGTAGCTTACTTTTCTAAGAAATTTAATAAGCATCAAAGAAACTATTTGACAACAGAGAAAGAATTGTTATCTCTTGTTTTAGCTTTGTAATATTTTGAGGTATATGTTGGTACAACTCAAAAACCACTTATTGTTTACACTGATCATAATCCGTTAGTTTTTCTGAGTAAGATGAAAAACAAAAACAGAAGATTATTAAATTGGAGTTCGATGTTACAAGAGTACAATATTGTGATAACTCATATTAAAGGTAAAGATAATGTGGTTGCTGATTGTCTATCTCAACGTTGACTGTACAATGCAATTTTTTATGGATTGGTTTTTTTTCAGTTGTAACACTCCTACTGTATTGTGGGTTATAAGCTGTTATACGATGGTATTGTATATTGTGTATGTTATAAAATTTATACATTTGTTTTTCTTGTAAGCAATTGTTAAAAATTTTTGTTCTTGTCAGACCAAAAATGTTTTTTTTGGAGGGAGGTGTTACGTATTTGTGACATGACAGTGGTACCCTTGTCACGTGACTGGGGTTGAAGCAATACTGGACTTGAGGTAATGGTCTTGTGATGGCGGAGTGATGTCATTTTCCCGCCAGCAGAGATCATGTAACAGGTTTTTTTTACAGGTTATAAAAGGAAGACCCCACCCTGTGAGGAGGGGCAGTTCGTGGCTGGATTTGCCAAGTTGACTTCATGCCACTGCGTGATTTAATGTGATGACGCAGTTTAGTTGAAGGATGAAGTTTTTATCTAATGCCTAAAGTTTAAAAGGGCATTGCCAGCAGTTTCTTTACAATACTGCTAGTTCAGAAATCATTGGAGAGTGAAGATTGGAGTTCGGGAGTTAAAGATCGAGGAGAATCGATTTTCGACGGGGCAATGGGTTCGACCTTATTTAATCCTTATTTGGAAGGAATTCGTTGACTGTTCTCATGTTAATCTCTGCGGGATAGCAGCAGATTGAGGACAGTGTGATAAAGGAAAGGTCAGTGTCTTTAAGCCATTTCGTTTCGTAAATTCTTCGTGGGAAAAGTTTGACGCCGGGGATTGAAGGAAAACGACATGAAAGAGAATTTAAATTGTCTTATAAAGTCTCTCCTTTTAAATGGACTGTGAGCAATTTTTGAACTTTTGGCAATACTACTTTAAAGAACTGTTTGAGCTGCATCGCTTTAAGAACTGTTTAAGCTGCCGCACAGCAGCTGATTTCCGGTTACGTTAGTGTTTGTTTACTTTTGGGGGGTTTGTTTTCAGTGTTTAATAAACGTATTGTTTGTTATAAAAACCCTTGCCGAACTCATATATTTATTGTTGCCTGAATACGTAACAATATACACACAGACTTGGCCTCCACCGCAGTCTGTGGCAGAGCAATCCACAGAGTTGCTACTCTCTGGCTAAAAAAATTCCTCATTACCTCTGCTCTAAAGGGTTGTCCCTCAATTTTGAGGCTGTGGCATCTATTCTGAATACCCTCACCATAGTAAACATAGACATAGAATAGTACAGCACATTACAGGCCCTTCGGCCCACAATGTTGTGCCGAACCTCAAACCCTGCCTCCTATATAAACCCCCACCTTAAGTTCCACCATATACCTGTCTAGTAGTCTCTTAGACTTCACTAGTGTATCTGTCTCCACCACTGATTCAGGCAGTGCATTCCATGCACGAACCACTCTCTGAGTGAAAAACCTTCCTCTAATATCCCCCTTGAACTTCCCTCCCCTTACCTTAAATCCATGTCCTCTTGTACTGAGCAGTGGTGCCCTGGGGAAGAGGCGCTGGCTGTCCTCTCTGTCTATTCCTCTTAATATCTTGTACACCTCTATCATGTCTCCTCTCATCCTCCTTCTCTCCAAAGAGTAAAGCCCTAGCTCCCTTAATCTCTGAACATAATCCATACTTTCTAAACCAGGGTACTTTCTGTACCCTTTCCACTGCTTCCACTTCCTTCCTATAGTGAGGTGACCAGAACTGGACACAGTACTCCAAGTGTGGCCTAACTAGAGTTTTATAGAGCTGCATCATTACATCGCGTCTCTTAAACTCTATTCCTCGACTTATGAAAGCTAACACCCCATAAGCTTTCTTAACTACCCTATCTACCTGTGAGGCAACTTCCAGGGATCTGTGGACATGTACCCCCAAATCCCTCTGCTCCTCCACACTACCAAGTATCCTGCCATTTACTTTGTACTCTGCCTTGGAGTTTGTCCTTCCAAAGTGTACCACCTCACACTTTCTGGGTTGAACTCCATCTGCCACTGCTCAGCCCACTTCTGCATCCTATCAATGTCTCTCTGCAATCTTTGACAATACTCTACACTATCTACAACACCACCAAACTTTGTGTCATCTGCAAACTTGCCAACCCACCCTTCTACCCCCACATCCAGGTTGTTAAAAAAAATCATGGAAAGTAGAGGTCCCAGAACAGATCCTTGTGGGACAACACTAGTCACAACCCTCCAATCTGAATGTACTCCCTCCACCACGACCCTCTGCCTTCTGCAGGCAAGCCAATTCTGAATCCACCTGGCCAAACTTCCCTGGACCCCAAGCCTTCTGACTTTCTGAATAAGCCTACCATGTGGAACCTTGTCAAAAGCCTTACTAAAATCCATTTAGATCACATCCACTGCACTACCCTCATCTATATGCCTGGTCACCACCTCAAAGAACTCTTATCAAAGAACAGGTTAGACTCGATCTGCCCTTCACAAAGCCATGCTGACTGTCCCTGATCAGACCATGAGTCTCTAAATGCCCATAAATCCTATCTCTAAGAATCTTTTCCAACAGCTTTCCCACCGCAGACGTAAGGCTCACTGGTCTATAATTACCCAGACTATCCCTACTACCTTTTTTGAACACGGGGGAACATTCACCTCCCTCCAATCCTCCAGTACCATTTCCGTGGACAACGAGGACATAAAGATCCTAAACAGAGGCTCAGCAATCTCTTCCCTCGCCTCGTGGAGCAGCCTGGGGAATATTCCATTAGGGCCCAGGGACTTATCCATCCTAATGTATTTTAACAACTCCAACACCTCCTCTCCCTTAATATCTACATGTTCCAGAACATCAACCACACTCATATTGTCCTCACCGTCCTCTCATTGGTGAATACTGAAGAGAAGTATTCATTGAGGACCTCGCTCACTTCCACAGCCTCCAGGCACATCTTCCCACTTTTATCTCTAATCGGTCCTACCTTCACTCCTATCATCCTTTTGTTCTTCACATAATTGAAGAATGCCTTGGGGTTTTCCTTTACCCTACTCGCCATGGCCTTCTCATGCCCCCTTCTTGCTCTTCTCAGCCCCTTCTTAAGCTCCCTTCTTGCTACCCTATATTCCTCAATAGACCCATCTGGTCCTTGCTTCCTAAACCTCATGTATGCTGCCTTCTTCCACCTGACTAGATTTTCCACTTCACTTGTCATCCATGGTTCCTTTACCCTATCATTGTTTATCTTCCTCACCAAGACAAATTTATCCCTAACATCCTGCAAGAGATCCTTAAACATCGACCACGTCCATAGTACATTTCCCCGCAAAAACATCATCCCAATTCACACTCGCAAGTTCTAGCCTTATAGCCTCATAATTTGCCCTTCCCAATTAAAAATTTTCCTATCCTCTGATTCTATCTTTTTCCATGATAATGCTAAAGGCCAGGGAGCGGTGATCACTGTCCCCTAGATGCTCACCCACTGACAAATCTGTGACCTGACCCGGTTCGTTACCTAATACTAGATCTAGTATGGCATTGCCCCTAGTTGGCCTGTCAACATACTGTGACAGGAATCCATCCTGGACACACTTAACAAACTCTGCCCCATCTAAACCCTTGGAACTAATCAGGTGCCAATCAACATTAGGGAAGTTAAATTCACCCATGATAACAACCCTGTTATTTTTGCACCTTTCCAAAATCTGCCTCCCAATCTGCTCCTCGGTATCTCTGCTGCTACCAGGGGGCCTATAGAATACCCCCAGTAGAGTAACTGCTCCCTTCCTGTTCCTGACTTCCATCCATACTGACTCAAAAGAGGATCCTGCTACATCACGCACCCTTTCTGCAGCTGTAATAGTATCCCTGACCAGTAATGCCACCCCTCCTCCCCTTCCCCCCCTCTATCCCTTTTAAAGCACTGAAATCCAGGAATATTGCAAATCCGCCCCCACCCTCTACATCCATCCTATCTAGTCCTTTCAACATTTGATAGGTTTCAATGAGATCCCCCTGCATTATTCTAAACTCCAGTGAACATAGACCCAAAACTAGCAAAACTCCTCAGATCCTAACTCCTTCATTCACAGAATCATCCTCATGAACCTGCTCTCGACTCTTTCTAATGAGAGCACATTCTTTCTGAGACATGGGGCCGAAAACTGTTGATAACATTCTAAGTGCAGCCTGACTAGTGTCTTATAAAGGCTCAGCATTATCTCCTTGCTTTTATATTCTACTCCCCTTGAAATAAATGCCAACTTTCCATTTGCCTTCTTTACTGTAAATTAACCTTCTGGGAGTCTTGCATGAGGACTCCTAAGTCTCTCTGCACCTCTGATATTTGAACCTTCCCCCCCATTTAGATAATTGTCCGCACTATTGTTCCTTTTACCAAAATCCATTATCATAAATTTCCCAACAGTGTATTCCATCTGCCCTTTTTTGCCCATTCTTCCAATTTGTCTAAGTCCTGCTGTAATCGCATTGCTTCCTCAGCACTACCTACCCCTCCATCTATCTTCGTATCATATGCAAACTTTGCCATAAAACCATCAATTCCATTATCTAAATCACTGACAAACAATGTGAAAAGCAGCGGTCCCAATATTGACCCCTGAGGAACACCATTAGTCACTGGCAGCCAACCAAAAAATATTCCCACTATGTGCTATCGCTTACTTGCCAATGGTAGATACTCCTCCTCCATTACCCATTGTCCGATTACATCTTATATCAACATAAACTTGTACCTTAAAACTTAGACAAGATTTCAACCAGGTTTCCTGTACTCACAAGGAAATCTGCAGATGCTGAAAATTCAAACAACACACACAAAATACTGGTGGAACACAGCAGGCCAGGCAGCATCTATAGGAAGAAGTGCTTCTCCCTATAGATGCTGCCTGGCCTGCTGTGTTCCACCAGCATTTTGTGTGTGTTGTTTCCCGTACTCATATAACATCAGATTTTTTTGGTAAATCTTCAAAAAATTTCTGAAATTTATGACCATTAGCCAAGTCTTCTAGTGTTCTATTGTAAAATTAGAAAAACCATCAAGAACTCTCCTTTTTAACCTGAACATTATTAACTTGTGAAGCGTCATTGTTCTTTGTAAAGCATCATTAATATATTTTAGAATTAAGTATTTCATCTAGATATTTTTCTGCAGCTTTTAATATAATTTGATTCAGTTTGTACTGTATGATTTACCATATCCGGTGTGTGAGTGACAAACTTCAGTTTATCAACAATTATCAAATCATTATTATACAATCATGCACTTTACATACTGACCTCTCTTACTGAGAGGGGGAAGGTAATTTCTTCGGCAGTTTGAACAGGGCATGTCTGCGCAAGCACATTAAGGGCGGCCTCTGAGGCAGCGGGAGAGATTAAAAAGTGAACAGATTGAGAGGGGGAAGTGATGCACCATCAATAACTCACTCTGAGACGTAAGGCGAGATATCGGCTTTTATTGACTGGAAGAAGGAACCAGGAGTGAGTGGCCATCATACTACGTCCTGGAGACTGAGAGAGAGCATAGGCCTCAGATCGCCTTTATACAGGGGCCTGTGGGAGGAGCCACAGGAGCAGTCAGCAGGGGCATGTCCAGACAGGCACACGTAGTTCACCACAGGAAGGTCATTTCTTCGGCAGTTTGAACGGGGCACGACTGCGCAAGTGCATGAAAGTCAGCCTCTGAAGCAGCGGGAGAGTTTAAAAAGTGAACAGATTAACAGAGCGGGTGACGTAGTAGTGGGCGATGGAGTAGTGGGAGACAGAGTAGGAAGGCTTTGGCTTGAGGGGCTTTGGCGGGCAGAGGCTGAGGACGAGCTTGCTCCCAGTCAGGTAAGGCCGGGTAAGGTCCTTTAATTAATCTAATTAGCTTAGAAGTAGGTCTTTTTCTCCCCTTGGCGAATCAGCCCGGACAGACGGAGGAACAGCAGGGCTCACACAGCTAACGGTACGAGCTAACAGTTTAAAAGTTCGTGTGTTTGATGGGGTAAGTGGGTGAGTAGACTTATTTTTCCTTGTTTCATTCCTGTGGAATTAGGTAACATGTCTGCAGGGTTAGTGCTTTGTTCAGGGTGTCAGATATGGGAATCTTGGGAGACCTCCAGCCTCCCTGATAGCCACATCTGTGCCAGGTGCACCGAGATGCAGCTCCTCAGAGACTGTGTTAGGGATCTGGAGCTGCAGCTTGATGACCTACTGCTTATTAGGGAAAGTGAAGAGGTGATAGACAGGAGCTACAGGGAGGTAGTCATCCCTAGGCTACAGGGGTCAGAAAACCGGGTGATTGTCAGGAGAGGGAAGGAAAATGCCCGGATAGTGGAGAGCATCCCTGTGGCTGCCCCCCTCAGCAACAAGTATATCGTTTTGGATGCTGTTGAGGGGGATGACCTGACAGTGGACGGCCACGGTGACCGGGTCTCTGGCACTGAGCCCGGCGATGTTGTGCTGGGGGTAAGGAGGGAGGAGGAATGCGGTAGTCATAGGGGATTCCATAGTCAGGGGAACAGATAGGAGATTCTGTGAGCCTGATAGAGATACCTACATGGTGTGTTGCCTCCCAGGTACCAGGGAATGTGATGTCTCGGATTGGGTCCAGAATATCCTGAAGGGAGAGGGCGAGCAGCCAGCTGTCTTGGTACAGTTTGGTACCAATGACATGGATAGGAGGAGGTCCTGAAGAGAGGAGTTAGGATGGAAGCTGAGAAGCAGGACCTCCAGGGTAGTTATCTCAGGATTGCTACTTGTGCCATGTGCTAGCGAGGGCAAGAATAGAAGGATCAGACAGATGAATGTGTGGCTGAGAGACTGGTGCGGGGGCAGAGCTTCAGATTCTTGGATAATTGGGATCTCTTCTGGGGGAGGTATGACTTGTTCAAAAAGGACAGGCTAGACCTGAACCCAAAGAGGACCAATATCCTGGCAGGAAGGTTTAAAAGAGCTGTTAGGGAGGGTTTAAACTAATTTGGCAGGGGGACCAGAATGATAGAGTGGAGGAGGGGGAAAACAGAAATAAATCTAAGATAGTGAGAAGTAAAGATGTCAGGAAGGACAGGCAGGTGATGGAGCAAATTTGCAGCCATTGGGATGAGTTGCAGTGCAATCAAAACAAAATGTACCAAATACTGGACTTAAGGTGTTGTAGTTAAATGCACACAGCATAAGGAATAAGGTGCATGATCTTGTTGTACAGCTACAAATTGGTAGGTATGATATTGTGGCCATCACTGAGATGTGGCATGTCTCTGGGAACTGAACGTCCAGGGATACACGGTGTATTGGAAGGATAGGCAGGTAGGCAGAGGGGGTGGCGTGGCTTTATTGGTAAGAAATTATATTAAATCATTAGAAAGAGGTGACATAGGATCAGAAGGTGCAGAATCTTTATGGGTTGAGCTAAGATATTGCAGGCGTAAAAGGACCCTGATGGCAGTTATCTACAGGCCTCCTAACAGTTGCAGTGATGTGGACTACAAATTACAACAGGAAATAGAAAAGGCTTGCTAGAAGGGCAGTGTTATGATAATTGTGGGGGATTTTAACATGCAAGTGGAGTGGGAAAATCAGGTCGGCACTGGATTTGGTCGGTGAGAGAATTTGCAGAGTGTCTACAAGATGCCTTTTTAGAACAGCTTGTTGTTGATCGGCTGTATTGGATTGGGTATTGTGTAATGAATCATCTAATGATTAGATGAAGGAACCCTTAGGAGGCAGTGATCATAACATGATTGAGTTCACTGTGAAATTTGAGAAAGAGAAGCCGAAATCCGATCTGTTGGTATTTCAGTGGAGTAAAGGAAATTACAGTGGCATGAGGGAGGAACTGGCCAAAGTTGACTGGAAAGGGACACTAGTGGGAAGGACGGCAGAGCAGCAGTGGCTGGAGTTTAGGCGAGAAGTGAGGAAGGTGCAAGACAGATATATTCCAAAAAAGAAGAAAATTTTGAATGGAAAAAGGATGCAACCGTGACAAGATGCAACAAGGGAAGTTTTTAAAAGCTTACAAAAGCAAACTAAGAAGGTTATTAACAGGGAAAAGATGAACTAGCAAAGGAAGCTAGCAAATACAAAGTTTGTAATATCAAAAAGGATACTAAAAGCTTTTCCAAGTATATAAAGAGTAAAAGACAGGTGAGAGTAGATATAGGACCGATAGAAAATGATGCTGGAGAAATTGTAATGGGAGATAAGGAGATGGCGGAGGACCTGAATGAGTATTTTCCATCAGTCTTCACTGAGGAAGACATCAGCAGTATACCGGACACTCAAGGGTGTCAGGGAAGAGAAGTGTGCGCAGTCACAATTACGACTGAGAAAGCACTCAGGAAGCTGAATATTCTAAGGGTAGATAAATCTGCTGGACCAGATGGAATGCACCCTCGTGTTCTAAAGGAACTAGCTGTGGAGATTGCGGAGGCATTAGCAATGATCTTTCAAAAGTCGATAGGTTTTGGCATGGTTCTGGAGGACTCGAAGATTGCAAATGTCACTCCACTATTTAAGAAGGGGACAAGGATGCAAAAAGGAAATTATAGACCTGTTAGCTTGACATCGGTGGTTGGGAAGTTGTTGGAGTTGATTGTCAAGAATGTGGTTACGGAGTAACTGGAGAACTCAGCATGGTTTCCTTAAAGCAAATTCCTGCCTGACAAAACTAGTGCAATTTTTTGAGGAAATTACAAGTAGGCTAGACAAGGGAGATGCAGTGGGTGTTGTGCATTTGGATTTTCAGAAGGCCTTTGACAAGGTGTTGCACATGCTAAACAAGATAACAGCCCATGGAATTACGAGGAAGTTACATATGTGGATAGAGCGCTGGTTGATTGGCAGGAAACAGAGTGGGAATAAAGTGGTTGGTTGCCGGTTACCAGTGGTATTCCACAGGGGTCTGTGTTGGGGCCGCTTCTTTTTACATTGTATATCAATGATTTGGATTATGGAATAGAAGGCTTTGTGGCTAAGTTTGCTGATGATACAAAGATAGGTGGAGGGACCGGTAGTGCTGAGGAAATAGAGAGCCAGCAGAGAGACTTGGATAGATTGAGAGAATGGGCAAATAAGTAGCAAAAGAATTACAATGTTAGAAAGTGTACGGTCATGCACTTTGGTAGAAGAAATAAATGGGCAGACTATTATTTAAATGGAGAGAGAATTCAAAGTTCTGAGATGCAATGGGACTTGGGAGTCCTTGTGCAGGATACCCTTAAGGTTAACCTCCAGGTTGAGTCGGTGGTGAAGAAGACGAATGCAATGTTTGCATTCATTTCTAGAGGAATAGAGTATAGGAGCAGGGATGTGATGTTGAGGCTCTATAATGTACTGGTAAGACCTCACTTGGTGTACTGTGTGCAGTTTTGGACTCCTTATTTAAGAAAGTATGTGCTGACATTGGAGAGGATTCAGAGAAGATTCATTAGAATGATTCCAGGAATGAGAGGGTTAACATATGAAGAATGTTTGACTGATCTTGGACTGTACACCTTGGAGTTTAGAAGAATGAGGGGGGACCTCATAGAAACATTTCGATTGTTGAACGGCATGGACAGAGTGAATGTGGCAAAGTTGTTTCCCATGGTGGGAGAGTCGAGTACGAGAGGGCATGACTTAAGGATTGAAGGGCACCCATTTAGAACAGAGATGCGAAGAAATTTTTTTAGCCAGAGGGTGGTGAATCTGTGGAATTTGTTGCCACGAGCGGCAGTGGAGGCCAAGTCATTGGGTGTATTTAAGGCAGAGATTGATAGGTATCTGAGTAGCCAGGGCATCAGTTATGGTGAGAAGGTGAGGGAGTGGGACTAAATGGGAGACTGGATCAGCTCATGATAAAATGGCAGAGCAGACTCGATGGGCCGAATGGACGACTTCTGCTCCTTTGTCTTATGGTCTTAATCTATTGGTATTCTGCAATTTAATAGGTGCCTTCTGTATTTTCTACAGAAATGATATGCCCATTTCCATCTGAGCACTCTGTATGCACTACTAAAGCTTTTTTTTTGTATACAGGGCACCCTGTATAGAGAGACCTACATATGATACCTCGCACAGTTACTACATGTTAGCCTAACACTTTATCCACAATATCCATAATCACGTTCTCCTTCACATCCACCACACCACTTTTTATCCTTACAGGCAACTGTTACATGGCTAAACTTTTGGCACAGGAAACATCCCAGTGGTGGGGGGGGAACTCAAACTCATATATTTTAAAATTAACCCTGTTTAGCAACATCTTTCCCATAAAATTTAATCAACACTATTAAGCTATTTGTTCTTACTCCACCACAAAACCCTTTTAAGTGTTTAGGTCTACAACTTTTCCCCTGATTAAACTGGTCCATGGATACATCTAGACTCTAGATTCGAGAGACACTCCAGAGATTACTCCCCAAAGTTTCCTTGCATAGCTTCTAACACCAAAGGTTTGTCACATTGCTTACTATCTTTACAAACCTCTTAAAGGTTTTGTGAACACAATATCTCCTAAAGCATTTTTTCCCAAATCCTTTGTTAACCTAATTTGATTGATATTAGAAACAGGTCCACATTCAAAACTCAACAAAACCACAAACTCCTTCTTCCTTTAGATTCTGCCTGTTGTGTATTTTATAATCTTGTATATATCCATATTGTTTAAACTTTCCTGTTCATTTAAATAATTACAGGTTACATGTAAAAATACATTAATTGCATGTCATCATGCTGCCGTGATACATGTGCACCACACTTAAAGTGAACTTGAAGTACACCTCTATTCCCAGACTCCCATGTTTTCCTTTGAAGTAGATTTAAAGTTTTGAAGTTATGAAACATAACATTGTTGACAAGGATTTTTTAAAGTGAACCTGAGATGATTACTGACCTGTTGAAGCAGAGCGAGATGTTCAAATAAAATACTGTAAGGAAGTTTGAATTTAAAAGAAACAGCTCAGCATGTAAAGAGTCAATCTTTGGAAAGGAGAACATGATCGAGTTCTTTTTTGAAAAAAGCTGTGAACAGAAGAGCTCAAGGTTCATACAGACTGAATTCTGGGTGATCATAATCATCAAAAAATTCAGAAATGGCTGGATACATCTGAAAGATTGACGAGTTTGATTACACAATGGATAATTGGCTCATGTATATTGAGCTATTGGAACAATATTTTGCAGCAAATGAAATAACCAATGAGAAGTGAGTGTTAATTTTGTTAAATGCATTAGGTTTAAAGGCATGCAGTTTGATTTGAAGTCTGATTGTTCCAATCAAACCTGCAGCAATGAACTTTGGTGATATTGTCAAAGTAATGCACTTAGAAACAAAGCTTTTATTAATTGCAGAACACTTTAGTGAAATCAAAAAGAAGGGAAGTCCATTTCAGCGCATGTGCCTGAATTGAAGAGATTGTCTAAGTATTGTCAGTTTAAAAATGGGCTTAATGATGCACTGAGAAACTGTTTAGTTTGTGAAATCTTAAAATAAAGCATCCCAAAAAGTCTCCTAAATGAAGCATAGCTTACATTCAAACATGCAGTGGAAATTGCTGTTTGAATGGAAACCACATACAGAAACACAATTGAGTTACAGTCAGGAATGAAAGTGAGTGTGAACTAGAATGCATCCTCTAAACGGAAACTGGCCCGGCTGAACAAATTTTGTTAACCATTGGGGCTTGGGCTCACATATGCCAAACAAGTGCAGATTGTAAAGTGAAATTTGCAGAAAATGGAATAAAATTGGACACATGCAAACAGCATGTTGGGCAGACAAAAATAAATGGACTGCACAAGGAAGAGAAAAAGATAAAAGTTCAAGTGGCAGTTTCAAAAAGAGTACTAATTTGCATTCTGCTAATGAAAAATCTGATAATGACTAGAGTCATGCAGAATTGTATAGCCTTGACATTAACATTGTCAAAATTAATAATAGACAAGCAATATAGCTTATGCTAGAAGTGAACAGCAAATTAATTAAAATGGAATTGGAGATTGGCTCAGCTGTTAGTTATTCCACAAAATGAGTTTGAATGGCTTTTCAAAGGTACTAAACAAAGCCTGCAGATATTCAACAAAGAGCTCATACTGGATAATTCCTCTGGTACAGTGAAACACGTCAACCAACAAGCCACATTGAGCTCATATGTTGTAAAAAACAGAAGGACCAGCATTGTTGGGGCCTTATGATATACGTGCAGTAATGTCACATTGCCTTTGCATCATGTTCCCTTACCACTGCAGAGAAAAATTATATAGATCGACAGAGAGGCCTTGAGTGTGGTTTGGGTGTGAAATGGTTCAACCAGTACTTGTATGAGAAAGTTTACCCTTGTTACAGATCATCAACCACAACTGTCCATTTTCAATCCACAGAAAGGTGTTCCACTAACAGCAGTGGCATGTATACAGAGATGGGTTCTGTTTCTGGGAGGACACAGTTACAAGATTGAATTCAAGAGGATAAATAATAATGGAAATGCTGGTGGATTGGCTTGTTTATCCTTGGAAATGGAAATACCTGAAAAATTTACTGAGAAAGACACTCCTCTTTATGTATTCTCCCTAATGCAAATCAAAAGTCTGCCTATTACGGCAGAGAAGATCCAAAGAGAAACCAGAAAACACCCCACTGACTCAGGCCTACAGTCACCCAAAAGGGCTGGAATATGGAACGGAAATCCCACGTCTCCCATTTTACCAGCAGCAGGATGGAATTGCCCTTGATGGGGGAGGGGGGGGGTTTGCCTTACATGGGATTGAGTTGTTGCACTATCCACACCAAGAGTTAAAGTCTTGGAGGAGCTACATGCTGGTCATCTAGGTGTGGTTAAAATGGAAGTGTTGGATTGAAACTTTGGCTGATGGCCTGGCAGCAGACAAGCAGGTTGTCATGTACTGTAGGGGATGGCAACATGTCCAGAAAATGCCAAGAGCAATACCTCTCCACCCCTGGAAATCGCCAGCATTGCCCTGGCAGAGGAGTTCATGGATTTTGCTGGACTGTTCACAGGCACAAACTTCTTGGTAGCAGCTACAAAGTGGCCAGGAGTGTTCCCAATTGCCTCTGACACTTTTGATTGCTTGAGAAGCCTCTTCACAAGGACTAATGCTCAGGAACACCTAGTGACAATGGACCACAGATTGTGACAGAACAGCTTCAATCATTCCTAAAAATGAATGGGATAAGACATATTTGCACCATAACACCCAGCTACAAATGGCTTTGTGGAAAGGTTTGTCCATAGTCTAAAGAACACACTGACAGCAATGTCAGCAGAGCACACTATACCAACACTGAAGCAGAAGTCCGCCATTTTCCTCCTCGCATAGGCCAGCTATGCGGTTTCTGGGTCATCCTTCACATTCACGCTTGGATCTCCTCAAATCCAATCTCAGGAGTATGTAGGACAAACAGCTGTGACAAATTGGAGGTTCCTCAAACAAGGAGCTTTAGGTATCACTCCTGGGCAAAGTCCTGGTGAGGAACTATAGAGGTGATCAAAAGTGGTTACGTGGAATAATTAAGGACAGAACTGGACCACTCTCCTACGTAGTGGAGATTGAGTGATATCACCTGGAGACGCCACTTCAATCAGTTGAGGAGAGCAGAATGTCAACTGATAGAGAAGAAAGTTGGGTACCGCAATCAGAACCACTTCATACCGTGTCAGTCAATTCCTACAACCACCAAGGAGACCAGAGAACCAGATCATTTCATTCACAAGTTTCAACGCCAAGCAGTATTACGGCACCTCTGCCCCCGCTTTCAGGAAAGACGTTATCCCAGAAGAGTAAGAAATTCTCTAAGAGTAAATCTTTAAGCCTGAATGAGACAATTTAAAATTTACTATGTTGTGGATGGCCGTATATGGTGGTTGTACTATAGATTATACTATGCATATAGTTGAGATGCAATCTATATAGTTAGAGTTTATAGCTCAGCAGGTAGGAGTGTTGTGTATTTAATATTTAAATACTATTTTAGTAATATTCTAATATGATTAACTTAGTTTGATTAACTTTTCCTTGTCTGTTAATTAATAACGGGATATATGTAAAATTACGTGAATTGCAAACGCCATCGCGCTACCACGTGATACGTACACGCCTCGCTTAAAGTAAACTTTAACTACACCAACGTTTTCTTTCGAATTAATTTAATGTTTTGAAATTGCAAAACGTAACACTGTCTACCGCCTTCACCACTGATGACAATCCTCGATTTGTCGTTTATTTTTCAGATTCCCAGAAGCTTGCCAGTCACTTTCCTCTGTAAAACTCCTATCAACCAATATCATCTGTCGTTCACTCCCTGCCTCTAGCACCACCACCCCCGCTTGAGAGCAACTCCTAACAGCAGGCTCAGCCAACTCCGCTTGATTCTGCATTCCTCCAGCTCGAAACACGCTACCATTCGAATTACTCATTACTCCCCAAAGCCACTGCCGTTCTATATAATTCATCATCCTTCCTCCTGCAGATTTTAACCCCCGAAGCAGCAGCGTCGAGTAACTTCCTGTCGCGCGCGCACCCGATCATGCCCTGGAACCACCCGCTTTGCGGTTCTCCGCGCGCGAACGCGGGCGCGTTACCCGGAAGCCCAGCCGACCCGCCAATTTCGTGCACGCGCACGCCGCTCCACGCGATCCTCCTTGCTTCCTGGTCGGCGCGCGCCCGAACTCTCGCCTCTCGCGTGCACGCGCACGCCGCTCCACGCGATCCTCCTTGCTTCCTGGTCGGCGCGCGCCCGAACTCTCGCCTCTCGCGTGCACGCGCATCCAGACTCGGTGACGTCGGCGGACCGGGAAACGGCGGGAGGGATTGGATCGCGGCCTGGTGTGGCAGACAGTGGTGGGTCCTCGGTGTGAGTAGAGGTGGTCGTGTGCTTTTCAGGTGGCATGGTGCACACACTGCCCTGGGCACTGCCGTACTGACGAGTGCAGGAGGTTCGACTCTGTTTAGACTACTTCGCTGTCGCTGTATGTGTGAATGTACAAAACCTTTTTTACTGAATGTCTGCGCGTATGACTCCATCACTGTGTGCAGTTCCCATCTCACTGTGTGAGCGTGTCCATGCAAACCTCTTTATTGTTTACACTGCGTGTGCGGGTATATGCAGAACCTGCCAGTGTTTGTGCACCCGTGTACTCAGCCATTCTCTGTGTGTTTGCTGTACTTTTCGGTGGCTGATTTTGACTGGGTTGACTGCACGTTCTGATTTATTCTCAGATTTTTGAGAATTTATGAAGTTATAAAAACCATAGAAACATACAGCCCAGTTCATCCATGCTGACAAAGTTGCCTACCCCACTCGACCCATTTGCTTGCATTGGTAGATGGCCTTCTAAAAATGTCATACCCACTTCTACCACTTATGCTGGCAGTTTGTTTCGTATACCCACCACCTTTTGTGTGGAAGAAGTTATTCCTTGGATTTAAGATTTTTCATTTTAAATCTGGTACCTCTATTTTTAGATTCCCCTCCCCAATAAAAAAGATTAACCATTCACCTTAAATATGCTTCTTATGATTTTAAAAGTCATTATAAGGTCACCCTTCAGCCTCTCCTGTGCTCCAGTGAAAAGAGACCCAGCCCATCCTGTGTCTCATAGCCCAAACCCACCAGTCCTGGTAACATCGTTGAATATCTTTGCACCCTTTCCAGCTTAATGATATCCTTTCTATATCCAGGCAACCAGATTTAGCCAGAATATTCCAACTGTGGTCCCACCAATGTCTTGTACAACCATAACATGATATCCTGACTCTTGCACTCAATGCCCTAACTAATGAAGACAGGAGTACCAATGACTTTCACCACCTTATTCTCTCCATTTCAGCGAACAATGTACCTTTGCCCATCAGTTCCTCTCTTGTACAAAGTTCAAGTATTATTTTTCCTTCTAAGTGATTTGTCTTTCTTGGTAGATTAAAGTTAACTCCACAGGGAGGCTCATGCTATCTCTTCTAAATGCATCCCTGTATGACTTATTCAACAATAAAATGTCCTGTTTAGTAGATTTTGGTGACATTGTGAAGATTTTATTTGGGAAATACAGCACTAACATTTTCATATACATTTCCATATACAAAAGTAACATTAAATTTCTCATTGAAAATGCATTGTCTCCCCCTGTTTTGATAATGGTAGAAAGTTTTGGCTCTGATTACCATAGTCCCATGTTCAATGGGAGAAGGCAGTTTAAATGGTTCAGTATGGACTGGATGGGCCAAAGGGTCTAGTTCTGTGCTGTACTTTTCTATGACTCTAGTCTCTTTGTCAGTAGAAAAATGGCTGAGGATCCTCAGAGGAATTTCCGTTCTCACTATTATGAAAAGGTTGGGTTCCGTGGTGTTGAAGAGAAGAAATCGCTTGAGATCCTGCTGAAGGACGATCCATTGGGTATAATAAGAGACTTTAAAATATTCATTGTTGCACTGCTAACTCTAGGTACTGGTAATTAACAAAATGCTGAAATAAAATTTACAACAGAAAGCATTGTTGGTACTGCAAAGTCTAATTCAGTCAGATTGACTTTATGAAGTATGAAATTGATTGAAAAGTTTGTGTGAAATGTAGATTTTTTGACTTATTAATTCTGTTGTGCGCCCTTGGTACATGAGAAATGGTTGTAAAATAAATAAGTTTACTGCTAGGAATATAGTGGAACTATTATAAACACAAGAGGTTCTACAGATGCTGGAAATCTAGAGTAATACACAATGTGCTGGAGGAGCTCAGCAGGTCAGGCAGCATTCATGGATGGGAATAAACAGTTGCTGTTTGGGGCCGAGGCCTTTATCAGGACAGTTATAAAACTGTTTTTGAAAAAAATGGAAATGACTGAAATATTTTTCATAGTTCTGATAACACCGGACAACAAAGATTTTGTTTCCTGAATACTTATATCTTATGAATTTTGGGCTACTGATCATGAAAATCACCATGAACTTTTCCTATCATGCACCATTTTTAAAATAAACTTATGTTTATTATTTCAATTCACAATTCAAATCAATTAAATTGTTGCCTACTATGCAAGCTGGAAAGTTTTCTATCTTGTCCAGACTTGCTTGGGCATGCTTAAGCGGCGCGGCTGCTGCATGGCAAGACAGTTTTTAGTAACAATTATTGGGTTCAAGACTGTAAAGATGGAATTTGCTATCACCAGTCACAAAAATTTCTAAGAAGGATTTTGATATTTGAGACAGATGCTTCCCAGAATAACTGTTGCCAAGATTAAGAAAAGCATTTTTGTTAGTCCACAAATCAAACATCATCAATGACAGGCAGTTTGAAGAATTTCTAGTGGGACTGGAGAAAATCACATGGAAGGCATTCAAGGAAGTTGTTGAAATTTTTCTCGGCATCTACAGAGCACCAAACTACATGCAGCTGGTTGAAAGCATGCTTCAAGCATATAAAACCATGAAATGCAACATGTCACTAAAGAGTCATTTTCTGTATTCCCTGCAAACCTTAGTGCTGTTAGTGACGAGCATGGTGAAATATTTCACCAGGACAATGTGGTCATGGAGAAAAGATACCAGGGCAACTGGAATCCATCAATGCTGGCGAATTATTGTTGGACACTTAAGCGAGAAGCCTCAGATACTGAGTACAAATGAAAATCATTAATAAAATATTCTTAACTTAAAAGCATCAGCACCATTATGCAATTAAACACATTATATTCAATAAAAGTTAATTTGTTGTTTCTCCAAATTCCTACGTAATACAAGTAGCCTGAAAGTATACTTGTGTTCATCTTCAAGCAGTCTATCATAAACAAAAAAAAAATTCGAGGAAGCAGCACTTTTGAAAAAATTTGTTGTCCAGTGTAATGTGTTGCAAGTTAGCGGAAATTAATAGTGTATCTATGGGTTAGCAAGTAGAGCTTTACACACGTGTATGTTGGTTCCATTAAAATTTAAAAAGAAGTTTTACGTATTGATTTTGCAGATCTTGAGAAGCTATGCACTTTTGCTCAACGCTATCCTCTCCCAACCATGTATCGCACTCTTGTATGGAAAGTATTGCTTGGTATGTTTAAGTAATCTTATTGTAGGATGTAATGGCGAGATTATATCTTTAATAATCACTCAGGATGTCAAGTTTTATTAATTTATTTCTCAGGATCTGGATATCACTGGCAAGCTTAGCATTTATTGCCCATTTTAAATTGCCCATGAGAAGGTGCTGCTGAGCCACCTTGAAACAATGCAGTCTTTCTAATATACAGACTTCTTCAGTGCTTGGGCTAGGAGTTCCAGAAATTAGATACAGTGAAGACAAAGGACTGGTATTACAACTCCAGCTCTGTGTTGTGGAGCAAATTTGCACGATCTGGTGCTCCCACTGGCCTGTTGCCCTTGCCCTTCATGATAATAGAGTTTGAACGATTGGAAGGTGCAGAGAAGCTATGATGATAAGCAGCCATACATTTTGCAGATAATACACACACTGCAGCCGCTCTATGCCAGTGAGAGGGAATGTTTGGTTAAGGTGTTTGACGTGGGCTGCTTCATAGAAACATAGAAAACCTACAGCACAAAAGATTGGTTAGCACTGCTCCTGATTTGTGCCTTGTAGGTGACGGAAAAACTTTGAGATGTCAGGAGATTACTCAGACGTTGCAGGATACCTAACCTCTGCTCTTCTATTTTAGGCGTGGTATTTAAGTGGTAGGTTCATTTGTGCTTCTGATCAGTGATGACCCCTGGGTGTTGTTGATGGTCAATTTGGAGATGGTAATGTCCTTGAATATCAAGGATAGGTAGTGAGATTCCCTCATGTGACTCATTTGCCTCAGAGCGATAGATATAGCCAGAAACTGCATTTATTAATAGTGACAAGATGTGTTTCTCACCCACTTGAGAGGCCAGAAAGGGCCTTGATTCATTCTGAAACATAGCACCCCAGAAGATGTAGCACTTCTAAAATTCTGCAGTGACTAATCATCCGAGATAATGTGCTTAGTTTACTAGATTGTGGCTTGAATCCACGGCCTTGTAATTTAAGACAAATGTCCTATCACTGAAGCATATTGACAGCATTGCATTAAAGAGCATCCATTTTTTTCATTTGTCTACTGAAGAAAAGAAAAACTGTTTGTGTCTATGATAAAAGCCATTTTTATTTTATAAATGCAATGGAATAAATCTGGTTAAAGTGAGGCTTTTTTTATTGTGTGACAGACAGAACTGAGATGTGAGAAGTGAATATTGGATTGGGAATATTTTCATCTGTAGCATTGTAATTAATATTTACCCCATGCTTTCAAAGGTATTCTCCCTCCTCACTATGAATCTCATGCTGCCGTAGCAACATTTCGGAAAGAACAATATGAGGACCTGTTGCAAGCATTGCAAGTTATCCGTTTTGTTCAGGATTCCACACCACAAGTTTGGGTTTACCTCCGAATGTATCAGTTAGAGTCTGGAATTCTGCCACGCTGTCCGTCTCAGTCACTGGTCAGTTGTATTTCTACTGTTGACATAACATTTAGTTTTTGGAGACAGCAAAAGTCAGGAAAAGTAGTTTTAAAAATTAAGCAGTTGATTTACTGACTCACATTTACAAAGTTTAAAGTATGAAGTTTAAAATCTATGTCATATAGCATTCTTGTTTTATAGAATATAAAAATAATTGTTTCTGTTTAAATGGTTTGTATGATGCTTATAAGTGTTATTCAAAGATTATCCCAAACTTATACAGGTTCCTTTCCTAAATGTATTTCAGGGGAAGTGGTGGATGACTTTAGTTGCTTGGGGAGGCTGGTGATGTGTCTTGCAGAAAGAGTTGATTAAAAAAAGCTATGATCTTGTTGGAAGTTAAATTTGTTAACATATTTATTCTGATACACTTTGTTTAATTTCTAGCTTTTGGCATTATATTTTCAATGTCAAAAATTAATTATGCATATTTATTTCAGTCTGCTTCATAAACAGCCTTAGGTAGCCAGCCGCTAAGGTATTGGGCTTCAATACAAATACTGATCCAAGATCTAGGCATCTCTCACAAGGCCTGTACTTATTGCCTTACCTAATTTTCACTGTAAAAGGTGGCAGTGAGCTGTATTGAAACCTTTCAGCCCACTCATCTTAAATGCAAGTCCTCTAGTATTTGCCATTTTAACCTTGGGTAATAGATATCAGGTATCTATGTGTCTCAAAGTGGTGTTAAGAAAACTAAGCCAGTCCTTTCTCCCTGGTCTAGGTTTTGTCATTCTTCTGACTCAGTTCAATCTGAGAGCACCCTGCTATAAAAATAAGTAGTTACAAGGTAGATCTCAGGATTGTTGTCACCATATATACTATAAATGTAGGCTTTTTAGCTTTGTGAATATCATGACAGGAAATAAAAGAAATATTATTTCATTAACTTGATTTTCCTGCAGTGATGAGAATAAGCATTCCTTTCACATAATATTTGAATACTTTTTGTAAGCTTGTTTTTTTTATCTCAGGGACCAGAGGACAAAATGTTAATTGCAATTGCAGAAGCAATGGAAGAGATGATGGAGAATGATGTTGATGCCTATTGGTTAATTAAATGTTTTGTGAAGCAATTTAATAATAAATATGGAGATTCACTGCCTCACTTGGTAAGTAACATGATAACCACTGTAAATGCTGATAACAGCAGGGAATGGCCTTTATGCTATAAAATAAGCAGCAGTGATTAAGAATGAAAAGTGATGAAAAGTGCATTGCATTTTGAGCTTGCATCTTTGTTTTCACAATCAAAAGCAAAAGGAGAATTTACGGGATGATTTTGTTTGTCAGTAAACATTGCTGTTGTTTTAATAAATATGTTGTTAAACTTTATGACTGAGCACAATAATTGTCATAGTTCGAAGCAATGTGTCTAAGGCATTGTTGGAAATTTCTGATGAGATGTTTAACCAAGATCCTGATTATTCTGTCAGGTGAAAGTAGCATTGTGAAATATTAGTTGTGAAATTGGAGAAAGGAGCATAGGTATCAATTTGCTTCCATTTTTAATTGCAAATTATAAGCACATATTTTAATGTGATTATACTACTTGCCAAATAGTGCAGCTGTGTATATGTTATGTGCTCACACTAGAACCTTGAGGAATTCTTGAGTGATATGCCAACAGTTCTGACACAATGAGATTTATCATGTAGTCTATCAAATTAGGATTGTGAGATCTAGCTAACACCAGGTTTTAGCTTTAGGAATACCAACCAGATTTGTTCAGATCTCTGGTCATCTTTCTGAAGAGCAATGAATATTGCCTCATATTCTCTAAGTATAGAGCGATGGGAGATCTGCACATGCTGAGGTAATATTTGAGCCCTCCTAACTCAGAAATATTCAAGAGTTGCTTGCTACTCAATTTCAAGAGTAGAATATACACCTGTGGCGTTCCAAGATCCACGATTTATTTAGCAGTTATACTGCCTGCTAAAACATGATCACAAGGTCTGTTCATTTGAAAGGACAGGAACAGCAGGTACTTAGCTAAATAAATAAGAGTAATTTATGTATTTTTATTCATTGAATTCCATTAAAAGTTTTAAATTGTTTAAAAGAAATGTATTTTAAAATTAATTTTGTAACAGTATAATTCTTTCAAATATTTTTGAATGTTTCCCAATGTCAGGATATTAAGACACGCACATAGGCTTTTATTAGGTGACACCAGCTAAATCAGAGTAGTGTGGATATTCAGAAAGGAATTGAATAGGCACCTGGAGTAAGACAATTTACAGGCCTCCTGGGATTGATATTGCTTTACTAGAAACTGTCCCAGGCTTAGTGGGCTGAATTGCCTTTTCCTGTGCAGTATTGCAGTTGTGATTCTATTTGTTTGGGATAGTTTGAGGTAGCATATCAATTCTGACATATCCTTAGAAATATAAATTTGTAGCAGTGAGCATGCATGGCTTGTAACAGGCAGGATTGTTTCCTAGTTCTGATGCAAATTTAACAGTTTGAAGTATTAAGTCTTTCTCTTCAAAGGTGTTTCAAGTTTTGCTCTATATTATTAGCGTTTTCTTTTTTATTTTGTGTCTCCACTACCAGGGGTATTTTACTTTTGTAGAAATAGAAAAGCCCTTTAATTTTAACCTTAATGGAAGAAAATTAACGATTGATAATTTCTATTTTTTTTAATCAATGGTGCAGCCAAAGAGCCTTGAAAAGTACCTGAATCTAGAAGACAGCAAACTCCTTGCTCATCTTAAAACCTGCTCAGCCATGAATAAGCTCCCCTATGATGTGTGGTTCACACACTGTTTTGCAGGCTATTTACCTGAGTCAAGCCTTCAAAGGTAGGCACTCAATTTTGTAATAAGAGTATACCTATACTACTTTATTAGAGATGTAGCAAAATAATTATTATATTGACTTTACAGATGTTTTCTGTGCTTAATGTCGATTGTGAGCTCATAAGGTAATTTTCAAGAAGCTCATGGTGAAATCCATTTAATGCTCACTAATTTGCTGTTCGATAAATACAGTTTTGCTTTCATAAAGAATAGGACATTTATATTTCTAGATGAAGAAATTGAAGAATAGTGACCATCAGTTGTAGCTTTTTGTGCATAGTGAGATCCTAAGACTATTCACAGACGAGTGAGAAATTAATCCTCTTGTGGTGTTAATGGAGAGAGCCATATAATCTTCCTTGATTCTATATTTAAAATGTCACTTAGAGTACGTATTAAAGTCATGCAGAGAAGTTGAACTCAGTTTTAAGATCAAAGTTCATTTATTGTCAAAGTATACATCTCTGAAATTCTTCAATTTTCCAGGTAGCCTTGAGACCAAGAAAGAAAAAGAAATTAAAGGCAGATGATCATCAACTCCCAAATCCACCCTCCCTGCAAAAAAAAAGAACAAAAATGGAACAGGCACATTGGCTCCCAGATCCCCCTCCCCACACAAAAGAAGAGAAGTTTTTATTTTCTTTAGTTGAGATGTTTAATGTTTCAGCTAATGCTATCATTGTATCATGCATAGTTCATTCTTTGTCTTGCTAGAAAGATAGCTGGAATGCTACTAACAAAGTGAGGCACACTACTGTGCAAAAGAGTCAGAATAATGAAATGAGAAGTTTCTAAATATCAAAAAAATCTAAAGAGTAGTAAATAGTAAAAAAACTAAATCTAGTCAATATTTGGTGTGACCACCCTTTTCCTTTAAAACTGTATCAGTTCTCTTTGGTACACAGTTATGCATGTTTGCAAGAAAATTGGCTGATAGATTGTTTCAAGCATCTTGGAGAACTTGCTACATTTCTTCTGCAGACTTTGGGTTTTTCTCTTGCTTCTGTCTCTCCAGATAATCCCAAGTAGCCTTGATGATGTTGAGCTCAGGGCTCTGAGGAGGACATACCATCTGTTGCAGAACTCCTTGTTCTTTTTTGAAGATAGTTCTTTTTGACCTTGGCTGTGTTTGGTGTCATTGTCCTGCTGCAGAATGAAGCTGGGTGATCAGATGCCTCCGTGATGGTATTGCATGATGGATGAGAATCTGCTTGTACATCTGAGCATTGAGGATTCCATTAATTCTGACCAGATCACCAACTCCAGTTGTAGAAGTGCAGTCCCAAACTTGCAGGGAACCTATTCTATGCTTTAATTTTGGCTGCAGACACTCATTCCGGTCTTCTGCAAACAAACTGCCTCTTGTTAGAGCTAAAAATTTCAGATTTTATCCCATCAGTCCAGAGCACTTGCCATTATTCAGCACCCCAGTCCTTGTGTTATTGAGGGTAGGTGAGTCTCTTGGTTTTATTTCCATTTTGGAAGAATGGCTTTTTGGCATCAGCTCTTCACTTCTAATAGGACTTCTGACTATAGAGGAGTGTACTTGGATTCAAGTGGTTTCTGTGAGTCCAGAGCTGATAGCAGTGTTGGACCTCTTCTGATTTAGAAGGGGTGTGTCTTGATGTGTCTCTTGTCTGCTACACTCAGTTTCTGTGGCTGACCATTTCTGGTCGACAGCACATTTTGAAGCTTCTGTCTGCCATGAAATTTCTGCCTGGGAGAGACCTTGTTGATACAGGATGACCACCTAGTGTTTTGTTGCTATGCTCACTCTTGCCATGGTGTGAAAACTGATGATTTGAAGGTTAAACTGTCAAATCTGCTACACCCTTTCCTTTTAGTTTGGTTGTCCTTCACCAAGCTTGATTTCTTCTACACCCAATTCTGTTTCAGTTGATCAGTTTAGTTCATTCAACTCATTATGTCATTGATCCTGTTATCTATGTTTAATCATGTAGTACAAATCTGCAGCTGATTATATATGTAGGCTGAGGAATGGAAGAATAGAGCAAGATAGAAAGGAAGGAAGGAAGGAATAATTGACATTGGAAATTTTAAGAGTTGAGTTGCTATTTAGATATAAAAACACATTATTATCCACAATGAAGGAATAGTTATTAACAGTGCTGAAACTGTTGCCTGTATGCAGTTGGCTTTAAAACAATATGTTGGTGAACTGTCTTCTGAATTGCTGCAATCCTTGAGCTGGGTTGTGTCTAGGAAAGCATTCCAAGGTTTTGATCCAAGAGTACTTTCTTATACCCAGAATCAAAATCCAAGAGCATGTTTACCATATATTCTGGAATATAAGCCAACCCCCATTTTCAAGGTTAGAAAAGTGACTTATTCATGTTACCTTTGTATAAGCAGACCCCTTTTGTAGAGGTTTTTGATTTAACCAGAAAAGATCAGAAGATCTCACATGCGGTACTCAGCTTTGCCGGATCCGGACCCTGGAAATTTTGTGAACCAGTACCTGCTAAGAAAACAGGCCTGCACATTGTAGAGCGTTATAGGCGAATTCTTAATAAATAATTCAGGGAGAGAAATTTTGGATTAGGTTTCCAATGGAAAAGGATCGTGAAACCATTTAGCATCCATTGTAATCTCGTTAAAACATAACATGTGGTGGTGGGACCAGTACGTGTACTCAGTATTGAGTTTGTGAACACCATGTACAAAAGATTAAAACAAATGCATTTTTTTTTTAAAAATTACAATATCGAACCTGCCTCTACCACTACTAATGGAAACTCGTTCCACACAGCTACCACTCTCTGAGTAAAGAAGTCCCCCCTCGTGTTACCCCTAAACTTTTGCCCCCTAACTCTCAATTCAAGTCCTCTTGTTTGAATCTCCCCTACTCTCAGTGGAAAAAGCCTATCCACGTCAACTCTATCTATCACCCTCATAATTTTAAATACCTCTATCAAGTCCTCCCTTAACTTTCTACGCTCCAAAGAATAAAGACCTAACTTGTTCAACCTTTCTCTGTAACTTAGGTGCTGAAACCCAGGTAACATTCTAGTAAATCTCCTCTGTATTCTCTCTATTTTGTTGACATCTTTCCTGTAATTTGGTGACCAGAACTGTACACAATGCTCCAAATTTGGCCTCAATTCAGCAATGTACAATGCCTTATACAATTTTAACATTACATCCCAATTCCTATACTCAATGCTCTGATTTATAAAGGCCAGCATACCAAAAGCTTTCTTCACCATCCTATCCACATGAGATTCCACCTTCAGGGAACTATGCACCATTATTCCTAGATCACTCTGTTCTACTACATTCTTCAATGCCCTACCTACCATTTACCATGTATGTCCTATTTGGATTATTCCTACCAAAATGTAGCACCTCACACTTACCAGCATTAAACTCCATCTGCCATCGTTCACCCAACTCTTCTAACTGGCCTAAATCTCTCTGCAAGCTTTGAAAACCTACTTCATTATCCACAACGCCACCTATCTTAGTATCATCTGCATACTTACTAATCCAATTTACCAACCCATGATCCAGATCATTAATGTATATGACAAATAACATTGGACCCAGTACAGATCCCTGAGGCACAGCACTAGTCACCGGCCTCCAACCTGACAAACAGTTATCCACCACTACTCTCTGGTATCTCACATCCAGCCACTGTTGAATCCATTTTACTACTTCAATATTAATACCGAAAGATTGAACCTTCCTAACTAACCTTCTGTGTGGAACCCTGTCACAGGCCTTACTGAATTCCTTATAGACAACATCCACTGCTTTACCCTCATCAACTTTCCTAGTAACCTCTTCAAAAAATTCAATAAGATTTGTTAAACGTGACCTTCCACGCACAAATCCATGTTGACTGTTCCTAATCAGACCCTGTCTATCAAGATAATTATATATACCATCTCTAAGAATACTTTCCATTAATTTACCCACCACTGATGTCAAACTTACATGATGCTGGCTTCAAGCTGAAGGTTGTGATTTTGCTAAAGGAACAAACAATTCTGCAGCTGCTAAGGAGCTTAGTGTAAACGAGCAAGAGTGGAGAGGACACGCTGAGGGAAATGCCAAAGATGAAATGTGCAAACCGCGGGAAAACATGCCAGTGGCCAGAACTGGAAGAAAAAGTTTTAGAGTGGATGAATCACCAATGACTGTTTGGATACATTGTTAGCAGAGAAATGACGAGAAACACCGTGAGGTCAGCGAAAATTTCAAAGCTACGCAAACTTGGTGCACCCGATTTATGAATAGATGTGATCTTGTGTTGAGACAAAAAAAAAACAAAGATTGCTCAGAAAATTCCTGTGCGGTGTTGTTTACATTCAAGAACGCTGCTAGATGGACGAAGCAGGTTGCTTGAAGTGGGCTAAAGAGGTGTGGTGTCGATGTCCCGAAGGTGTCAGGAAAGAAAAGTCACTACTTGTCTGGGACATGTTCAAAGCGCACTTGTCAGGTGGTTGAAGCAGCATTGAAAGCTGAAAATACAGACATTGCAGTCATCCCCGGTGGTTTGATGTCCGTGCTCCAGCCACAAACCAAAGAATTCATGTGTCAACAGTAGAACCAATTTGACTCAAAAACAGCCAATAAATACGACCTGTCTTCCGTGTATTCATTTTTCCAAAGCCGACCCCCTAATTTTAGGACCAAAATTTAAGGCCAAATTCTCAGCTTATACACCAGAATTTACGGTATCTGTAACTCAAGATGGGGCGTGGCTTGGAGGTGGCCTTGGAGATGAGGGTGTCCCCGTGATGTTCTTAGTCTTCTACGCTACTGTGGAAATGGTCATGGCGAAGTCAGAAGGAAGCTTGTTGCGTTTTTGCCATTTATCCTGTAGGATGGAGATTTGGGGGCTTGATGATAATTAAAATACACCTATAGAAAGGTGATGAAATAGAATCAGAATCAGACTTTAATCGCCAAGTACCTGTGCACATACAAGGAATTTACTTCCGGCAGATGTTGTCTCTCTGCTCATAACAATAATAATGATAAATATAAATGAAAATATAGATTATGCATACAAGTAGTGCAATCCAAGTAATAGTTAGCCGACAGTTAACCGGCAGTTAACTGTTTAGCAAGAGACCGCAGTAGGGAAAAAACTTCTCCAGTGCCTATTAGTCTTAGTCTGGAGGGATCTGAAGCACCTACCAGACAGAAGCAGTTCAAACAGTCCGTGGGCAGGATGGAAGGAGTCCTTTATGATGTTCCCCGCCATCTTCTTCAACCTGGAAGAGTACAGGTCCACAATAGAGGGCAGGGAGGCTCCAATGATGCACTCGGCAGTCCTCACTGTGCGCTGTAGTCTGGTTCTATCCTGCTTGGTGGCGGCTCCAAACCACACAGTGATGGAGGTGCACAGGACAGACTCAAATGACTGCAGTATAGAACTGCAGCAGCAATTCCTGAGGCAGTCTATGGTTAAAAGTACATAAAATGTGTATTCTTATGAAGTATGATATAAAATGTGTGTATCTTACATAGATAAGGTGCACTTTGTATCACCCTCCTTGCCTTGTGAATTTGGGGACTCCATTTCAGGTTTTCCTCAACCACTGATTTTCTGTCTTTCTAGCTCTGTTTCAACATCTACTGTGGCAAAGAAACTTGTCTTTCCCAGTAATAAAGTTTCATAGCTCTCAGCCTGAGAAGGGGAAATGATTTTAGTGGTACTATACACACCAAATAAAGTAATTAGTGATAAATATTAAAAAACATCTGAAAAATTAAGTATTCAGCACCTGTTATGTCACTGAGGTTAATTGCTTGGTAATTTGTATTTTTTTTTCTTGATTGAATAATGGTACAGAACTTTTTGGACATTTAAAGTTGCTGAATTCTACCTGGATATGTACAGTATGCTTAAGACTCTTTTCTTGGTTTCTACAATGTCCACCTCCTGTTATAATCATATTAAGAGTTGCAGCCTCTCTTTAGTACAGGTCTGCTTAAATTATTATTTGCCATTCTGAAAAGTAACTTCCTTATACCATTCAAACACGGATTGGGTTGCTTGGATGCTAAAATTCTTAACATGCAAAGGCACGTGGTATTGCTTGTGTCAAGTCATTTAGTCATTTGTCAAAAGAAGGTGTTGAAGTGGATAGCAAAACAAAGCTTTTCATTTGAGACCAGCATGAATGCAGTTTCCTGCATAGGACATTTGATGGTGAGTCATTGAGGGATACATGTATACTCTTTACATTGTGAGCTGCATCTAAAAGTGGAATTTCATTATACCCTACTGTGCATGACAATAAACAAATCTAATCTGACCGGAGGTTTTTCCCTTCAAAGTTTATAGTTTTCAAAGTTCAAAGTACATTTATTATCAAGGTATCTATGCAGTACACAACTGAGATTTGTCTTCTCCAGACAGCTACGAAGCAACAAAAACAATAGAACCCATAAACAAAACACATCAAAACCCCTCACACATTAAAAATCATACCTCACACATGACAACATGAACATCAACCCTTCTCCATGTGTAATAACAAACTGTACAAACAGCAACAAGGACATCAACCTTCATGCAAAAAACAAACATCATGTAAATGGCAGCAAGAAAGAACAAACAAAAACACAGAATATAAAAACACAAAAACTGAAAGAGTCCAGTTAAACTGCAGTGCAATTCACAAACTGCAGACCCAGAACTTGGGTACCATCCTGCGACAGCATTGACGGAGAGAGAGAACGCAGGTGCCTTCCCTTGGGAGCAATGAGCGAGAGGGAGAGAGAGAGAGTCCATCATACATATTCCTAAATTCAATCACCAAAAATAGATTAACAGGACCAGTTCCTTTTTATGAGATGTTATTTTATGAATCATTTTCTTCTGTAAAACACAAGTTGCTAGAGGAACTCAGTGGATCAGGCAGCATCTATGAGGGAAATGGACAGTCGACATTTCAAATTGAGACCTTTCATCTGGAAAGAAAGGGGATATAGCTCTTTACAAAAACTTGAAGAGAAAGGTGTGAAGCAAGAGTTGGCAGGTGATAGGCAAATAAGAGATGGGGTAGTGGGAATAATGTCAGAACCTGGGAGGTGATAGATGAAAGTGTCAAAGGGCAGAAGATGAGAGAATCTGATGGGAGGGGACAGTGGATCATGGTACTTTGCATTATGATTATATTTTTCAGGTTTTAATTAGGATTCTCTCATCTTGATAATGTTTTGCTTTTCAGGGTTTGGGACAAAGTCATAAGTGGATCATGCAGAATTCTGGTCTTCGTAGCCATGGAAATCTTATTAACTTTTAAGATGAAATTAATGGCAATGAATAAAGCAGAAAGTATTTCACAGTTCCTTCTTAATGTAAGTACACTTGTCAGCAAACATTTTGCTAATTTTCCTGAGAAAATTGCCTCCCCAGTAATGAAAGATCTATAATTAGATGCAGTTACTGTTTTGTGAATGTTATTATTTAATAAAAATGCCTTTGACTAGCACTGTTGGATATTTAATTTCTATTTGAGATCTCAGTTGTTTGATTTTGTTTTTGATTTATTGAATTAATTGGTCCATATGTTATTTTAGAAGCTTGTATTAGTATATTATTTTATGACATAGTGCTGGCTCTGAGCAATTTTACTTGTAACCTGCTCTCCCCGCATACTGATCAACTCACTATAAGATTCCACTAGTCATCTGCATATTAGGATCAATTTACAGTAGCATATCAGAGTGGTGCCACAACAACAACCTCTCACTCAATGTCATCAAGACTAAAGAGCTGATTATTGACTTCAAGAGGAAGGAAGTGAAGGTTCATGAGTCAATCCTCATTGGGGAATCAGGTAGAGAAGGTCAACAACTTTAAATTCTTTGGCGTTATCATTTCAGATGAGCTGTCCTGGGCCCACCACATAAGTACCATTATGAAGAAAGCATGGCAGTGCCACTACTTTCTGAGAAGTTTGCAAAGATTTAAGCATGTTATCTAAAAATTTGACAAATTTCCATAGCTGTATGGTAAGAGAGTATATTGACTCATTCTATCACAGTCTGGTATAGAAACACCAATGCCCTTAAACGGAGAAACCTAGAAAAGTGGATAAAGCGGATATATCACATGTAAAGTCCTCCCCACCATTGAGCAAATCTGCATAGACTGCTATCACTGAAAAGCAGTATCCATCATCAAGGACCTCACCATGCAGATGCTCTTCTCACTGCTGCCATCAGGAAGCAGGTGCAGGAGCCTCATGATCCACACCACAAGGTTCAGAAACAGTTATTACCCATCAACCATCAGGCTCTTGAATAAGTGCAGATAACTTCACTTGCCCCATCACTGAATTGTCCCACATCCCATGGACTCACTTTCAAGGACTCTGTAACTCATTTTCTTGATATTTATTGCATATTTATTTTTTTATTATTTTGTTTTTTTCCCCTCATTTTGTATTCATACAGTTTGTTATCTTTTGCACATTGGTTATTGTCCATCCTATTGGGTACAGTCTTTCATTGACTCTGTTGTGTTCCTTGTAGTTACTGTGAATGCCCGCAATAAATGAATCTTAGGGTTGTATATGGTGATATATATGTAGGTTGATAATAAATTTACTTCGAATTTTGTCTATTCTGTCTGATGTTCTAAAACAAATGCGAGGCAATTTATGCTTTGCTTCAGTTTTTGTTTGATTCTTGGCAGGTGGAGGCATCAATATATCTTGCCCTTATATCATTTTCTTTATTTAAATTGTTTATTTTTTACCTCATTTTTTATATTTGTAATCTTTCCTATTACAGTTATAAACAGAAGATGTTGCATTAGTCACTATACAATATAATCAAGTGTAATAAGAACATTGTTCAGATTTTTCTTCAGATACCTTATTTTGACCCATGGGTTGACCATTCTATAATGACTCAATGTTGTTAATATGACTACTTTTCCTCATATTAATGATGTGCTATTTATGTGTTTGCTTAGATACCACAGGAGAACACAGATGCGATCATCAGCAAAGCCATTGATTTATGGCATAAATATGTTGGGACTCCTGTGCACTCTGTGTAATTAAAATGTGAATGAAAAATATTGATTATTTTCTTCTATGCAGTAATTTATTAAAATGACTGTTCAAAATTTGAAAAACGGACTTTTAAATATACAAGACAATGCTATAGCACTTCACAATTCAGACAGAAGCTTGTAGGTTTGAGTTCCACGCTGGGATGTCAACACCTAACTCCTACCTTATTGAAGAAGACTTATATTGGTAATACTGCAGTTACTTGACAACTGAAAATGAAGACCCTGTCTCACACCCCCCTTTAAACTTCCAGATGGAGGTAACAAATAAATCATTGGCACTGTTTAAAAGTTCTCACTAGAAACAGTAATTACTTATCATTCCACATCGAACATTATTAAAAATAGATAATATATTTATTGTATGGCATTAGTTGGCAGATTGCTGCATAAATATAAATATTAATATTCATTGGTGTAGGAAATTGAGGGGTAATCCTATTGAGGTGAATAAAAAAGAGGGGCCTAATTCACACAGTCTTTTTTCAACCATTGGGAAACAGGAATTAGAAGGCATAGTTTTAAGTTGAGAGGGGAAAGATTTAATGGGAACATCAGGGACAAGGTCATTGTATAAAATGAGCTACCAAAGGAAATGGTTGAGGAGGGTGCATTAACATTTAAAAGACACTTGGACAGGTACATAATAAAGAAAGGTTTAAAGCAATATGCCCAAATACTGTAAATGTGATAGAGGTTTTGTTCAGCATGGACCAGCTGACTGAATGGCCTATTCTGTGCTTGTATGACTCTACAGTTGTAATAGGGAATGCAAAATGGAAGGACATTATTTGTAGTGTTGGAAGTTTCTAAAATGGTGTGGGAAAGAAAGGAGCTGAAGTAATCTTAAACATAAGAAGTCTTTAGCGGGGCACAAGGAAACACAATCAGCACAGGTACACCACAAAGCTGTGTGCTGAGCACCTTTCTCTACTTACTTAATGCATATGATTGTGTGGCTAAGTACAACTCTAGTGCCACGTCTAAGTTTGCTGATGACACCACTGTTGTTGAACTAGTGAGGGAATAATACATAGGAGGGAAATTGTATAGTGCCATAGCAACAACCTCTCACTCAACATCAGCAAAAGTAAAGACATTATTGATCACAGGGTGAAGAAGCTGGAGGTCCATGAGCCAATCCTTTAGGGGATCAGAGGTGGAGAGGGTCAGTAACTTTAAATTCCTTGGTGTTACAATTGTTCTGGCCTCTGGAGGTGCAGTTTGTTTTGCATGAACATCACTTCCTTTACATCAGCTATTTATAACAATTCCTTTGTAAGTTAACTGATTAAAGCCCACAATGAAAGACATCTATCTCCATCCTGTATTTATTTGCCTTTGAAACAGCAATATCTGAACCTTTGGGTAATATTAGTGAAGATTTAGTAGATAGATTTTGAAGGAAGTATTATGTTTATTGTTATTAAGATATTGTGCCGCGAGTTTACTGTTCTTTACATGGTGTAGTTATGGAGTATTGTGTATTGCCTTGGTTAACAACATTTGTGAGAATAATTGATAGTATATTCAGATGTGCTATGACTCTGTTTTGAACTTAATACACATTTTACTCAACTTTCTGCAGTTTCACAAGTAAGATCTGATTAAATACCTTGAAGGAAGTTTCTGTCTCGGGTGTATTTTGAGAAGGTGTTTAACTGGCTGTACATATGCACTGCAAGGGCAGTAAAGCTACATCAGAGGATCTGTTCTGGGACCAGCATGTAAGTGCCATCACAAAGAAAACACAACAGTGCCTCTACGTTCATAGAAGTTTGTGTATGTCATTTAAAACCGACGATCTTCTATAGAGGCTAAGTGGAGAGTATGCTATAGGGAGAAGCGCTGTCGACGTTTCAGGCCCAGACCCTTTGTCAGGTCCTGACAAAGGGTCTGGGCCCGAAACGTCGACAGCGCTTCTCCCTATAGATGCTGCCTGACCTGCTGCGTTCCACCAGCATTTTGTGTGTGTTGCTTGAATTTCCAGCATCTGCAGATTTCTTTGCGTTTGGAGAGTATTCTGGCTGGTTGCGTCATGGCCTGCTATGGAAACACCAAAGCTCAGCAATGGAACAATGTGTGGGTATGTATAGCCCAGTCCATCTCATGCAAAGCCTTCCCCATCATTGAACATATCTACAAGGAGTGCTGCCACAAGAAAGTAGCATGTATCATCAAGGACTCCATCATTCAGGTCACACTCTCTTCTCACAACTACCATTGGGCAGGAGGTACAGGAGTCTTAGGTACCACACCACCAGGTTCAGGAACAGTTATTACCCTGTAGCCGTCAGGCCTCTGAACCAGTGTGAATAGTGAATAACTTTTCTCACCTCAACACTGAACTGACTCCATAACCTTTGGACTTACTTTCAAGGATTTGACAACTCATGTGGTCAAGTGAGTGGGAAATTGAATGTTTGGGAAGCTTAAAATCCAACAAAAGGCAACTGAAAAGCTATAAGAAGGGAAGTGAAATATGAAGGCAAACTAGCCAATAATATAAAGCAGGATACTAAAAGTTTTTCAGTTATATAAGGAATAAAAAGGAGATGAAAGTTGATATTGGACCACTGGAAAATGATGCTGGTGAGGTAGTAGTAGGGGACAAAGAAATGGAAGATGAACCTAATAAGTGCTTTGCTTCAGTCTTTACTATGGAAGACACAAGCTGCATGCCAGCGGTCTGTGAGTGTCAGGGAGCAGGATTGAGTGCCATTGCTATTACAAAGGAAAAAGTGCTAGGCAAACTGAAAGGTCTTAAGGTGGATAAGTCACCTGGACCAGATAGAATACACTGCAGAGGTGGCTGAAGAGGTAACAGTTGCATTGGTCATGGTCTTTCAATAATCACTTGTTTCTGGCATGGTCCTGGAGGACTGGAAAATTGCAAATGTCAGTCCACTCTCTAAGAAGGAAGAAGGACAAAAGAGAGGAAATAATAGACCATTTAGCCTAACCTCAATGTTGGAGTTTATTAATAAGGACAAGGTTTCAGGGTACTTGGAGACTAATGACAAAATAAGTCAATCAGCATAGTTTCTGTAAAGGAAAATCTTGCTTGACAAATCTGTTAGAATTATTCAAGAAAGTAACAAGCAGCATGGACAAAGGAGAGGAAATAGATGTCATTTACTTAGATTTTCAGAAGGCATTTGATAAGGTGCCTCACATGAGGCTGTTTAACAAGATAAACTCCTATGGTCTTACAGGAAAGATACTGGCATGGATAGAGGAATGGCTGACAGGAGGTAGGAATAAAAGGTGGCCTTTTCTGGTTGGCTGCCAGAGACTAGTGGTGTTCCTCAGGAGGTCAGTATTGGGACCCCTACTTCTCACATTGTTTGTCAATGATTAAGTAGAATTGATGGCTTTATGACAAAGTTTGCAGATGATACAAAGATAGGTGGAAGGGTGGGGGGTGCTGAGGAAGCAAGCAATTGCAGCAGGAGTTGGACAAATTGGAAGAAATGGCAAAAATGTGGCAGATGGAATACAGTGTTGGCAAAATGTATGATAATGCATTTTGGTAATAGGAACAATAGTGCAGTCTATTATCTAAATGGTGAAAAAATTCAAACATCAGAGGTGTAAAGGGACTTACGGGTTCCTGAGCAAAACTCCCAGAAGGTTAATTCACAGGTTGAATCTGTGGTAAAGAAGGCAAATGTGATGTTGGTATTCATTTCAAGGGGAATAGAATATAAAAGCAAAGAGATAATGCTGAAAGCTTTATAAGACACTAGTCAGGCCACATAGTGGTTGTATTTTGACTTAAAAGAAATGCTTACCCAGTCTAAATCACAGAAGAGAAATTGTGGTTCTGTTACACTGCAGAAAAACTTTCCAAGTGTGATCAGAAATTTGAAGCCAAGATTTCAGGCAGTTAATGTTTCCAAGACAATGACCTTCAAGACCTTCAAGAGAAAATATTGTTTGCCTGTTGTATTAATTCCCCATTACATAATTCATAAAAGCAACTGACCTTATGATTACTTGAAGATCTGACAGAAACAGCTGATTTTTATCTAATTGCACTGACAATTTGTCAATGTCCCTATAGCAGTTGATGAGTGTTATTTAGAAGCTGAGTATTCTGTAATTAGATCCTCCATAGATATTGAAAAGGTTTAGCTAATCTAGGGGAACAAAATGGATATTTATCTACTCCTATTTGATACTGGATACTGTACTCTAATGCAATAGTGCGAACTGTTTCACTAGTTTGGAAGATCAGTCTTTTAAACTGCATGACATTGAGAATAGCAAATAATATCTTGTGTCATAAATAGAGGTACTAATTGCAAAAACAATGAAGTTATGCTGAACCTTGCTAAATTCTGATTGGGCCAGACTAGAGTACTGCAGCCAGTTCTAGTCACCTGAAACCAGGTGTGTCTGACTGAAACCACTATTAAGCTTAAGCAAAAATGCTTAAGTAAATGTTGAGAACTGTTAGCATGTGTTTGAACTTCATGACGCAAAGGCACAGCTGATGAATGAAAATATAGAACATTGCTGACTGTATGTTAAAATATTTATTGTGAAACATTTATACTTATAGTGTCCAAGTAATTAGTAGGTGTTCATATTGGCAGCTGATATTCCAGATTCAACAAAAATACAGTGATTTCAGAACAGAAATGTAGGAAGCAGTTATTATAGAATTAAGCTATTGCATCCCTGGTTTCAAGGAAGTGGTACAGAGCAATGAAAAACACAGCCAATACTATGGACAGACTGTCAAGATAGATAAATCAAAGTGTGAAAAACATGATGCGAAGAGTGTTTGTATTCACTAGGACCATAACCACCTTTTGGACATGCAGATTTGAATGCAGCATAAACAGCACTTTAAACATGGTGCTGGCTAGTTGTGATGGTTTGTAACTGGAACTTAAAGGAAAAGTTGCATATTTGTCACCCAAGACAACCAAATGGAATAGGTCATTGTAGATCATGTATCTCCAAATTTTAAAAGCTCCTTACCATTTGTAATCTACAAAAAGAAAATATATAGTTGTGGGAATAATCACCCAGGAGTTTATTATGCACTAATGTGATTGACTTTTCAACATTTGTATTATTATACTAGCACTATTAAGGCCTAATGAAACTGCTCAAGTCTCACAGATGTTATTGTTCAGAGCTAATAGCGCTCTATGGTGACAAAATGGAAGCACACTATCCCTATCCTGAAGTAATGAAGTTTCTCTTAGTGTTTGACGGTCTCATGCATACAAAGTTTCATGAAGGCTGACAATATATAGAGTTGAGAAATTGCGAGAATAAAAGATCTAATGGGAGTCATGTACAGGCTTTTGAACAATAGCCAGGATGTGGGGTACGAGTTAATGCAAGATAAAAATAACAGGTAAAAAAAAGAATGCTATGATGGTCAAGGAGGATTTCAATATGCAGATAGATTTTTAAAATCCGGTTGGTGCTGAATTCTAAGAGAAGGAATTTGTGAAATGCATATGAGATGGTTTGTGGCCGCACCCATTTGGGAAAAGACAATTCTAGAATGCAGTGTGTAATGAACCAGATTTGATCAGTGAGATTAAGGTAAAGGAACACTTAGAACTTGGGTGATCAAAATATGAAGGAATTCACCCTGCAGTTTGAGAGGGAGAATACAAAATCAGTTGTATTGGTGTTACAGCTAATTAAAGGTATCTAAAGGCATGAGAGAGGAACTGGCCAAAGTTGACTGCAAGGGTTGACAGTAGAGCAGCAATGGCTGGAGTTTCTGGGAGTAAATCAAAAGATGCTGAATCAGTTCTTTCCAAAGAAGAAGCAGCATTCTGAAACAATGATGAGGCAACTGTGGCTGATTAAGGATGTCAAAGAAGCAAAAAAAAACTGATGCAAGAGAATACAAAATATTCTCTCCTGGGAAGGAAGGGGAATCCAAAGGGGATCAACATCCTGGCAGGGAGGTTTGTTATGGCTGTTGCGGAGAACTTAAACTAGAATTGCTAGGGGGTGGGAACCAAACTGAAGAGACAGAGGAAGGGGCTGTGGCTCACAAAAAGTAAAAGCTTGGATACAGTGTGAGAGGCAGGTGATAGAGAAGGGATGCGCTCAGACTGATGGTTTGAGATGTGTCTATTTTAATGCAAGAAGCATAATGAACAAAGCGGATGAGATAAGAGCATGGATCAGTACTTGGAGCTATGATGTTGTGGCCATTACGGAGACTTGGAACTGCTCAGGGACAGGAATAGTTACTTAGAATGCCAGGTTTTAGCTGTTTCTGAAGGGACAGGGAGGGAGGGAGGCAAAAGAGATGAGGTCGAGGCACTGCTCATCAGGGATAGTGTCATGGCGGCAGAAAAGGAGGAAGTCATGGAGGGGTTGTCTACTGAGTCTCGCTGAGTGGAAGTTAGAAACGGGAACGGGTCAATAACTCTACTGGGTGTTTCTTCTAGACCACCTAATAGTAATAGGGACATAGAGGAGCAGATAGGGAGACAAATTCTGGATAGGTGTAATGATAATAGGCGCTGCGTGGTGGGAGATTTTAATTTCTGAAATATTGATTGGCATCTCCCTAGAGCAAGGGGTTTAGATGGGGTGAAGTTTGTTAGGTGTGTTCAGGAAGGTTTCTTGTCACAATATGTAGTCAAGCCTACAAGAGGAGAGGCTGTACTTGAGCTGGTATTGGGAAATTAAACTGGAAGGTGCCAGGTCTGTCAGTGGAAGAGCATTTTGGAGATAATGATCACAATTCTATCTCCTTTGGAGAGGGATAGGAACTGACAAGTTAGGGAAGTGTTTAATTTGAGTAAGCAGAAATAAGGTATCAGACAGGGAAGCATAAATTGGGAACAGATGTTCTCAGGTAAATGTGGCAAATGTTCAGGGGATAGTTGTATGGTGTTCTGTATAGGTACGTTTCAATGAGACAGGGAAAGGATGGTAGAGTACACGAACTGAGGTGTAAAAAGCTGTTGAAAATCTAATCAAGAACAAAAGAAAAGCTTATGAAAGGTTCAAAAAACTAGGTAATGATAGAGATCTAGAAGATTATAAGGCTAGCAGGGAGCTTAAGAATGAAATTATGAGGGCCAGAAGGGGCCATGAGAAGGCCTTGGCGGACAGGATTAAGGAAAACCCCAAGGCATTCTACAAGTATGTGAAGAGCAAGAGGATAAGATGTGAGAAAATAGGACCAATCAAGTGTGACAGTGGAAAAGCATGAGCATGTAGATATTAAGAAAGAAGATGTACTGGAGCATTTGGAAAGCATCAGGTTGGATGAGTCATCGGGACTGGATGAGATGTACCCCAGGCTAATGTGGGAGACGAGGGAAGAGATTGCTGGGTCTTTGATAATGGTCTTTGCATCATTAATGGGGACAGGAGAGTTGCAGATTTTGTTCCCTTATTCGAGAAAGGGAGTAGAGATAGCCCAGGAAATTATAGACCAGTGAGTCTTACTTCAATGGTTGGTATGTTGATGGAAAAGATCCTGAGAGGCAGGATTTATGAACATTTGGAGAGGCATAATATGATTACGAGTAGTCAGCATGGCTTTGACAAAGGCAAGTCGTGCCTTACAAGCCTGATTGAATTTTTTGAGGATGTGACTAAACACATTGATGAAGGAAGAGCAGTAGATGTAGTGTATATGGATTGCAGCACAGCATTTGATAAGGTACCCCATGCAAGGCTTATTGAGAAAGTAAGGAGGCATAGGATCCAAGGGGAGCTTGCTTTGTGGACCCAGAATTGGCTTGCCCACAGAAGGCAAAGAGTGACTGTAGATGGGTCATATTCTGCATGGAGGTCGGTGACCAGTGGTGTTCCTCAGGAATTTGTTCTGGTACCCCTTCTCGTGATTTTTATAAATAACCTGGATGAGGAAGTGGAGGGATGGGTTAGTAATTTTGCTGATGACACAAAGGTTGGGGGTGTTGTGGATAGTGTGGAGGGCTGTCAGAGGTTACAGTAGGATATCGGTAGGATGCAAAACTGGGCTGCAAAATAGCAGATGGAGTTCAACCCAGGTAAGTGTGAGGTGGTTCAATTTGGTAGGTCAAATATGATGGCAGAATATAGTATTAATGGTAAGTCTTTTGGCAGTGTGGAGCGTCAGATGGATCTTGCAGTCCAAGTCCATAGGACGCTCAAAGCAACTGTGCAGGTTGACTCTGTGCTTAAGAAGGCGTACGGTGCATTGGCCATCAACTATGGGATTGAGTTTGAGAGTTGAGAGGTAATGTTATAGCTCTATAGGACCTTGGTCAGACCCCACTTGGAGTACTATGCTCAGTTGTGGTCACCTCAGTATAGGAGGGTGCAGAGGAATTTTACAAGGATGTTGCTTGGATTGGGGAGCATGCCTTATAAGAATAGGTTGAACTTGGCCTTTTCTCCTTGGAGCAGCAGATGATGAGAGGTGACTTAATGGAGGTGTATAAGATGATGAGAGGCATTGATCGTGTGGATAGTCGGAGGCTGAAATGGCTAACATGAGAGGGCACAGTTTTAAGGTGCTTGGAAATGGGTGCAGAGGGATGTCAGTGGTAATTTTTTTTTAAGCAGAGTGTGCTGAGTGAGTGGAATGGGCTGCTGGCGATGGTTATAGAGGTGGTTACAATAAGGTCTTTTAAGAGACTCCTGGATAGGTACACGGAGCTTAGAAAAATAGAGGGCTATGGGCAACCCTAGGTAATTTCTAAAGTAGGTACATGTTCAACACAGCATTGTGGGCTGAAGGGCCTGTTGTGCTCTAGGTTTTCTGTGTTTCTAAAATAGCAAAAATTAGTGGGAAGCTTTTAAAAACCACCAGGAGACAACTAAAAGAGTTATAAGGAGAGAAGATCAGCTGGACAATTAAAAAAAAGGATATCAAACGTTTTTTGAAATATATAAAATGGGAGACAAGAATGGACAAACACAAGGAAATCTGCAGATGCTGGAAATTCAAACAACAACACACACAAAATGCTGGTATATCACAGCAGGCTAGGCAGCATCTATAGGGAGAAGCGATGTCAGCCTCCAACCTGACAAACAGTTATCCACCACTACTCTCTAGCATCTCCCATCCAGCCACTGTTGAATCCATTTTACTACTTCAATATTAATAACTAATGATTGAACCTTCCTAAATAACTTTCTGTGTGGAACCTTGTCAAATGCCTTACTGAAGTCCATATAGACAACATCAACTGCTTTACCCTCATCAACTTTCCTAGTAACCTCTTCAGAAAATTCAATAAGATTTGTCAAACATGACCTTCCATACACAAATCCATGTTGACTGTTCCTAATCAGACCCTGTCTATTCAGATAATTATATATACCATCTCTAAGAATACTTTCCATTAATTTACCCACCACTGACATCAAACTTATAGGCCGATAATTGCTAGGTTTACTCTTAGAACCCTTTTTAAACAATGGAACCACATGAGCAATACGCCAATCCTCTGGCACCAACACTGTCTCTAATGACATTTGAAATATTTCTGTCAGAGCCCCTGCTATTTCTACACTAACTTCCCTCAAGTCCTAGGGAATATCCTGTCAGGACCTTGAAATTTATCCACTTTTATATTCTTTAAAAGTGCCAGTACTTACTCTTCTTTAATCATCATGTTTCCATAACTACATTACTTGTTTCCCTTACCTTACACAATTCAATATCCTTTTCCTTAGTGAATACCAAAGAAAAGAAATTGTTCAAAATCTCCCCCATCTCTTTTGGCTCTGCACATAGCTATCCACTCTGATTCTCTAAGGGACCAATTTTATTCCTCACTATCCTCTTGCTTTTAATATAACTGTAGAAACCCTTTGGATTTGTTGTCACCTTACTTGCCAAAGCAACCTCGTATCTTCTTTTAGCTTTTCTAATTTCTTTCTTAAGATTCTTTTTACATTCTTTATATTCCTCAAGCTCCTCATTTACTCCATGCTGCCTATATTTATTATAGATCTTTCTCTTTTTCCAAACCAAGTTTCCAATATCCCTTGAAAACCATGACTCTCTCAAACTTTTAACCTTTTGACGTAACAGGAACATAAAGATTCTGCACCCTCAAAATTTCAACTTTAAATGACTTCCATTTCTCTATTACATCCTTCCTATACAACAAATTGTCCCAATCCACTCCTTCTAAATCCTTTCACATCTCCTCAAAGTTAGCCTTTCTCCAATCAAAAATCTCTACCCTGGGTGTAGTCCTATCCTCCATGATTATATTGAAACTAATGGCATTGTGATCACTGGACCCAAAGTGCTCCCCACAGCATACCTCTGTCACCTGACCTATCTCATTCCCTAACAGGAGATCCAACACTGTCCCTTCTCTTGTTGGTACCTTTATGTATTGCTGCAAAAAAATATCCTGCATACATTTTACAAACTCCAAACCATCCAGCCCTTTTACAGAATGGGCTTCCCAGTCTATGTGTGGAAAATTAAAATCTCCCACAATCACAACCTTGTGCTTACTACAAATATCTGCTATCTCCTTGCAAATTTGCTCCTCCAATTCTCGCTCCCCATTAGGTGGTCTATGATACACCTCCATAAGTGTTACTACACCTTTCCCATTCCTCAATTCCACCCAAATAGTCTCCCTAGTCGAGTCCTCTAATCTATCCTGCCAAGGCACTGCTGTAATATTTTCTTTCACAATCAATGCAACACCTCCCCCTCTTGCCCCTCCAATTCTATCACACCTGAAGCAACGAAATCCAGGAATATTTAGTTGCCAATCACAGCTCTCCTGCAACTATGTTTCCCTAATAGCTACAACATCATCGTAATTCCAGGTATCAATCCATGTTCTGAGCTCCACCTTTCTTACAATGCTCCTAGCATTAAAATAGATGCATTTAAGAAACTCTCCACCTCTTACTCTGTTTATCCTTAATGGTGCAAACAACTTTATTATCTTTTTCTTCCTTCTTCCCTACATCTTTGGTCTGAGTGCTCCCCTTCTCTATCACCTGCCTATCCTCCCTCACACACTGTCTACTAGCTTTCTCTATTTGTGAACTAACCTCCTCTCTCCTAGTATCCTCAATTTGACTCCCACCCCCCCCCCCACAACCATTCTAGTTTAAAGTCTCCCCAGTAGTCTTAGCAAATCTCCCCGCCAGGATATTGGTCCCCCTAGGAATCAAGTGCAACCTGTCCTTTTTGTACAGGTCACACCTGCCCCAAAAGAGATTCCAATGATCCAGAAATCTGAATCCCTGACCCTCGCTCCAATCCTTCAGCCACACATTTATGCTCCACCTCATTCCATTCCTTCTCTCACTGTTGCGTGGCACAGGCAATAATCCCTAGATTACTACTTTTGCAGTCCTCCTTCTCAACTCCCTTCCTAACTCCCTATATTCTCCTTTCAGGACCTCTTCCCTTTTCCTACTTATGTCATTGGTACCTATATGTACCACGACCTCTGGCTCTTCACCCCCCAATTCAGGATGTCTTGGACGCGATCAGAAACATCCCAGACCCTGGCACCAGGGAGGCAAACTACCATCCAGGTCTCCTAACTGCATCCACAGAACTGCCTATCTGACCCCCTAACTATTGAGTTCCCTATTACTACTGCCTTGCTCTTCCTTTCCCTACTCTTCTGAGCCATAGGGCCAGACTCTGTGCTGGAGGTACGGCCACTGTTGCTTCCCCCAAGTAGGCTGTCCCCCACATCAGTACTCAAACAGGATTAAATATCGTCAAGTGGTACAGCCACTGGGGTACTCTCTAGTACCTGACTCTTCCCCTTCCCCATCCTACCCGTGACTCACTTGTCTGCCTCCCAGACCCCAGTGTGACCAGCTGTCTGTAACCCCTCTCTATCAACTCCTCATTCTCCCAGACCAGATGAAGGTCATCGAGCTGCAGCTTCAGTTCCCTAACACAGTCCCTTAGGAGCTGCAGCTCGGTGCAGATGTGAATGTTGGGGAGGCTAGGGGACTCCAGGACCTCCCACATCTGCCACCGAGAACAACAAGCTGCCCTCACACTCATATTTCCACCTTTCCTCAAATAACAGGAAAAATTTAAACCTAAACCTACCTTGCCTTGCTCGTTTCCTCCTAAGCCCATTGAGCCAAAGCCTTTAAGACCTCACTCCGCTGCCTGCAAACAATGCTGCCCACGGTATAAGGATGTGCTCCTTCTAAATCTTCCCCACTTCACTGCCCGACGTCACACTCCTACGCAGTCCCACCTCTCTTAGCTCCAATAAGAAGAAGAATAAATCAAATTGGCTCCCACTGCACTTCCGCTCTGATTCTCAGCCTTCCTTCTCCAAGTTAAACCCAAAACGGGATTTCTTACCTTCTAAATTTTCCCCACTTCACTGCCCAACGTCACATGCCGCACAGACCCACTTCTCTTAACTCTGATGAGAAGAAGAAAAAATCAAAAAGGCTCCCCCGGCACTCCCGCTCTGATTCTCATCCTTCCTTCTCCAAGTTCCCGATGGCCTTCCTCAGATCTGTGCCTGCCGTTCTCTCTTGCATCTCTCTCTCTCTAGTGTGGCCAGCAAGAGGCCCCAGCATCTTATCATGGCGCCACCTATACCGTCCTTGAATTAGAGCTGTTTTGCACATGGACAGTATATCAGCCAGTGTCCCCTTTTGACCACAGATCTTACAGTTCAGGTCCTCTCTCATCCCCCATGTGTACAGATGTAATGGCGAAGGAAGGGTGTCATACACGGATCGCAAGAGGAAGGAAATATGGACTCCAGTCTCCATAACTCTACCCATGAGATCTTGTGCTTGGGCAGATCCCATTTTGTCTAGGCTCCGTGGGACACTTGTTCTCTTCCTCATGGATCCATACTTCTGCCTGTACCATGTCTCTTTAAGCTTGCGTTTCCCCACTGCTGGAAATGAACTGAGCTGAGGCCTTGCCATCCGACGCGGGGGTTGCCGATGATAACTCACAGCTTCAGAGAACACACTGCCTGCTCTACTGCTGTGTTGGCTACCCACTTGTGCTCAAATCTGGTTGTAATGCCTGCTTGCTTTACCAGGTCGTCACTGGAATCTCTCAAGCTTAATAAGGCTCTGCATTTAGCTACCTTGAATTCCTCCACAACAGATAACAGGGGAAGTTGCAGTTGCTTGGCACTGAAGAGGCCCACTGAAGTGAAGCTTGGGGGAACTCCTAACCATCTCCGCAGGTGCTTGTTGGTTTTCCTCTCAATGCCCTCTACGGCAGACTTTAAGCAAGTCTGTCTAATATATTAGTTATGAACAAGAGAAAATCTGCAGATGCTGAAAATCAAAGTAATACACACAAAATGCTGAAGGAACTCTGCAGGCCAGGCAGCATCTGCGAAAAAGAGTAAACAGTTGATGTTTCAGGCTGAGACCCTTCATCATTATGAAGTTGCTAGAATATATTATCAAAGAACAGTTATACAGTGTACAACTTAAATAGGATGCAAAAAGTCAAGGATTTTGTAAGCATTAAAATGAATTATCTCATTCTGAAATTAGTTTTGCATTCAGAATTTGAGACTTTAACTTGTTTACAGCTTAGACAGAGGTTTTATAGGGGTTTAATTAGAAACAGGATGCCTAAATGTGTGCTTATCATTGGTGGCAAAGGCTGAATCGATGATTGGCAGTTTAGGTGTGGTCTTAAGGCTGTATATAATCAGAATCAGAAACTGCAGATGCTGGGTGGGTACATGGAGCTTAGAAAAATAAAGAGCTATGGGTAAAGCCTAGGTAGTTCTAACGTAAGGACATGTTCAGCACAGCTTTGTGGGCCAAAGGGCCTGTATTGTGCTGTATGTTTTCTATGTTTCTATATATCAAGAATGTGGTCATATCTTGAAATCTTGAATGTGGTTCTCCGAAGTGTTGGGGACTGTTGATACTTATCAGGTTTCTTTGCCACACCTAAGCGACCTAAGTAAACACTAACTTTCCTAACTTTTCAAAAATTCTCTTGTCTTTAGTGGTAAGTTTATTCCTGCATAGTTTGAAAATTGGTGATTCCCATTATTAGTTTAGATTCAACTTTATTGTCATTGTGCAGAGTACAGGTACAAAGCCAAATGAAATGCAGTTAGCATCTAAACAGAAATACAAAGAATAGTAACTGCAAATAAAAAGCAAGTGCTACAGCACACAAATATAAAAGTACTGAGACAGTACAATGTGAGTGCAATACTGCTCAGTACTGTGATGTGAGGTTCAGCAGGGTCACAGCCTCAGGGAAGAAGCTCTTCCTGTGTCTGCTGGTGAGGGAGCGGAGGCTCCTGTAGCATCCACCAGATGGGAGGGGAGTAAAAAGTCCATGGTTGGGGTGAGATGCATCCTTGATAATGCTTTTCACCCTGGCCAGGCAGCGTTTTTTGGTAGATGTTCTCAATGGTGGGCAATTGGGTGCCGAACATCCATATGGCGAACAGCAAGGCACTGCTTGGAAGGATTTGGATGCATCAAGGTCAAGACACATAGTTAAGTAGGCAGCCATAAGCATTTTCCTTGCTGGGAGGCTTGACTTGCAGCTACAGTAATCATCAGCTCATTTACAATCTCATTAGTGAAGCATGTTTATTTAGAATTGGACATTGCTACAGTTCATGCTAAATCAAACTGGTCTCTCAACACATCTACTGCAGATGCAGCTTCTTGCTGAGAATTTTTTTTTAACACTCTGCTTCCTATTCTCTGGCTGCTGCTCAATCTCCTTCCACTCAGTTCTGAGGCAAAGCCATACTAGGCTGTTGATATCTGCAAATAACTGATTCTGGGACATAATGTATAGATCTTCAGAATCGCGAGGACCAGTGTACCTTTGGTCATATACAAAAACTAAGAAGTAATCTAGCACCCAGCCATTAATTGTTCATGATCCTTTTAAATAATATAATGGGAGATGCCTTGCACTCTTTGTTGTCATGTTTGAAGTCAGGAGATGACATTGTATCAATGAGGTGCTTGAAATTGGCAGTACTCTATTAAGTCAACATTAAACATTGAGTAACATCATTATCAGTCTACTCTGCATGGTTCTGGTATTCCTGTTGCAGATAATTCACTTTGCAGCTAGAGTCCATTGGATATAATCTTCCACCTTTCTGAATGTCATGTGGGATCCTGTATCAAGAGGCTTATTACTTTAAATTTAATGAACCCACAAGACATAGGAGCAAAAGTAGGCCATTCAGCTCATCATGGTTTATTTATGATCCCTCTCAATCCCGTTCTTTTGCCTTTTTCTGGTGAACTTGACGCCCTTACTAATCAAGAACCTGTCAGCCTCTACTTTAAATATACTCAATGCCTTGGCCTCCACAGCCATTTGTGGCATTGAATTCCACAGATTCATCAACCTCTGGCTAAGAGATTCCTCTTCATTTCTGTTCTAAAGGGACATCCTTGAGTTCTGAGGCTGTATTTTCCAGTGTTAGACTCCCCTTCTAGAGGAAACATCCTCTCCACACCTGTTCTATCCAGGCTTTTCAATATTTGATAGGTTTCAATGAGATCTCCCCACATACTTTTAAACTCCCAACAAGTACAGACCCAGTATTTATCATAAACACTCCTCATATGTTAACCCTTTCTTTCTTGTGATAATTCTTGTGAACCTCCTCTGGATTCTCCAATGCCAGCACATTCTTTCCTAGATAATTAATGGCTCAAAATTGCTCACAATACCCTAAGTAGGTCTGACCAATGGCTTCTAAAACCGCAGTATTACATCCTTGCTTTTATATTCTAGACCTCTCGAAATGAAAGCTAACATTGCATTTGCCTTCCTTTCCATAGACTCAATCTGCAAGATAATGTTTTGGGAATCCTGCATAAGGACTTCCATTTGCGCCTCTAATTTCTAAATTTGCCCCGGTTTAGAAAATAATCTATGCTTTTATTCCATCTAACCAAGTGCATGACCAGGTAATTCCCTACATTATTCCATCTAACAATTCTTTGTCCATTTTCCTAAACGGTCTAAGTCCTTTTGCAGACTCCCTGATTACTCAACTCTACCTGCCTCCGCACCTATCTTTGTATCATCTACATACTTAGGCATAAAGCCAATAAGTGAAAAGAGGTGGTTCCAACACCAACCCTGTGGAACACCACTAGTCATCTGCAGCCAACCAGAAAAGGCCCCTTTATTCCCCTTCTTTGCCTCCTGCCAGTCGATCTTCTATCCATACTAGTATCTTTCCTGTAACACCATGAGCTCTTATCTCTTATCTTATCTTGTTTAGCTGCCTCATGTGTGGCACCTTGTCAAAGGTCTTCTGAAAATCCAGCTAAACAGCATCCACTGACTATCCTTTGTCTATTCTCTTTGTTATTTCCTCAAAGAATTCTAACAGATTTATCTAACAGGATTTCCCCTTCGGAAACAATCCTTCGTTGGCCTATTTTATGTGTCTTCAAGTACCCTGAAACCTTATCCTTTATAATAGACTCCAACATCTTACCAACCACTGAGGTCAGGCTAACTGGCCTATAGTTTCCAGTTTTTGCCTCCCTCCCTTCTTAAAGAGCGGAGTGACATTTGTAGTTTTCTAGTCCTCTGGAACCATTCCAGTATCCTGAAATATCTTCAGCTTCCCCACAATACGTACACCTTGCAAACTTGAGTAATCTGGAGAAGTTTGCATCAAATGACTGTGAGAATGAAATGACACCAGTCTGCCTTTGTTTTAACTTTTAATGGGACCAGTTATTTCATTATTTAGCAAAATTAGATTTAACCAAACTATTTAAATTGAAGCCCCTTTTGTGTAAAAACAGTTGTTGAATGCCAACGACTAAAAAAACTTTTTTTAAATAAAATTTAGTTTTAAGAAACTGTATACATCATTTGAAACAAACTTGTAGACAGTAATTTAAGTTATACAATAACATGCAAATTCAGTATGTACAGATGGCAAAGCTTGGAGCAAACCATATTAGAGTGTCAAATGCTTTTTATGATTATTTACAAGTTTTCATACATCAACTTTGATTTAATTTACAGAACTGGAAGAGCACAGGGCAACAGTCACAACTTCCACTCCTTTACAAAGACAATTATGTACAGGTATTCAACATTCACATTAATTCACACTGTTTGTTCAGATTATTTGAAACATGGAGGAATTGATTTAACTGAGAAGCAAAGATGCTGAATGGTTTGTCTAATACACAGAGAAAAAAAACCGCTCCAGTAGAAAGGAGTAGAACATCAACAGTAGTTATATGGATTTTGTAGTAGGCCTTGTTAAAATGCTGGGAGAGAAAAATAGTAATAGTAATATTTGGTAAATGTGCAACAGTAATTTGAAGACACCCTTGAATTTAATGGTACGATTTCCATCTCTTGTAATTCTACTTAGGGCATTGCTAGAAATCTCTTTTCTATTAACAGAAATCATAAAAAGAATAAAATGATTCAAGTCTGTAATAATTAAAGCCAAATCAAGAATTTGTAATATAGTTACGTGTTGTTTAAGTGTCAAGGCCGCTAGTTATACAACCACGTTATATAAAATCAAATTGGCACATGATAGTTGAAGAAACTAGATTACTTGGACACATGGAGTATGTTCTGCATGATGAACTTAAGAAACATTAGAAAATGTTCCATCAAGGGAGATGTTGCCTGGTGGCGGCATCCCATTCACACATATTGCCTGGGTTGGTACACAGTCATCATTCATTCCTCACTATACACAAAAGGATGGCTCATTTGAGTTACACTGCCATTCACTTAATTCCCTACACAAAGTAGTGCTCTCAATGTGGGTAGAAAGACTTCCTTGAAAAATGTAGCCATATGTGTAACATATAATACAAATTATCATCAAGTTACAGGCCTCTTCTTTCAATATCTTACATTATATACTTCCTTAAATTAAAAAAAAGACACTTGTTTAACCTTTCCATAATCCAACCTAACATGCAAAACAATGCTCCAATGATTTGGATAAAATCATTGTTGCAAGTTGCTGAAACAGGCTTTTATTGTATATGAACTTGCTTTGTATCGCACTGTTAGCATTATTCATACATAATTTCAGAAAGTTTGTTATCTGGAAGTGTAATATATTCATCCTGCTAGTCAAACAAATTGGATGTGGAAGAAGCTTCCTGCATATGCAAACTCAATATATACAATCTGTGCAATGAAGAATCCCATCGCAGGAATATCCTTCTGTCTGTAGTTTGACAATCTGCTACCTGTGCTGCATCCAATCAGATCATTGTTAACTGCATTTCTGCTTGTTATTGATATAATTTTGACATTGTTGCTTATTGTTAATATTATGTCATTTTATTTACTTTATATTTTATAATAAATATATCTGCTACATATAGAGCAGGTAGATCCCTTCCCACAGACCTGCTGAATGAAGAATATTTATCAGATATACCTTCTCCCTCTAGGTCAAGCCAGTGCCTGATATTCTGGATGCTGCTGCCTCAGTTAAGATCACAAAGCAATAATGTGGTAAAAGTTCAGCAATATTAACTGGAGGGAGCTTCATGAAGCTCTTTTGGAGAAATAACTGCAGTGTGCCGTCTCACCTCCATCACAGACAGAATGTCATTAAGTGTAGTAGAGATGGGGATTTTAACCTTATGATCCACCCAGTGCAATAAATAACAAGAAAGAACGAGACAACAGTCAACAACAGTACTAGATGTCTAAATACAGCATCAGCTCATGGATGTGGCACATCTGATCAAATCCCAAGAAGGACACGACAATTCTTGAAGGCGAGAAGATCGGTAGACAACTGAAGACTATCCATTATTGGACATATCTGACACACAAAGGCAATTAAGAAGAGTTCTGTCCCAGTTGGGATAAATGGGCACCTGTACAGTCCTAGCACTTCAGGTTTTTGTAAGACTCACTGTGGTTCTGCACTGTTAATGGCTAGGGCCTATGAAACCTGAGAATATATAAAAAAACACATTTAATCAATGGCATTTAATGATGAGATGAAAATATTCCATTCTGTGTTGAGTAAATCTGACTCACTCACCTCGTTAGATGCCTACTTAACTCATGCACTTCCATTTCAGTACTCTTGAATTCATTTAGTTCTTTACGAATAGCAGCCTGCAATTCAAAAAAGCATGAATTTAGATGGATTTTGAAGATTAATTTATTCTCTGTGGTGTTTATGAATTTTTAAGCTAATATTCCTATTGAGTTTCCACATGTGGATATCACAAATCAACTAGTTCACACAAATGGTATTGGAGATCTGGAACTCATCCCAGTGAACGTGGCAGTGATTCAGTCATCTGAAAATTCAGAAGTAGCAATTAATGGTTTTAGTCAAATCAGGATGTTAAGGAATCTAGAACTAAGGTGCAGTTAAATTTCACTTTAAATGCTGGAACTTATACTTTGAGCTTTGTAAATTATTACAAATAATACTGTTATGTACTCCGAGGGTTCATTTTTTTCTGTGGACTGTCACTTTAAAACGCTGGGAGAATGAGACTGACTTTTGGATACTGTTTGAGGGGAGGGAGGGAGAGGGAGAGAGAGAGAGAGATGGATGGAGTTATTTGATGGACAATCAATGTTATGGTTTCTCTGCAGCTTGTTTTGAATATAAAAGCACATGGATGCACGAAGGCTGGTGCCGGAAATTGCCACTGAATTTTTAAGTACCCACAAAGGGTGGGGCTAAGCAAAACAGAAGTATGATTATGGACCATTTATGGATTATGGAGGAGGAGTTGCTTGTTGTCTGGAGATAAACTTTCATTCTGAAAGAAAGATAGGGAGTTATGGGGTAGTGTGGGTTTAGTACTGTTTTTTAAGGATTATATGGGTCAGCACAACATGGACGGCTGAAGGGCCTGTACTGTGCTGTAATGTTTTATGGTTCTATGGAACTTGGGTGGATAAATTCCCATGGGCTGATGTTCATAATCATACTTAGCCATTGTGGAAGGCTAGTGCAGAAATTGTAGGAATCTTAGCAGAAGTATTTAACATGTTCTTAGCAACAGGTGAGGTGCCGGGCGACTGGAAGATATTATAGACCAGTGAGCCTGATGACAATAGTGTATAAATTATTGGAAGGTATTCCAAGGGACTGGAGATAGTTAAGTATTTGAATAGACAGGGTCTGATTGGCAATAGTCAATAAGAGTTTGTGTGTGTTACGTGATACTTTTGAGGAGGTTACCAGAAAATTGATTAAGTAAACACAGCAGATGTTATCCACATAGACTTTAAAAGGCTTTTGACAAGGTCCCAACATAGGTGGTTGGTCAAGAAGGTTCAGTTGCTTGGCGTTCAGGATGAGGCAGTAAATTGGATTTGACATTGGCTTTGCAGGAGAAGCCAGAGAGTGGTAGTAGATATTGGCCTCTCTCAGTAATGGCGTGCCGCAGGTATTGTGGTGGGTCCATTGTTCATTGTCATTTATATCCATGATCTAGATGATAATGTGGTAAACTGGATCAGCAATTCTGCAGATGACACCAAGATAGGGAGCATAGGGACAGTGAGGAAAGCTATCAAAGTTTGCAGTGGGATCTGAACCAGCTGGAAAAATGGGCTGGAAAATGGCAGATGGAATTTAATGCAGACAAGTGTAAGGTGTTGCACTTTGGGAGAACAAATCAGGATGGACTCTTTTTATGGGGGAACATGAGGGTGGTGAGAGTATGGAATTCACCACCATAACATATAGGAGCAGAATTAGGCCACAGCTCATCAAGTCTGCTCTGCTATTCAATCATGGCTGATTTATTATCCCTCTTAACTCCAATTAAGTTTGTGAATAACATAACCTTATCAAGAATGATGATGAGACAGAGTATAGAAAGGAAATGGAGCAGCTGGTAGATTGGTGTAAGAACAACCACCAAAGCCTGAATGTGGAGAAGACAAATTAAATCACTGTGGACTTCAGGAAGGTGCAGCCGAACCACCCCCCACTGTGAATACATGGCTCCTCTGTAGAGAGAGTTAAGTGCACCAAGTTACTGGGAGTTCTCATCATGGATGACCTCACCTGTTCCCTTAATATCACTTCCCTGAACAAGAAGGCATAGCAGTGCCTCCATTTCCTAAGAAGATTGAGGCAAGCAAGGCTCCCATTCCCTATTTTAACCGTGCTTTACAGGAGCACCATTGAGAGCATCCTAACAAGTTGCATCTTCATTTGATATGGGATTAGCTAAGCATGGGACCAGAAGTCCCTACAAATGACTTTGAGAACAGCTGAGAGGATAATAGGGTCACCCTACCATGTATCAGGGACATTTATCAGGAGTGTTGTGTATTAGTATTATTAAGGATCCCAACCATCCATCCGGCACCCTCTTTGACTCTCTACCAGGAGACTCTGATGCATAAAAACAAGATCAGTCAGGATGGGAAACAGTTTTTTCCTCAGGTCATTAAGCTTCTGAAACCCTGCCACATCATATCCAAAGGGTCACTGATTAATCTGTTCCAGCACAAAATTTAATATTAGAAACATAGAAATTGAGAAAATCTACAGCACAATACAGGCCCTTCGGCCCACAAAACTGTGCCAAACATATCCTTACCTGAGAAATTACTTAGGGTTGCACATAGCCCTCTATTTTTCTGAGCTCCATGTACCTATCCAGGAATCTCTTAAAAGACCCTATCATATCCACCTCCATCACCATCACCAACAGCCCATTCCACGCACTCACCACTCTCTGTGTAAAACACGTATCCCTGACATCTCCTCTGTACCTCCTTCTAAGCACCTTAAAACTGTGTCCTCTTGTGCTAGTCTCTTCGGCCCTAGGAAAAAGCCTCTGACTATCCACACAATCAATGCCTCTCATCACCTTATACACCTCTATCAGGTCACCTCTCCGTCGCTCCGAGGAAAAAAGGCTGAGTCCCCTCAACCTATTCTCATAAGGCATGCTCCCCAATCCAGGCAACATCCTCTGCACCCTTTCTATGGTTTCCACATCCTTCCTATAGCGAGGTGACCAGAATTGAGCACAGTACTCCAAGTTGGGTCTGACCAAGGTTCTATATATCTGCAACATTACCTTGTGGCTCCTAAACTCAATTCCATGATTGATGAAGGCCAATGATCTGTATGCTTTCTTAACCACAGAGTCAACCTGTGTCTATGGACTCGGTCCCCAAGATCCCTCTGGTCCTCCACACTGCCAAGAGTCTAACCATTAATACTATATTCTGTCATCATATTTAATCAACCAAAATGAACCACCTCACACTTATCTGGGTTGAACTCCATATGCCACTTCCAGCCCAGTTTTGCATCCTATCAATGTCTATCCTATCAAACTCTGACAGCCCTGCACACTATCCACAACACCTCCAACTTTTGTGTCATCAGCAAATTCACTAAACCATCCCCCCTCCACTTCTTCATCCAGGTCATTTATAAAAATCACGAAGAGCAGGGGTCCCAGAGCAGATTCCCGAGGCACACCACTGGTGACTGACCTACATGCAGAATATGACCTGTCTACGATTACTCTTTGCCTTCTGTGGGCAAGCCAGTTCTGGATCCACAAAGATCTGGATCCCCCTGGATCCCATGCCTTCTTACTTTCTCAATAAGCCTTACATGGGGTACCTTATCAAATGCCTTGCTGAAATCCATATACACTACATTTACTGCTCTACCATCATCAATGTGTTTAGTCACATCCTCAAAATATTCAATCAGGCTCATAAGGCACGACTTGTCTTTGACAAAGCCATGCTGACTATTCCGAGTCATATTATGCCTCTCCAAATAATCATAAATCCTGCCTCTCAGGATCTTCTCCATCAACTTACTTACTCATTGCATTAAGACTCACTTGTCTACAAGTTCCTGGGCTGTCTCTACTCCCCTTTTTGAATAATGGAACAATATCTGCAACCCTCCAATCCTCCAGAACCTCTCCCATCTCCATTGATGATGCAAAGATCATCAATAGAGGCTCAGAAATCTCCTCCCTCGCCTCCCACCGTAGCCTGGGGTACATCTCATCCAGTCCTGGTGACTTATCCAATGTTAATAAAGTTCAAGTTCAAGTTGTTTTTATTGTCATTTTGACCATAAACTGCTGGTACAGTACACAGTAAAAATGAAACAATGTTCCTCCAGGACCCTGGTGCTACATGAAACAACACAAACCTACACTAGGCTTTGTGAGACAGCACAAAGCTACACTAGACTATGTAAAACAACCATTAAAAATGCACTAGAGTACAGACCTGCACAGGACTGCATAAAGTGCAGAAGGAGTGCAGGGCAGTACAATAATTAATAAACAAGACAATAGGCACAGTAGAGGACACATTACAATGTCAGTCTAGACTCTGAGTATTGAGGAGTCTGATGGCTTGGGGGAAGAAACTGTTGCACAGTCTGGTTGTGACAGCCCAAATGCTTTGGTATCTTTTGCCAGATGGCAGGAGGGAGAAGATTTGTGTGATGGGTGCATGGCATCCTTCACAATGCTGTTAGCTTTGCGGGTGCAGCATGTGGTGTAAATGTCTTTAATAGTGGGAAGAGGGACCCCAATGATCTTCTCAGCTGATCTCACTATCTGCTGTAGGGTCTTGCGATCCGAGATGGTGCAATTCCCGAACCAGGCAGTGATGCAGCTGCTCAGGATGCTCTTGATACATTCTCTGTAGAATGTGGTGAGGATGGGAGGTGGGAGATGGACTTTTCTCAGCTTTTGCAGAAAGTAGAGATGCTACTGGGCTTTCTTGGCTATGGAGCTGGTGTTGAGGGACCAGGTGAGATTCTCTGCCAGGTGAACACCAAGAAATTTGGTGTGCTTAACGATCTCAATGGAGGAGCCATCAGTGTACAGTGGAGAGTGGTCGCTTCGTGCTCTCCTAAAGTCAATAACCACCTCTTTTATTCTGTTCACATTCAGAGACAGGTTGTTGGTTATGCACCAGTCCGTTAGCTGCTGCGCCTCCTCTCTGTAAGCTGACTCGTTGTTCTTGCTGATGAGACCCACCACAGTCATGTCATCGGCAAACTTGATGTGATTCAAGCTGTGTATTGTAGCACAGTCATAAATAAATAAATGAATGAATGAATGAATGAATGAATGAATAAATAAATAAATAAATGACGTCAGTTATTTATTTGTATGTGATTATCATGTGTTATGTGTAGAATGTTTTACACCCTTGTTCTTATATACATTATATGGTTATATACATACATTATATACATGCATGTATGGTGTCAAAATGGTTGCTGTGACGCATCTAGTGTGGTTGTGTAATGAATAGTGCTTGTCATTCTCACTATTGTCTTCTACAGCTGTCTAGTAATTTTGCAAAAAGGAGAGCTGAATGTGTAAGTTTCTGCCTGCCAGTACATAGCCTCTCCAACAACAAGCCTCATGTCGTGCCTCCTCGCTGGTGACACATGGAAACTGAACTCCTTTCAGACTCAGGCTGAATTACAGAGGACAGGGAGGATGTCTGGCTCCTGCACATGTAGCACAAAAGCCCATCGATGTGTGGACAAGCCCTGGTGCTTGTGAGCCAGATCCTGAGATATGGGTAAATAGCTCCACTTCTTTGTGGGCAGCCTCGGAAGAAACAAAGGCTATGGGAGTAAAACCCAGGTAGCAAATCCGGAGTGGAGCCCCTAAGGTGTTTGGATGTCATTTGGTAGCTCCTGCAGCCAAGCTGGTGCCTAACAAATTGCTTCATAACCCTTCCTTTGGACCACATTGGTGAGGTCCAGAGGGGGATCTTGACGACCTGGCATGTCAGGATCTCCATACCTTCTGCCCAGGTTTGTGATGATGATCATTATCACCCATTGTCCTTTGAGACAGACGGCTGCCAAGCATACATGTATATAGTTAAATGACAATAAACTTGACTTGACTGCTCTCTGTAACCTTTGATGCCCTGACTAACCAAGAACCTGTGCTTTAAATAAACTCAATGACTTGGCCTCCACAGCCATTCATGGCAATGAATTCCACAGATGAAGCACCTTCTGGCTAAAGAAATCCCTTCTCATCTCTGTTCTAAATGGATGTACCTATATTCTGAGGCTGTGCCCCTGGTCCTAGACTCATCCATTATAGGAAATGTCCTCCCCACATCCTTTTTATCTAGGCACTTCAAGATTCGAAGGGTTTCAATAAGCTTCCCTTTCATTCTTCTGAACTCCAGTGAGTACAGGCCCAGAACTATCAAATGCTACTCTTATGTTAAACCATTCATTCCTGGAATTATTCTCGTGAATTTCCTCTGAACCCTCTCCAATTCCATCACATCCTTTCTTAGATAAGGGGCCTAAAACTGCTCACAATACTTCAAGTGAAGCCTCACCAGTGCCTCATAAAGCCTCAGCATTACATCCTTGCTCTTATATTCTAATCCACCAGAAATGAATGCCTTCATTCCCACTGACTCAACCTGCAAGTTAACCTTTAGGGAATCCTGAACAAGGACTCCCAAGTCAGTTTGCACCTCTGATTTTTGTATTTTCCCCTCAGAGTCATAGAACACTACAGCATAGAAACAGGCTCTTCAGCTTGTCTAGTTAGTGCCAAACTATTTAAACTGCCTAAGTCCCATCGAACTGCACCTGGACCATAGACCTCCTCCCATCAATGTACCTATTCAAACTTTCTTAAATGTTGAAATTGAAATCACACCCACCACTTCCACTGGCAGCTTGTTCCACACTCCCATCACCCATGGAGTGAACAGGTTTCCCCTCATCCTCTCCTTAAACATTTCACCTTTCAACCTTAAGCCATGACCTCTAGTTGTGGTCTCACTCTACCTCAGTGGAAAAATGCCTGCTTCCATTTACCCTATCTGGACTCCTCATAAATTTCTAGACCTCAATGAAATCTCCTTTCAATGCCCTACATTCTGGGGAATAAAGTTATAACCCATTCAATCTTTCCTTATAAATCAGGACCTCCAGCCCCAGCAACACCTTTGTAAATTTTATCTGTACTTTTTCAATCTTATTTATATCTTATCTGTAGGTAGGTGACTAAAACTGCTGACAATACTCCAAATTAGGCCCCCCAACATCGTATACAACTTCAATGTAACATCCCATCTCAATACTCAATACTTTGATTTATGAAAGCCAATGTGCCAAAGTTTTCTTTACGACCCTATCTACCTGTGATGCCACTTTCAATTAATTATGGACCTGTATTCCCAGATTCTTTTGTTCTACTGCACTACTCAGTGCCCTACCCCTCACTTTGTAAGACCTACCCTGGTAAGTCCTACCAAAGTGCAACACCTCGTACTTGTCTGCATTAACTTCCAACTGCCATTTTTCCAGCTGCTGTGGATCCCACTGCAAGCCATGATAGCCTTCCTTACTGGCCACTATACCACCCCCCCCACCAAATCTTGGTGTCATCTGCAAATTTGCTGATCCATATAACCATATAACAATTACAGCACGGAAACAGGCCATCTTGGCCCTTGTAGTCTGTGCTCAACGCTTACTCTCACCTAGTCTCACCAACCTGCACTCAGCCCATAACCCTCCATTCCCTTCCTGTCCATATAACTATCCAATTTTTTTTTAAATGACAATATTGATCCTGCCTCTACTACTTCTACTGGAAGCTCATTCCACACAGCTACCATTCTGTGAGTAAAGAAGTTCCCCCTCATGTTACCCCTAAAATTTTGCCCTTTAACTTTCAACTCATGTCTTCTTGTTTGAATCTCCCCTACTCTCAATGGAAAAAACCTATTCACGTCAACTCCACCTATCCCCGTCATAATTATAAATACCTCTATCAAGTCCCCCCTCAACCTTCTATGCTCCAAAGAATAAAGACCTAACTTGTTCAACCTTTCTCTGTAACCTAGGTGCTGAAAACCCAGGTAACATTCTAGTAAATCTCCTCTATTTTGTTGATATCTTTCCTATAATTCAGTGACCAGAACTGTACACAATACTCCAAATTTGGCCTCACCAATGCCTTGTCCCAACTCCTATACTCAATGCTCTGATTTATTAAGGCCAGCATACCAAAAGCTTTCTTCACCACCCTATCCACATGAGATTCCACCTTCAGGGAACTATGCACCATTATTCCTAGATCACCCTGTTCTACTGCATTCCTCAATGCCCTACCATTTACCATGTATGTCCTATTTTGATTATTCCTACCAAAATGTAGCACCTCACACTTATCAGCATTAAGCTCCATCTGTCATCTTTCAGCCCACTCTTCTAACTGGCCTGAATCTCTCTGCAAGCTTTGAAAACCTACTTCATTATCCACAACACCATCTATCTTAGTATCATCTGCATACTTACTAATCCAATTTACCACCCCATCATCCAGATCACTAATTTACATGACAAACAATATTGGACCCAGTACAGATCCCTGAGACACACCACTAGTCACCGGCTTCCAACCTGACAAACAGTTATCCACCACTACTCTCTGGCATCTCCCATCCAGCCACTTTTATAATCCAGATTATAATCCAGTTAACCACATTATAATCCAGATCATTGATATGGATGACAAACAACTATGGACCCTGCATTGTCCCAGTTACAGGCCTCCAGTCAGAGGCAAAAATTTTCTACCTCAAAGCCAATGTCTAATCCAGTTTATTACCTCATCCTTAATGCAAACTGACTGAACCTTCCTGACCAACCTCCAAGTGGGACCTTGACAAATGCTTTGCTGACATCCATGTAGACAACATCCACTGTATTGCCTTTATCAACTTTATTGGTAGCTTACTTGAAAGAACTCTAAATGAAAGGTTAGACATGACCAACCATGCACAAAGCCATGCTGATTGTTCCTAATCACTCCCTGTCTATCCAAATATTCACATATCTGGTCTCTTAGAATACCTTCCAATAACTTTCCCACCACTGATGTCAATTTCCTGCCTTATTCTTAGAGCCTTCCTTAAACAGTGTAATAACTTTAGCTAACTTCCAATCCTCTAGTACCTCACCTGTCACTGAGGATGATTTAAAATATCTCTGCTCTGGCCCCTGCAATTTCTACACTTGCCTCCCACAGGGTACGAGGAAACACCTTGTCAGGCCTTGGGGATGTGTCCACCTAATTTGCCTGAAGACTGCAAATACCTCCTCCTGTTTAAAATTTGCAGATGCTTTGCCTCACTTCTATTGACTCTGTGTCCATCTCCCGAGTAAATACAGATGCCAAAAATCCATCCCTTTTCACTCCACACATTGATTACAATTCTGATCTTTCAGAGAACCAATTTTGTCCCTTGCAATCCTTTTGCTTTTAACATATCTGTGGAAGCCCTTAAGATTGTTCTTCACCTTGTTTGCTACTGAAACCTCATGCCTTCTTTTAGCCTTCCTGATTTCTTTCTTAAGTGTTTCCTTGCATTTCTCATACTCCCTACCTGCTTATACTTGCTATGTTCCTCCTTGTTTTTCTTAACCAGGGCCTCAATATCTCTTGAAAATCAAGGTTCCTAAATCTGTTATCCTTGCCTTTTATTCTGACAGGCATATTCAAACATTGTACTCTCAATATTTCACTTTTGAAAGCCTCCCACATACCAAATACACCTTTACCAGAAAACCTGTCCTAAACCACACTTGTTAGATCCTTTCTGATACTATCAAATATCATCTTTATCCAATTCAGGATCTCAACCTGAGGACCAGACCTATTCTTTTCCATAATTACCTTGAAACTAATGACATTATGGTCACTAGATGCAAAGTGTTACCCTACACCAGGGGTTCCCAATAATTTTTATGCCATGGACCAATACCATTAAGCAAGGGGTCTATTGACCCCAGGTTAGGAACTTCTATCCTACCAAAACTTCTGTCACCTGCCTTGTCTCATTCACTAATAGTAGATCATGTATTACACGCTCTCTTGTTGGAATTTCTATGTACCGATTAAGGAAATTTTCCTGAACACATTTGACAAATTCTATCCCATCTAGTCCTTTTGCAGTATGGGAGTCCCAGTCAATATGTGGAAAGTTAAAACCATTTACTGTCACAACCTTATGTTTCTTGCAACAGTATGTGATCTGTCTAAAAATGTGGTCCTCTAAATCCCACATACCACTGTGTGGTCTGCAATGTAGCTCTCAGTTCCACCCATAAAGTCTCACTAGACAAGTTCTCCAGTCTGTCCTGACTGAGCACTGCCATGACATTTCCCCTGACTAGTACAGCCACCCCTCCCGCTCTATCAGAATATTGAGCTACCAGTCTTGTCCAGTCTTACCAGTTAAGTCTCACTAATGGCTACAATATCATAATTCCACGATTCATCTCCTGAACTCTGCTATGATACATCTGACTTTATCTTTTCTCTCTCAAACAGCAGGATGAAATCTAGCAATATTATGATCACTGATCTACTAATGGTTCCTTTACTTTAAGCTCCCTAATTAAATTTGGTTCATTAACAACACCCAATCCAGAACTGCCTTTCCCCTTGTGCACTCAATCACAAGCTGCTCAAAAAAGCCATCTTGTAAGCATTCTACAGATTCTCTTTCTTGGGATCCAGCACCAACGTGATTTTCCCAATTACCTGCATATTGAAACCTCCATGACTATTGTAACATTGCCCTCATTACATGCCTTTTCTATTTCCCATTGAAATTTATATCCCACATTCTAGCTACTGTTCAGGACCTGTTTGTAACTTCAATCAGGGTCTTTTAACCCTTGCAGTTTCTTAATTCCACCTACAATGAAACGCGGAAGATTTAAAAAGACAGAAATCCTGATTCAGGTTTAATTTGGAGATGGAAGTCTGAGAATCGGAATTGGAGAGCTGCTGGAGCCATTTTGATTTTTTCTTCTCATCGGGGTTAAGAGAGGCAGGACTGCACCGGAGTGTGACGTTGGGTAGTGAAGCGCGGAAGATTTAAAAGGAACACAGCCTTATACAGCGGGCAGCAGAGTGAGCAGGGAGCAGAGTGAAGGCTTAAGGGCTTTGGCTCAACTGACTTAGGCAGAAACGGGCGAAGCAGGATAGGTCTAGGTTTCAATTTTTCCTGTTATTTGAGGAAGAGGGAGTTATGAGTGTGAGGGCAGCTTGTTGTTCTCAGTGTCAGAAATGGGAGGTCCTGGAGTCTCCTAGCCTCCCGGATGTCCATACCTGCACTGGATGCGCCGAGCTGCAGCTCCTAAGGGACTGTGTTAGGGAACTGGAGCTGCAGCTCGCTGACCTTCATCTGGTCAGGGAGAGTGAGGAGTTGATAGAGAGGGGTTACAGGCAGCTGGTCACACTGGGGCCACAGGAGGCAGACAACTGGGTCAGGGTTGGGAAAGGGAAGGGGAAGAGTCAGGTATTAGAGAGTACCCCAGTGGCTGTACCCCTTGACAATATTTACTACTGTTTGAGTACTGTTGGAGAGGGGACAGCCTACCTGGGGAAAGCAACAGTGGCCGTACCTCAGGCACAGAGTCTGGCCCTGTGGCTTAGAAGGATAGGGAAAGGAAGAGGAAGGCAGTAGTAATAGGGGACTGGATAGTTAGGGGGTCAGATAGGTGATTCTGTGGACGCAGTCAGGAAACCCGGATGGTAGTTTGCCTCCTTGGTGCCAGGGTCTGGGATGTTTCTGATCGTGTCCAAGATATCCTGAAGTGGGACGGTGAGGAGCCAGAGGTCGTGATACATATAGGTACCAATGACATAGGTAGGAAAAGGGAAGAGGTCCTGAAAGGAGAATATAAGGAGTTAGGAAGGGAGTTGAGAAGAAGGACCGCAAAGGTAGTAATCTTGGGATTACTGCCTGTGCCACATGACAACGTGAGTAGGAATGGAATGAGGTGGAGGATAAATGTGTGGCTGAGGGATTGGAGTGAGGGGCAGGGATTCAAGTTTCTGGGTCATTGGGTCCTCTTTTGGAGCAGGTGTGACCTGTACAAAAAGGACGGGTTGCACTTGATTCCTAGGGGGACCAATATCCTGCGGGGAGATTTGCGAAGGCTACTGGGGAGACTTCAAACTAGAGTAGTTGTGGGGGGGGTGGGAAGCAAATTGAAGAGACTAGGAGAGAACAGGTTAGTTCACAAATAGAGAAAGCTAGTAGACAGTGTGTGAGGGAGGATAGGCAGGTGAGAGAGAAGGGGAGCACTCAGACCGAAGATGTAGGGGAGAAGGAAGAGAAAGATAATAAAGTTGTTTGCACCATTTGGGATAAACAGAGAGTAAGAGGTGGAGAATTTTTTATATGCATTTATTTTAATGCTAGGAGCATTGTAAGAAAGGTGGATGAGCTGAGAGCATGGATTGATACCTGGAAATACGATGTTGTAGTTATTAGTGAAACATGGTTGCAGGAAGGGTGTGATTGGCAACTAAATATTCCTGGATTTCGTTGCTTCAGGTGTGATAGAATCGCTGGGGCAAGAGGGGGAGGCGTTGCATTGCTTGTCAGAGAAAATATTACAGTGGTGCTTTGGCAGGATAGATTAGAGGGCTCGTCTAAGGAGGATGGAATTGAGGAATGGGAAAGGTGTAATAACACTTACAGGGGTGTATTATAGACCACCTAATGGGGAGCGAGAATTGGAGGAGAAAATTTGTAAGGAGATAGCAGATATTTATAGTAAGCAGAGGGTTGTGATTGAGGGAGATCTCAATTTTCCACACATAGACTGGGAAGCCCATACTGTAAAAGGGCTGGATGGTTTGGAGTTTGTAAAATGTGTGCAGGATAGTTTTTTGCAGCAATACATAGAGGCAACAACTAGAGAAGAGGCAGTGTTGGATCTCCTGTTAGGGAATGAGATAGGTCAGGTGATGGAGGTATGTGTTGGGGAGCACTTTGGGTCCAGTGATCACAATGCCATTAGTTTCAATATAATTATGGATAGGACTGGACCCAAGGTTGAAATTTTTGATTGGAGAAGGGCTAACTTGAAGGAGATGCGAAAGGATTTAGATGGAGTAGATTGGGAGAATTTGTTTTATGGGAAGGACGTAATAGAGAAATGGAGGTCATTTAAAGGTGAAATTTTGAGGGTACAGAATCTTTATGTTCCTGTTAGGTTGAAAGGAAAGTTTAAAAGTTTGAGAGAGCCATGGTTTTCAAGGGATATTGGAAACTTGGTTCGGAAAAAGAGAGCTATTTACAATAAATATAGACAGCATGGAGTAAATGAGGAGCTCGAGGAATATAAAGAATGTAAAAAGAATCTTATAACCATATAACCATATAACAATTACAGCATGGAAATAGGCCATCTCGGCCCTTCTAGTCCTTGCTGAAAGAAAGAAATTAGAAAAGCTAGAAGAAGATATGAGGTTGCTTTGACAAGTAAAGTGAAAATAAATCTAAAGGGTTTCTACAGTTATATTAACAGCAAAAGGATAGTGAGGGATAAAATTGGTCCCTTAGAGAATCAGAGTGGACAGCTTTGTGTGGAGCCAAAGAGATGGGGGAGATTTTGAACAATTTTGTTTCTTCGGTATTCACTAAGGAGAAGGATAAGGTAAGGTAAGGGAAACAAGTAGGGTAGTTATGGAAACTATAATGATTAAAGAAGAGCAAGTTTTTAAAGAATATAAAACCATAGAACATAACAGCACAGTACAGGCCTTCACCCCTCCATGTTGTGCCAACCCATATAATCTTTATAAAAAAAGAACTAACCCCCCACTACCCCATAACCCTCTATTTTTCTTTCATCCATATGCCTATCCAAGAGGCTCTTAAATACCCCTAATGTTTCAGCCTCCACCACCATCCCTGGCAAGTCATTCCAGGCACTCGCAATCCTGTGTAAAAAAAATACCCCTGATGTCTCCCCTAAACATCCCTCCCTTAATCTTGTACATATGCCCTCAGGGGTTTGCTATTGGTGCCCTGGGAAACAGGTACTGACTATCCACCCTATCTATGCCTCTCATAATCTTGTAGACCTCTATCAAGTCCCCGCTCATTCTTCTACACTCCAAAGAGAAAAGTCCCAGCTCTGCTAACCTTGCTTCATATGACATTCTCCAAACCAGGCAACATCCTGGTAAATTTCCTCTGCATCCTCTCCATAGCTTCCACATCCTTCCTATAATGAGGTGACCAGAATTGAACACAATACTCAAAGTGCGGTCTCACCAGAGATTTGTAGAGTTGCAACATGACCTCTCTACTCTTGAACTCAATCCCCTTGTTAATGAAGCCCAGCATCCCATAGGCTTTCTTAACTACCCTACTAACCTGTGCAGCGACCTTGAGGGATGTATGGATTTGAACCCCAAGGTCCCTTTGTTCATCCACAGTCTTAAGTAACTGACCATTAATCCTGTACTCATTCTTCTGGTTTGTCCTTCCAAAATGCATCACCTCAAACTTATCCGGATTGAACTCCATCTGCCATTTTTCTGCCCAGTTCTGCAGCCTGACTATATCATTGAACAGAGAATAGTACAGCACATTACAAGCCCTTCGGCCCACAATGTTGAACCAACCTTCAAACCCTGCCTCCCATATAAACCCCCACCTTAAATTCCTCCATATATCTGTCTAGTAGTCTCTTAAACTTCACTAGTGTATCTGCCTCCACCACTGACTCAGGCAGTGCATTCCACACACCAACCACTCTCTGAGTGAAAAACATTCCTCTAATATCCCCCTTGAACTTCCCTCCCCTTACCTTAAAGCCTTGTCCTCTTGTACTGAGCAGTGGTGCCCTGGGGAAGAGGCACTGGCTGTCCACTCTGTATATTCCTCTTAATATCTTGTACACATCTATCATTTCTCCTCTCATCCTCCTTCTCTCCAAAGAGTAAAGCCCTAGCTCCCTTAATCTCTGATTATAATCTGTGCTCTCTAAACCAGGCAGCATCCTGGTAAATCTCCTCTGAACCCTTTCCAATGCTTCCACATCCTTCCTATATTGAGGCGACCAGAACTGGACACAGTACTCCAAGTGTGGCCTAACTAGAGTTTTATACAGCTGCACCATTACATTGCGACTCTTAAACTCTATCCTTCGACTTATGAAAGCTAACACCCCATAAACTTTCTTAACTACCCTGTCTACCTGTGAGGCAACTTTCAGAGATCTGTGGACATGTACCCCCAGATCCCTCTTCTCCTCCACACTCCCAAGTATCCTGCCATTTACTTTGTACTCTGCCTTGGAGTTTGTCCTTCCAAAGTGTACCACCTCAAACTTCTCTGGGTTGAACTCCATCTGCCACTTCTCAGCTCACTTCTGCATCCTATCAATGTCTCTCTGCAATCTTCGACAATCCTCTACACTATCTACAACACCACCAACCTTTGTATCATTTGCAAACTTGCCAACCCACCCTTCTACCCCCACATCCAGGACGTTAATTAAAATCACAACAAGTAGAGATCCCAGAACTGATCCTTGTGGGACACCACTAGTCACAACCCTCAAATCTGAACGTACTCCCTCCACCACGACCCTCTGCCTTCTGCAAGCAAGCCAATTCTGAATCCACCTGGCCAATTTCCCTGGATCCCATGCTTCTGACTTTCTGAATAAACCTACTGTGTGGAACCTTGTCAAATGCCTTACATGTAGGTCACATCCACTGCACTACCCTCATCTATATGCCTAGTCACCTCCTCAAAGAACTCTATCAGGCTTTTTAGGCATGATCTGCCTTTCACAAAGTCATGCGGACTGTCCCTGATCAGACCATGATTCTCTAAATGCCCATAGATCCTATCTCTAAGAATCTTTTCCAACAACCTTCCCACCACAGGCGTAAGGCTCACTGGTCTATAATTACTTGGACTATCCCTACTACCTTTTTTGAACAAGGGGACAACATTCACCTCCCTCCATTCCTCCAGTACCATTCCCGTGGACAATGAGGACATAAAGATCCTAGCCAGAGGCTCAGCAATCTCTTCCCTTGCCTTGTGGAGCAGCCTGGGGAATATTTTGTCAGGCTCCGGGGACTTATCTGTCCTAATGTAATTTAACAACTCCAACACCTCCTCTCCTTAATATTAACATGCTCCAGAATATCAACCTCACTCATATTGTCCTCACCGTCATCAAGTTCCCTCCCAGTGGTGAATACCGAAGTGAAGTATTCATTGAGGACCTCGCTCACTTCCACAGCCTCCAGGCACATCTTCCCACTTTTATCTCTAATCGGTCCTACCTTTACTCCTGTCATCCTTTTGTTCATCACATAATTGAAGAATGCCTTGGGGTTTTCCTTTACCTTACTTGCCAAGGCCTTCTCATGCCCCCTTCTTGTTCTTCTCAGCCCCTTCTTAAGCTCCTTTCTTGCTACTCTATATTCCTCAATAGACCCATCTGATCCTTGCTTCCTAAACCTCATGTATGCTGCCTTCTTCCACATGACTAGATTTTCCACTTCACTTGTCACCCATGGTTCCTTCACCCTACCATTCTTTATCTTCCTCACCAGGACAAATTTATCCCTAACATCCTGCAAGATATCCCTAAACATCAACCACATGTCCATAGTACATTTCCCTGCAAAAACATCATCCCAATTCACACTCGCAAGTTCTAGCCTTATAGCCTCATAATTTGCCCTTCCCCAATTAAAAATTTTCCTGTCCTCTCTGATTCTATCCTTTTCCATGATAATGCTAAAGGTCAGGGAGTGGTGATCACTGTCCCCCAGATGCTCACCCACTGACAGATCTGTGACCTGACCCGGTTCGTTACCTAATACTAGATCTAGTATGGCATTCCCCCTAGTCGGCCTGTCAACATACTGTGACAGGAATCCATCCTGGACACACTTAACAAACTCTGCCCCATCTAAACCCTTGGAACTAATCAAGTGCCAATCAATATTAGGGAAGTTAAAGTCACCCATGATAACAACCCTGTTATTTTTGCACCTTTCCAAAATCTGCCTCCTAATCTGCTCCTCGGTATCTCTGCTGCTACCAGGGGGCCTATAGAATACCCCCAGTAGAGTAACTGCTCCCTTCCTGTTCCTGACTTCCACCCATACTGACTCAGAAGAGGATCCTGCTACATTACCCACTCTTTCTGCAGCTGTAATAGTATCCCTGACTAGTAATGCCACCCCTCCTCCCCTTCCCCCCCTCTATCCCTTTTAAAGCACTGAAATCCAGGAATATCGAAAATCCATTCCTGCCCAGGTGCCAGCCAAGTCTCCGTAATGGCCACTACATCATAATTCCATGTATGTATCCAAGCTCTCAGTTCTTCACCTTTGTTCCTGATGCTTCTTGCACTGAAGTACACACACTTTAGCCCTTCTACCTTACTACCTTTACACCCTTTATTCTGCTTCTCTTTCCTCAAAGCCTCTCTATTTGTTAGATCTGGCTTTACTCCATGTACTTCTTTCACTGCTCTATCGCTCCATAATCTTGTAACCTTCTTGTAAACCTTCATCTCTTGTAACCTTCGACAACCTGCAGCTCCATCCACAACTCCTCCAATCTTTGTGTCTTCCGCAAATTTACTCACCCATCCTTCTGACTCTACATCCAGGTCATTTATAAAAATCACAAATAGCAGGGGTCCCAGGACAGATCCCTGCGGCACTCCACTAGTCACTGACCTCCAGGTAAAATACTTTCCTTCCACAACTACCCTCTGCTTTCTTCTTTTAAGCCAATTTTCTATCCAAACAGCCAAATTTCCACTTATTCCATGCCTCATGACTTTCTGGATAAGTCTCTCGTGACAGACCTTGTCAACTGCCTTGCTAAAGTCCATGTACACCACATCCACTGCCCTACCATCATCAATTTCTATTGTTACCTCTTCAAAAAACTCAATCAGTTCGTGAGGCATATCTTCCCTTCACAAAGCCATGTTGACTATCCATGAGTAGACTGTTCTTCTCCAAATGCTCGTGGATCCTATCCTTAAGAATCCTTTCCCATAGTTTGCAGACCACTGATGTGAGACTCACCGGTCTATAGTTCCCAGGTTTCTCCCTATTACCTTTTTTAAACAAGGGAACTACATTTGCCATTCTCCAGTCCTCTGGCACTTTCCCTGTAGCCAAAGAGGATTCAAAGATCATAGCTAATGCTCCAGGGATCTCTTCTCTCAATTCCCACAACAACCTGGGGTGTATCACATTCGGCCCTGGGGATTTATCAATCTTGATGTTTTTAAGAAGATCCAGCACTTTTTCCATCATCTCCACATTGCCCAGCACACAGGCATGCTCTATTTCGACCTCACCCTGATCAAGATCTTTTTCACTTGTGAATACTAAGCAAAGTATTCATTTAGGACCTCCCCAACCTCTTCCGTCTCCAGGCACATGTTGCCTTCTTTATCCTTTAGCGGTCTCACCTTCATTCTCGTCATCCTCCTGTTCTTCACATATGCATAGAACGCCTTGGGGTTCTCCTTAATCCTATATGCCAAGGCCTTCTCATGCCCCCTTCGAGCTCTCCTATGTCCCTTCTTTAGCTCCTTCCTGGCTACCCGATATTTCTCAAGAGCCCTTCCTACTTCCTGCTTCTTATATCTAACATCTGCTTCCTTTTCATTTCCCCACAGATATCCCACCGGGCACTTATCCCTGCAAGCATAAGTGCTACACCTGTCCCTACACCTCCTCTCTTACCACCATTCAGGGCAGTCCTTCCAGGTGAGGCAACACTTCACTTGTGAGTCTGTTGGGGTAATCTATTGCATCCGGTGCTCCCGGTGTGGCCACCTCTACATCGGCGAGACCCGACGCAGATTGGGGGACTGCTTCGTCGAGCACCTTTGTCCGCCACAAGAGACAGGATCTCCCGGTTGCCACTCACTTCACCTCTCCTTCACATTCCCATTCGGATATGTCCATACATGGCCCCCTCTACTGCCATGATGAAGCCAAACTTCAGTTGGAGGAGCAACATCTCATATACTGTCTGGGTAGTCTCCAGCCCCTTGGTATGAACATCGAATTTTCCAACTTCCGGTAATTCCCTCCCTCTCCCTTCCCCCATCCCACTTTCACTCTGCCTCCTCTTCTAGCTGCCTATCACTTCTCATGACTCTGCCTTCTTCTACTACCCATAGTGCTTTCCCCTTAGATTCCTTCTTCAGCTCTCCTGCCTATCCCCTCCCTGCTTCCCCTCCCCCCTTGATCTTTCCTCTGATTGGTTTTCCACTCTCCCCCCACCTTCTTTATAGGGCCCCTGCCCCCTCCTTCTTTAGTCCTGATGAAGGGTCTTAACCCGAAACGTTGACTGCTTCTTTCAACAGATGCTGCCCGACCTGCTGAGTTCATCCAGCTTTTTTGTATGTTAGATGATACTAAGATAGGTGGCGTTGTGGATAATGAAGTAGGTTTTCAAAGCTTGCAGAGAGATTTAGGCCACTCTTCTCTTAGAGAAGAGTGGGTGAAAGATGGCAGATGGAGTTTAATGCTGATAAGTGTGAGGTACTACATTTTGGTAGGACTAATCAAAATAGGACATACATGGTAAATAATAGGGCATTGAGGAATGCAGTATAACAGAGTGATCTAGGAATAATGGTGCATAGTTCCTTGAAGGTGGAATCTCATGTAGATAGGATGGTGACGAAAGCTTTTGGTATGCTGGCCTTTATAAATCAGAGCATTGAGTATGTAATGTAATGTAATGTAATGAGTTGGGATGTAATGTTAAAATTGTACAAGGCATTGGTAAGGCCAAATTTGGATAGGCTTTTTCCATTGCGAGGAGGGGAGATTCAAACAAGAGTACATGAGTTGAGAATTAGGGAGCAGAAGTTTAGTAACACGAGGGGGAACTTCTTTACTCAGAGAGTGGTAGCTGTGTGGAATGAGCTTCCAGTAGAAGTGGTAGAGGCAGGTTTGATATTGTCATTAAAAAAAATTGGATAGGTATGTAAACAGGAAAAGAATGGAGGGTTATGGGCTGAGTGCAGGTTGGTGGGACTAGGTGAGAGTAAGCGTTCAGCATGGACTAGAAGGGCCAAGATGGCCTGTTTCTGTGCTGTAATTGTTATATGGTTTATATGGTTTACAAGGATTCTACATCTTCCAAAAATATGTCACCTCTTTCTAAGGATTTGATTTCATTTTTTACCAACAGAGCCAACCCACTGACTCTGCCTATCTGTCTGTCTTTTCAATACAGTGTGTATCTTTGGATGTTAAGCTCGCAACTGTGATCTTCTTTCAGCCACAACTCAATGATGCCCACAATGTATTACCTACCGATCTCTATCTATCTCTATCTGTATGGTAGAAGATCGTCTATCTAATTTCGTACAGTGAGTGCATTCAAATACATTCCGTCTTGCATTCATCACTCTTTTTTGATTTGGCCCTGTATTATATTCATCCCACTGCAATTTTGCCATATCATCTGTTTGTCCTTCCTGACAGTCTACAATGTTTTGACTTGTATACCAGCTGCTTCATCTTCAGCCTTATCACTCTGATTCCAATTCCCTTTCAGAGAAATTTGGATAAGTACCTGGATGGGAGGGGTATGTTGGGGTGCAGATGCATGAACTAGATGGGCCAAAGGCTTGTTTCTGTGCTAGTTCTGGGGTGTGAGTGTCAGGTTGCTAGTTCTTCCAGTAATAAGTTGAACACAATGTGATGGCTAGAAATACCCTGAAGTAAGAAGTCTCCACTTCTCACCAGTTCTTTTTAAATTGTTTACCTTATTCAGGATGGATTTAGAGGTTTAAGTTTAGCTTATACAAATGACATTGTGGTTGTACTCAAATGGTAAAAAAGTGTTTTTTTTTCTTTTACAAGATCAACAAGGTCACGGCATGGTAACTCTGCTGTAACTCATGTGATTGGTGGATTAGGGAACACTATTTGTACTACTCGCTGGTTCGAGTACAATTGCATTTGGGAAAACCTGTTTAAATTTGTGCTTTGAAGACAACCGTAGTTATTTGTTGAGAAGTTGTTGTGTGAGGATGGCCATTATTTCCACCCTACAATGATGGGCTGCAGGCTTTGTGCATGGTTGAAATGGACATCTCTCACTCCGATAGCCTAGTGCATGTTTTCAAACAGGCCTGCAACTACACCATGCCTGGAATGCTGCCATGAATGTTGCCCCACTGTAGTCCTCATCATAATCTTCTCAGAGCTAGGACCTGGGCTATTCTTTTCCCTTGACCAGACTGCGTATGACCACTGCCCAAAGGCTCACCACATGCATTTCTGCATTGGCTATCATTGATCAGTGATAGCATTTGAGCTGGTGCCTGCAGATCAACTTGCAATTTTTAACTGATTTAAAGAGAAGCACAAAGGCACAATGTGCTCACGGTGAATGGAGGCAGGAATGGTTACACCATCTTCTGCTGATGATGTGGAATGAGCGATATCATAAGAGGAATTAGGTAGGACCACAGAATCATCTTCAATATCACTGTTCCATCTCTGGCCAAGGACACTGTGCCAGTAATTCAAAAATAATACTCTGTCATCCAGTTAGGTGAACCATTTAACTCATGCTTGCCCTTCACTGTCTACTCAGTTGTTCTGTGTTGTCTACTTATGGAATGGAGAGTGAGTTCTTTTAGCGTTTTCTTGTGCGTTTTATAGTTTGTCTCTATTTCCTGAACAGCTGGCAAGGTGTGGAATGTACAAGGGTTGAATACATGTCTTGGAGCAGTGCTATGTGAGAAGGCAAGTTTTGTACAAGCTGATGGTAGGAGTTCTGACTAATGGGTCTTGATAGGTGATTGCAAGGAACAATGTGAGAGGATGTTGGTGGATGGAATTTAATGGTGCATTCATTTATCTGTACAACACAAAGGTCTTAAACTTCCACTGGTGCTCACCTTCATTGGTGACATTAGCCTGGAAAACCTCATCATATCTGCAGAGAGAAGATCTCTCTAACTTCCTCCACCATTGTCAACCAAGATGCAAAACTCTTTGTCCTTGTTCTCTATTCAAGCATCAGTGACAAGATTTTCCACCATTAGCTATAGGCATAGAGCACTTCCCTTTTAAGAGAGGCGGGGTGGCTTCAATCAACATTTTTTAGGTTTCAGCTTGTACCAGACACCCATGAAGCTGGGTCCTATGTATGTGTAGCAGCACAGTGTGAATAGTATTGCATAGAAAATCAGATGACTGCGAGCTGGAATCACCAGTTTGCTCTATATCTTGCATTGATTCCATGGAACAAGGATTACTTTGCTATTATGATCCCAGTGCATGTTTCTAGATTTGGGAAAATTTGGGGGAAGTGGTCCATGGACAGTGGCTCATTGATGAATTACTTGAGAGTCAACAAATTCAATGACATTTCCTCCCAAGTTTCAGGATCCAGTATTTTATGAACGATCAATATTTTATGGATTAGTCGGAGTGCTGGAAAGTTTGTCTTCAGGCTGAGCACATGTACAGGCGCCCACATGTACAGAATTTACTGTCTGTCATACCTGCAGTACAGATAGAGTCACTGAGGAAAGTCAGAGCACGTACTGCTGAAAGTAGCAATTCATTGGATATAGTCAATGATGAACCTATGGTTCAGGGGACAGAGGCATCACCTCTATGCACGAACTCTCCACGTTTCAGTAGTGGTGTGAACATGAAACAGAGACACATGTTTACTGCAAATGCTGGAATATGAAGAACACATAAAATTGCTCAGGCAGCATCTATGGAGGGAAATGGACAGTTGATATTTCGGGCCAAGACCATTCATTTGGACTGTGAACATGAAACCCACATTCAGTAAAATGCGTTTATTGCTGTGTATCATTTGCTTTGCTGCTAGTTTTCAGCAAAACTAGTTAAAAGAAATGCTTATAATATTGCCATTCCAATACATCTGTATATTTGTTCCTGAGATCTTACTTTGTCAGCAGCTGTCAGTCTCGTCCACGGCTTGTCGGCACGTCTGTCATAGTCCTGGGCTTCAGCGACCTCCACATAGTCACTGAAACGGATAAGGATTTTTCTCTCCCTCAACTCCTCCACAGTAGGCCTCTGGCTAAGCTAGAAATAAAAAACAAAATTGATATTATAGATTGAAAAGAAAAGATTAAATTTAGTCATCTGCTTGTAATCTTTTTGAATACCTTGTAGAAGGTAGGTCATTTAAGTACATGTGAGTTCCATTTATCACATAAGTATAGGCTTAGCTCTGTAGGTAACTTTACTCACCAGTAAGAACTCTGAATATTGCCTATGTTTACTGTTCTGCCGCTAGAGGCACTGTTTGTTTTGTACAAACAACACTTCCTGCTCGTAAACTTTTTTTTACATCATTTCCTGCACAGGGTAATTTGGATTTTGACTTGGGGCAAACACAGTAGAACAACATCCATCTGCATTCACTCTTTATTTGCCCTTGAAACAGCAATATTTGTGAGTCTTAAGCTTTCTTAATATTGGTAAATAGTTCATCACTTTAAGCTATCATTGTGCCATAAATTCGCTCTGGTCCATGGCATAAATATAGACTATTGCATGTGTGTATTATCATCAGCATTTAATGCTGATAGTGAGAAAAATCAATAATATTAATACATTCATGTGCACGATGATCTGTATTGAATCTAATAAGTGTTTTACTTATCTTTTTGTAGTTTTTCATTTAAAAACTCTGAAGAAAGCTTCCAGCTTAGGTGATTTTTGAGAAGATGTTCAACTCCCTTTCTAGCTTTGTACACAACGTACTGCGTGGGCTGTTGAATGAAAAGTTAACTTGTCTTCTTAACCTCCTCTGCTCCAGAGAGAACAGATCTACCCTGTCCAGTCTCTCCTCATAACTGAAATGCTCCATCCCAGGCAACATTCCAGTGAATTTCCTCTACACTCTCTCCAGTGTTATAACATATGTAATCAGTGCTTCATCAACAGTAGCACAAATTTACAAGGGTTTCCCAGTACAGAATCAATCTAGCATATAAAGCTGATGTAATTACTAAATATGCAGAGACAGAAGAAACTACTTTTGCAGTTCATAAGAATGAACATGTGTATGTACACTAAACTTATGAATTTGGTAACAAAATGGGGACTCGTTCCTGAGTAGAGACCATAACTTGGGTGTTCGTTACCTGGGGACGCCTTCATAGTTTTCATCTTCTTACCTCGGAAGGATGCCTTAGGATATTATGTAGGTGCTACATAAAAGTAAGTTATTTTACATTTTGCTTTTTTTGTTTGGCATTCAGTTGAAGGGTGGCAATAATTTGCCCATCTCACACCAAAAGAAGAGGGGTTACTTCTGGTGCTAAGTTTTGTATTGAGTAATCTCAGTGAACTATGACTGTGCAATGATCCTTAGCTCATACAGGTATTCATATTGATTGAAATCATGCTACAAATACTCAGCTTTCCTAACACTATTTCTCACTCTACATAAGCTACCTGACCTGCTGAATATTACCAGCATTTTCTGTCTTTATTAAATCACAATTTAGTTTGTGTTTAAGTTTCTACAATGTATTATTTTCCTGAGCACTGTGCTTTGCCTATTTTTGCTTGTTCAGGCAATCAAGCAATCTCATTTAATCTTCCTGGTGTGATCTCCTCAACAATTATATTTCTTGGATGGATAAGCATTGCTGCATGTAGATCTTTCACTCACTTTCACCTTTACTGTAAAAATATTAAGTATTATAGTTGGTAGAACAACCAAATTTCAGAGATGGTTTAGCATCTGATTAAATAGATTATATTTCTAGATCTCTTTCCAGAAATATTTCCATATTTCAGTTTTCTGATTAGAATAGATCACACAATTCATTTCATATATTTATAGCTATTGGCTGTAATTTTTTGCTAAGTACTGACATGGTGGGCTTCAGGGGGGTATAATAAAACCACTATATTGATACTGTAGAAAAACCTCTTCTCAAATGAATGTGAGAATGTATAGGTCCAGAAGGTATCTTTGCTCACTGAATGAAAAGTGATTGGACTTTCCAAGCAGTTATTGCCAGCATGAAACACCATTATTAGAGATCATGAGCAATTACAATTTTACATACACTAAAATCAGCAAGTTTTGAAACCACAAAGTAACTTAATTGCTTTTGTTATCAGAAATTTTGAACTCCTTATCAATGTTTTTGAATCATTAACAATACCATCCACATCTGGGTAGTCTATTCCTTGTGTCCTTGTATGCAATACCAAGTATGTTTAAAATTTGCATTCATTTATGTGTTCTTCAGATGATGTCAGCAATCCTGGTGAAGTCTGTGTAAAAGCAAAATTCATGGTACGGATAGGGGAGAGTGGAATTGTGTGTGAAGGTGGGAGGTGGGGTTGGAGTGAAAATGGTGCAAGGATTGTAATGTCTTGTTAACCCTTGTCCCTTGAGTAAAATACAAGCAGCCAACAAATTTCCACTGTTTGCTTTTTAACCTAATAGCACCCAGACAACACTCATTGGTGAGTGAGTGATTGGCACCAACTGAAGTAAATCTGTATTAGAACATAGAACGGTACTCTTGAGTATTTAATATTTCAGTAATATTTTAGTAATATTGTAAATATATTGTTTGATTAAGTATTACTATTTTGTTCAATTACTTCATTTTGGGTTACAAGTAAAAGCACGTAGAAGTTATGCGTTATTATGCCACCACATCATGAAAGCATGCCTCATAAAAGAAAAACACAGAGCTAAACGTTTTTCCCAGCTCTGTTTTCTTTCAATTAGTATTATGTCGTGAAGTTTCAAAACATAACAGTGGCAATGAGTAAGTTTTAAAATGAACTCCAGATGACGCACAACCTGTTGAAGCATTCTGAGATGTTCAACTTAAGAAAAAAGTAAAGCAAAACACTTGAATTTAAAAAATGTAGCAAGATGACAAGTGCAGCATGTTTTTTTTTCTTCAGAAGGAGAAAGATGGTCGAGTTTAAAAAAAAGGCAGAAAATGGATGAGTTCACAGATTCATAAGCAGTGAGCACCAGTTGATAATAATCATAAATTAAAAAAAGAACAGAAATGGCTGGCTATGTTGGAAAGGTAGACACATTCAAATGCACGATTGATAACTGGCTGATGCATCCAGATGTGTCGAGAAGTACATTGAAGCAAATTAAGTGGCCAATGAGAAACAAGTGCCAGTTTTGCTAAGTGTAATTTGTGGAAGAGCATACAGTTTGACTGCTCCAACCAAGCTAGCTGAAATGAGCTTTGCTGAAAACATAAAAGTAATGCAGGATCATTTAGAAACAAAGCCATTGTTGATTGCAGAATGCTTTAGGTTTCATAAATGGAATCCAAAGGCAGGGATGTCCATTTCAGCTTATATAGCGGACTTGAAGAAATTGCCTGAGCACTGTCAGTTCAGTGATGGGCTTAATGATGCACTGAGAGATCATTTAGTTTGTGGAATCTTATAAGAAAGTTTTAAAAAATGGCCTCTAGCTGAAGCGCAGCCCTCATTTGAAATTTGAACAGTTGAAATTGCTGTATCAATGGAAACAGCAGACAAAGACACAATTGAGTTGCAGTCAGGAATGAAAGTGAGCTTCAACAAACTTGCAACATCCAAACAGAAACCTGCCTAGCTGACAAGTTGTGTTACCACTGTGGCAAGGACTTACATACTCTTGATTAAGGCAGGTTTAAAGGTGAATTCTGGAGAAAATGCAACATACAAACAGCACGTTGGGCAGCCAAAAGTAAATGGACTGCACAGAGAATAGAAAAAGATAAAAAGTAAAGTTTCAGTTTACACCAGAAGTGAACGGCCAGTTGGCCAATTAACTAAAAGGGAATTGGACACCAGCTTGGCTGTTTCAGTCATTCCAGAAGTTGAGTTTGAATGACATTTCAAAGATACTGAACTGAATCCTGCGGACATCCAGCTAATAATTTATATAGGAACAAAGTTAACTCTTGCGGGAATGACATTTGTAATAGTGAAATACAATGACCAACAACTCACACTGGTTGTATATTGTGAAAATCAGGAAGCATTGTTGGGCTGTGATTGGCAGAAACAATTACAACTTGATTGGAGATCCAACCACAATTTGCATGCCAAATCCCCTGCATTAGTCAACAGTAAGCAAATTAAGGAAGGTATTGGATGATGTCACAGCTGTGTTCAAGGAAGGCGTCGGAAAACTAACATATCAAGGGAAAATAGTGTTCAGTGAAAATGCCACACCCATGGCTTACAGAGCCCATTAGGATCCTTATACCATATGTGATAAATTCGTTGACAACCTAGATCATGTGGCATCTGAAGGAATTCTTTTCAAGGTTGACTGAAGCCCATGGGAAACACCACAGGTCTCAGTAACCAACAAATATTTGTCTGTTGGGATCTGTGGTGACTTTAAGGTAACGGGTTAAAAAGAACCAGTAGAAATGAAGTCTGAGTCTTCCGTTATAAACTCTATTTTATTAATAACTACGTGATAAAGTAATATAAAACAAGATAAGGCAAAACAGGTTAGCAAAGTATATGCATATATATAAGTGAGTAAGTAAAGTTCCCAAGCTTCTCCACAGTCTTACGGTGGTATGGTAAGTAGTCAATTCAGTTCTGGAATTTGATTTGAGTAGAGTTGGAGAGAGAGAGAGAGAGAGTTGTTTTGTCTTCCCAGTGCCAATGCCGATAAATCCTCCACATCGTCCTCCTGGTCAAATCTTCTGAACTTACAGTCACCGACTGTGACCACAAAAAGAGGATGCCGTTTTCACGTGGTACCGCTATCAACCCAGGCAAGGGTTAAACACACCGATAGCATTCCACTGGTCAGCCCTTTTGTCCACACTGTGAGAAAAAAACCCACCTTTTTCATGGGCACACAAAGCTCAACCAGTGTCTTTCTTGGTGTCTGGCATGACTGATTACAAAGCCAACTGACCTTGTATATACCTCACAAGTGCTGAACATGAACTGTCCATCACATAGTTCTGTCTTTCAGTTTCCAAAGCAACTCACAGACTTTTTGCTGCTCTCCCTCTCCCTGTAATAGCACACTTGCTGTTCGCTCCCTCTCTCTCTTTTTAAAGGAACAGTCCACTTAGAATAATCCTTCAGATCTCGCCACACTATCAGCCCAATACTGAAAGTAGATCAATACCCTCCGCCCAGGAAAGAGGATATCTTTGCAAACCTTTCTGGAGGGAAACACTTCAGCAAAGTTGACTTAGCTGAGGCCTACCTACAGATGGAAATAAAAGACAAAAGCAAAGAATTTCTCACCATAAATACTATAATAGGCTTATTTTTGGAGCAGCATCTGCACCTGCAGTCTGGCAGAAAGCAATGGATCAAGTGCTGGAAAGCTGCCCAGGCACTCAATATTACCTGGCTAACATCATTGTTACTCATGAGGATAACAAGGAACACCTCCAAATTTCAAGGCAGTGTTAAAAAGATTAGAAGATTATGGGCTTAGAGCACGATACAGTAAGTGTGAACCCTTTATAATCAAACATCACTTACTGTGGTCACACTATTGACGCACAAGATTTACACAGGTCCATTGAAAAAATTCAAGCAGTGGTGGAAACAGTTTACCCTCATTACTGATTATCAACCACTGGTGTTCATTTTCAATCCACAGAAGGATGTTCCATTATCAGCAGCAGCACAAATGCTGAGATGAGTTCTGTTTTGTTGAGGACAAAATTACAAGATTGAATTCGAGAGGATGACTAATCATGGAAATGCAGATGGATGGTCCCATTTACCCTTAGAAAAAGAAATACTTAAAGAGGAAATACACCTCTATGTATTTTTCCTTATGCAAATCAAAAGTCTGCCTATTGAAAGGAAACTAGAAAAGACCCCATACTTTCTCAGGTCTACATGGCAATTCAAAATGGCTGGAATGTGCAACAGAAATTCCAGTTTCCTCCCAGTTTTACCATTGCTGGGATGTACTTTCCTTTGACAGAGATTGCCTTCTGTGGGGATTTGAGAGTTATTGTCCTATCGAAGCTGAGAGCTAAAGTGTTGGAGGACTACAGTGCATGTCAGTCATCACGGCATGGTCAAAATGAAAGTGCTGGTTTGAAGCGTTGTCTGGTGGCCTGATTAAACAGGTTACCATACACTGCATGGGATGCCAATATGTCTAGAAGAAAGGTGTCAATAGTTGTCAGACCCACTTCCTGCAGTCCCAGAGTCAACTCCTACAATCATGACTGACAAACCCCTAAAACCTGAGATTGTTTCAAGTCTGCCAAGCAGAGTGAACTCCCTTCTCAGGAAAGATGTTATCTCACAAGAGTGAAAAATCCTCCATAGCGATTACATTTAGGTCTGAATGGACCTTAGAAAAAGAAATACTTAAAGAGGAAATACTCCTCTATGTATTTTTCTTAATGCAAATCAAAAGTCTGCCTATCGAAAGGAAACTAGAAAAGACCCCATACTTTCGCAGGTCTACATGGCAATTCAAAATGGCTGGAATGTGCAACAGAAATTCCAGTTTCCTCCCAGTTTTACCATTAAACCCTAATTTAAAATTTACTATAAAATTTATTATAGCAAACATATTGTTTAATTAGTTTTATTAATTAAATATAGTAAATATATTGTTTAATTTAATTAAGTACCACAGAGCTGTGTACTTAGCCCTGTTTTACTCACTTTATACTTACGATCCTTGCATCAGAGCTACTTTCTGCTGTAACCACAAATCAACATTTCACAAACTTTGCTTCTGATTGACACTCACCTTTGCCTACATACAATTTATCTCTCACTCTATCTTTCCTGAACCTTGCCACTTCTGAGGATATCCCACTGAAAGCTATTGGTTCCCCAATGATTATACTTAAGTCAGCTGTTTCCTTTATTCCATTCACTTGCTTTATCTACCTCCATTACATCTCTTCTGAAGTTGCTATTTTACAGACAATGCTTCAATATGGCTTCTTTTTGCTTCAATTATGATTCCTTTAACGCAGGAGCTGAATTACATCCATTTTATTCCCAGATTTCAATCCTTCCTCTTCTTTCTAGAACCATAGAAATGTTGTGTTTTCTGTTGTTAACTGCCTTTCCAAGCCTCACCATATTGAAGGAATTATCCTTCATGAATCCTGATGCCTAGAATGCTTGATTACTACCAAGCATATCTCTCTATACTTCCCCATTTAGTATTCTGGAGGGACTACTTCTCCCAACAGCTGGTACAATCTTCACTCATACTCAATATGTGCTTCCCTATCCACTACCATTCCCTACAGAAGATACTCTTTCACTTCCTTGCTTGTAGCCTAAGGATTCAAACACTTCTTTCCAGGTGAGGTAGTAATATTTAGTTATGTTCAGTTTATAACAGTATACTTGCTGATCACGGCATTGGGGAGGTCAAATTCCATATTGGTGCTGTTTGCTGAACATCTCCACAAGAGTGACCAAGAGCTTAGCAGTTTAAACACTTGTCATATTGTGAGATCCCTCCACAGCCTCATGTATTGTCCTATTGAAATAAAAATGGAAAATGCTTGAATCACTTCAGTGGGTCAGGTAGCATCTATATGTAGGGAAACAGTTTGTATTTAAGGTTAGAATCCTTTGTCAGAAATGAAGAGAGACAAAAATCACATTTCCCAATCTGATCAAAGGTCTCTGACCTGAACCTTAAGTTCTTCTGGGTGAAGACGGCAGGTTAGATAAACAAGGAGCATCTGTGCTCAAGATATGTAGGTGAGACTTTTACTTATTTGTGATGAACCACTGTAAAAAAAAGAATCCATCTGGCAGAAGGAAGATTTCACAGAGCCAGAAACAAACTGCTGGAGGAATTCAGCAGGTCAGGCAGCAACTGTGGAGAGAAATGGACAATCATCATTTTGGGTTGAGAAGCTTCACCTGCCTTGAGCCAAAATGTCAACTGTTTGTTTCCCTTCACAGATGTTGCCTGACCCATTGAGTTCCTTTAGTCCATATTCCAGCATCTGCTGTCTCTTGCGTTTCCCTAGGATTTCATGGAGATGACTGTTAAGCACCAACACCGCTGCCTGACCTGCTGAGTGTTTCTGTCATTTTCTGCTTATATCTTAGATTGCCAGTTTGAGGAACACCAGTCCATCTTTTGATGAGGGATATTTCACTGAGTGCTGGTTTCTAGAATTTCACCTCATGCTCATACCATACCTTCGTAACTCACCCACTCAATATGTAACCATCTCTAATTTAATTAGATTAAATAACTGAACTGAAATTACAGAAGTCTAGCAGTTCAATATTGTTACTTAAAGATGAATACTGAAAGCAAAGGATGAATATAGAAATAAAATTAAGGCTTTAGCCAGTTTTGCTGAGTGAAAAGTCACTCATTGTGTTGTGAAGTTCACTGCCTGTGAATGTCTCATTCCTTCAGTACCAATGGATACAAATTAAATTGTTGCGACTTACCTTCCGTGTAAGCCGTCTTTTAATTTCTCGCTTTTCCTCTTCTTCCTCTTGTTCATTTCTTGCTATAGAGAGAAATCAGTAAGTTGCCTTCATCATGTGCCAAACACTATTGCCTGATTTACAGTAGGTATGATGTGTGGGCTAAACAGAAATCAAACTGCTATTTCATCCTTTGCAGTATTAACCATCTGGCAACATACTCAAATCCTCTGGGTCTCTGCTGCTTTACTAATGACCTGTTCATTATAAACTGAGAGCGTGGATGGTGGCTGCTGAGTGCACAAAGTCCACCTTCTTAAATAATGGCAGTCCTTTCATGAGTGCATATAAATTAGACACTGGCTAAAAAGTGGCAGATAAATTTTGCAAAACAGAGGAAGCCTAAACATCTATGACTTATGTTCAACAGGTTTATTTACTACACCCAGTACTCCCAACATAGCCCCCTGCTTTACTGAACACTTCTGCTCCTCCATCATGGCTCTCTTGAGCACCCGGTCACTAGCCATATTAATTCCACTTCCCATTCCCACACTGAAATGGTTATACTCTGTCTTCCCCACTGCTAACATGAAGCTAAATGCAAATCTGAGTAGTGGCTTCTTATATTCCACTTGGGTAGTCTTCAATTCAACAGCATGAACACTGATTTCTCCAACTTTTGGTGAACTGCTCCACCTTTGTCTATTTTTCTTTCCTCTTTTTCTACCCTGTTCCTCCTATACCCAACTTCTACCCCTTATCACCCTGTTTCTTACTCACTCCACCAGTACATCACCCTCATTCTCCTCCGAGTGGTTTCCCTCCTCACACTGTTCGCATCCGCCCAACCCACCTCCCTTATTTGCTTCCATGCTCCACTTTTCTCTCCCATCAGATTCTATTATTTGTAGTCGTTTGTCACCTCCTCCTTTCAGCTTCCAGCTTCTATAACTTCTCCATCTGATTTTCACCCCTGTGAATCTACCTATATGCCAGCTCTTGGCCATCCTTTTCCTTTACCATCTTATATTGGTTATCAACCCTCTATCTTTCAGTCCAGGTGAAAAGTCTCCACCCAAAATGTCGATTGTCCATTTCCCTCCACAGATGCTGCCTGAGATGTTGAGTTCCTCCAGCATTTTGTTGCACCAGATTCCAGCACTGCAGTCTCTTCACTCCCATTGATCAATATACCTGAGGGTCACTTTGACTGTTTACTTCGCAGGATTAGTCAGACAAATGCTGGAACAAGTCAGAAGCCCCACAAACCCTTTCCAACTGAAATGAACTCAACATTTGCCTGAATGAGAGAAACTCCAATAACACACAAAAAGCTCAGCACATCCAAAGAAAAGTGGTGAGGCTAATGGCTGTCATCCAGAATCACTACCGCCACAAGCACACCATGGATGAAGTGACTACCAGCTAGAAATTGCTTTGCTTATCACTACCTTGAGTGACTAAAAGAAACTTCTTTTCCCTTTAAAACTTCTTAATGACCACCTCTGGGAAATATTTCCTCTACTAGTAACGCATCACCAACAAGGAAAACTCTCACCTACATTTCCCTTGCACACATACTTCCTATTTATCTAGATTGTCATCCTCTTTCAGATTTTCCATCTGCACCATGTCATTAGGGTTTGAAGGCCTCAGTCTTTCAATGACTGACTGGCTTATATCTCAACATGTTATTGTTTTGCTCAATAATAAATGTGGCAAAAGTCAAAGTCAATTTATTATCTACATTGAGATTCACTAAGCGACAGCTTCATTCCAGTGGTGGTACAAAACTTCTTGCTTCCCTTTCATTAGAATGTGCTGACTTGAGCTTCACAAACTGAACTTGAGGAAGCAAAATGGGTGAAGAACTGAAAGGTTGTGGCTTAGTCATAGGTGATGCCTCTTAGATGAGTTGCTTATTCATTGCCTTAATCACGGAGAATGGAAAACTATTCAAAGAAAACAGGATATCTTCTTTCTGATATCATGGTCTTCAAGTTAACATGCAAACCTCAGAGTTCTTTGGAAATCCTTGGCTGCAAACTCAGTCATTATTCATCTTACTGTTTCTTGATGCTTCTTAGAAGATTCTCAAAATGTAAAACTTTTACCAATACTGCCCATGTTACCTTTTTGCCCATTTTCTCCCTTCATTGTATGAGTAGCTATCTACACCAAGCAAGTAACGCAGCATGGGACAGCTTCGTCACACCTTTTCAGAAATCAAGAAGACACTGAAAATCTGAAATAAAAATAGAATGCTTGAAACACTCAGCAGGTCAGGCAGCAAATCTGGAGATAAAAAAAAACAGCTAGGCTAATATTTCTGGTGATGGACTTTCGTCAAAATTGAAGAAGTTAGAAATCACACATTTTTTAGTTTGCAGGTTATAGAGACAACAAAATAGATCTTCATAATAGGTTGGGGACAGAAAGGGTTGATAGATTAAAAATAGTGGTGCCATTTGTCAGAGGACACCTCTTAAACTCTTCTTGATATCTACCTTTTTCTTTAACCTAAAACATCAGACTTGCTTCCCTCTCTGCAGATACTGCCTGACCTGTTGGTTGAGTAAGCATTATTGGTTTTTAATTGACTTTGATCTTTCTTCAATTGACATGCACACATTTTCTGTTTTCTGAGCTTCCTTGGGTGCTCCGGTTTCCTCTCCCACTTCAAAGACAAAGACATGCAGGTTAGGAGGTAAATTGGCCCTGGTGTGTAGGTGAGAGTTAGAGTCTTTGGGGGAGGAGAAAATGAGCTGAGTGTAGGAAGAATAAAATGGGAGTAGTGTCAAGTGTTTGATGGTCAGTGCAGACAAGATGGGCAGAAGTGCCTGGTTCTACGCTATATGACTCTTTTTCCTAAAATGAGGAAGTGGTTGCATTTCAGGAGTATAATGACCAGTCTGATTCCTCCACCTCCATTCCAGGTCACTAAAGTGAATTGCAGCATCATGTAAAGGCATTGCTGAAGTCAGTCAACTCAACTTAGATGATTTATTCAACTGCTTTCTATGGTGGAGTAAGGACAGAGCAATGAGCTGTTGTCGGCCAAAAGCATTCAATTTAGTAAAGATGCGGAGAAAGCTTTCTCTCAGTTGTCTGTCTGTCTTGGGAAGCTCTTCATATAGTTGTCCATCAGTTATAACCAACTGCCTGAGTATGATTAGCTGGGCATTTTAAGAGATTGACCCAGCTATACTTAATATTTGTTCATATGATATGATGCCACTGGCAATTTTGTCCAGCCCTAAATGAGCAAGAGGTCAAGAGATGTTTGTGGTGGGATTCAAACCAATGTCCCTGATCAATGGTACAAGCCCTAGATGCTGATGTAGTGTCTTAACCACCATGCTGTCATATCTAAGTTGGTATCCAACAACTGATGGCACGATTATTAGGGGGAAAACATTTGTTAATCAGTTAGCTGTCACTAGATTCTCAGGTGCACTTATGGTCCATTCCTTCAACAAATAAATACTTTGAAGATAATTAATTAAGAATAAACAGCTAAGAGTTGTGCCTAACATGCATGTCAAGTGAGGAAAGATCAGTCTTCTTTATGAGTGTTACAATGCCTGCTTCACTCTTCTCCCATCCCCATTTCACGTTTTTAGAAACAACATGATTTTCTCTTTATTTAATTATGAACAGTAAACAGACAACCGGTGGGAGCATCCCTTTACCCACTCAATCATGGCTTATTTTTTACCCAATCCAATTATTCCATCTCCTCCCCATAACCCATAACTATTCAAGAATATATTAGTACCTGTGTTAAGTACACACAAAGATGTGTCTTGACAGCCCTAGGTGGCAATGAATTCCATTGATTCTCTACCCTCTGGCTGAAGAAATTCTTATCTCAGTTTTAAATGGATCCAATGGGATCCCATTACCAAGCAAATCTTTCCCTTCCCTCTTCTTTCTGCTTTCCGCAGGGATTGCTCCCTACGCAACTCCCTTGTCCACTCGTCCCCCCCATCCCTTCCCACCGATCTCCCTCCTGGCACTTATCCTTGTAAGTGGAACAAGTGCTACACCTGCCCTTACACTTCCTCCCTCACCACCATTCAGGGCCCCAGACAGTCCTTCCAGGTGAGGTGACACTTCACCTGTGAGTCGTCTGGTGTGATATACTGCATCCGGTGCTCCTGGTGCGGCCTTTTATATATTGGTGAGACCCGACGCAGACTGGGAGACCATTTCACTGAACACCTACGCTCGGTCCGCCAGAGAAAGCAGGATCTCCCAGTGGCCACACATTTTAATTCCACGTCCTATTCCCATTCTGATATGTCTTTCCATGGCCTCCTCTACTGTCAAAATGAATCCAAACTCAGGATGGAGGTACAACACCTTATATACTGGCTTGGTAGCCTTCAACCTGATGACATGAACATTGACTTCTCTAACTTCCGTTAATGCCCCTCCTCTCCTTCTTACCCCATCCCTGACATATTTAGTTGTTTGCCTGTTCTCCATCTCCGTCTGGTGCTTCCCCCCTCCCCCTTTCTTTCTCCCGAGGCCTCCCGTCCCATGATCCTTTCCCTTCTCCAGCCCTGCATCACTTTCGCCAATCAACTTTCCAGCTCTTAGCTTCAACCCACCCCCTCCGGTCTTCTCCTATCATTTCGCATTTCCCCCTCCCCCCACTACTTTCAAACCTCTTAGTATCTTTCCTTTCAATTAGCCCTGACGAAGGGTCTCGGCTCAAAACATTGACAGTGCTTCTCCTTACAGATGCTGCCTGGCCTGCTGTGTTCCACCAGCATTTTGTGTGTGTTGTTTAAACACTCCTCATATCTGATTCAATTCATTCCTAGGATCATTCATGTGAACCTCCTCTGGACTCTCTCTGGGGCTAGCACATCCTACCTTAGATACAAGGCCCAAAGTTACTCACAAGACTGAGCTCCTTCAGCTCCTCAGAGGTTTGAGAATACTGCATGGAATACCAGTTCCGGATGTGATTTTGCAGTGTTTATTCCTGCACAGGTCCTTTATTCACACTTTTGCATTATGGAATAAAAATGGTGGACATCAGGACATAAGGTACGAGTAGATCCAGCAAAGAAAAAGAACTTTGAAACACCTTCAAGCTACAATTGACTAGTGAAAAATGAAGTGAAAAGCAAAGCCTATCTACATTTCTGCTGTGGTGCCCTGACGAAACTTACAGTATAATAAAGCTGTGGCAGCACTTACGTTTCAGGATGTTCCTTTGTTCCAGTTCCTCTGCAGTTGGCCTCTGGCTTAATCGCCTGTGAAAGAAGATCAGGATCAGTGTCTGCCCCTGTCACTTCACTGCAGGGTAACATGTTAGAACACTGTCATTATTCCCCACTGAAACTGGTGTGAATGCAAGTGTCTACTCAAACCACTCCTGCCCAGCCCAAAGAAAGTAGGCATTCATTTCATACTGTTTTCATTAAAATCAGATTCACTGATTACCATTGAAGCCTTTACATCCAAACCAAATTTGAAATGCGTGAAATAACAATGTTTAGTGTTGAAATATAGAATTTAAAATGTAGAACAGTGCAGGGCTGGAACAGATGACATTGTGCCAAACTAATGAAGCTTAAATGCCACCGTCATATCTGTCTACACCACCACTGCAAGCAGTGCTTTCCAGGCACCCACCACTCTGTGTAAAATACATGCTCACACATCTCCTTTGAACTTTCCCTCTCTCACCTCAAATGCATCATGTCAAGTATTAGATATTAGACATTTTAACCAGAGGAAAAAGATATAAGAACATAAGAAATAGGAGCAGAAGTAGGCTGCTCTGCCATTCAATAAGATCATGGCTGATCTGACCATGGACTCAGCTCCACCTCCCTGCCTTTTCCCCATAATCCTTAATAGCCCTACTTTGCAAAAATCTATCCAACCCCGTCTTAAATATTTTTACTCAGGTAGCCTCCTCAGCTTCATTGGGCAGAGATTCCACAGGTTCACCATTCTCTGGAAAAAGTGGTTTCTCCTCATCTCCGTACTAAACCTACTCCTCCGAATCTTGAGGCTATGTCCCCTAGTTCTAGTATCTGCTCTATCTAGGTCTCTCATAATTTTATAAACTTCTATTAGTCGGCCTCCATAGCTCCAGAAAAAACAATTCAAATTTACTCAACCTTTTCATATAGCACATACGCTCTAATCCTGGTAAAGCTTTGTTGAACCTTGTTCAGAGAATACTTAAAACAGTCTACCAAACTGTAGAGGTTATAACTACTTTCAAGTTTCTTAGCTACTCTGTAACTGCACGTTCAATTAATAAACACAAAGTACACTGCAGATGCTGTGGTCAAATCAAGACGTACAAAAAAGCTGGATGAACTCAGCAGGTCGGGCAGCATCCGTTGAAAGGAGCAGTCAACGTTTTGGGTCCAGACCCTTCGACAGGACTAAAGAAGGAGGGGGCAGGGGCAGGGGCCCAATAAAGAAGGTGGGGGGGAGGGTGGAAAACAAATCAGAAGTAAGATAAAGGGGTGGGGGATGGGGGAAGGGAGAGGGAGGGAGGTCCATACATGGCCTCCTCTACTGCCATGGTGAGGCCAAACTTCGGTTGGAGGAACAACATCTCATATACCGTCTGGGTAGTCTCCAGCCCCTTGGTATGAACATCAAGTTCTCCAACTTCCGGTAATTCCCTCCCTCTCCCTTCCTCTATCACACTTCCACTCTGTCTCCTCTTCTAGCTGCCTATCACCTCTCATGACTCTGCCTTCTTCTACTACCCATAGTGCGTTTCCCTTAGATTCCTTCTTCACCTCTCCTGCCTATCCCCTCCCTGCTTCCCCTCCCCCACCCCTTAATCCTTCCTCTGATTGGTTTTCCACCCTCCCCCCACCTTCTTTATAGGGGCCCTGCCCCCTCCTTCTTTAGTCCTGACCAAGGGTCTTGACCTGAAACACTGACTGCTCCTTTCAACGGATGCTGCCTGACCTGCTGAGTTCATCCAGCTTTTTTGTACGTCATATTCAATTAATTACTTGACATCCTGCAAAAACTACTGCAGGTGCTGAAAAGTGGAAATAAAATGGACTAGCTTGGAAATGACGAACAGGTCAGAAGATCAAGAAGCAATGGTAAGACAGTTTTGAGTGTCCAGGATGCTGAAGCGCTGATTGTTTCTCTCTCCACAGACACTGGTACTTGCTGCTTTTGCATCTCAGATCCTGCCCAAGCTGGAAGAGGCAGTTGAAGAGGGAAAAAGAGAGTGCATAGCAGGGTTAGGATTAGAGAGAAGCAGATGCAAGGCTGAAAACACAGTTTGGGAAGAAAACAGTGAGGGATTGGGATTAGGGAGCAAAGGATAAGAGAGAAACAATCAGTGGAACTTTTTGGAAATAAATGATGAACGCTTAAAAGTGCTTTATATATAAATGAAAAAAAGTATCTTTACCTAGATAATTATGATCAACAAAAATGTCCATTAATTAGTTAAATATCAGAATAGATTTTGCTCTCAACAATTCTCATCATTTTCTCAGTTAGTCCTTGGGGTTGAGGATGACTTATTTTCATTCTGGTTTTGAGGTGGTGATTGGGCCAATGTGGGTCCCACAGATAGGGCAGGAAGTCAGGTGGGTGGTTTGTGAGCTGCTGTGGGCCTCCTGCTGCTCACACTGATTCATGGACTGGCGTTAATCAGCATCATCCCAGATCCTCCTTCACTGCTTTCACCAGTCAGGGCCAGAGGTTCCAGGAGTCAGTAGGAGAAGAAAAAGCATTTCAAGATGTATATTGTATACATTTCTCTGACATTAGGTTGGACATTTGAATCAGAAATACAAGATCTCATCTTCCACATGGCTGAATCAGGTGTGGATTTCATACATCCAAATATACAATGAACAAGATCTTTACTATGCAAGAACTCGAGAGAAATGCAACACCTGCCACTAAATACGGTATTCTTCAGCCCTATCAAAGCCTTTGACTCTAGGAATTGGAGAGATTGAGAAACACTGTCTTCAAGTTCAGTTGGACACAGAATTTCAACTCCACCATTAGCAGACAATATAATGGTGGGTGGAGGTTCGGGTAGTATTACAACACAGGGAGACTGCAGAAGGACTTGGACAGGTTGGGAGAGTGATCAAAAAGGTGGCAGATGAAAGACAAAGTAGGGAAGAATGAGGTTTGGTAGGTGTAGATTCCATCCCAATGAACCAAGCAAGACTGTATCATTACCCCATACACTTCTCTGAACATTTGTTCAGTGGGAACTTCCACTCACCTCCAGCAAGCTTCCTTTGAGTCTGGGGCTAATCTTCAGAACTAAGGGGAAATTGTTCAACCTATTGTGATTACACTCCAGAACTAAGGTCATTCAGATCTCAGTTGCTGAACTACCACGTGCAGGTGATGTTTGCATTTGCACATGCTCAGAGGCTGAGACTGAAGATGCTGTTGATTCATTCACTTAATTGTACCAGAGAGTACAGGGTGTGAACAGAGATCCTCAACCTAACCTACCCCCACTGCACTGAACTATTGACACTATCCCTTTGATATCCTGTAAATTAGAGCGCCAAGGGGCACAGTTCTCCAAGGCAATGATCTAGATAAAGGAACTGGTTGCATTGTGGGAAAGTTTGCAGACATGCAATGATAGGTAGAGGGACAGGTTCTGCTCTAGAGGCAGGGAATCTGCAGAAGGACTTGAACAGGTTGGGAGAGTAGGTAGTGAAGTCACAAATGAAATACGTACAGCAAGAGGAAGTGTAAAGTCATACACTTTGGTAGAAGGAATAAAGTTGTAGAGTATTTTCTAAACAGGAAGAGAATTCAGAAATTGGAGGTAGAAAGGGATCTGGGAGTCCAAGTGCAGGAACCCTTTAAGGTTAACTTGCAGGTGGAGCTGGCAGTAAGGAAGGCAAATGCAATGTCAGCATTTGTTTTGAGAGAACAAGAAAATGAAAATAAAGATATACTGCTGAGGATTTATGAAGTGGTGTTCAGACTGCAGTTGAAATATTATGGGGAATTTTGAGCTCCATATCTAAGGAAGGATGTGCAGGCCCTGGAGAGGTTCAAAAAGGAGGTTCGCAGAAATGATCCCAAGAATAAAATGCTTGATGTATGAGGAGCATTTGATGTCCCTGGGCCTGTACTTGATGAAATTCAGAGAGATGTGAGGGGATCACATTGAAACCTACAGAATACTTAAAGGCCTGCATGAAGTGTATGTGTAAAGGGTGTTTCATTACTAGGAGAGCCCAGGACCTGTGGGCACAGCGTCAGAATAAAGGGACAACCCTGTAAAATTGAGAAGTGGAGGAATTTTTTCAGCCACAGACGAATGGGAGGAGGGGTGTTGGAAAAAAGCAACCATTATTGAATGGTAGAACGTACATGGTGGGCTGAATGGCCTAATTCTGCTCCTCCACCTCTCTAGTACCCAACAATTGTGAGCAGGGAAGATGACAGTCCATGTCTTTAAAATGAAAAATCATTAGTGAGCAGCACATGGGTAAAACAGAGCTCTCGCTATTGGTTATATCAATTTTACTCCCAAATTAGGCATGGAAAGCTAAATAAAGAGAAGCTAAGAAATACTGTTTTAGTGGAGAGAGATGAAGACATGAAGGAATTTTGTTGTATTTCTTTAATCAACAACAAAAATACAATTTGAAAGAATTTAACTCAACACTTACAAAAGTTCACTTCAAACATTTTGGCAGTAATTAAGGCCTTCTTTGTCGTTAAATAGGCACTTAAGTAGCAACAGATCAGACCCAACATTTTCTGATGAGATTAATTGGTATCTATGAGCCAATCAGAGCGTATCAAAATTCATGCCATTCACTGTGCTCTGATGAGAAACTCAGCAACCAAATGTTTGATGGGATACTTCTGAAAAGAAAAAGAGGGTGCTTTGGACAGCAGCATCCAGATTTCTGCTTTTGACGTGCACGGTCTTCAGAAGCTGCTGTGATTTCCACATAAGTGTTAATGGGAAAGTCACTCCCCCCCAGTTATTTGTACATCAAGAATCTACTCCTTCATAATCAACTTGAAACCTTCGGTTTATCTTTCCAGGAAGGCTGATAAGTAGATGTTTACTGAGTGTCTTCAGTGGTCTAGAAATTTCAGTGATTCTGATTCTACAGTCAGAGCCAAATGAATGATGCTGAATGTTAGTTAAATAGACTGTCCAGGGACTTCTGGGCAGAGATGTAAGGCCACTTGGCATCTAATACAATACCCCCTTTTGAATATCTAGAAGCCATGTGAAGGTAACAGGTAATTGATTTATTATTGTCACATGTACTGAGGTACTGTGCAAAACTTAATTTTGCAAGCCATTCATACAGGTCATCTCACTACATCAGTACACTGAGGTAATACAAGGGAAAAGCTAAACCAGAATGCAGAATGCAGTGTTACAGTTACAGGGGGAGTATAGTGCTGGCACACTATAAGATGCAAGAGCCATGATGAGCTAGACTGTGAGATAAACAATACCTATGGGCAAGAAATAGTTGTCTCTTCACCCATTTAGTTTTAATGATCATCACCCCTACATATGTGAGAGAAAATAAGTTACAGTTCTATAGGGAAGTAAGGAGGGGCGATGAGAATGATGAGCAACACATACAAAATGCTGGAGGAACTCAGCAGGCCAGGCAGCACCTATGGGGAGAAAAGCACAGTCGATGTTTCGGGCTGAAACCCTTCTTAGATGCTGCCTGGCCTACTGAGTTCCTCCTGCATTTTGTGTGTACTGCTCGGATATCCAGCATTTGCAGATTTCCTCTTGTTTATGATGAGAATGATGGGAATGTTTTGCTAAAGCCCTGATAGACAGCAGATTCCTTTGTTGTGAAAGATAGAAACATGGGCAGCATAGCAGTATAGTGGTTAGCACAATGCTTTCCAGTATCATCAACCCAGGTTCGCTGCCAGCTGCAGCCTGTAAGGAATTTTCCCTGTGACCACATGAGTTTCCAAATACAAACCTGTTTCACTAGGGTTAATTGGCCTAGGGTTAAATTGGGGGTTGCTGGGTGATGTGGCTCGAAGTGCCTACTCTGCACTGTATTTCAATAAACAACAAGTAAAGTCAAAATGCTGGTGGAATGCAGCAGGACAGGCAGCATCTATAGGAAGAAGTACAGTCAACGATTCGGGCTGAGACCCTTCGTCAGGGCTAACTGAAAGAAGAGATAGTAAGAGATTTGAAAGTGGGAGGGGAAGGGGGAGGGGGAGATCCGAAATAATAGGAGAAGACAGGAGGGTGAGGGATGAAGCTAAGAGCTGGGAATTTAATTGGCAAAAGGGATACAAGGCTGGAGAAGGGAGAGGATGATTGGACGGGAGGCCTAGGGAGAAAGAAAGGGGGAGGGAAGCACCAGATGGAGATGTAGAGCAGGAAAGGAGTGATTGTGAGAGAAACAGAGAGAGGAAAAAGAGAGAAAAGAAAAAAAGGGAAAAAACAATAAATAGATAAATAAATAAGGGATGGGGTAAGAAGGGGAGGGGAGCATTAACAGAAGTTAGAGAAATCAATGTTCATGCCATCAGGTTGGAGGCTACCCAGATGGAATATAAGGTGTTGTTTCTCCAACCTGAGTGTGGCTTCATCTTGACAGTAGAGGAGGCCATGGATAGACATATCAGAATGGGAATGGGATGTGGAATTAAAGGGTGTGGGAGATCCTGCTTTCTCTTGTGGACAGAACGTAGGTGTTCAGTGAAACGGTCTCCCAGTCTGCGTCGGGTCTCACCAATATATAGAAGTCTGCACCGGGAGCGCCGGATGCAGTATATCACACCAGCCGACTCACAGTTGAAGTGTTGCCTCACCTGGAAGGACTGTCTGGGGCCCTGAATGTTGGTGAGGGAGGAAGTGTAAGGGCAGGTGTCGCACTTGTTCCGCTTACAAGAATAAACGCCGGGAGGGAGATCGGTGGGAAGGGATGGGGGGGATCGAATGGACAAGGGAGTCACTTAACGAGTGATCCCTGCGGAGAGCAGAAAATGGGGGGGGAGGGAAAGATGTGCATAGTAATGGGATCCTGTTGGAAGTGGCGGAAGTTGTGGAGAATTATATTTTGGACCTGGAGGCTGGGTGGGGTGGTAGGTGAGGACAAGGGGAACCCTATCCCTCGTGGGGTGGTGGGAGGATGGGGTGAGAGCAGATGTGCGTGAAACGGGAGAGATACGTTTGAGAGCAGAGTTGATGGAGGAAGGGAAGCCCCTTTCTGTAAAAAAATGAAGACATCTCCTTCATCCTGAAATGAAAAGCCTCATCCCGCGAGCAGATGTGGCAGAGATGGAGGAATTGCGAGAAAGGGATAGCATTTTTCGCCAGAAACAGGGTGGGATGAGGAATAGTCCAGATAGCTGTGAGAGTCCGTAGGCTTATAGCAGAGCAAGTGCTACACCTGCCCTTACACTTCCTCCCTCACCACCATTCAGGGCCCCAGACAGTCCTTCCAGGTGAGGCAACACTTCACCTGTGAGTCGGCTGGTGTGGTATACTGCGTCCGGTGCTCCCTGTGTGGCCTTCTATATATTGGTGAGACCCGACGCAGACTGGGAGACCGTTTCGCTGAACACCTATGCGCTGTCCGTCAGAGAAAGCAGGATCTCCCAGTGGCCACACATTTTAATTCCGCGTCCCATTCCCATTCTGATATGTCTATCCATGGCCTCCCCTACCGTCAAGATGGAGCCACACTCAGGTTGGAGGAACAACACCTTATATTCCATCTAGGTAGCCTCCAACCTGATGGCATGAACATTGATTTCTCTAACTTCCGATAATGCCCCCCTCCCCTTCTTACACCATTCCTTATTTATTTATTGATTGATTGTTTTTTTCCCTTTTTTTCTTTTCTCTCTTTTTCCTCTCTCTGTCCCTCTCACAATCACTCTTTGCCTGCTCTCCATTTCCCTCTGGTGCTCCCCTCCCCCTTTCTTTCTCCCTAGGCCTCCCATCCAATCATCCTCTCCCTTCTCCAGCCTTGTATCCCTTTTGCCAATTAAATTCCCAGCTCTTAGCTTCATCCCACCCCCTCCTGTCTTCTCCTATCATTTCAGATCTCCCCGTCTCCCTTCCCCTCCCACTTTCAAATCTCTTACTATCTCTTCTTTCAGCTAGTCCTGACGAAGGGTCTTGGCCTGTAACGTTGACTGTACTTCTTCCTATAGATGCTGCCTGGTCTGCTGTGTTCCATCAGCATTTTGTGTGTGTTGCTTGAATTTCCAGCATCTGCAGATTTCGTCATGTGAACAAGTAAAGTCAATTAGGTTAAGCCCTTTGAACACTTTGGATTTCCTGCATTTGCAGATTTTGTCGTTTTTGTTTTTTGTACACACTCCCATTTTGGCTGGGAGAGCAGGCTTAAAAATAGTAAGTTTGGGTATTTTGACCCACTTGAATATGTATCCAGTTGTTATGTCAATGTTTAACTGGAAGGCATTTGAGTAACATTAACTAACTTGTTCCAGCAGACAGGTTTGCAACCACAGCAAAGGGACCACATTCGCACTTCACTGATTTCATTACCAACCTTGTGAGCTTTGTGCCGATTTGTTGCCTCATTTCAAGCCTCTCTTCATCAGTCTGCATTGGAATGATATTCTTCTCCTCCAGCTCACGCTTCGACGGTCTGTTGCTGAGTTTAATGGCCAGGGAATCTTTCCTGCAAACTTTTAATGCTAATGAACCTAGAAAGAAAATAAAGAAGTGAGAGAGAGCATTAAGATTCACAGAGATAGTGTAAACAGTAAGAATACGCTAGTCTGAATATTAATGGCTTTTTCAGGAATGATGGAATTTTAACAATATACAGATAGGAACAAATAAGATCAGAGGAAGAGCCCTGGCATTCATTTTATTTGCACACACACCCATCTTTAGCTGGGAGAGCAAGGGTAAAAACTGTTAATTTTGACTAGGACACATTTAAGTAGATTTTTGCATAACTGGGGAATTAAAGATTATAGGGAAATGGCAGATAGGTGGAGCTGAGACAAAAGCCAGACCAGCACAACCTTATTGAACGGCAGGTCAGGTGGCCGATTCCTGCTCCTATTTTTTAATGTTTCAAATGTTTTTGTTCTGTATTTTGGTCCAGGCAGACTCTCTGCACAGAAATCAATGTGATTGACAGACTTGGTAACCAATCAGTGAGGGGGCATTCCTGAGCAGGGAAGAACAAAACCAATAGATTAAGATGCCCAGTTTGGGGGTGGGATTGTTAAGGGGATGAGGGAACTTGGAAGTGTTGTAAGAGGCAGCCCCGGCCAAGCAGTCCTGAAGGTATCCTTGTGGCATCATTCCTGAAGCCAGGAAAACCCAACTGTCCTTATAATGCTTGCAATGAAGATGAAATCAGGGGCTACCAACCTCTCTGCATTATTTAAGTAGCTGACCCATGTCCTAGGAGTGGAACATCCACATGTCACTTGTTCTGCTATCCCTGGACCTTATGAAGGCTGGGTAACAGGTGCTTTGCGCCTTGGATTCAGATTCTATTGCAGTTCCAAATCCACTGAAACTCAGCCTATTAAACTAATATTTTGAAAACAACAACAACTTATATGTTCAACAATTCTCCCCTTCTGCTGTACACCTTAAGATTATAACACATGGGAGCAGAATCAAGCCATGTGGCAGAATCAAGCATGTAGCTGATTACTTATGTAACAGATTTTCCCCCAAGCCATCGGACTACCAACCTACTGCCCTCTGCTGTGCCTATTGTCTTGTTTATTATTTATTGTAATGCTTGCACCATTCTGTGTACTTTATGCAGTCCTGGGTAGGTCTGTAGTCTAGTGTAGTTTTTGTGTTGGTTTACGTAGTTCAGTGTAGTTTTTGTATTGTTCATGTAGCACCATGGTCCTGAAAAACATCGTCTCATTTTTACTGTGTACTGTACCAGCAGTTATGGTCGAAGTGACAATAAAAAGCAACTTGACTTGACTTGAAGACTTCTCTGTCATTCTGTCATGGGTGGTTTATGATTCCTCTCAACTCCAATCTCCTGCCTTCTCCCCATAACCTTTGACACTCTTACTAAGTTAAACTCTGCACATGTGATATCTTTCTACTTTGAATTTAATTGCTGGTAGATAAATGCCATGTTTATTGATGGGCTAACACCTAATTCTCAAGATATGTGTTAAGTGTTTATTTGAAAGGTAAAGCATCTAATATATATATTACATAAATATATAAACAGCTGTTTTCCTTCAGCCATCAGATATTTGAATGGACCCGCACAAACTCAATCAACAATGGAACACTATATGGACCAAGTCTGGTACTACTATGGACTTAACTCTGTGTATTTTTTGCACTAGTATTTTGTTTCTGCAGTATTTTATTTTCTCTTCACCATCTTGTATAATTTATGTATTACCAACTGTACATGCATGTGATGCTGCTGCAAACATGATTTTCACTGAACCTCACTGTACAATGAACTTGAACTGACTTGATTACATTAAACACAAGACTGATGAAAAACCACACAGCCTGAAAGACACAGAATCACCACTGTTTGGTTTATGAGAGTTTTATCACTAGTTTGGTTTTCTCTGGTGCTGGGCAGACCATAGCATATGTAGCGAGTTGATGTTTTCCATACTTGTGAAAAAATTGTCATCATCGTCATCGTCATCATCATCATTATCCCCCTCATCCTCTTCATCTTCCTCCCCGTGCATACTGAAAGTGTCCTCATAGTCCGATTCATTAGGCACATTCTCTTTGTCATCATCATAATCAACCACCACTGTTGGCACTTGTCGGATGTCGGGTGTATTGCTTTTTCCTGTTTTCATCCCACTCTCTCCTGTATGCAATCCTGAACTGCCAAAATAAAATCAAAATCACTGTTGTATTAAGCCAACATTCACTATATAGAAGTTAAGCTCATACACTCCATATTTCTCATATACACTTTATGACTTAGAATGACACCATGTGGCCTATTAGGTCAATGCCAGCATTTAGAACATTTCCATCAATCCAGCCCCACTTATTCCCTGGACATTATTCTCCTCACCTCCCATTCCCCCTAGAAACCACATAATTAGGTAAAATTCTAATTCAATATTTATGATGCGTTCTATTTCTACTTTTAGTTCTGGTTGCTCTTGAGTGACATTTGAGTTGGGTGGCCTGAAGATAATGAACAGTGAACTGAACTGAAATATGCCTTCTGCGTTTTATATTTTTGATTTTTTTTTTTGTTGCCATTTGCGTGATTTGTTTGTGTATGAGGAGGGGGAGGAGGGTTTGATGTTTTTCTTTTAAAGGGATGGTTCCCTGGTTCTCTGTTTCATGACTAACTGTGGGGAAGACAAGTTTCAGGATTGTATACTGCATACACACTTTGATAATAAATGTGCTTTGGATCTTTGATAATTCACAACAGCCGGTTAACTACCAATTGGCACATCTTTGGGATGTGAGAGGAAACTGGAGCACTGGGATGGGGTGCAGGGGAGGGAATGGAATTCACATAGTCACAGGGAGAACATACAATCTTTGTGAACAGCACTGGATGTGCAATGGAAGCCAGGCTGCTGGAGCAGTGAGGCAGTAGCAGCAATGGTAGTTCATCTGCCAGTGTGTTACTCTAATCTCAGCATGGATATCATACAAAAAAGGTTTGAAGTGATGTGAGCCAGTTTAAGGTGACACATACATCTTACCATTAGTGGGTCAAAGTCCTGGAACTTATTCCTGCAACTTAAGACAGCTTCCCACCATCTTCTCAAGGGCAATCAGGAATGGGCAATTAAATTATGACACAAGATGTAGTTGCTGGAATCTGCATCAATACACAACTGGCTGGAGGAATTCAATGGGGCAAGCAGCTGGAACGATGACCCCAAACATCTTTCTCCTTACAGATGCTGCTCAGCCTGATGATGTACATAGAACATAGAATAGCACAGCACAGCACAGGCCCTTCAGCCCACAATGTTGTGCCGACCCTTAAACCCTGTGTCCTATATAAACCCCCACCTTAAATTCCTCCATATACCTGTCTAGTAGTCTCTTAAATTTCACTAGTGTTTCTGCCTCTACCACTGACTCAGGCAGTGCATTCCACACACCAACCACTCTCTGAGTGAAAAACCTTCCTCTAATATCCCCCTTGAACTTCCCACTCCTTACCTTAAAGCCATATCCTTTTGTATTGAGCAGTGGTGCCCTGGGGAAGAGGTGCTGGCTGTCCACTCTATCTATTCCTCTTAATATCTTGTACACCTCTATCATGTCTCCTCTCATTCTCCTTCTCTCCAAAGAGTAAAGCCCTAGCTCCCTTAATCTCTGATCATAATGCATACTGTCTAAACCAGGCAGCATCCTGATAAATATCCTCTGTACCCTTTCCAATGCTTCCACATCCTTCCTATAGTGAGGCGACCAGAAATGGCCACAGTACTCCAAGTGTGGCTTAACCAGAGTTTTATAGAGCTGCATCATTACCCCGCGACTCTTAAGCTCTATCCCTCGACTTATGAAAGCTAATAAGTTTTCCTAACTACCCTATCTACCTGTGAGGCAACTTTCAGGGATCTGTGGACATGTACCCCCAGATCCCTCTACTCCTCCACACTTCCAAGTAACTTATGTATTAAGCACATGTCTCCTGGCTCAGCCTGGGAAGCTCACATCCCTTCAACAAATGAAGAGGAAGACATCAGAGGAAACAAAACTGCTCAGAGGTATCTGGAAAAGGAAAGACTACAGAGTAGGCCTTGTGGAAGTCATTAAAATTTTGAGAAGTGTTTGAAAAATATTCCCACATGCAGAGTGGAAAACTAGGAGCCAATAGCATGAGAAAGTTCCAGTAGATCCATTACTTGGAAATAAGATTATCCTAGGGAAGGATTTCAGTGACACCACATGGATAGATCACACTGCTATTAAATCACAGGAGAAATGGCCACAAAAAGAGAGAGGGAGTGATCAAAAGATGATGTTCTAGCTGCTTACCCCATTGAGTTCCTCCAGCCAATTGTGTATTGATCCAGGCTGGATACAAGTCCTCAGAAAAATCAGGTGAGAGGGTGGAAGGGGAAAAATCAAGTAGGACACTGCAGGAAGTGAGGAGTGAACCAGAGAGAGATCACAGTGAGTGAGAGATCATGGGAGGGGGAAATTGGAGGGATGACAGGGAAGAAGAGATCCCAGGAGGGAATTCAAGGTAAAGCCATGTTAGGTCAGGGAAGATCAGGAAGGGAGATTCATTATGGTGAGGGAGAGACAGATTGGAAGGAGTTATTCTGAATAGGGGAAAGGGGGAAAGGAACGGTTCCTTCTGGAGGCAACATGACGACGATTATGTGGGATTGGGGATAGACTGTGTGGAGGTGGGTGCTTGGAAAGAGGGTCCTTAGATTAGATGGCTACAGATCCCTCAGGTTGGCAGGGCAGGTGAATGAGATTAAAATGCGGCAAGGAAAATTTTCTTCAATAGATGAGACAAAGCATATTAGAGCACTAATGTGCTTGAATTTGTCCTCTCAACCACTTTGTTTTATTAACATAGGATAAATGAGCGAGGGCTTTTCTCTTTAGAATGGAGGATAAGAGGTGGCTTGATAGAGGTGTACAAGATGATAAGAAGTATTGATTGAGTGCATAGCCAGAGACTTTTCCCCAGGGTGAAGATGGCTAATACATGTGGGCACAATTTTAAAATGATTGGAGGAAATTATGTCAGGGTTGGATGTCAGAAGTAATATTTTTTACACAGAGTGGTGGGTGAATGGAATGCCCTGCTAGCGGTGGTGGTAGAGGCAGATACATTAGGGACATTTAAGAAACCCTTAGATAGGCACGTGAATAATAGAAAAATAGAGGGAGGTGTCCAAGTTAATCAAACGAGGGGATGGTTGATTTTAAAGTTAGCACAGAATAATGTACAGTTTAACATAAACAGCTGAACTAGGAGCAGGAAATTTGGGGGAATGGTGCCCAATGTTGAACAAATGGAGCCTGAAAGCTGGAGATGCTCTGGTCGAGCAGCTATAATTGAGATGGAGCTGGAGGCAGGAAGCTTAGATCCAGAGGTTGGAGAGTCAGAACATGAAATGGGTAATCTGTGTACAGCTGAGAGTAATCTGGATTTACAGGCAGATTATTCAGAGCTCAGCACTAGGAATCTGAATATAGAACGGGGAGCCAGAATATTAGGGCTGATAATACGGAAGAAAGGGATGAAGGAAAGCAGCATGTAATTAGTCCTCAAGAACAGCCAGATGGAAAACCAGGTCCTGAGCCAGCTCTTCCAGAGGTAGCCAGCACAACAATGAACCAAGTGGGTGAAAATGAGGATATATGGGATAACAACATGATAAATGGAAGCCACAAAGAAGGAATGGGTGCAGAGGAGAAAGTAGAAAATGAAAACAAAGACAATGTAATTGTCACAGAAGAGAAAGTGAGATGTGAAAGTGAGGATCAAGCAGTGGGTGGTGAAGAACAAGCGCAGAATGATGAAGAGAGCCCAGGTTGTGGGTCAGGTGGCACCCCGATGGTGCTGATGGGAGAGGGAAGAGCGCCGTTGAGCAGAAGACTTGAATTTATAGGAGGAAGGCCAATATTTAAACGAAGGAGGTCCGCGGATGTGAGATCAGCGGAGTACAGGAAGAAACAGAGGAAGAAGAATTCGAGAGGAAAGAGAGCCAAGAAGAGATCGAAAATTCAACAGAGATCGGCAAAGATGTGGAGAGACAGAACACAGAGATGAGGGAGTGGATTTCACATTTTGTGAAGTGCTGCCTGAAGATACGCCAATAGGATGTGCTGGAGCTTTTGGAAAGCATCAAGTTGGATAAGTTGCCGGGACTGGATGAGATGTACCCCAGACTTCTGTGGAAGGCGAGGGAGGAGATTGCTGAGCCTCTAGCAATGATCTTTGCATCATCAGTGGGGACGGGAGAGGTTCCAGAGGATTGGAGGGTTGCGTATGTTGTTCCTTTATTCAAGAAATGGAATAGAGATAACCCAGGAAATTATAGACCAGTAAGTATTACTTCAGCGGTTGATAAGTTGATGGAGAAGTTCCTGAGAGGCAGGATTTATGAACATTGGGAGAGGTATAATATGATTAGGAGTAGTCAGCATGGCTTTGTCAAGGGCAGGTTGTGCCTTACGAGCTTGATTGAATTTTTTGAGGATGTGACTGAACATATTGATGAAGGAAGAGCAGTGGATGTAGTGTATATGGATTTCATCAAGGTATTTGATAAGGTACCCCATGCAAGGCTTATTGAGAAAGTAAGGAGGCATGGGATCCAAGGGGACATTGCTTTGTGGATCCAGAACTGGCTTGCCCACAGAAGGCAAAAAGTGGTGTAGATGAGCCATATTCTGTATGGAGGTTGGTCACCAGTGGAGTGCCTCAGGGATCTGTTCTGGGACCTTACTCTGTGATTTTTATAAATGACCTGGATGATGAAGTGGAGGGATGGGTTAGTAAGTTTGCTGATGACACTAAGGTTGGAGGTGTTGTGGATAGTGTGGAGGGCTGTCAGAGGTTACAGAGGGACACTGATAGGATGCAAAACTGGGCTGAGAATTGGCAGATGGAGTTCAACCCAGATACGTGTGAGGTGGTTCATTTTGGTAGGTGAAAATGATGGCAGAATATAGTATTAATGGTAAGACTCTTGGCAGTGTGGAGGATCATAAGGATCTTGGGGTCTGAGTCCATAGGACGTTCAAAGCAGCTGCGCAGGTTGACTCTGTGGTTAAGAAAGCGTATGGTGTATTGGCCGTCATCAATTGTGGAATTTAACTTAGGAGCCGAGAGGTAATGTTGCAGCGATATAGGACCCTGGTCAGACCCCACTTGGAGTCCTGTGCTCAGTTCTGGTTGCCTCACTACAGGAAGGACGTGGAAGCTATAGAAAGGGTGCAGAGGAGATTTAGAAGGATGTTACCTGGATTGGGGAGCATGCCTTATGAGAATAGGTTGAGTGAACTCGGCCTTTTCTCCTTGGAGCGATGGAGGATGAGAGATGACCTGAAAGAGGTGTTTAAGATGATGAGAGGCATTGATTGTGTGGATAGTCAGAGGCTTTTTCCCAGGGTTGAAAATGGTTGCCACAAGAGGACACAGGTTTAAGGTGCTGGGGAGTAGGTACAGAGGAGATGTCAGGGTTAAGGTTTTTACTCAGAGAGTGGTGAGTGCGTGGAATGGGCTGCTGGCAATGGTGGTGGAGGTAAATATAATAGGGCCTTTTAAGAGACTTTTGGATAGGTACAAGGAGATGAGAAAAATAGAGGGCTATAGGTAAGCCTAGCAATTTCTGAGGTAGGGACATGTTTGGCACAATTTTGTGGGCCAAAGGGTCCGTATTGGGCTGTAGGTTTTCTCTGTTTCCATGTTTCTAATATCTTGCATAAGTTTATTGCTTTAAATATATATTGGAGTTCCTTAAGAATACAGGTCATTTTTATAGAATTTGATACAAATGTAAATATGGGATTTAGATATCCTGGCCTGCACTCCAGTTCAGAATGTGGCGGCAATGCACCTAAAAAGCTGTTTACCAACCACCATAAACCCTCAGAAGAAGATGAAGAAAAAGAAAAATGGAGGCCAATTAACCATATAACCACATAACAATTACAGCATGGAAACAGGCCATCTCAGCCCTTCTAGTCCGTGCCGACGCTTACTCTCACCTAGTCCCACTGGCTCGCACTCAGCCCATAACCCTCCATTCCTTTCCTGTCCATATACCTATCCAATTTTTTTTTAATGACAATACCGAACCTGCCTCTACCACTTCTACTGGAAGCTCATTCCAGACAGCTACTACTCTCTGAGTGAAGAAATTCCCCCTCGTGTTACCCTTAAATTTTTGGCCCCTAACTCTCAAATCATGTCCTCTTGTTTGAATATCCCCTACTCTCAATGGAAAAAGCCTATCCACGACAACTGGATCTATCCCCCCTCATTATTTTAAATACATCTATCAAGTCCCCCCTCAACCTTCTACGCTCCAAAGAATAAAGACCTAACTTATTCAGCCTTTCCCTGTAACTTAGGTGCTGAAACCCAGGTAACATTCTAGTAAATCTTCTCTGTACTCTCTCTATTTTGTTGATACCTTTCCTATAATTCGGTGACCAGAACTGTACACAATACTCCAAATTCAGCCTTACCAATGCCTTGTACAATTTTAACATTACATCCCAACTCCTATACTCAATGCTCTGATTTATAAAGGCCAGCATACCAAAAGCTTTCTTCACCACCCTATCTACATGAGATTCCACCTTCAGGGAACTATGCACCATTATTCCTAGATCACTTTGTTCTACTGCATTCTTCAACTCCCCACCATTTACCATGTATGTCCTATTTGGATTATTCCTACCAAAATGTAGCACCTCACACTTATCAGCATTAAACTCCATCTACCATCGTTCAGTCCATTCTTCTAACTGGCCTAAATCTCTCTGCAAGCTTTGAAAACCTACTTCATTATCCACATCGCCACCTACCTTAGTATCATCTGCATACTTACTAATCCAATTTACCACCCCATCATCCAGATCATTAATGTATACGACAAACAAAATTGGACCCAATACAGATCCCTGAGGCACACCACTAGTCACCGGCCTCCAACCTGACAAACAGTTATCCACCACTACTCTCTGGCATTTCCCATCCAGCCACTGTTAAATCCATTTTACTACTTCAATATTAATTCCTAATGTTTGAACCTTCCTAACTAACCTTCCGTGCGGAACCTTGTCAAAGAGCTTACTGAAGTCCATATAGACAACATCCACTGCTTTATCCTCGTCAACTTTCCTCGTAACCTCTTAAAAAAATTCAATAAAATTTGTCAAACATGACCTTCCACGCACAAATCCATGCTGACTATTCCTAATCAGACCCCGTCTATCCAGATAATTATATATATCATCTCTAAGAATACTTTCCATTAATTTACCCACCACTGACGTCAAACTGACAGCCCTATAATTGTCCTGACGAAGGGTCTCGGCCCGAAACGTCGACAGCGCTTCTCCCTATAGATGCTGCCTAGCCTGTTGTGTTCTATCGGCATTTTGTGTGTGTTGAGGCCTATAATTGCTAGGTTTACTCTTAGAACCCTTTTTAAACAATGGAACCACATGAGCAATACGCCAATCCTCTGGCATCATCCCAGTTTCTAATGACATTTGAAATATTTCTGTCAGAGCCCCTGCTATTTCTACACCAACTTCCCTCAAGGTCCTAGGGAATATCCTGTCGGGGTCCGGAGATTTATCCACTTTTATATTCCTTAGAAGCACCAGTACTTCCTCCTCTTTAATCATCATAGTTTCCATAACTTCCCTACTTGTTTCCCTTACCTTACACAATTCAATAATTAAGGATGTTAGAGGAGATGGAAATCTGAATATTGAAACATACCTGGGAGAGGGCCCAGATATGTTGGATAGCTTCCTAGGAGAGATGATGGTGGAGGGGGAAGGTACTATTCCCAAGTTCGAGCTAGATTGGCGAGCAGCAGAGTTTGCAAAATGGGCCCGTCTCGCTCAACAAGGTTCGGGAATCAAAGACTTCAAAGGGAATGAGTTTTCTAATTGGTGGCTGAGAAACCACGAGGGGTGGAAAGCTTACCAAATCGTGGACGCATTGCTGCTGAGATGCGGTCAGTACCCAACTAGGTGCACTAGGAATAAAGGGGAAGACCGGAGAATAAAAACCTGTTTAAGATGTGGTGTGGCTAATGAGACACTAGCACACATATCTGGAAGGTGTGGAGCGGTTAAGAGGAGTCGGATAAAGAGACATAATAAGGTGATGGACAAGTTGAAGGAAAAAGTTTGCAGGAACGGATGGAAGGCTTTTGTGGAACCTCATATTCGGACAGAAGACGGATCATTATGGAAGCCAGACCTGATCTTCGTGAAGGGAGGAAGGGCGGCAGTAGTGGACATTAGTATCCGGTATGAGGATAACCACAACGCTCTAGAAAGAGGATGGAGGGAGAAAGCGATCAAATACAGACACCTGACGTGTCAGATCAAAGACCTAACAGGCGCAGGGTCTGTGGAATACTTCGGATTTGTGGTCGGAGCGAGGGGTCTCTGGACAGAAAAGAATGAACTGTAAGAAATTGTTCAAAATCTCCCCCATCTCTTTTGGCTCCACACATATCTGTCCACTCTGATTCTCTAAGGGACCAATTTTATCCCTCACTATCCTTCTGCTATTAATATAACTGTAGAAACCCTTCAGATTTATTTTCACCTTACTTGCCAAAGCAACCTCGTATCTTCTTTTAGCTTTTCTAATTTCTTTCTTGATTCTTTTTATATTCTTTATATTCCTTGAGCACCTCATTTACTGCATGCTGCCTATATTTATTATAGATCTCCCTCTTTTTCCCAATCAAGTTTCCAATATCCCTTGAAAACCATGGCGCTCTCAAACTTTTAACCTTTCCTTTCAACCTAACAGAAACATAAAGATTCTGTACCCTCAAAATTTCACCTTTAAATGACCTCCATTTCTCTATTACATACTTCCCATAAAACAAATTGTCCCAATACACTCCTTCTAAGTCCTTTCGCATCTCCTCAAAGTTAGCCCTTCTCCAATCAAAAATCTCAACCCTGGGTCCAGTCCTATCCTTCTCCACAATTATATTGAAACTAATGGTTCTGTGATCACTGGACCCAAAGTGCTCCCCAACACATACCTCCATCACCTGACCCATCTCATTCCCTAACAGGAGATCCAACACTGCCCCTTCTCTAGTCGATACCTCTATGTGTGCTGCAAAAAACTATCCTGCACACATTTTACAAACTCCAAACCATCCAGCCCTTTTACAGAATGGGCTTCCCAGTCTATGTGTGGAAAATTAAAATCTCCCACAAGCACAACGTTGTGCTTACTAGAAGGGAAGGGCCAAATTGATCTTAAGAATAGGTTAAAAGGTTGGCTCAACATCATGGGCTGAAAAGCCTGCACTATGCAATAGTGTTCTGTGTTCTTTGTTCTAATTGTGACCAGGATATTGCCTGGCCTACAAAATTAGTAGCAATGCGAAAATGTTGGAAGGTTGCTTTCTTGGGGGCTGAGGAAGGTATGAGAATACCTAATTAAGCTATGTCGAATTATAATGGCAGCTGAACAGAGCTAATAAGAAGCTTCTATTTCTTAGCAGGTGTAAGGATTTAAACATGGAAGCAGCTTTGGAGCTCACTGCCCGAAAGGACAGCAGAGGCAGAATCTTCACCCCTTTAGGTCTGTACTTTAATAGCTACAGCCTGCAAGGCTGTGGACTCAAGAGATCTAATTTGGGATTAAGTTCGGGAGCCCTTCACAACAGGCCTGGATAAAATGTGCTGAATAGCCTCCTTTGGTACTGTAATTTTTTTCTACAGCTATATGATGGCTGCCATATTACCTTTCCAGCCTCTGCATTGTCAAGGCCAGTGTCTTGTTGAGTTCTTCTATCACCTTGCTTGTGGGCACTGCAGGATGGAGAGTCATCGCACCAGTTAAGGCCGAGGAATGGGAACCCCCGAAATGTAGCTGGGAAGGCTGCTGGGTGATTTTCTGTGCTGCAGAATAGGAATTGGTGGGTGTGTCGGCTGCCTGTGATGTAGTACATATCATCACTTTCTTTGGCGGTAGAGGGGGTGACAATCTCACCGGCGGCATACAAGGCAGCTTCACAGGTTGGCCAGCATCTGGTGAAACAAAATATTGGAGAACGAGGCAGCAGTTAACCATTCATCCATGACTCTTGCATGCATAATAGAAGGCAATGACAAACTTGTACAGAGGTGCCAGTGGACAGCATTCTGACTGGTTTCATCTTGGCCTCGTATGGAAACTCCAATGCCCATGAATAAAACACACTACAGAGGGGCAGAGCTACTGCCTTACTGCTCCAGCAGCCTTGGTTCCTTTGCCCCTCCCACTCTGGTCATTTTCTCCTCTTCCCTATCCTGCAGGCAGAAGATACAGCAACTTGACAACACGTAGCAACAGGCTCAAGCACATTTTCTATCTCCCTGTGCCAGACTCTTGAACAGACATCTTATAAGCTAAAAGATGAACTCCTGATCTCCCATTTAGCCATTTTGTGATCCAAGCACTTTACTTGCCTTTCTGAACAGCAGTTTCTCTTTAGCTGCAAGTATATTAGAGTCACAGAAAAGTACAGCACATAAACATTCCCTTTGCTTTGCTCACGCTTGAGTGCTTGGTGGCAGAGCGCCAATGCTGTTTTTTTGCCAGTGGGGCAGGGGGGGGGTTGTTGCTCGCTGCCACTTGCGTGCAGGAGTGGGGAGCTGGCGGGGACATTAGGGTTCTAACATTTGACTGTCGTTCATTTTTTGGGGCACTCCTCTGTTTTCGTGGATGGTTGTGATGAAAAAGCATTTCAAGATGTATATTGTATACATTTCTCTGACATTAAATTGTACCTTTGAAACCCTGAAACCTTCATCTAATTCATGGGGAAACATTTAATCTGCCTACTCCCATCAACCTGCACTGGGACCATAGCCCTCTATACCTCTACCATCCATATACCCATCCAAACTTCTCTTAAAAATTGAAATTGAGTTCGTATGCTCCACTTTCACTGGCAGCTCGTTCCAGACTCTCACAACTCTCTGAGTGAAGAAGGGTTCCCTCATTTTCACTTAAACTTTTCACACTTCACCCTTAACCCATGATCTCTAGTTGTAGTACCCCTCCCCCTTCTCTCAATTCCTCTGTCTCCAGTGCATCTGCTCTCAGAATGGGGCTTTTCATTCCTGAAATAGTGAGATGTCCTTCTTCTTCAGAGAAGGGGGTTTTCCTTCCTCCAACATCAATGCTGCCTTCACTCTTCCATTTCATGCATGTCTGCCCTCATCCCATCCACCCACCACCCCACCAGGGATCAGGTTCCTCTTGTTTTCACCTATCACCCCATCAGCCTCAACGTCCGTCACATAATTCTCTGTAACTTCCACCATCTCCAACAGGATCCCACCACCAAGCACGTCTTTCCTTCACCCTCTCCCACTTTCTGCTTTCCCCAGTGATCATTCCCTACATGACTGCCTTGTGCATTTGTCTGTCCCCACTGACCTCCCTCTTGGTACTTATCCTAGCAAGTGGAACAAGTGCCACACCTGCCCCCTCCCTCAGGGTCCCAAACAGTCTTTCCAGGTGAGGCAACACTTCACCTGTGAGTCTGTTGGGGTCATCTACTGTATCCAGTGCTCCTGGTATGACCTCCTGTACATCAGTGAGACCCAATGTAGATTGTGAGACCGCTTTGCCAAGCACCGTTCACCAGAAAAAGTGGGATATCCTGGTGGAGATTTTAATTCCACTTCCCATTTCCATTTCAACATGTCAGTCCATGGCCTCCTCTATTGCTGCGATGAGGCCACACTCAGGTTGGAGGAGCAACAACTATATTCCTTTTGGGTAGCATCCAACCTGATGGCATGAACATTGATTTCTTGAACTCCTGGCAAATGCCACCCCCTCTTCTTCTCTATTTCTGACTCCCATTTCCCTCTCTCAATGTATCTGCTTACCTGCCCATCAGCTCTCTCTGGTGCTCCTCCCCCTTCCCTTTCTTCCATGGCCTTCTGTCCTCTCCTATCAGATTCCCCCTCCTCCAGCCAATCTCTTTCACCATTAACTTCCCAGCTTTTTAGCACCCCTCCCCCTCTCTCAATTACACCAATCACCTACCACCTTGTACTTCCTCTTCCCCTCTCCCCACCTTCTTAGTTTGACTGTTCAATTTTTTCCACTTGCCTGCTGAGTTTTGTGTGTGTTACCTCAGCAGAAAAGGCCTGCTTGCACTTACACTATCCATACCCCTCATAATCTTGTATACCTCTATTCTGCATTGTTTTCTTTGTACTACCCCAATGTAATTATATGTGGAAAGATCGATCTGCATGACATGCAAATGAAGTATTTCACAGTAACTTGATGTATGTGACAATAAAAACCTATAACAATACTCTGGCTAGGTACCACTACAAGGGAAGAGGGAGCAAATCAGAGGCAACTTACCCCGGATTGCTCTCATGTGCCCCACTGGTCTCTTAGAAGTGCAAAGGGCAGAGTCATGGGAGAAGGCTGCCTGCCTGTCTGTTTGTCTTCTTAGTCGAGGAATGGTGTAGGCAGTGGGGAAACCTGAAAGAGGGAAGAATAGTTTTAAAATGGGATACCATTGTCACACTCTGCAATTTCATCCAAAACCTTGACGTGGGCTTCGAGGTGGTTCCATTGTAAGGCCACTGGACGGTTATAGTAAAGCAGCTGTACATGGGAATGACTGGTGTGGAAGTGACTGAGCTGTAGTAAGCACCAACTCTGCATGGCTTCTTCAAGGTGCCAGCTCCATGGTATAATGCATCTTAGCTTGATTCTGCAATCCTACATCAGGAGTACTTCATTAAGGAACAACCGTTTTGTTTTTATAAATACAAAATATTGTTTCAGTGTTCTAATGTACTCAAAATGGCCCAGTTCATACTGTGAATGTGCATCGACAACCTCTTCCTCAGTGTCAGTAAAACTAAAGAACCGATTGTTGACTTCAGCAAAGGGATGGCGGGTGAACGTACACCAGACTACATTGGCGGATTGCTGCTGGAAAGGGTCAAAGGATTGTTTATTGCTCCAGATTTCCAACATCAGCAGTCTCTTGACTCCATTTCATCACTCCACTGTGAAGTCTCTTCAAGGAATGCTGACCTTTGAGACAATTTCCTTCTCCCTTTGATGGGAATTCAGTGTCCCCTCTGTGAATACTGCTGTTCTCTTGTTCTTTGACAGCATTCTCACCCAGATCTGCTACCAGAGCTTTGCGTCCCTTTATGGTACTTATCTTTGTCACTAGATCTTGCTGCACCCTTTTCCTTTATCTCTTTATACTGGCATCTCCCTCCAACATTCAGTCGAGATGGAAGGTCTTGACTTGAAATGTTAACTTTTCATTTGCTTCCACAGATGCTGCCTTCAATTTCCTCTGGCTTCTTGTTTCTTGCTCCTCAGATTCAATACCCTCAGAGAAGATTTGGTCCTTCAGTAGTGGAAGTACTATGAGATATGCTACTTCAACCTTGAAATTAGTTTAGGTGTTTTCTTTCTAAATTAAATTATGGCGATGTACACAAAGGAACCATCTGAATTAAATGGCACAGTGTTCACAACTCTCACACATATTTCCCAAGAGTGGGGCATCAGGAATGAGAGAACATAGGTTTAAAGTAAGGGTGAAGAAATTTAATAGGAAACTGAGGGGCAACTTGTTCACCCAAAGGGTGGGATGTATATGGAGTGATCTGTCAGAGGAAGTGGTTGAAGGTGCATGCATTAACAACATTTAAAAGACATTTGGATAAGGACATGGATAGGAAATGTTAGAGAGATACACAGGCCAAATGCATGTATTCAAAGGGCAAGAACTTCCTTCAGTAACAAAACAGTAAGAAGGCAGTCAAAAATACAGCCCTTTAATTATAAAACACTTCTCCCGTCCTCAGAACTTCTCATGCTTAATAAAATACTTCTTAAGTGCAGCCATTACTATAACGTAGGAAGAAAGAGGTGAACAAACGTTTAAAGGACACTTGGACAAGTACATAGTTAGGAAAGGTTCAGAGGTGTGGGGGCCACAGGAAAATGGGACTAACAGCTGGTCATCTTGGCATGGATGAGTTGACCTGCAAAACCGGTTTCCATTTTTATGACTCTATGATGTTGGTGGCAGAACAATATGCTATGGCAGAAGACGGTCCTCTGCCAATTTTGGAAGGTCCAATACCCTGTTTTCTGCATAGAAAGATGACTCTTGAAGGAATATGGGTTGAGGAAAGACCCGAATCAACGTAGTTGAGTTGAGTTGAAAGGTCTACGGTTTTGCCTGACACCGGCCCCTTAGGCCTTAGTCGACTTAGTTGAGTTGAATTGAAAGGTCCAAAGTCTTTGCTTTCAGCGTAACTTCCCACTGCATGTACAGGATCCTTGTACTATCCCTACATCAGCCTCATCCACCCTCTGCAGTTTACCTCCTGTGATGTGAAACATGTGGCACCAATTGAAAGGCTGCTGACTGAATCTCTTCTGCATTTTCTAATGGTAACTTGTAACAAAGACATTTTATAAAGATGCATAAGTGACTGCAGATACTGGAATCCAGTTACACATAGAGCACTGATGGAACTCAAGGGGTCAACAGCATCTATGGAGGGAAATGGACAGTTGTCAAAGATCCTTCATCTGGACTCTGGAGTCTATCAGGTAAGACAGAAGCAGAGTAAAGCAATTTGCCTCTGTGGAAACTATTGGCAAATCAAAGTAAATCAAATTATTTTGATCTGCAAAGAGTCAAGGTTCTGGGCTGAATTTAATTTTGGACTTTTTGTCCTAAGTTAAAGAATAATGAACATAGAGAAAGCAAAATAAACCATAGTCCTGTGACATAGTACGTTAGGTAGATACTGCAAAACCAGCATTCCACAAACACAGCTCACTTGGAACTGTCATGATTGTCACCATCTCCTTATTTATGAAAGCATTGAAACAGAATAGTTTTATATTTAATTAGATTATATATTCCACAAATACGTAGATGATTCATATGTTTGGTGGACCAGGATTTGAATCTGAAGTTTGATTGTGTTTTTGGACTAGAGGGATTCTTTCTGCATTATTTGTTTAATTTAGTAATTTACAGTAATTTTATGTTTTTGCCCTGTAATGCTGCCACAAAACAAAAAAATTCATGTCAGATTCAGATTTATTTATCACTTGTACATTGAAAGATACACTGAAATGTGTCATTTGTGTTAACAACCAACACACTCGGGGATGAACTGGGGTCAGCCCACATTCTGGTGGCAATATAGCCATACTAATGATAATAAATGTAATTGTGACTCTGATTCTCAATGACGCAAGTGGCAGAGGGAACTAACAGAATGGAGACAATCACAGTGACAAAGAATTCTTGCACACGTTGCCTGATGAGGTGGGGAGGGTGGGGGGAGGTGAAGGGATACATGGGCAAAGTATGGATAATGACCAGAAAACTGAAAATTAAACATCAGGAAGGTGATTTCAATGGACCAATATAGGCAATGGAGATGTTAACTGCCATGATATGAAGACATTGTGAGGATATTGAAATTAACATAATGTGAGCTGGATTTACTCCTGACTGCAAATACTTTGGAGGAGGTTGTTGCTGAAGTTTACTGTCTCTCTGCTTGTGCTGAACTAACTGAATACTTAAAAAGCACATAAATTGCCAATTTAAATTATTTTGAAGTAGTTTGTTTCCTTGTCTTTTCCTGTGATATAATTTGTTCTGTCACTGTAAAGCTTTGTATGCCATGATGTGGTCTATTGCACATATCTATATATCATTTATTAATGTATTCATGTGGCAGCTTGTGCTTCAGTCTGAGACGTTTTCTTGTTATAAGTGGGGCTTATGTGTGAAATATTTTTTGAAGATTTTGGAGTGTGATTGCATCAAAAGGAGTGCCTATCAGAACTAGCACTTCACTTTATAAACCTGAGTTATTATATCCATTAATATCAAAGAACCTACCAATTTCTAATTGATGTTATACCTACCATCTGAAGAGGAATTGACATAGAAATTCTATTGTGGGACACAAATTCCTGCTGTGTGCAGTAGGAATTTATCTAAAACCCAGTGTTGAACAATGTTGTGTACTCACCACACCCTTCACTGAAGTGGTTTTCAGCCTTCTGTGCAAATTACACAGGACATTCCCGGTCACATCAATGAACAAATATTGTGCAGTTTTGGTTTCTTAATTGTGCAGCACTAATGAATGAACAATGCAGGTCTCAAACATTGTAGCAGGTCTCAGCTGGGGAAATGAAACCTTTGGCAAAGGAGGCTATTTGACCCAATGGGTCTGAGTCCTAGAGCAATCCCATCAACCCTGTGTGCCTATTGCTCTGGTTCTCCTTCTACTCACTTACTACATTACGGCCAATTTATAGCTAACAATTAACCTACTAACCTGCATGCTTTTGGAATGCAGAGTGAATGGAGCACCCAGAAGGAACCCACAGAGTGACAGGTAAAATGTGTAAATTCCGCACCAACAGCTCCCAAGGTCAGGTTCAAACCATGCTTGCTGGATATGGGAGGCAGTAGCACTACCTGTCCTGCCCTCCTAGCCTTCTGCTACATTAATTAAAGAGTAGTTACCTGTCTGGGCTACTGTCAGGGAGTCCTGTTGCTTCATTGTGAGACTATATTATGTTAGAATTGGTTGTTTTTTAAATACATTTGATAAGATATTAGTTGAATTAATACAAGACTAACATTGTAATTTTTGCTAACATTTTTCATGCATGTATTTTCACAGTATGTGCTGGTTTGTTCCCACTTACTGGCAGAGGTGGTATAGCAGCTACCCAGCGGTTTACCTCCTTTCTCATTTTTATATTGGCTAAGTAATGAGGTTATAATACTTGTTATAGTTGTGTATCCTTTTGATTGGATTCTGTTATCTAAGGAATTTCTGTTATCTCAAGTATAAAGGTGACAGACTTTTCAAAAACGCCATATGGAATCTATCGAATCGCTTTAATTTCTTATCTCTCATCTGCCTTGTCACTTAGTATCTTTGTTTAAGTTTTAAAATAAACAATCACGAAGAATGAAAGTCCTCAATCCTGAACTCCTAAAAGAACCCAGGAATCAAAAATAAACAAGGTCCGAAATATATTGAGTAAAGAGTAGTTCAATTGTTGGTTCTCTGGCTGGGCACTGTTATGAACATTAACTTTAGGCCATGGTATGAAGTTGCGTGCAAAAAGTGTTGGACATGCTGAACAGCTTATAAAAACCCCTCAAGATGCCTCAGGACATAACTCTTCCAAATAATCTGCTGGAGAAACTCAGTGGGTTGAGGAGCATCTGTGAGAAGAAAGGAAAGTCAATATTTTGAGTCAAAATCCTGCATCCGGACTGAGAATGCAGAGGGGAGGTAGCCTGTATAAAGTTCAAAAGTTCAAAGTACATTTATTATTAAAGTATTTATACAACCTTGAGATCCATCTCCTTACAAGCAGCCACAAAACAAAAAAAAACTCAGAATAACCCATTAGAATAAAAAAGACTGTCAAAGACCCAATGCATAGAGAGAAAAATTAAAAAAAAAAGAAATCATGCAAACAATAAGGTTAAGCAAATAGCATTCAGAATCAGGTAGAACCAGATGGGAAGGGGAGAATTAAGACAGAAGCCTGAGGTATTGGGGACTGAAGAGATGCAAGAATACTGGCAGGTTGCTCCAGATAGGGGAGGGTGGGTGGAGATGGGAGACAGTGGCAAGTGAATGATAGACTCTCAGTTCTGATGCAGGGTTTCAAGGCGAAACATCAACAATTCCATTTCCCCTACAGATGCTGCTCGACCCACTGAGTTCCTCCAGCAAATTGTTTGTTGCTCCACATCCCACCATAAGCAGAGTCTTCTGTCTCCTTTACCTTAGCAAGTTAAAACAGATATTTCAACTGTTTCAAATCACATCCATTTATTTAGACTCAATAAATCGATACAAGGAAATGTTTATTGCCTTGGTCCTTTTCTCATTACCCTCGATTCATTGTTACCATCAGGAAGGAGATACAGGAGTCTGAAAGCACACACTCAATGATTCAGGAATAGCATCTTCCCTTCTGCTATCCGATTTCTGAATGAACATTGAACCCATGAACACTACCTTACTACTTTTAAAATTTAACATAAGTGTATATATATGTATAGTTTTTATGATTATATATTGCAATGTACTGCTGCCACTTAATAACAAATTTCACAACACATGGCAGTGATGTTAAACAATTCTGATTCTCACAGAATCAGAATACTGGGAACTTACCAGCCAGATGATGGGCGATTCTCGTGAGTGGTTTTGGAGGCAGGGCAGGGGGCTGCTTCGGCTGGGACTGCTGTTTGGCAGGCATTTCATTACTGTCACAGTGGAAAGCTACAGACTTCTTGGCAGGAAGTAAGATGGCTGGTTTAGTTGATGAGTCCTGCTCAGGTACTCCTGCTCTGCCATCAGTGGGACTCTCTTCAGCAGCTAGAGGGCACAAAAGGAGTTAGAGATTTAAAGCAGGGAAACAAAACATTGGTTATATATGTAAAACCTCACTTAGGCTGCTCTTGGGAGTACTGTGTGCAATTCTGATCACTCCATTACAGGAAGGATTTGGAGGCCTTGGATACCAAAATGCAGCCTGGATTAGAGGGCATAAGGTATAAGGAGAGGTAAGACAAACTTGCAGTAGGGTACTTTCTCTGGAGCATCAGAGGCTGACGGGAGGTGATATAACATTATGAGAGGCATAGATAGACAATCAGAACTTTTTTTCCCTAGGGTTGAAGTGTGAAGATGACATTTTCAAGAGATGCGGAAGCAAGTTTTTTTTTACACAGAGGGTAGCATGTTCCAGGAACGGGTTGGTGGAAGCAGATATGATTGTGGATCAAGTCAAGAGGTTGCTAGTAACATGAATATGCAGGGATGGAGGGATATGATTCATGTACATACGTAGGTAAATTAGTTTATTTCGATATTGTGTTCAGCACCTATGGTGTATTACTCTATGCTCTTCATTCTATATTGAAAGAGCAGCAGAATTTATGGATTGTATAAAGAACCCCAGTTACCTTAACTAGTGATAATATAGTAGTTAACAGAATGGTCAAACACAACAGACAAGTTTTAGAAGCTTTATCCCTGCACATTTAGAATTGCAATTGTTGAATTTACCAAATATTGCTCCTTTGTGATGAGTAATATTGCATAACCATTTGGCAGGTACCAATGAATGCACACACGCAACAATTCAGGAACAGCTTTTTCCCCTCTGCCATCCGATATCTGAATGGACTTTGAACCCATGATCACTACCTCACTACTTTTTTATTTCTACTTTTGCACTACTTATTTTATATAAATAATATATATATATATACACACACACACACACACACAAACATACTGTAATTCAATGACTTTTTCTATTATTATGTATTGCATTGTACTGCTGCTACAAAGTCAACAAATTTCACAATACATGCTGGTGATATTAAATCTGATTCTGATTATCTTTAGCAAACAATACTCTCAGTGTCAAACTGCATTCTTTTCTAATGAAAAAGAAACAGAATGGGTAATAAATGCTGACCCTGTTGGTGACACTCATATCCTGTAAATGAATATGAAACAAAACATTGAACAAGTTGTATTAAAAGGAACACTATAACAGTTGGTGAGCAGAAGACCCCACTTCTTACTATTTGAGCAACACACACAGAATGCTGGAGGAACTCAGCAGGCCAGGCAGGTCTCGGCCTGGAACATCAACTGTACTCTTTTCCATAGATGCTGCCTGGCCTGCTGAGTTCCTCCAGCATTTTGTGAGTGTTGCTTGGATTTCCAGCATCTGCAAATTTTCTCTTGTTTGTGATTCTTACTATTTGACTCTAGATTCCAGTTGTGGCTAACAGATACTGCTGTTCTTGTTCATTGTAACTACCTGTGTTGGGGAGTCTCATATGATAAGAGCTCCCTTTGGAAATCTGTGTGTTAAGTACAATTTTTAAATGTTTAGATAATTTATGATAGTTCATGTTCTCATTACTTATGTATTGTTTCAATGGATAAGACTGCTGCAAGAAGCACAGTTGGGATATATCATTTTATTCCTACGTCTTTTTGTTGAGAGAATAAATTGGGTGGTCAGGGACAAAATTGTGTGTGGCCTTCTGATGTCCACATTTGGTCTCTCTACTTCCAACTTAGGTGGTCTAATGAAGTCTCCTCAATTTACAAGGGTGATGATGGATGTCTTTATTCTTTGGAGTGTAGAAGGTTGACGGGGGACTTGATAGAGGTATTTAAAATTATGAGGGGGATAGACAGAGTAGAGTTGACGTGGGTAGGCTTTTTCCATTGAGAGTAGGGGAGATCCAAACAAGAGGACATGAGTTGAGAGTTAGCGGGCAAAAGTTTAGGGATAACATGAGGGGGAACTAAACTCAGAGAGTGGTAGCTGGGTGGAACGAGCTTCCAGTAGAATTGGTTGAGGCAGGTTTGATATTGTCATTTAAAGTAAAATTGGATAGGTATATGGACAGGAAAGGAATGGAGGGTTTTGGGCTGAGTGAGGGCCAGTGGGACTAGGTGAGTGTAAGTGTCGGCATGGACTAGAAGGGCTGAGATGGCCGGTTTCCGTGCTGTAATTGTTACATGGTTATATAACCTGAGATTGTTTCAAGCCACAAGTCTGCCAAGCAAAGTGAACTCCCTTCTCAGGAAAGTGGTTATCTCACAAGAGTGAAAAATCCTCCATAGCGATTACAGTTAGGTCTGAATGGACAATTTAAAATTTACTATGCTGTGTATGTCTATATAGTAGTTGTATTATAGCAAATATATTGTTTAATTAAGCATTCTTTGTTTATTTAAATAATTCATTATGGGTTGTATATAAAAATACATGAATGGCATACATCATTGCACCTCCATGTCATAAGATTGTGCTTCACTGAAGTGGAAATGGAACTAGACACGTTATCCCTGGATCCATGTTTTTCTTTCATTTTCTTTAGTTTTATGTCCTAGAGTTACAAAACATAACATGGAGATAACTTCATGAACCTCCACACCTTCCAATGACTCTGTGCTGAGTGCAGGTCGGTGGGAGTAAGCATTTGGCATCTTCCCATTGGGCAGAAGATACAAAATACAAGCATTTGTTCAGATGCTGGAAATCCAAAGGAACGCATATAAAATGTTGGAGGAACTCAGCAGGTCAGGCAGTATCTTTGGAAAAGAGCGAACAATCAATGTTTAGGGCTGAGAAAAAGGGTCCTGAAGAACGGTCTCATCCTGATACGTTGATTGTTATTAATTTCCATAAATGTTACCTGACCTGCTGAGTTCTTCCAGTACTTTGTGTGTGTTGCAGAACATACAAAAGCTTGAAAACACACACCACCAGGCTCAAGGACAGCTTCTATCTCTCCGTTATCAGACTCTGGAAAGGACCTCCCATGGTGAACTCTTGATATCCTAAACTACTTTACGATGGCCCTTACACAAAGATCCTCTACCAACCTGCCCCTGTTGTACCCTGGCTCAACAAAAAAAAGCATGGTGACATGCTGAAAATCATGGACCACCTCTCAGATCTCCACTGCATTTAATGTATTTAATCAGTATAGCTTTGAGCCTATTGAAGAAAAGGTTATGTGAAGATCAGATTAAAATTAAAATTCAGTTCAATAGGCAGAAATGATCCCTGCCCTCTGAGCCTCTGAGACCTGAACCACCAACATCATACAATGCAGTGCAGTAATGCCATCTCCACAAAATTCAAATTGACTGCAAGGAGACGCAACCCAATGTCACAGTACTCTTTCAGACCTACATCCCCAGCACTGAGGCCCCAGTCAATGGGCTCCTCTGGGCAGACTTTGATATTGGTAGGCTTGGCAACAGTCTTCTAAAGTAGGCACTCGTTTTTGGGCTCTGTCACTGAAAGGGAAGACCAAGCAGTCAGAGGAAATGATTCATGGATGTACTCAAAATCTCCTTGAGTGAATGTATAATTCCCACTGACTCATAGAAACATAGAAAACCTACAGCGCAATACAGGCGCTTCAGCCCAAAAAGCTGTGCTGACCATGTCCTTACCTGAGAAATTACCTAGGGTTACGCATAGCCCTCTATTTTTCTGAGATCCATATACCAGTCCAGGAGTCTTTTAAAAGACCCTATCGTATCTGCCTTCACCACCGTTGTGGACAGCCCATTCCACGCACTCACCAATCTCTGAGTAAAAAAAATGTACCCCTGATATCTCCTCTGTACCATCTTCCAAGCACCTTAAAACTGTGCCCTTTCATGCTCGCCATTTCAGCCCTGGGAAAAAGCCTCTCTGACTATCCACACAATCAATGGAAACCTCATGGGAACCCCTGGCTCAGGACTGCTCCACAAGGAAAAGCTGCATTTGGGACAGGATTGGAAGCACATGGAAGCCCTGAGGATGCCATCATCTCACAAACTGAAACACCTTATCATTTATAGAGAAAACACGAGGAAATCTGCAGATGCTGGAAATTCAAACAACAACACACACAAAATGCTGGTAGAACACAGCAGGCAAGGCAGCATCTATAGGGAGAAGCGATGTCGACGTTTCGGGCTGAGACCCTTCGTCAGGACTAACCGAAAGGAAAGATAGTAAGAGGTTTGAAAGTAGAGGGGGGAGGGGGAAATGCGAAATGATAGGAGTAGACCAGAGGGGGTGGCTACCTGTGAGTCGGCTGGTGTGGTATACTGCGTCCGGTGCTCCCGGTGTGGCCTTTTATATATTGGTGAGACCCGACGCAGACTGGGAGACCATTTCGTGGAACATCTACGCTTGATCCGCCAGAGAAAGCAGGATCTCCCAGTGGCCACACATTTTAGTTCCACGTCCCATTCTCATTCTGATATGTCTATCCATGGCCTCCTCTATTGTCAAAATGAATCCAAACTCAGGTTGGAGGAACAACACCTTATATACCGCCTGGGTATCCTCCAACCTGATGGCATGAACATTGACTTCTCTAACTTCCGTAAATGCCCCTCCTCCCCTTCTTACCCCATCCCTGACATATTTAGTTGTTTGCCTGTTCTCCATCTCCCTCTGGTGTTCCCCCCCTCCTTTCTTTCTCCCGAGGCCTCCCGTCCCATGATCCTTTCCCTTCTCCAGCTCTGTATCACTTTCACCAATCACCTTTCCAGCTCTTAGCTTCATCCCACCCCCTCCGGTCTACTCCTATCATTTCGCATATCCCCCTCCCCCTCTACTTTCAAACCTCTTACTATCTTTCCTTTCGGTTAGTCCTGACGAAGGGTCTCAGCCCGAAACGTCGACATCGCTTCTCCCTATAGATGCTGCCTAGCCTGCTGTGTTCTACCAGCATTTTGTGTGTGTTGTTGTTATCATTTATAGATATGCCTGGTGCTATTGCCAATATGCTCTCCTACACTCAGTGAACCCTTTGTAAACCTATCCTCAAGGATAAATCTGGGCAACTTCTATCCTGGGCACGTAACCTAGCTGTAGAGCTAACTCAATGTTCCTCAAATAGGAGAACCTACTCTATATTCCATGAGTTTTCTTAACCTTTGTTTCACTGGGAAGGCAATTTCCAGTATTATCTGATTAATCAAAAGGAGAGCCGTGAGGAGCACTCCTATACCACTTCACAGAGGCATAACAAGGCAATTGTTGGCAGCCTGCTAAAAGGCGCAAAAAGCTGTTAACTTTGGCTGCACTCAAATTTCCCTCACATTCATGTGCTTATCTAAACATCTCTTAAACGTATCTAATGCTTCTGCCTCTACTACCACCACAGGCAGTGCATTCCAGGCACCCATTACTCTCTGTGTAAGAGAAACTCGACCCTCATATCTCATTTGAAGTTACCCTCTCTCACCTGAAACACATGCACTCTGGTATTAGACATTTCAGACCTGGAAAAAACCTGGGATACTGTCTGTCTACTCAATCTATGTCTCTCATAATCTTATAAATTTCTATTAAATCCACTCACCTCCAGCGCTGCAGAGAAAACAATCCAAATTTGTCCAATGTACTATTATAGCATATGTTCTCGAAGCCAGACAACATCCTGGTAAACTTCTTCCACACTCCCTCCAAAGCCTTAGCATCCTTCCTATAATGGAGTGACTAGATTGTATGCAATACTCTAGATGCAGCCTAACTAGAGTTTTATAAAGAGGCACCATAACTTCCTGACTTTTGAACTCAGAGCCAAACATAGAAAATAGAAAACCAACAGCCCAAATACAAGCCTTTTGCCCCACAAAGCTGTGCTGAACATGTCCTTACCTGAGCAATTACCTAGGGTTACCCATAGCCCTCCATTATTCTGAGCTCCATATACCTGTCCATGAGTCTCTTAAAAGACCCTGTCATATCCACCTCCACCACTGTCACCGGCAGCCCATTCCACACAGTCACCACTCTCTGCGTAATAAACTTACCACTGATATCTCCTCTGTACCATCTTCCAAGCACCTTAAAACTGTGCCCTTTCGTGCTAGCCATTTCTGCCCTGGGTAAAAGCCTTTGACTATCCACATGATCAATGCCTCTCATCATCTTCTACACCTCTATCAGGTCACCTCTCATCCTCCGTCACTCCAAGCATAAAAGGCCGAGTTCACTCAACCTATTCTCATAAGGCATGCTCCCGAATCCAGGCAACATCCTTGTAAATCTTCTCTGCACCATTTCTATGGTTTCCACATCCTTCTATAGTGAGGCAACCAGAACTGAACACAGTACTCCAGGTGGGGTCTGACCAGGGTCCTATATAGCTGTAACATTGCCTCTAGGCTCCTGAACTCAATCTCACAATTGATGAAGGCCAATGCACCACATGCTTTCTTAACCACAGTGTCAACCTGCACAACAGCTTTGAGTGTCCTATGGACACGGACCTCAAGATCCCTCTGAACCTCCACACTACCAAGAGTCTTACCATTAATACTATATTCTGTCATCATATTTGACCTACCAAAATGAACCACCTCACATTATCTGGGTTGAACTCCATCTGCCACTTCTCAGCCCATTTTTGCATCCTATCAATGTCCTGCTGAAAACTCTGACAGCCCTCCACACTATCCACAACAACTCCAACCTTTGAGTCATCAGCAAATTTACTAACCCATCCTCCTAAATCTTCATCCAGATCATTTATAAAAATCACGAAGAGTTGGGGTCCCAGAACAGATCCCTGAGGCACACCACAGGTGACCGAACTCCATCCAGAAGATGACCTGTCTACAACCACTCTTTGCCATTTGTGAGCAAGCCAGTTCTGGATCCACAAAGCAATGTCCCCTTGGATCACATGCCTCCTTACCTTCTCAATAAGCTTTGCATGGGGTACCTTGTCAAATGCCTTGCTGAAATCCATATACACTTATTCTACTGCTCTACCATCATCAATGTGTTCAGTCACGTCCTCAAAAAATTCAATCAGGCTTGTAAGGCAGGACCTTAGATTCAGATTCAGATAATTGTCATTTATAACCACAAATACAATGCAGTTAAAAATGAGACAATGTTCTCTGGAATGATATCACAAAAAAGCACAAAACAGACCACACAAGAAAAACCACATTTCGTTTGGTAATCCCCAATCCAGAGTCCAGAGAGGCTGCTGCGTATCGATATCGCGCCACCGTCTTAGCATGTTCCCCAGAAAGGAACTACAAACCCATCAGACAAACCTAAAGCTACAAGGCCTACACAAAACCACATAGTTACATTTAGTTTCAACAGTGCAGACAATACCATAATTGATAAAAGACTAACTGACAAAGACCACATACTTATAACACATAGTTTCAACAGAGCAAAGCAATACCGTAATCTGATAAAGAGCAGTCCATGCACGGTTTAAAAGAAATTCTCAAAGTCCCGACAGCCCATCATCTCACGCAGACGGTAGAAGGAAGAAAAACTCTTCCTGCCATAAACCTCCAGCGCTGCAGCTTGCCTATGCAGCACTTTGGGAGCCCAGACGACAGCCAACTCCGAGTCCGTCCGAAAACTTTGAGCCTCCGACACTGAGCACCGAGCACCATCTCTGCCGAGCGCTTCGACCCCGGCATCGGCCACCAAGCAACAGGCAAAGTCGAGGATTCGGGGCCTTCCTCCCGGAGATTTTTCTGATCGCACAGTAGCAGCAGCAGCGAAACAGGCATTTAAGAAGTTTAACCAGATGTTCCTCCGTGCTTCACACATCCATCTCCATCAAATCGGGATTGTATATGGCTCCCTACTTGACAGATTACAGATATTCATTCCAAAGTGGCCGCTGCACGCTGCGTCGTGCCGCCATCTTGTTGATGGCTGCCTTTCACAAAGCCATGCTGACTATTCATAACCATATTATGCCTCTCCAAATGTTCATAAATCCTGCCTCTCAGGATCTTCTCCATCAACTTATCAATCACTGAAGTCAGACTCACTGGTCTATAATTTTCTTGGTCATCTCTATTCCCTTTCTTGAATAATGGAAGAACACCCACAACCTTCCAATCCTCCAGAACCTCTCCCTTCCCCATTGATGATGCAATGATCATCGCCAGAGGCTCAGCAATCTCCTCCCTCAACTCTCACAGTAGCCTGGGGTACATCTCGTCTGGTCTTAGTGATTTATCCAACTTGATGCTTTCCAAAAGCTCCTGCACATCCTTTCTTAATATCTACATGCTCAAGCTTTTCAGTCCACTCTGTCATCCCTACAATCGCCAAGATCCTTTTCCGTAGTGAATACTGAAGCTAAGTACTCATTAAGTATGTCTGCTATCTTCTCCAGTTCCATACACACTTTTCCACTGTCACACTTGATTGGTCCTATTCTCTCACATCTTATCCTCTTGCTCTTCACAAACTTGTTGAATGCCTTGAGGTTTTCCTCAATCCTGTCTGCCAAGGTCTTCTCATGGCCTTTCTGGTTCTCCTGATTTCTTTCTTGAGCTCCTTCCTGCCAGCCTTATTATCTTCTAGCTCTCTATCATTACCTAGCTTTTTGAGCCTTTCGTAAGCTCTTCTTTTCTTCTTGACTAGATTTACAACAGCCTTTGTATACCATGATTCCTGTACCCTACCTGTCTCATTGGAATGTACCTATGCAGAACTCCATGCAAAAATCCCCTGGACGTTTGCCATATTTTTTCCGTAGATTTCCCTGAGAATATCTGTTTCCAATTTATGCTTCCAAGTCCTTGCCTGATAGCCTCATATTTCTACTTACTCCAATTAAATGCTTTCCTAACTTGTCTGTTCCTATCCCTCTCCTAAAGAGGGATGCTAAAGACCTATGATGCTATGACCTATGATGCATCCCTCCTAAAGGGATGCTAAAGACCTAACAGACCTATGCTAAAGGAGATAGAATCGTGATCACTATCTCTAAAATGCTCTCCCACTGAGAGATCTGACACCTGACCAGGTTCATTTCCCAATACCAGATCAAGTATAGTCTATCCTCTTGTAGGCTTATCTACATATTATGTCAAGAAAACTTTCTTGAACACACCTAACAAACTCCATTATTACACCTATCCAGAATCAGTCTCCCTATCTGCTCCTTGATGTCCCTGTTACTATTGGGTGGTTTTGTAAAAACACCCAGTAGAGTTATTGATCCCGTCCTGTTCCTAACTTCCACCCACAGAGACTCTGTAGCCAATCCCTCCATCTCTTCCTCCTTTTCTACAGCCGTGACACTATCTCTGATCAGCAGTGCCATGACCCCACCTCTTTTGTCTCCATCCCTGTCCTTTCTGAAACATCTTAAGTCAAGTCACTTTTTATTGTCATTTCGACCATAACTGCTGGTACAGTGCACAGTAAAAATGAGACAATGTTTTTCAGGACCATGGTGCTACATGAAACAGTAAAAAAACTACACTGAATTACGTGAAAACAACACAGAAAAAAACACTAGACAACATACCTACCCAGGACTGCATAAAGTGCACAAAACAGTGCTGGCATTACAATAAATAATAAACAAGATAATTGGCACAGTAGAGGGCAGTAAGGTGTCAGTCCAGGCTCTGGGTATTGAGGAGTCCGATGGCTTGGGGGAAGAAACTGTTACACAGTCTGATCATGAGAGCCCCGATGTTTCGGTGCCTTTTCCCAGATGGCAGGAGGGAGAAGAGTTTGTATGAGGGATGCAAATGTCCGTAATGACGGGAAGAGAGACCCCGATGATCTTCTCAGCTGACCTCACTATCCGCTGCAGGGTCTTGCGATCCGAGACGGTGCAATTTCCAAACTAGGCAATGATGCAGCTGCTTAGGCTGCTCTCAATACAACCCCTGTAGAATGTGACGAGGATGGGGGGGGGGGGGGGGGTGAGAGATGGACTTTCCTCAGCCTTCGCAGTAAGTAGTGATGCTGCTGGGCTTTCTTTGCTACGGATCTGGTGTTGAGGGGCCTGGTGAGATTCTCCACCATGTGAACACCAAGAAATTTGGTGCTCTTAACGATCTCTACCGAGGAGCCGTCGATGTTCAGTGGGGAGTGGTCACTCCGTGCCCTCCAGAAGTCAACAACCATCTCTTTTGTTTTGTTCACATTTAGAGACAGGCTGTTGGCTCTGCATCAGTCCATTAGCCGCTGCACCTCCTCTCTGTAAGCTGACTCGTTCTTGCTGATGAGACCCACCATGGTCGTGTCATCAGCGAACTTGATGATGTGGTTCGAGCTGTGTGTTCCAGCACCATCGTGGGTCAGCAGAGTGAACAGCAGTGGACTGAGCACCCAACCCTGGGGGACCCCCGTGCTCAGTGTGATGGTGTTGGAGATGCTGCTTCCGATCTGGACCGACTGAGGTCTCCCAGTCAGGAAGTCTAAAATCCATTTGCAGAGGGAGGTGTTCAGGCCCTGTAGGCTCAGCTTTCCTATCAGTTTCTGAGGGATGATTGTGTTGAATGCTGAACTGAAGTCTATGAACATCATTCAAACATACGTGTCTTTTTCGTCCAGGTGGAAGATGATGGCAATGGCATCATCTGTTGAGCGGTTGGGATGGTATGCAAACTGCAGGGGGTCCAGTGAGGGGGGCAGCAGGGTCTTGATGTGCCTCATGATGAGCCTCTCGAAACACTTCATGATGATGGATGTAAGTGCAATGGGACAGTAGTCATTGAGGCAGGACACTGAAGACTTTTTCGGCACGGGGACGATGGTGGTGGCCCTGAAACACATTGGAATGGTAGCGCTGCTCAGGGAGATGTTCAAGATGTCAGTGAGAACATTTGCTAGATGGTCTGCACATCCTCTAAGCACTCTACCAGGAATATTGTCTGGTCCAGCAGCCTTCTGTTGGTTGACCTTGCACAGGGTTCTAAATCCTGGCACTCGAAGTAACCATTCCTACCCCTGAGCGATCCAAATCTCTGTAATGACCACAACATCATAGCTCCAAGTGCTGATCCATGCTCTAAGCTCATCTGCTTTATTTGTAATACTCCTTGCATTAAAATGGACACATCTCAAACCATCAGTCTGAGCAAATTCCTTCTCAATCACCGGGCTATCCTGCCTCTTGCACTGTCTCCAGACTTTCTCTGTTTGTGAGCCAACCTTTTCTTCCACTGTCTCTTCAGTTTGGTTCCCACCCCCAAGCAACCCTAGTTTAAACTCTTCCCAATAGCCTTAGCAAACCTCCCTGCCAGGCTATCGGTCCCCCTGGGATTCAAGAGTCAATTGTCCTTTTTATACAGGTCACTCCTGCCCCAAAAGAGGTCCCAATGATCCAGAAATCTGAATCCCTGCCCCCTGCTCCAATCCCTCAACCACGCAGTTATCCTCCACCTCACTCTATTCCTAAACTCACTGTTGTGTGGCACAGGCAGTAATCCCAAGATGACTACCTTTGTGGTCCTGCTTTTCAGCTTCCTTCCTAACTCCCAGTAGTCTACTTTCAGGACTTTCTCCCTTTTCCTGCCTATGTCATTTGTAGCAATATGCACCATGACCTCTGGCTGTTTTCCTTCCTACTTCAGGATATCGTGGACGCAAACAGGAACATCCCAAACTCTGGCACCTGCAAGGCAAACTACCATCTGTGCTTCTTTCCTGCGTCTACAGAATTGCCTGTCTGACTCCCTAACTATAGAGTCCCCTATCACTGTTGCCATCCTCTTCCTTTCTCTACCCTTCTGAGCCACAGGGCCAGACTCTGATGTTCCCCCAAACAGGCCATCTCCTCCCAACAGTACTCAAGCAAAAGCACTTATTATCCACATGCCATAAGCCTTCTGATCCACCCTACCAACTTGTGTAGCCACTTTCAGGAGACTATGAACTTGGACCCCAAGATCCATCTACTCATCAACACTGTTACAGGTCTTGCCCTTAACAGTGTACTACCTCTTTACCTTAGACCTACCAAGATGCAACATTTCACATTTGGCTGGGTGAAACTCCATCTGCCATTTCTCTGCTCATAACTGTAATGCATAGTATTCTATGCCAGTTTTCCGTGCTATCGACAACATCACCACCAATCTTTGTGTCATCTGCAAACTTACCAACCCACTCTTCTACATCTTCACCATCCCTGGCAGCACTTTACAGGCACTCACCACTCTGTGTTTTTAAAAATTTGGCTAATATTTCCTTTGAACGTTACTTCTCTCACCTTAAAAACATGTCTTCTAGGATTAAACATTTCATCATTGTGAAAAAGATAGTTTTGCATAAACTTCTATCTGTTCTCCCCTCTGCCTCTGCTACTGCAGAGAAAACAAACCCAGTGCTTTCCAACATCTGTCTGATAACACATGCCTTCTAATCCAAGCATCTTGGTAAATCTCTTCAAAACCCTGTCAAAGCTTCCACATCCCTCCAATAATATGGCAATCAGAAAGGAATGCAACACTTTGGAGGTGTGTTAACCAGAGTTTTACAAAGCTGCAACATGCTGTAAGTTCCTGACCCTTGAAGTCAGTTCTTAAACTAATAAAGGTCAACGCCTTCATTCAGAGAGTGGTTACGTTGTAGGACTCTCCTTTATTTGTAGTAATGAAGATGACACATTGATTAGGAGTGTGGGTAGGTTCCCATAAGGAGACAGAAATGCTAAATTCTGATGGTGCATACAGAAGACTGGTTTGAAGCATCAGTACAAATATTGCCATTCTGAGATGTAGAGGAAACCTCTCCATATCCTAATCTCTTACTGTGTCTGGTATCTACAGCTCATACAGGTTCTGGCCTCACAGTCTAATCCACAACAGCGAGACATCGGACGTTTGCAAAGTCCAGGCAACCATCCCAGCTACAGCTGTGTAACTGCTACATGGGCTGAGTGATCAGAACTGGGAGCCGATCAGAACGAAACCCTCACATGACTGCTGTGAAAGAGGCTGGTTATTATATAACTGGCAAATTGTGGCATACTTTAAAATGCACTTGTACTGAAGAAATGAACCCAATGCCTGTTGATCATTTAACCCTGCAATACAACAGAACTAATGCTTCAATGAGGGAGTTGAGAGACACTTTTATTTGCTCTTTGCTAATATTTCTAAACTAAGTTCAGAGCAGTTGTTTAAGGATAACTTCTTCCATTCAATACCAATTGTATATCTTCCTGAAAACCTTTGGAATAAATCTGGGGTGTCGACAATCGCAAGGCCTGGTTCACCTGGGTTGTCCACTGACTCTGTACACTGGGCTGAGTCATCTGCTAAGGATTCACCCAACTCTGGCTCATGCTCCCCTTCTTCCTGCCGTGATGTCCGGACCTGGCCATTCTCTACTACCTCCTCTTCATTGTGCACAGGAGCATCTCCATCTGAAACCAGAAGCATATGGCATAGAGAAAAGTTAGGGTGAAGTGACCCATAAGCACTCATAAATCAACCACAAAGAGAAGATAATACAACTGCTTATAGATAAGGGACTGTGCTTTGACAGCCCTAGGATTGGATGTTTTAAGTGCTGGGCCAGATTGAAATGGTCAGGGTGTTAGGGCTGGAGGTGAGGGATGGGCCGGTGTTCAGCTCACTAATCTATGTGTTTTACTCCTCTCTGCACTGAACTGAGACTGTGACCTGCAACTAATGGACTTTTGAATTGACTGCAGTGATGCCCAGCTTCTTGAATTTCAGTTCTGAATGCTATTTGCTTACTTTTATTGTCTGCACGATGTGTTTTTTGTGCTATTGGTTGTTTGACAGTCTTCTTTTACCAGAGTGGGTTCTATTGGGTTTCTTTGTTTTGTGACTGCCTGTTAGGAATCTCAAGGTTGTATAAAGTATACATACTTTGATAACAAGTTTATTCTGAACTTGAAATAGAGTATGATGCACTCTATCAAATGTTCTGTGGTTCCTTGGGTCTTGGTCTGGAAGCAATACTAATAAAGGTGGTGCTGCAGCATGAATCAGAACTGGAGTTGATATTGCTGCATTATTGTCACATGTACCAAGATCCAATGAAAAACTGTTTTGTATGTCATTCATACACAAGTACATTGAGGCAGTATAAGGGCAAGGGAAATAACCAAATGCTCAGTATAGTGTTACAGTTACAGAGAAAGTGCAGTGCAAGGACCTGATGAGGTAAATTGAGAAATTGAGAATTCATTTTTATCATTCAAGAGTCTGAAAACAATGGGATACCGTAGAAGTTGTCCTTGAGTCTGCTCGTGCATGTTTTCAAGCTTTTGTATCTTTTGCCCAACGGAAAGGGAGAAAAATGAGAATGTCTGGAATGGGAGCTGCACTGGAAGATAATGACTTCAGAAATGATCAGAGGAGAGGTGATGCCAAATGGAAGGGAGAAAGCAATTGTCAAAGTTCACCTGGGAGTGATGGGTTGAGCAGCATCTGTAGGGGGGAGGGGACATCAATATTTTGATTCCAAACCCTGTGTCAGGACTGAGGGGGGAGAGGAATGATAGCCAATACATTGAGGAGAGGGGAAATGGTGAGACAGGGACCAATGGGTGAAGCTCAGATGCAGGGTTTTGACCTGAAAAATGGACAATTCCTCTCCTTCCACAGATACTGCTTAACCAACTGAGTTCCTCTAGTAGATTGTATGTTGCTCTAGATCCTTGTCATCTGTAGCTTCATGTGTCACTCTAACCTCTTCAAATCCGTCTGTAAAATGATCTACTTCTCCCTTGCTGTTATCCTAATCGTTCCCAAATATAACTGCCCCAGCCTCAGTAGATGAATGTTGAAGCCTGTAAATTAAATTCTCCATAAAACTTTCCTTGTTTTTATCTACATTTTTTTCCTTTAAAACATTCTTCCCCACTGAGTCTCTGATCACCCACTTCCACCTCTAGGGATTCAATATCTTTTAGAGATTTTGTGAACCACCTTGTGATAACTTCTCATGTTAAAGAGGAATTGTTTCAGGTTAAAGCCCTGCATTATGATTTCACCTACTGCCACCTGTCTCCTGTACTCAGTACTTTGGTTTATGAAGGCCAATTTGTCAAAAGCTTCCTTTATGACCCTAACTACCTGTGCTGTCACTTTCAATGAAGTATGGATCGGTACTCCCAGACCCTTTTTTCCTTCTGCATGCCTCAGTGCTCTACTGTTCACTGTGTGAGACCTACTGAAATGCAACACCTAACACTTGTTTGAATTAAATTCCATCAGCCATTTTTAGCCCATTTTGCCAGCTGATCCATAGCTCACTGCAAGCTCTGATAGTCATCCTCGCTGTCCACTACACCTCCAATCTTGGAGTCATTCCCAAACCTGCTGATCCAGCTAACCACATTATCATCTAGATCAGTGATATGGATGACAAACAACAACAGACTCAGCACCGATCTCTGCGGTACTCCAATAGTCACAGGCCTCCAGTGAAAGAAGCAACCCTTTACTATCATTCTCTGGCATCTCCCACAAAGCAATATCTAATCCAATGCATTACCTCATGCTGAATGCCAAGCAACTGAACTTTCTTGACCAACCTCCCATGTGGGACCTTGTCAAATACCTTGCAAAAGTGCATGTAGACAACATCCATTGCATTGCCTTCATCAACTTTCCTGGTAACTTCATCAAAAAAACTCTATAAATTTGGCCTACCATGCACAAAGTCATGATGATTTCCATAATCAGTCCCTGTCCATCCATATACTCATATACCCAGTTCATTAGAATACCCTCCAATAACTTTCCCTACTACTGATGTCAGGCTCACCAGCTTATAATCTCCTGGTTTATTTTTAGACCCTTCCTTAAACAACAGAACAACTGACGACTGAATTAGATATCCTCCAATACCTCACCAGTCATTAAGGATGATTTACAATTTCTTCATTTGCCTCTCATGGGGACTGAGGGAACACCTTGTCAGGCCCTGGGGTTTATCCACCCTAATCTGCTTCAAGACACCTCCTCATCTGTAATCTGTACAGGGTACATGACCTCACTGCTGCTTTGCCTCACTTCTATAGACTCTGTGTCCATGTCCCAGGTAAATACAGACACAAAAATCCATTTAAGATCTCCCCCATTTATTTTGGCTCCACACATAAATTATCATCTGATCTTCCAACTTTGCTCCTTGCAATCCTTTTGCTCTTAACATATCTGTAGAATCCATTAGGATTCGCCTTACCTTGTCTGCTAAGGCAACCTCATGCCTTCTTTTAGACCTCCTAATTTTATTCTTACGTGTTCTTTTGTATTTTTTATACAGTACTCCATAAATGCTTTATTTGTTCCCACAAAACCTCTTTCATGCTGTCCACATCTTGGACTGAAGAACTGGATTGGTATCTTTCAGAGCAAGTTTCAGGTATCAGTTTTGCAATCTGTAACCATGGCAACAACCCACAGGTGGCCAGGAATGCAAAGTGTAAAAGAATATGAACCAGTTGCCAGCTAAGGGAGATAACAGTGCTTCATGAAAACCCTTTGTTCTTTTTGATCATGGCTTTCCAATGAAGTAAAATAGCAACAGAACAGGCAAAGCCAAATTGAATTGTCTTTTTTAAGGTCAGTGTGTCCTAACTTTGGAAGTTCATTCACACATTCATTCACGTATGAATGAAGAATTGCACATTTGGTATTCTTGCCACAGAGTCAGTAGGCAGTCACTGGCATGCTTCAAGTCAGTCCAGTACTCCAGGGTATTGGAGGCAATTTGCCAGTCTTTATATCAAATCATGTACAGAGAGAAGAATACAGAGCACAGAAAGGGATGGATTAGAAGAAAAAAAAATCAAATTTCTTTTTTAAGATTTTTAATTTCTAGAACAATTAAATTTTAAAGGAAAAGATTGTACAGTTCTTTTAGGTAGGCTTTCAGTGTCAGGGATTGTCTGGCAGTAATTAATACTGTCACTAGGTTAATAACACACTTCATATGCAATAGACAATGCTTTCTGTGGCAACTTCAGTTTATACCTTCAATTTCACTTTCCTATGCCAATCACAGCCTATTCAATGTGTTTCCTTGGTGATGATGAATGCCAAATGCTATCCTCACTAATCTTATTGAGAAAAACAAATGTTCTGACTGAATATGTACCCAGGAGTTGTTTCCTCACATTGCATCACAGAATACAGTTTCAGCCATTGAGAAAGATTTTACATTGTGCCAAGTGTTTTAAAATGTTGGAAATTTCTGATATGTAGATTGGCCTATCATCTGACAATAAGTGCATTCAAGGCTTGATCAATGGATTTTTGAACACTTTGGGAAGATTAGCAATTAGGGACCGGGTAGGAGATCGGACAGGCTCATGGTCAGACATGACTTTACTGAATCTTACTTCTGTTCCATGTCTTGGTTTTGTTATGCTTTTAGAATGAAACTGGACATGTTGGACAGCAGATTTCTGCAATTAATGGCATACATTTTCTGCTGAAAGTTGCTGCAGTGTTTCTGTAAAATTGCTACATAGAACTATTAACCTCACTGTTACTTTAACATGAAATTAAAGACTATTATCAACCATGTTACCATAATGAGACAGGAATTTGACAAAAATACGTCAGATGTATTCAGAATGTGGCACACAGCAAATTAAATTCCAGTCTCAAAGGATGGCAGTTCATCCTGGCTTGTACTTTCAGTCTGTAATTTCCACAGTATTCAGCAAAGCAAACACACTGTCCTCAAGGAAAGTTAAAAATAGCCCTCTAATTATTTTGAAGCAGTAGAGCGGAATTTTTTTGTGAGAGATGAGCAAACTCAAATTAGGACAAATTCTTTCTAAAACAAAGAAAAACACATATTTGATGGTAGAGAAGGAAATATTTTGGTTGTTAATGGGTTCCTGGAACTGAAAGATATTGAAAACAGTGTCATACAGCATGAAAACAGGCCCTCCAGCCCATCTGGTCCAGGCCACCATGGGTCTATCTAAGCCAATACTATATGCTCCCATGGTTGGTGAATATCCTTCTAAACACTTCTTGTCCATGTACCTGTCCAAGTACCTTTTAAATGTACTGTACCTGCCTTAGCTACTTCCCCAGACAGCTCATTCCATATACTAACCACTCTTTGGGTGAAAAAGCATTTTTATTAAATCTCTCCCCTCTCACCTTAAGCCCATGTTCTTGATTGTCTAATCCTGTGAAGAAGACTACATGCATTCAACCTATGAAGGTCACTCATGATTTTATACACCACTGTAAGATCATCCATCATTTTCCTACTCCCCAATGAAATACTTCCTAGCTATTACCTTTATTCTTGATAAAAGACAAACTTAATGTGGGTGAAACTAACAGCACACTTCAGTCATGGCTTCAGCTCAACCTGAGCATCTCTAACCAGCTCACCAACATCATTTCCTGTTCTGGGTGAAACAGCCACATTGTACACTGAAAACTAAGGTTCTTTATTATGAACACAAAAAATAACTTATCTTTCCCCTTAAAGAAAAAACAAGCACAATGCTATGTCCTCAAAAACCTGCAAGAAACAATATTGCTTTCCAACAGATATTTACAACAACTTCAATTGTAATGAGCAAATACAGTCCTTTATTTACTCACAAACTCTCAATCAGTCTCTGAGGTGGTTTGATGATCTTTTTGGTCTGCTAGATTCTCCACAGATATATTGCTTTCAATTACTGTGTCAATATTAGTATATTTTTGAGAACTCTGAACAAAAACATTATTTTTCACGTCTGTTGTTCGCTAAGGAGTACTGACAAGTTACGTGTCACAGCTATGTGTTCATAGATCCACACAGTTTCTTCTCAAAGGTATTCTTTGCTGTGTCTGGATCTGGTAGGAATGTGGAGCAATTTCCTCTTACAGATATCCTTGCATGGGCCATGTGCCAGAATCATGATATCAAATTTGCACTTGATCTCCAGGCTTCAGTACTGGCAGGCTTTTCACAGTCCTGTCATGATATTGTTTCTGTTTGTTCTTTCCCTTTCTCTTTAGCCAATTTGACCTTGCATACTCCTTTAAGAAGGTTTTGTGCAGTAGAATGTTAGTATGTTGAGCAATCAACATCTGGGCTGGAGAAAGGCCATTTTGCAGTGGCCCACTTCTGTAGATCATCAGACTTTTGTGGAAATCCTCTCATCCATCTTCTGCTTTCTTCATGAGGCTCTTTACTAGCTTGACCAGACTCTTTGCTAGGCCATTAGATTCTGGGTGATGTGGGCTTGAAGTTATATGTCGAAACCCCCAATTATTGGCAAAGGACTCAAGTTTACAGCTCAAAAATTGTGGACCACTATCTGATACTACCTCAGATGGAACTTCATGCCTCACAGACACAGCTTTCAGGAAGGTGATGAATGCTTTGCAGGATGTTGATTACAATGTTCCAACCTCTGGGTAATTTGATAAGTAGTCTGTATAGAACAGTATGACTCTCCTTAGTACATTCAAACATATCCATTCCAACTTTAAAATATGGCCTGTCTGGTACAGGGTGTGGTGTAAGCGGTTCTGCTTGTTGCTTTGGCCTGAATCTCAGGTATATTTTACATGAAGCAGTGGTCTGGCTGACTTCATTCTTGGCGAGTACATCACTTCGCAAGCTCTTTGTTTATATTTTTCCTCACCAAGATGCCCTTTGTGTATCTTCTGGAGAATTTCCTTGTGTAGTGACATTGGAATCACAAACCTGTTCCCGTTGAAGACCATATCTTCCACTACTGACAGTTCCACTTCATGCTCAATACTCCTGAATACAAATTGGACAGTTGTTCTTAGTTGCTGGCCATCCTTTCTGTATTGTTCCTTGTTTCATCTGTCCCTGCTGCTGTCCTAATCTTCTCTGTTCTATTGGGAGATTCTGAAATGAAGGCAATAATCATGTCAACATAGGTTTACATATCAGTATTAACCTCATGGTTACTCTTTTCTTTCTTGTTGACTGCTTGAGACAATGCTTCAGCAGCAAACATATATATATTTTCCTGGAGTGTAGGTCATCTTCACAACGTATTGCTGCAGTGTTATCAATGTGCGTAGTATGCTCATGGGACAGTAACTCAGTGGGTTGGACATAATTGAGACCAGTGGTTTATGGTCTATCTCCACTTCAAAAGCTTGATCATACATATATTGATGGAACCTTTTGCATGCATATGTGCTGGCAAGAAGCTTTTTCTCTATTTGTGCATAGTAGGCTTCCACACTTGATAAAAAGCCCTTGATGCATAGGCCACAGATTGCTATGTGTTTTCATGCTGCTGCAGTAGTACTGCTCCAAGGTCATGCTGGGATGCATCAGATGAGATCCTAATACACTTTTCAGGATCATAAAACTCTTCATGGTCTCTTCAGCTAGCATTCCTTTCGGCCTTTGGAAACACTCTTGTTGCTCATGAGACCAAGTCCACCCATGTGGGTGGTTTTATGATAGACTTCTGGTGTGTACAGAATTCCATACGGTAACCAAAGAAAGTAATAGCTTCCCTCTGGTGTGTTAAAAGTACACATTTTTGAACTTGCCTCATTAAGCTTAATTTGCCAAAGCCCAGATGAATCGTTGAGTCTGCTAAACCACTTAGCACCTGCAAACTGGGGCATGATCTCCTCCCATGTTAGCAATTTAAAATGCTCTCTCTTGATGGATTTATTGAGATCTCTTGGGTCCAGATATATCCATTTTTCTATTGCACAATGATCAGTGAGCTCACCCAATCTGTTGGTTCTTCAATTTTCTCTATAACATTTATCCATTCCATGCATGCTAGTTCTTGTTTGAGTTTATGTGCAAATGGAACTTTCCTGCATGCATGGACAACAGAAGCCACTGTCACATTTATATGAATTTAGTGTACTTCAGGTAAGCATCCAAGCCCCTCAAATCTGCTTACTCTTCCATGAGTGAAGTCTGGTCTTCTTTGGACTGTGAGGCTAGCTTTTCACATGCATTCAGACCTAATATTGGCTGCATTCACTTTTCCATAATAAGAGCAGTACCTTTAAGTGCTGCTCTTTGTGCTCAAGGCCACTATACAGCCCCCTTTTACTGGAATGTTCTCTCCAGCATAGCCTGTCATTTTTAACTTCACTGGGTAAATCCTGCTCTTTACCTTGAGAGTCTTGTAATTATCCACAGATAACAGATTCACCAGGGCTCCAGTGTCAAGCTTGAATGGAATTACTGTCTCATTCACAGTCACTGGGATGATCCATTCTGTTTAACCAGCACCAGCAATCTGCACAGAATCTACAAAGGCTTCCTCCATTTCCTCAGCAACCGTGTGCACCTTTCTCTTGGTAGCCCCAGCTTTGTAGCACTTCTTCTTCCCACAATTATTGCAAGACTTCCCATAAGCAGGACACATCTTTGGGATGTGCCTTCCTTCATATTTGCTGCATTTGCTGTTTGAACCCTACCTTTTTGCTATGCTGTTGTTTTGGGAAATGCCTTGTACTCTGTCCCTCTATTTTCTTAGCATGTACTGTTGGTTCTGACCTCTGCAGGTCCTTAGCTTGAGATTGTGTGATGCTTGTTGCCCTACACAGCCTTTTCCAGTGTCAAATGTTTTTCTCAGAGCAAGCTTTCTCTGAGCCTACTATTTGTAGTTCCGCAAACTAGTCTCTAACTAGTGAATCTCTCACAGGACTCACTCAATGTGTGTGAAACTCAGCTACGTACTGGTCAAAGCTAACACCTTGTTTTTGGTCTCAGCAAAAGCACTTATATCTTTCAAACATGATGTTTTTACCTGGGATCAGAGTTTTGTCATTTTGTCATCAAAGTGTCCAATGTAAAGGCTGTCTCATCAATTTGAAAGCTGTTGTAGAAGTCCAAAACATCCTTACCAATTACATGGAGAAAATTAGACGCTTTTAACTTTCATCTGTGGCTCTGGCTCTACTCACCTCTAAATATATATTCAATCGCTGTTTGAAGCATTTCCAGTTATCATTTAGATTGCCAGAAAACCGTACAGGTGCAGGCGGGCTTAGGTCATCTATTTTGGGCTCTCATCTGAATCTCTCTCAGTGAACAACAGCAGCTTCATGATACAATGTGCTCTCTGGCCGGCAGCTTCTCTCTGTTGGAACCTAGCATCTTTCTAATTCTCTCGCATTTACTTTCCTTGTTTAGTCGTCGTGCTGACTTCTGACACCATGTTATGTTTGTTTTTGATAAAAGGCAAACTTAGCGTGGGTAAAGCAAACATATGTTTATTTACAAGATACTCTAAATCATGGCTTCAGCTTGACCTGAGCATGTGTGACCAGCTCACCAACATCACTCTCAGCTGAAGTTCTTTATTAAGTGCACACACATAATAACCTGTTCAGCCTTTCTCCTAACTCAATCCCTCTAGTCCTGGCAAGATCCTTATGATTCTGTTCTATACTCTTTGCTGCTTATTGCCATCTTTCATCAGTCCATCTGAACTGAACTAAAATATGTCTTTTGATTTTGTGTTTTATATTGTCTTTTTGCTTGTTTTCATTTTTGTTGCCATTTGTGTGAGGAAGAGTGTGCACTTGATGTTTAATGTTTAATATTTTTCTTTAAATGGGTTGCTTCCATGATTCTTTTTTATTTCATCTGTGGGGACGATGAATTTCAGGGTTGCACACTGCATACATACTTTGATAATAAATGAATCTTCCCTATAGCACGGTGATCTAAACTGAGCAAAATACTCCAAATATAGTATCAAGTGATGGGTATTTTAAAGGACAGGACAAGAGAAAGTGGGTTGGATCTCCCACTTCACTCCTCCTCATAATGAACGCACACTGAGGAGAGGAAATGAAGTACTCATCTTGGGGAGAGTCAGAAGACAGTGGGGGTGGGGAGTGATATGAAAACAAATTGAAGATATAGGGAAATGCAAATGCATTTAAATAAGGGAAAGTTACATAGAAATATGGTGGAACAAAGTAACAAACAAGTACCACCCACCAGAATTCCCAGTGGTGGGAACAGCCTGCTCTTTGCCATTGATAACATCAATGCTGAAACATGCACTGGATGCTGCCAGTACTCCCAACTGCAGGAAAATGGGAACCAGCATGGAGGACTCAACTGCTTATGCCATTTCTGAGGGATGAAAAAGACTCACAGGAAAATGTTGAGTTCAATGTGTTCGGTTTGGATAGTCAAGTTTGGAGCCCGCTACTACTTCACTCCATGGGCGCACTGCTTACCTATTTAAAAAAAGAGGTTAGGACTACCATGTGCAAGAAAGTAATGGGCCAAAGGAATAAGTAGTGACATCATCTTAATGCCAACCCATCCAGTTTTCAATGGTTGCATATTAAAATCTACATGTTTCTTACAGGAAAGGTCATGAAAGAATGTGAAGTAACGCTTGATAACTGGAGCTGAGTTCACTTGGCTTAAGATTCACCTAATAAGATTCACACTATCCAAATATTGAAGCAGCAGTCTAACCGGCGCCATTGTGGAACTTCCATCCGTTTGTATTGCAGCCTCCTTGATTATTTAAATTCCTATTAATTTGATTTTAGTGATATTTATACATTGACCCCTAAATTGTCAGCTCCTCTTCTGTTTCTATATTTCTATTGTAACGCTCACGCTATCGGCTTATGTATGTCTAGGGGAAAATCCGTCCATCTGCCAAACCATGTGGATGCTGTGCACACTGATACAAACTCGCACACCACGTACGTTTACAGACTACACTTTATAAATCTTACTAGAACTAGGTCATTAATAGCGATACAATATAAAAAGAAAAGAAAAGGTGCCAAAACTTATCAGAGTTCTATCAATTCGTGTACAACAATTGGAACTCAATTTTGAAGTCTTCAGTCCACTATTGGATCTTCTCTGACCTCCTCAACCCGCCACCTGGGACCAACCTCGGTTCCACACATACACATAGACCAACATTGCGACATTGCTACCATTAGTTCGTTTCTCCGTTATCAATAATAATAACCCAGACATTTCAACTAGATAGAGCATTACCTCATCAGTTACCCACAAAGAAGCCACTTCATTATAACTCGGCAGAGAAGCTATTTTATATATGCAGTTGGCAGTTAACATACATTTAATAATCTGAGGATCCTACACTATCAACAGGAAACTTGGACTTAGATCTGAAAATTCAGATTCGGATTAGCTTATTGTCATACAAACATTGGTGAAATGAAACACGTACAACACACTGGAGGAACTCAGCAGGTCGGGCAGCATCCGTGGAAACGAGCAGTCAATGTTTCCGGCTGAGACCCTTCATCAGGACTGAAGAGGGAGGGGGCAGGGGCCCTATAAAGAAGGTGGGGGGAGGGTGGGAAGGAGAAGGCTGGTAGGTGCCGAGTGAAAAACCAGTAAGAGGAAAGATCAAGGGGGTGAGGGAGGGGAAGCAGGGAAGGGATAGGCAGGAAAAGTGAAGAAGGAATGTAAGGGGAAAGCGAAGAAGGAATGTAAGGGGAAAGCACTATGTGTAGTAGAAGAAGTCAGAATCATGAGAGAGGCAATAGGCAGCTGGAGGAGGAGGCAGAGTGAAAGTGGGATGGGGGAAGGGAGAGGGAGGGAATTACCGGAAGTTGGAGAATTCAATGTTCATACCAAGGGGCTGGAGAATACCCAGACGGTATATGAGGTGTTGCTCCTCCAACCTGAGTTTGGCCTCATCATAGCAGTACAGGAGGCCATGTACATGTATGACATATCCAAATAGGAGTGCGAAGCAGAGTTGAAGCGGGTGGCAACTGGAAAATCCTGTCTGTCTTGGCCCGAAACGTTGACCACTCGTTTCCATGGATGTTGCCCAACCTGCTGAGTTCCTCCAGTGTGTTGTACGTGTTGCTTTGACCACAGCATCTGCGGTGTACTTTGTGTTGGTGAAATGAAATTACTTTCACTTGTGATGTTCATGAGGTTAAACAATAAACATGGTCATTTATTTATTGAAATAGAGTACGGAACAGGCCCAACTAGCTCTTTGAGCCATGCCACCCAGCAATCCCTGATTTAACTTCAGCCTAATCACAGACCAATCCACAATGACTAATTAACCTACCAATCGGTATGTCTTTTGGTCTGTGGGAGGAAACTGGAGCATCCTGAGGAAACCCACATGGTCACAGGGAGAATGTAGAAGCTCCTTACAGGTAGTGATAGGAATTGAACCCAGGTCACCTGTACTGTAAAGCATTGTGCTAACCATATGCTACTGTGCTGCCCTAAATGTAACATAACAAAACAGCAATAACAACACCAGGAATTGTGCAAAGTCTGCAATGTAATCTGAGATAATGCAAATAAGAAATGCTGAAAGTGACAATAATGGAATAACAGAGAGGAAGGATTAAGTGACTGAGAATGTGGCAGCACTACTGGGAAAAGGATGAGAAAGAGGTGATTGGTTGAGAAGTTGATAGTGGGAGTGGGGTAAGGATGAAGCTGTTTCTGAGTCTACTCATCCCACACGTCATTTCAAGCACCCGAGACCCAGCAAACTTGGTGGACAAATGTAATCACTTCTTTTTGAGTATACACAATTAACTTACATAAATACTTCAACATCTGCTATGTTCTTCACCTCCTCAAAGAACAGATCCAGTGTAGCTAGTCATATCTCACCTTGTACAAACCTATGCTGTCTCTTTCAGATCTATTTATAGTTGAACTAATTACAATTCTTCTACGTTCAGATTTGAAAAAAAACTTATTGGTCTTTACACACTCCGGCATGTAAAAGAAGTGATGAGGAGTGTTACATAAAGGCAGGACTTTCTTTTCTCTCTGATACTCAGCTGATCTGTGGTTTTTATTGGATGCAAAATTACCTTTGTGTTTTCTAAGTAGCTGCTTGATAATGGTGGTTCTCCAACCTGACTGCACAACTGTTGAATGTTTTATTATTTTGGTGAGAAGCTCATCGGTTCCCAGAGATGTTTGTTTTCACTCTCATCACTTACTCCATTACCTAATTTTAAATGAAAACCTGACAAAAAATATTTGACACGAAACATTAACCCTATTTTCTTTTCTACTGATGACGCCTGACCTAGTGAGTTGTTCCAGCTTTTTCTGTTCTTCATTTTGCCATTTTTAGAATATTACTTTTAATAAGATCCTTGCTTTGACTGATTTATTGCGAGTCACCCTCTGGTGCTTTATTATCATTCTCTACTATGAAGGCTATGTAATTAGTAGTGTTACATACACGCAACCCTGGGGAAAGTAGCTCTTACGTGCACGCAACACTACAAAGTTTCAGCAGCAATTGAACACACCTGGAGTCTGGTTTCGCTGTTAACACTATTTTATTAGTAACTACATAACATAGTAACTTAAACCAGGTAAACCAAGGTTTAGCAGTGTTATGCATATATAGGTGTAAAAATAAAGTTCCCAAACTTACTCAAACTCAGGTGGCAAGAGTCACAGTCTTATGATGGTATGTAAGTAAGTTCAGTTCTGTTCAGTTCAATCCATGGAATTTGAAGTGAGCAAGAGATACTTGTAATCCAAAAAAAATAGGTGTCGTCGATCTTCCCGTTGTCCTCGGACTCCTCACATGAAATATCACCAACAGTAGTTTATCACAAAGAGGACCATCTTCAAGGGAACCACCACCCAGGTAAGGGTCAACACACTGGTAGATTCCACAAGGTTACCCCGATCACACACAACTGTGATAGTCACTTATCCAGTTCCACGACATACGAAATAACTCCAACAGTGATTTGCCACAGAGATGCCTTTCTTCAGTGACCTACCACACCCATACAAAGGGTAAACAAACACGTGGTTTTCACAAAGGTTTTCCCCTCCCTAGAGAACCCACACCTGTGGATTAACTATGTGACAATCACACTTTCGTATCCGAATGGAAACAAACTTACCCTCATGGGCTACTTGGACAGAGAGTCCATACAATGACCTCTTTGTCACTAAGCTTCTTAGGTTTCAAACCTTCCTCTCCTCTCAGCAAACTTCTTCTAGTTGCAGCAAACTTATGAGAGTCATTTATCAATACTCTGGATTGATCTCAACTCACCCCTTTTGGGCTACTGAAAGTTTAAACCAGTGACCTACTCACTGGTGTCTTCCATTGACCAAATTCATCTTGATTCTGACTGTGTGTGTCTGTGTGTCCTTGTATATTCAAAACAAGCCACAGAAAAAAATGTAAACATTCATTGTCCATCAAATAACTCCACCTCTCTCACCATAGTAACAGAGCAATTCTGCAGTCAGCAGGAAACCAACAGTGTCTAAAAGTCAGTCGCATTCTCTCGGTGTTTTAAAGTGACAGTCCACAGAAAAAATTAACCCTAGGGGTATATAACAATAGGTAGTTTGATGATGTATTTATTTACAGTATTCATTTTGATGAAGATGTCAAAAAGGAGAAAGACTTATTGTGCTACCTCTCAGGATGTTTCAAAGAACATTGCAGTCAATGAAATACATTGGACTTGTGATCTTCATTGAAATGTAGCCAATTTACCCATTGATCACCCACAATCAGCAGCATTATGTTGACCAGAGGATCTGTTTTAGTGATGTTGGAATATGAATGTTAGCTGAAACACAGTGCTTTCACAGCAATAGTACCATGAGATCCTTTTCAGTAGTGTAGATAGGGCACCACAGTAGTGTAGCAGTTAGTGCAATCACTTTTATAGTTTCAGTGATCACCAATAAAGGTTCAATTTCTGCCACTGTCTTTAAGGAGTTTGTACATTCTCCCTGTGACTGTGAGTTTCCACTAACTACTCTGGTTTCCTCCCACATTCAAAGGTGTGCAGTCAGAACTAGTGAAATGTAGCATGCTACATTAGCCTTGGAAACATGGTGACACTTGCAGGCTGTCGAGCACAATCCTTGGACTGTTGGTTGTTGACACATTGATATTTCACTATGCATGCAACAAATAAAGCTAATTTTTAATTTTTAGTTTTCCTAAGGCAACAAACAAGGTTGACAGGTCATCAAAAATCCTCCGAACATGCAGCTTGGTCCTACAGTTGAGTGTGAGACTAGGTTTTGTGCACAAGATTCTGGAGTGGAGTGTGAAGGTACAATCTTCTGACTCAGAGACAAGGTCTGCATGTCCTGAGGATGACAATAACCAGCACTTCCAAAGAAAACATCACAGAGATATACACAAAATAGATTAAAAATTAAAGGCAGTAAAAAAAAACAGAAATGGAAGCAGATGATGAAGGGTCATTACTCTATAATATTTCATCTGTACAGATGCTGTCTGAACTACTGAGTTTTTCCTAACAATATCTTTTGTTAAAAAATTGATCACATTTTATTTTGCAGTGTTTGCTTTTGAACCTTAGCAGGACTTCTCTATCACCTCTGGAGACACAAGACACTGTAGGTTATGGACTCTGGAGCAATATACAAAATGCAGGAGGAACTCAGTGGATCAAGCATAATCAATAAAGTGAAATCAATAGCCGAAATTTCAGGTTGAGACCCTACATCTGACAAAGATAGAGGGGAGATGTTTCAGTCCAGATCAGAATCAGAATCAGGTTTATCATCTCCAGCATGTGCCGTGAAATTTGTTAACTTAGCAGCAGCAGTTCAATGCAATACATAATAAAGAAGAAGAAGAAGAAGAAGAAGAAGAAGAAGAAGAAGAAGAAGAAGAAGAAGAAGAAGAAGAAGAAGAAGAAGAAGAAGAAGAAGAAGAAGAAGAAGAAGAAGAAGAAGAAGAAGAAGAAGAAGAAGAAAATAAATAATTGTGCAAAAAACTGAAATAATATATATAAAAAACGTGAGGTAGACTTCATGGGTTCAATGTCCATTTAGGAACCAAAAGGCAGAGGGGAAGAAGCTGTTCCTGAATCACTGAGTGTGTGCCTCCTATCTGATGGTAACAGTGAGAAAAGGGCATGCTCTGGGTGCTGGAGGTCCTTAATAATGGACACTGCCTTTCTGAAACACAACTCCTTGAAGATGTCCTGAATACTAAAAATGGAGCAGACTAAATTTACAACCCTCTGCAGCTTCTTTCGGTCCTGTGCAATAGTACTCTCCCTGCGCTCCCTCCCCATACCAGACAAGGATGCAACTTGTCAGAATGTTATCCATGGTACATCTATAGAAATTTTTGAGTGTATTTGTTGACATACCAAATCTCTTCAAACTCTTAATGAAGTATAGTCGCTGTCTTGCCTTCTTTATAGCTGCATTGATATGTTGGGACCAGGTTAGATCCTAAGAGATTTTGATACCCAGGAACATGAAATTGCTCATTCTCTCCACTTCTGATCCCTCTATGAGGATTGGTACATGTTCCTTCATCTTACCCTTCCTGAAGTCCACAATCAACTCTTGATCCAAATCAAGGGTTTTGACCAAAATCATTGACTGCTCACTCTCCTCCAGATGCTGTTTGAGTTGCCAACCCCTCCACCATCCTGTATGTAGGTCTGTCATCTCTGGAAAGTAGGAATTGGCTTGCTTTTACAGGGATGTAAGACTCACTCATTCTCTCAGGACTAAAGGGGGATTCAATGCATCACAGGCACTTCTAGAAATCTCCATCATTGGTACTATCTACATAAGGTGCTGCCTCAAGAAGGCATCATCCATCATCAAAACACCTCACCATCCAGACCATGCCATCTTCTTACAACTACCACTGGCCAGGAAGTTTAGATCCTGAAGCCCCACCACTAGGTTCGGGAACAGGTACTTCCCTTCAGCCATTTGGTGTCTGAACTAACTCATTAACCCTAACAGTACCTTAGTATAGCAACACTGTGATCACTTTGCACTAAATGTCAATTATTCCCTCCATAGATGTTGTCTGGCCTGCATTTAGTGTGCATTGCTCAAGATTTCCAGCATTTTGTTTCTTTGCTTTTCTTTGTTATAATTGCATTCTTCTTTGTACAAGTTGTATAAAATTTATGATTAATTTATGTTTTTCTTGTGAATGCTACTTATCTGATTCTGTTACAAGTAAACAAGCACATTTTACATTTCACCCTTGCAGACATGTATGAGTGCATGTGGCAGTAAAGTCAACTTTGACTTTGCTTCAGAACCTTGAGACTGAAGCCAGCATTGATCTATGGTGAAAATACAATGATGCAACAATAGAATTAATGAATATATGATGATGAAACCATTTCCGTGGTTCATTCTGATTTAATCCTTTTGGCAATAGCAAGTGCTAAACTTTTGATCAACATGTTTAACCTTTCCTGATTCCTTTAGTTTCACCTTGCCAGCACCCTAGAATGAGGAGTATGGGCAGCCACTGCTCCTACAAATCTCCTCATGCATATTAAACAGTGTACAGTATTCACTATTTAATTGAACCTTTCTGAGTAGATTTTGAAGTGGACAGTGATGTGCTGCCTCAAACCTTCACCTTTGTATCATGACAAGTGTAGTTAAGGATGAAGACTAATTATGTCCCACCTCATTAAACATTGCTCATTAACTAAACTGTTTGCTGGGCTATATCTTCACATGCTAATGATAACCTTTATCTCAAATGTCTAGAATTATACTCTGAGCTCTCACACTAAAAATTAATGAACAGCAGCAGAGAATGACAATGTATTTGGGAAGGTCCCTTGAAAGGACAAGTTGAATCTGTCCAGGCATAAAGCACAATATTATTTTTGTCTGCACAATGCTTTAGATTAAAACATCTTTCTGAATTTTAGCTGCAGAGTTATTTCCTCCCCCACACCTTCATAATTCTGTTGAAGTGATTGTGGAAGATGTCCATGATGTGCTTTATCAGCCTATATCACTCATTCTTTCGGATCTTCCACTATTCTAGTGAGCTATATTCTATCTTGGGCACAGCCAGTGCACAGCTACTTAGATATTCTGAAAAGGCTACCTTTGGTCTAGAGAGGAAATCATACTGCTTCTGACTTGCCCTTCAAATCAACCCAGATGTGCAAAGGGTGTTTGCCACGGTGGGAGAGTCTAGGATAAGAGGGCACAGCCTTAGGATAGAGGGGCATCCTTTCAAAACAGATGCGGAGAAATTTCTTTGGCCAAAGGGTGGTGAATTTGTGGGATTTGTTGCCACATGCAGCTGTGGAGGCCAGGTTGTTGGTTGTATTTAAGGCAGAGATCGATAGGTTCTTGATTGGACATGGCACAATTATTGCAGGGAGAAAGTCAGGAAATGGGGTTGAGGAGGAGGAAAAAAAGGATCAGCCATGATTGAATGGTAGAGCAGACTCAATGGACCAGATGGCCTAATTCTGCTCCTATGTCTTATGGTATGGTGGTAGAGTTAAACATATTAGAGGCTTTGAAGAGATGTTTAGATAGGCACATAAATATGAGGAAGATTGAGAGATATGGACATTGTGTAGGTAGGAGGGATTTGTTTTAGAGGGTTTTTTTGATTTCCTTTTTAACTGGTTCTGCTCAACATTGTAGGCCAAAGGACCTGTTCCTGTGCTGCACTGTTCTATGTTCTAATCTGGAACATAGCACATAGAAGACAGGCCTGGTGGTTGAATTCAGATTTTTATAGTGGCATTCAAAGGACTTGGGCCTCCAGCTATGGGGTTGCTTGCTTTTCAGCCGCCAGGTGAGAGGCATCCGAACTGTCACGCTTTACCAGTGGTGGCACAGTGTAATTGTGGTCGACTGAAGATTTCAATTGGACTGAGGGGTCTGGACTATATACACATATATTGTCTTGTTGTGTTTTTACTAATATTCTATATGTGGCTGTATACATGAGGACTGGGCCTCTAAGCCTGCAGTATCACCTGGCGGGTGTTGGGCATGGCAGGTTGTCAGATATTGGTGTGATGGGGGGTCTGGACTATGTACATGCAGATTTTGTGTCATTGTCATATAATAATATTCTACATGGCTTTGTTGACTTGTATTGCAAAGATTGGGCATCAAGTGTTGCAGGGGTGTTGGGGCTCTTTTTATTCCGTGAATATATTCTTGTTTGTGACTGTTGATAATGTAGTTTAGCACCTTGGTCCCACAGTAACATTGTTCATGTACGGTTGAATGACAATTAAACTTGAATTGAATTGAAGGATACAGAATAAGAACAGGTCTTTTGGCCCACAATGTCTGTGCCCAGCATGATGTCAAATTTATCTAATCCCTTCTGTCTGTACATGTCCCATATTCCTCCCATCTCTGCACATTCCTACCCCAAACATTCTCTTTTCTCCACCCTCCAATCAGAGAGAAAATAGAAAAGCTTCAGATTAACATACTACCAGCTGTAAGGATAGCTTCCATCCTGCTGTTATGAGATTACTGAATGGGTCTCTTTATGACAAAATGGATTTTAGCCTCACAATCTACCTCAGCATAGTCTTGTACATTATTGTCGGTCCGTGTCCATTCTCTTTGTAACTAATATTATAATCTACATCTTGGGTTATTACTTTTCCCTTTTATTACCTTGATATACTTTGTTAGGGCATATTCTGGAGTTATGGTATATACCAAATATTAATTACAACAGCAACCAGTCTACAATCCTGAATATGGATTGTAGACTGAGTTTAAAATGCAGCTCAGAACAGTGGTCTTCCTAGAGCTACATATTGGGCTTGATTACAACCCAGGAAACAGCCATTGACCTGAGATAGCTGCATATGCATGAATGCAGTTCAAAGACAGTGGTATGTGAAAATTGTATGTAATTCAAAGGAAGCATTGTGGATTGGTTGTAACTGTAGAATTTTCCTGGTTTTGATCTTTAGTATATAAAAATGTCATATAATACTGGGTCAGGAAGCCTCTTCTAGGAGTGTCTCCAGAATCATGTCTGTTGTGCTAAATAAAAACTTCTAATATCCATCAGCTTCAGTGTTACCTGGTGACTTTGTTCACAGTCACAACATACTGAGGTAATAAATAATCTGTATGGATGGTATGCAGAAACAATGTACCTCAGCATATGTGACAATAATCAACCAATTTACCAATTTGTTCATGTATCTATTTAAAAGTTTCTTGAATGTCACAGACATATGTCCCTCCACTACCACTCCTGGCAGCCTGATCCAGGCATCCACCTTTCTCTGTGTAAAAAAAAACTTGCCCTGCATAGCTTCATTAATCTTTCCTTCTCTCACCTTAAAGTAATGCCCTCTAGTATTCGCCATTTCTGCACTGGGGAAAATATTCTGTCTATCTTAATCTACGCCTTACAGAATTTTATAAATTTCAATCAGGTCTCACGTCAATCTCCAACATGTCACTTCTGTGTGAGAAGTCGTGAATGACCTGATTTATCTGGTGTTCTTAGTTAGAATTATGCAGGAAGACACAGCTAATCCAATGAGAACTAAGGAGTGGCCTTAAGACTGTAGTCTGTCAGTCACTGATAAACCAAATGGTAGTTGGGAAAGATAGAACTCATGCTACTAAGCTTGCTATGTCTCCTTTCATTTTTTGGCAAATAATCCTATTAACAGAAACATTCTGAAAGTAGGGTTCAAGGAAACAATGAGACAAAGACAACTGAGTGTTTTCCCAAGGTTAATGCATTGTCCAGAACAAACTGGATATCTGACCTAACAGAACTTGATGGATAATTTTCATCCCTGCATTTACAAAACCTCCAGGGTTTATAAGACGACAAGAACCTTTGATGAGTTTTGCTTCCCTTCAAACTTTAAATGATTACTTATTGCCCCACCATCAAAGATTTTATACAGTGATGTGGAAGCACAAGATTCCGTTTTACAGCTAAGAACATATTCATTATCTCCCAAAAACAGCTGTAACTGGTACTGAATGAAACAAATATTCACATCAAGCAACTGTTAGAAAGTGAATAATTTTAGAAAGCAACTTTGTAACACAATAATCACTTCTTTTGAGAAATAAAGACCTAAGTAAATTGTGGCCTTGAAACTCTGCAGTAGCTGGAAGTGTTTGCTAAAATGGTGCTGGACAAGGGCCCAATTTTTATCGAAGGTTGTGGATATCTAGTGGACTTCCAATGTACAAGACATATGAGTATAAATGGTTTAAAGTCTTGGCCTTATGCACCTTACCTTCAGTAACTTTATGGACCGTGCATATCTGTACAAAGCTTCACCTCTTGAAATGGCAGCTGTCAACAGGACTTGTCAGTGCTTCAACCTGACTGAAAATTGGTGGCTCTACTGTTGATGTTTCATTACAGATTTCCATGTGTGTATGTTTGCGTGTCACAGTAGAACTGAGCATGTGCAGTGAATGCTGCTTGTCAAGAAATGCGAGACACTATAAAGCTTAGATGTAGTCTTCAAGAGGGAACTGGATAAATTTATGGCAAGGAAAATGTTGTTAGACTACAGAGATCCTGGTGGGTGGAATCTGAGTTGCTCAGGTAGTGTGCTGGCCCAGACACGATGAGCTGAATGGCCTTCTATTGTTTTGTAACCATTTTATGATTCCATTAAAAATACCCTGATGGACTTTCAAAATATTACAACATAACTGAAGCTTTAGTTAAACCCAGGGGCAAGAAACACCTCAGTGCTTCAGTCACCCAATGTCTGATCAGAGGACTAACCTTTTTCAAAAATCTCCTTCAGCACACCTCGTTTAATCAGCTCCTCCCTGCTCTGACGAGTGGAGATCTTTCTTTCCAAAGCTGCAAACAAAACAGAGTTTGTTTAGATGCAGAGGTCTAAAAATATTTACACATCAATCCAAATGATGATGTTAACCACAACTTGAATGGTTTTGTCCATTCCTGGTACTTTAATATCATCCAGAAGCTCAGGAAAGAGCACAGACCTGAAACCTTAAGAGTTTTTCCTAAACTGTGGTGCATTTCAAGTCATAAACCCATTGGCCCAACCAGTACTTTTGGTAAGATTGCAGCACATTTGGTTGTAGTGGCTTCTACAGGGTCAACAAAAGATGCTACTGTTGTATTTAAATGCACCTCTAATCATCACAAGATCCTGCTATACATTAAGAATTTAAAGTATTGCAGGTTTATACCATCAGTGAGTTGCTTGCTGGTGGAGAAAACGAAGGAGCTGCGCAAGGTGCTGCTGCCTGAGTTGATGGAAGCTTACAGTCAATTACCGAGTGGCCATCTTGGGCGTTGTTATTGTGATTGCCAGGAGAGAGGTGTCAAAGCCAGTGCACTCCACTGAGAGGGTGAGGCACGACATCCAGGACCTCCCAGTGTTCGATCAGTAGAAGACAAGCTCTGTTGTGGTCAAGTGCAGATTTAGGCGACACTTAATAGATTCAGGGCCCCAAGCCTCAGGGTTGCCTGCTTACAGCTTCTGGTAAAGAGGTGCCCGAGCTGGTGCCACCTACCTGTCCATGTTCGCTCAACAAAAGATAAGCTCTATTGGTGTCGAACAGAGATTTCAATGGACTGAAGGGTCTGGACTATATACATATATATTTTGCATGGTGGCATTTTACTTACATTATGTACGGGCTTGTTGCTTGTGTGTGCGGGGCCTGGGCCCTGAGGCCATGGTATTGCCTGTGAGGGGCATCAGAGCTGGTGTGCTCCATCAGGGGCAGTGTAGCACGGTGTCCAGGCTAGAATCAATGCTGATCCCCCAGTGTTTGCTCGGGAGAAGATAAGATCTATTTTGGTTGACTGCAGATTGATGATGCGAGTTTGGACTCTTATTGCATGATGGTGATACCATTTGTGCTTGCTATCTTGTGTGTGCTTTGTGCTGTGTGTGGTTGTTGGTACTGTGTTTTGCACCTTGACCCTGGAGTAACACTGTTTCGTTTGGCTGTATTCATGTATGGTTGAATGACTATTAAATTGGAATTGAATTAAACTAAGATGATCATCTAAGTTAGTCCTATTTGCATATCCTTTTTTCTTCTACCCCTGTGAGCCAAACTGCCCAGCAAACCCCTTCTGCCAGTCAAGATGGTACCAGCAAACAATGACTCCTCAGACAACATCTTCCAGATAGCCAAACTCTTCAATTATTTCACTTTCTCTATATCTTCTGCTTGTTCTTTTTGTCATGATTGTGTGATGGAAACTGTTGGAGCCAATGACGTGCAGTTTGAAATTTGATGGAAGATGGCTCAGCTGTGTCTGGAGAGCTGAACTTGTGGAGAAGACCAGAAATGTGGCCCAGGATCAGAGACGAAACGTCCAGGAAGATTGAAGCTTAGAGGTGAGTGTGGAGGGGGTCAACAGAGGCCACAGGGGCATTGATGGTCCGTAGCTGTGTCAGTGATATTCAGATCCAGTGCAACATTTGGTCTTCACAGGAGGACTGAGTTCATGTGGCCATTCTCCTCAAATGCTGATGAGAGATGTTTTCAATATTCTGAGATTTAAATGCTCATTGGACTGTGGTTTATATTGGTCTTTTCCAGTTTTTTGGTGTTTTCTTTCTTATGGGTGGGTGATATTTTAGTTTTTGACTATGAGAGAGAGGGTTAGGGGTTTTGATGCTATTGTCACTGTACTTTTCTGCGAGTAAAGGGTTTGGGGATTTGATGCCACTGTTGCTGTTGTTTTTTCTGTGGGGGAGGGGTTGGGTATTTGATGCTATTGTTGCTGCTCTTTTCTCAGCAAGGGAGGGTTTCAGGGTTTGCAAGGTTTGCTTCTTTTTCTTTTTTCTGCAGGGTGGAGTTGAAATCTTTCCACAACTCCTATGATTTTTCTGTATTTCATGGCTATCGAGAGAAGACAAATATCAGAGTTGTATTGTACATGCACACTTTGACAATAAAATGAACCTAGCCAAACCAAGGGACAATTTACAATGACCAATTAACCTACAAAATGGACTGTGGGATGAAACTGAAGCACCAAGAGAAAACCCATGCAGTCATGAGAATGTACAAGCTCCTTACAGAGAGTGGCATATTGTATCTACCTCACTCGCTTCATCTGGCATAGTATTTTCTATTTTTGTTTCAGATTTCCAAAGTGTCATATTTTAGACAATAGACAATAGGTGCAGAAGTAGACCATTCGGTCCTTTGAGCCTGCGTCGCCATTCTGAGATCATGGCTGATCATCTACTATCAATACCCGGTTCCTGCCTTGTCCCCATAGCCCTTGACTCCCCTATCCATAAGATGCCTATCTAGCTCCTTCTTGAAAGCATCCAGAGAATTGGCCTCCACTGCCTTCTGAGGCAGTGCATTCCACACCCCCACAACTCTCTGGGAGAAGAAGTTTTTCCTTAACTCTGTCCTAAATGACCTACCCCTTATTCTCAAACCATGCCCTCTGGTACTGGACTCTCCCAGCATCTGGAACATATTTCCTGCCTCTATCTTGTCCAATCCCTTAATAATCTTATATGTTGCAATCAGATCCCCTCTCAATCTCCTTAATTCCACCGTGTACAAGCCCAGTCTCTCTAACCTCTCTGCGTAAGACAATCCGGACATCCCAGGAATTAACCTTGTGAATCTACGCTGCACTTCCTCTACAGCCAGGATGTCCTTCCTTAACCCTGGAGACCAAAACTGTACACAATACTCCAGGTGTGGTCTCACCAGGGCCCTGTACAAATGCAAAAGGATTTCCTTGCTCTTGTACTCAATTCCCTTTGTAATAAAGGCCAACATTCCATTAGCCTTCTTCACTGCCTGCTGCACTTGCTCATTCACCTTCAGTGACTGATGAACAAGGACTCATAGATCTCTTTGTATTTCTCCCTTACCTAACTCTACACCATTCAGATAATAATCTGCGTTCCTGTTCTTACTCCCAAAATGGATAACCTTATATTTATTCACATTAAACGTCATCTGCCAAGTATCTGCCCACTCACCCAGCCTATCCAAGTCACCCTGAATTCTCCCAACATCCTCATCACATGTCACACTGCCACCCAGCTTAGTATCATCAGCTGTTAGGTCCGTAGCCCCCTCCTTTGTGAGAATCATAAGATCACTGTTGGGTTGGGTAAAGGGGCCCAGGAAAGGGGAAAAGAGATGTGCAGGCTGGCTCGTTTCCCCGGCGATGTAAAGCTGCGGGACAGGGCCATTGTCTCTTGGAGACCAATTTGTGGATTGAGCTACTATACTACGTGAACGCCCTCAGGCAAAGTGGGCTGGTTGAGGGAGGGAGTGCACACCCCCAACCTGATTGACATCTGAGACCCTGTGAGGAAGTATAAAAGAGGGTCTGGGGAACAACCCCTTCAGACGCACCAGAAGAAATGTTAAGCGACCATGCAACAGCAGGAAGTCATCTGAAGGAAGCCACATGCGTTCGATTCCGTGGCTAGAGTTGGTGGCTGGAACCACGGAATACAGCTTTTAGCTAACAACGGGGAAGCCCGCTCCCCTGACTAAACGGATTGGCATCATAAAAGACCTGGGGCAAGTTTAAACCGCATCACTTTTAAATCCAACAATGCTGCAGCTTGAACGAACTGATAGTGACTGTTATCTTTCCATCAGACAATACATTAACCCCTAGACAACGATAGAGCTATTTCTTATTGATTATTATTATACCCGCGCTTAGATTTAGTATTGATGATGTATATTATCTGTATGTTTGCATTAGTCTTATTTTTGTGCCCTTTATCAATAAATACTTTTAAAAATAGTACCATCAGACTTCAACAGACCTCTCTATCTTTGCTGGTAAGTGATCCAGTTACGGGAATTTGTAACAAAGTTGGGGTACTCGTCTCAAGATTTGACACCAAATTGGGAGGCCAGTGAATCGGGATTGTAAGTCCAAAACTTGGATCTGGTTACGCGGGTAGCCAGACGGGAAACCAGCAAAGATGGACGTGGGTGAATTTATAGAAAACCCGACTCTGGAGGCGCTGGAGGTGGCCTCCAAATCGGACTCGATAAAATTGGCGAAGGAGTTAAACCTCGCAGGGGTGAGGTTGTCAATGAAAAAGCGGGAGGTGCGAAGGGCAATAACTCAGTATTATATTGGGAAGAATGTGTTTACAGATGAGGTATTGGAAAATATCCCTGAAGAGGTACCCGCTAGTGGAACGGCTCAGTTAGGGTTGGAGAAATTAAAGTTGGAACATGCAATTAAGTTAAAGCAGCTGGAGGCAGCCGAGAGAGAGAGCAAGAGAGGGAGAGGGCCGAGAGAGAGAAAGAGAGGGAGCGGGCCAAGAGAGAGAAAGAGAGGGAGAGGGCCGAGAGAGAGAAAGAGAGGGAGAGGGCCGAGAGAGAGAAAGAGAGGGAGAGAACTGAGAGAGAGAGAGAGCATGAAATGAGGTTAAAACAGCTGGAAGCAGATAAAAAAGAGAAACAGAGGAAACATGACTTGGAGATCGAGAAGTTACGGCAGGAGCTACGAGCTCCGGGGTCAGACCGAGAGGAGCGGTTCAATGTTAGTCGAGAGTTGAGGCTAGTACCTCCGTTCGAGGAGACGGATGTGGATAGTTATTTCTTGCTTTTTGAAAAGGTGGTTGTGAATCAGAAGTGGCCCAGAGGTCAGTGGGTGGCGCTGTTACAAAGTGTGTTAAAGGGGAAGGCACAGCGGGCATATACGGCATTGGACATGGAGGAGGAGAGTTATGACAAAGTAAAGGTGGCCATTCTCCGGAGTTATGAGCTAGTAGCTGAGGCTTACAGACAAAAGTTTAGAAATTTAAGGAAAGGGTGGAATCAGACGTATACCGAGTTTGCCTATGAGAAGGGTGTGCTCTTAGACCGGTGGTGCACCGCAGAGAGAGTGGAAGAGGATTATGGGCGTCTCAGGGAGTTAATTCTGATTGAGGAATTTAAAGGTTGTGTTTCGGAGGATATCCGGACATATTTGAATGAGAAGCCGAATAAGTCCATCTCTGAATTCGCTAGGTTCGCAGATGAATATGCCCTAACCCACAAGACAAAGTTTTCCTCGACTAAAAGTTACCCGAGAGACCGTGGGAACGGTAGGGAAAGCCCCCTGGCTAAGGGAGAAACTCAGCCAGGAGCTAGCGGTAAAATTGAGGAGGAGAGGCCAGAAGCCAGGAGATTTCCTGGCTTCACCTTTTTTTAATTGTGGAAAGGTGGGTCATATTGCATCTAAATGCCCTGCTCCGAGGAAGGAGTCAGGAAAAGGAAAAGCAGCTATACCTATAGGCTGTATTGCGTCGATCAGCAAATCGACGAGAGGGCCCCCGGTAGAGGGAGTACAGGAGGGGCGTGAGACGTTTAGTTCAAAAGGAACCATGTCTGTGAAAGAGGGAGGCACACCAGTTCCAGTACGGATCTGGAGAGACTCGGGGGCTAAGTTGTCATTGATTAGCAGTAAGGTGCTAGATTTTGGTCCTCAGACGGGAGAGGTAGCCCTGAGAGGAATAGGAAAATGGACCAAAGTGGTGCCATTGCATAGGTTCATTCTGAATTGTGAGCTGGTGTCTGGACCAGTGGAATTGGGGGTACTGCTGGAGTTGCCGGGGGAAGGAGTGGACGTCCTTCTGGGTAACGACTTGGCGGGTGGAAAGGTGGGTGCAGCCGTGAAGCTGACAAACAAGCCTGCGAGGGTTGAGGCCCCACCCCCAGATTCCAAGATCTATCCCGCATGCACGGTCACTCGCAGCATGTTGAAAAAGGCAGCCGACAGAGAGCGGTTTAAATCTGGCCAGTATTGATTTGGCCGAGACGTTTTTGCCGACTCTGTACCAACGAGGGTCAGAGGAAGGTAAACCGGAGAGTAGGGAAGGAAGAGAGAGTAAACGGAGGGAGGTAGACCTACCCTTAGCAAGAAGGGAGTTTGTCCGGGAACAGGAAGGTGACGAGGAGCTGGTAGCCTTGAGAGAGTTGGTTCTTTCTGAGACCGAGATTGAGGCAGAGCCCGAGGGTTACTACCTGAAAGAGGGTGTGTTGATGAGAAAATGGAGGCCCCCCGCAGTGCCGGTCGATGAGGACTGGGCGGTGGTACATCAGATAGTAGTTCCGAAAGTGTATCGGGACGGAATTTTGAACTTAGCTCATAAGGGACCCTTGGGTGGGCATTTGGGAATAACGAAGACAGCGGATCGAGTTATGAGAGAGTTCTATTGGCCAAATCTGAGAAAAGATATTACTGAGTATTGTAAAAGGTGTCATACATGTCAGGTGGTGGGTAAGCTGAACCAAGTTATCCCTAAGGCACCCCTCCGACCCATCCCCGCATGTGAGCCTTTCTCCCGAGTCATTGTGGATTTTGTGGGTCCTTTACCTAAAACTGTGAGTGGGCGGCAGTATATCAAGACCCTGATGTGTGCCGCTACACGATTTCCAGAGGCTGTGCCTCTGGGTAATATTAGGATCTCTGTGGTGGTGAAGGCCCTCATTAAATTCTTCACCACAGTGGGGCTGCCTGAGGAGATACAGTCGGATCAGGGGAGTACATTCACGTCCAGAGCATTTCGGCAGATGATGACCCAGCTGGGGGTCAAACAAGTTTTAGCCTCTGCATACCATCCGGAATCCCAAGAAAGATTCAACGCTACACTAAAGACCATGATTAAAACTTATTGTTAGGAAAATGTTTTAGACTGGGATGATGCTTTACCCCTTCTGTTATTTGCCGTAAGGGATACAGTTCAGGGCTTACTGGGATTCAGTCCATTTGAGCTCATTTTCAGTCACCGGCGCAGGGGGCCTCTAACCTTACTGAAAGAAAAGTGGTCTAGCCCGACCGTACAAGTCAGTGTGATCGACTATGTTCTGAAATTCCGGGAAAGGCTGCAGAAAGTACGCGCCTTGGCAAGAGAAAACCTTTAAAGACTCCCAGGAAAAAATGAGAAAGTGGTATGACCCAAGAACGAGAGAGCAAGAGTTTCACGTGGGCGACAAGGTTTTGGTCCTATTTCCAGTAGTTACCCACCCCCTTCAGGCGAGGTTTCAAGGACCATATAAAGTGCGTAAGAAAATAGACTCGCTGAATTACGTGATTGAAACCCCCGATCGGCGAAAGCCGACCCAGTTAGTTCACGTGAACATGATGAAAGGGTACCATGAAACCACCCCCGCGGTGGTCGGTGCGGCCATGAAAACTGATGAGGTAGAGGGGGGTGATAAGGAGGAACCAGAGTGGTTTGAAAAGATACATATCGTACCCACCCGATTGGAGAACTCTGTTGTATTGGCAAGCCTTGCGGATAAAGTTAGTCACTTAGAGCCTGAACAACGGGAGCAGGTAACACAGCTCATTAACCGGCATACAGACTTATGTCCCAATGTCCCAAGAAGGTGTAGTGGGACGAAACATGATGTGGTAGTTACCTCAACCCAGCCCATAAAACAGGCCCCTTATCGGATGAATTCCGAAAAGAGCCAGCTAGTAGGAAAGGAGATTGAACATTTGCTAGCTGCTGGGATAATCCGCGAATCCTCTTCTGCTTGGGCTTCCCCATGTGTGGTTGTCCCAAAACCAGACGGTACCATAAGATTCTGTACCGATTACCGAAAGGTAAACACTGTCACCCAGACAGACGCTTACCCTATCCCCAGGGTGGATGATTGCATTGATAAACTGGGGAAGGCGAGGTACATCACGAAAATTGACTTGTTAAAGGGGTACTGGTGCGTTCCTTTAACGGACAGGGCTCGAGAGATTTCAGCCTTTGTCACCCCATCTGGGTTGTACGAGTACAACGTTATGCCATTTGGGATGAAAAATGCACCAGGGACATTTCAGTGGATGATAGACACTGTGATAAAGGGGTTAACCCACACCAAGGCTTATCTTGACGATGTGATAGTTTGGAGTGACACCTGGGGGGAGCACCTGGAGGCGGTTGAAAATCTGTTTAAGAGAATGTCGGCAGCCCAACTTACGGTAAACCTCGCAGAGTGAATTTGGTCATGCCACGATCACATACTTGGGGTATGTGGTGGGAGAGGGGCAGCTGGCTCCTGTGCAGGCGAAGGTACAGGCTATTTCTGAGGTCCCTGTACCCTCCAATAAAAGGGCCCTGAGGAGGTTTTTGGGCATGGTGGGATACTATCGGAAATTCTGTAAAAATTTCGTGGATATTGCTCTCCCACTTACAAAACTCCTACGGAAGGAGGAAAAATTTGAGAGGGGCCATTCTTGTCAGAATGTTTTTTGAAAAGTTAAAAGCCATACTGTACCATCACCCTGTGTTAAAAGCACCCGATTTGTTAGCACCCTTCTCCCTGGCGACGGACGCGAGTGATGAGGCTGCTGGAGCGGTCCTCTTACAGCAAGCAGGGAATGGAGTGGAGCACCCAGTAGCATATTTCTCTCGGACGTTCAATATACATCAGAGGAATTACTCTACCGTGGAAAAAGAATTGTTGGCCCTTGTTTTGGCGATACAACATTTTGAAGTGTACATTTGTCCAGCGCAAAAACCCATAGTTGTCTATACCGATCACAACCCGTTGGTATTCCTGGCCAATATGAAAAATAAAAACAGGAGGTTATTGAGTTGGAGTCTGATGCTGCAAGAGTTTAATATTAAGATACAGCATATTAGTGATAATGTGCTCGCGGATTGTTTATCTAGATGCTGAATTGAGTGTATAACTGCATTACTCTGTAGAAAAAAAAAACTTTGGTGTTGTGTTAGATTCTAACACCCTGTAAGACTCTGTATGAATTCGTTATTTTCCGATGGTAAAAAACGCACTGAAGAAAGGGGGTGTTACGTCCGTAGCCTCCTCCTTTATGAGAATTGCAAGATCACTGTTGGGTTGGGTAAAGGGGCCCAGGAAAGGGGAAAAGAGATGTGCAGGCTGGCTTGTTTCCCCGGCGATGTAAAGCTGCGGGACATGGCCATTGTCTCTTGAGGACCAATTTGTGGATTGAGCTACTATACTACGTGAACGCCCTCAGGCAAAGTGGGCTGGTTGAGGGAGGGAGTGCACACCCCCAACCTGATTGACATCTGAGACCCCATGAGGAAGTATAAAAGAGGGTCTGGGGAACAACCCTTCAGACGCACCAGAAGGAACGTTAAGCGACCATGCAACAGCAGGAAGTCATCTGAAGGAAGCCACGATTCCATTCGATTCCGTGGCTGGAACCACAGAAAACAACTTTTAGCTAACAACGGGGAAGCCCGCTCCCCTGACTCAATGGATTAGCATCATAAAAGACCTGGGGCAAGTTTAAACCGCATCACTTTTAAACCCAACAATGCTGCAGCTTGAACGAACTGATAGTGACTGTTATCTTTCCATCGGACAATACATTAACCCCTAGACAACGATAGAGCTATTTCTTATTGATTATTATTATACCCGCGCTTAGATTTAGTATTGATGATGTATATTATCTGTATGTTTGCATTAGTCTTATTTTTGTGCCCTTTATCAATAAATACTTTTAAAAATAGTACCATCAGACTTGAACGGACCTCTCGATCTTTGCTGGTAAGTGATCCAGTTACGGGAATTCGTAACATAGCAAACTTGCTGATGTTATTCTCAATGCCTTCATCTGAATCGTTGATGTAAATTGTAAACAGCTGTCGTCCCAAAACTGAGCCCTGTGGCACTCCACTAGTCACCACCTGCCATTCCGAGAAAAACCCATTCACCGCTACGCTTTGCTTTTTATCTGCCAACCAGTTTTCTATCCATGTCAATACCTTCCCCCCAATGCCATAAGCTCTGATTTTACCCACCAATCTCCTATGTGGGACCCTATCAAATGCCTTCTGAAAATCGAGGTGCACTACATCCACTGGATCTCCCTTGTCTAACTTCCTGGTTACATCCTCAAAAAACTCCAATAGATTAGTCAAGCATGATTTGCCCTTGGTAAATCCATGCTGGCTCAGCCCAATCCTATCACTGCTATCTAGATATGCCACTATTTTATCTTTAATAATGGACTCTAGCAACTTCCCCACTACTGATGTTAGGCTGAGAGGACGATAGTTCTCTGTTTTCTCCCTCCCTCTTTTCTTAAAAGGCGGGATAACATTAGCCATTCTCCAATCCTCAGGAACTGATCATGAATCTAAGGAACATTGGAAAATGATCACCAATGCATCTGCAATTTCCAGAGCCACCTCCTTTGGTACCCTAGGATGCAGACCATCTGGAACTGGGGATTTGTCAGCCTTCAGGCCCATCAGTCTACTCATCACCATTTCCTTCCTAATGTCAATTTGTTTCATTTCCTCTGTTACCCTATGTCCTTGGCCCATCCATACATCTGGGAGATTGCTTGTGTCTTCCCTAGTGAAGACAGATCTAAAGTACTTATTAAATTCTTCTGCCATTTCTCTGTTTCCCATAACAATTTCACCCAATTCATTCTTCAAGGGCCCAACACTGTTCTTAACTTCTCTTCACATACCTAAAAAAGCTTTTGCTATCCTCCTTTATATTCCTGGCTAGCTTGCATTCGTACCTCATTTTTTCTAACCGTATTGCCGTTTTAGTTAAGTTCTGTAGTTAGATAAGTTCCCACTTACCTTAGCTCTGTCATACTTTATTTTTAATGCTATGCAATCTCTGACTTCCTTTGTGGCCCCTTTCCCCCCTTTGAATCCTTCCTTCTCTGGAGGATGAACTGATTTTGCTCCTTGTGCATTATTCCCAAGAATACCTGCCTTTGCTGTTCCACTGTCTTTTCTGCTAGGATATCCATCCATTTAACTTTGGCCAGCTCCTCCCTCATGGCTCCATAGTCTCCTTTGTTCAACTGCAACACTGACACCTCCGATCTGCCCTTATCCTTCTCAAATTGCCTCCTAATGGTTCCTTTACTTCAAGATCGCTTATCAAATCCTGTTCATTACACAACACTAAATCCAGAATAGCCTTGTCCCTGGTTGGCTTTCGTACAAGCTGTTCCAAGAATGCATCCAGTAGGCATTCTACAAACTCCCTATCCTAGGGTCCAGCACCAACCTGATTCTCCCAGTTCACTTGCATGTTGAAATCCCCCATAACTACTGCGACATTACCTTTGCCACATGCCAATGTTAACTCCCTATTCAACTTGCACCCAATATCCATGCTACTGTTTGGGGGCCTGTAGACAACACCCATTAGGGTCTTTTTGCCCTTACTGTTCCTCAGTTCTATCCACACAGACTACTTCTCCTGATCCTATGTCCCCCCTTGCAAAGGACTGCATCTCATTCCTCACCAACAGGGCCACCCCACCCCCTCTGCCCACATTTCTGTCCCTACGATAGCACGTATACCCTTGTATGTTCATTTCCCAGGTCTGATCTCCCTGCAGCCATTGTCCATTATCCCAACAACATCATAGTTACCCATTTGCACCTGAGCTTCAAGCTCATCTGCCTTAATTCTGACACTGTGCATTCAGATATAGAATCTTTAGACCATTTCTTCTCTCCCTGTTTAAATCGCTGCCTATTGTGCTTAACCGAGCTCCCTGTACTCCCATCGGGCTATACGCCCCTTAAATTTTGTTGTCCTTCCTAAATTTACTTATTCTTTCTGCACATTTAACTCCATGTTCCGTCAGACCATCCCTTTGTACATGTGTCCTCCTTATCACTTGTTCTTTACTTTCTCTACTACACAGTCCCCACCTGTCCTTTATTCTTCATCTCACTATCCTCTCTCACATTCTGGCTCCCTGCCCCCTGCAAATTTAGTTTAAACCCCGTCAAGCAGCGCTAGCAAACTTTCCTGCAAGAATGTTAGTGCTGCTCCAGTTCAGGTGTAAACCGTCCCGTCGGAACAGATCCCACCTTCCCTGGAACAAAGCCCAATTATCTACAAACCTGAAGCCCTCCCTCCTGCACCATCCTCTCAGCCACGTATTAATCTGTATAATACGTGCCTCGCACGTGGCACAGGTAACAATCCTGACATTGTTACCTTGGAGGTCCTGCCCTTCAGCTTCGCACCTAACTCCCTGAACTCACTACGCAGGACCCCCTCACTCATCCTACCCACGTCGTTGGTCCCTACATGGACCACAACATCTGGGTTCTTCCCCTCCCTCTCGAGAATAACTTGCACCCGATCTGAGATGTCCCGGACCCCGGCACCAGGGAAGCAACATACCATCTGAGACTCCCGATCTTCCCCACAAAATCTCCTATCCGCCCCCCTGACTATAGAATCCCCTATTACTGCCGCTCTCTTCTCTTCCCTCCTCCCTTTCCTAGTTGAGGGTCCAACCTCAGTGCCAGAGACAGGACCACTACAACTTGTTCCTGTTTTATTTTATTTTGAGAAATTGGAACCCTGACTTGTTAATGGGAATTTTGTTCTAATGCTTTGTTTCTCTGGCATAAAAATCACCCCGCTGCCACACAGTGCCAGAGACCCAAGTTCAATCCCGATGTCAGGTGCTACTAGGTGGTGTTTGAATATTCTGCTGTGATTGTGCAAGTTTGCCCCAGGGGCTCTGATTTTCACCCTATTAAAGACAGGCAAATCAGTAGGATAATCATCCACAGAAAAATGAATCTAATATGTGGATGAGTAGTGGAATCTGAGGGAAGTTCATCAGAATATGGGCAGAATATGCTTTCTTATTGTCACATGTACCGAGATAGATAATTTCAAAATATAAATACATCAAGGTGACACAAAGGGAAAAGCAGTATGAGAATGCAGCATACAATATTATAGTCACAGCAGAAGTGCAGTGCAGATAGACAAGTTGCAGGGCAATGACAAGAGAGATCGTGAAGTTGAACGTTCATTCTCATTTTCTAGTCTATTCTATTTATCTATTTATTTATTTATTTATTTTTAAGAAAATTACAAAGAATAAATGTGATGATAAAATAGTAAAAAAAGATAAATAATATTAACCCTCCCCCCCCCCCCCCTTAACCCTTATCTAAGGAAAGAAAAGAAAAAGAAAGAAGAGAAAAATTGCCTGGATATTGGAGGATCCCCACATGCTCCATGGAGTTCAAAATAATTTTAATATTTATTTTTACTTTCCCTCATTCTCATTTTCCAAGAGTCTTAAAACATTTTAACAGGACAGAAGCTACCTTACGGCTGGTGGTGTGAGTCTTAGATACATGGGTTATGACCAAAGGAAACATGGCCGGAGTTGCAAGGGTGTTTATCAGGTGCATCAAAAATGAGCAAAAATAGTGAAAAGAAAACTGCCAATATTTGCAAAAAGGTATCTACCAGAAAACACAATAATAGATTCATACTGTTTTTGTCCAGGCAACCCCACTCTCCTCCACTGGGGCAAAGTACCCCATTTTATTAGGCACCAGTGCAGACCATCTTTAATGACCCACAATGTTAACTTAAGACTTTCACTATGTTCATCTCCTTCTAGAGACCTATATCCCCCTAACAACCTCTTGTGAAATATACTTGGCTAAACCCCAGGAGAATTCTGAGAGCTGCTTATGCAGAGACAAGCTTCCTGCTGCTTTACCCGCTAGCCCACATTAAGCAGCAGTAATTTAGGGACTCCCACATACCTGCTGAAATTAACCTGGACTAATTGGTGCATGACTTCACCTCTTCAGGGGGAGATGAACTTCTATAGATTAATGTATGCATCCTATTGGTTGCATCTGTAACAAGGGGACATTGCCAGGCTGGGTTTGAACCAGAGACCAAAAAAAATACAACAAAGGGAACTTAAACAGAGAAACAAAACAAGGCACATGTGCACTGATAACTAAAATGAGAGACAGGTGAAAATAATAAATTAATTGGGAAGGAGGAGTGTTAGAGCCTGAAAGACTCTGGCATCCCCCCACCCCCGTGATCAGAACAAAGCATAAGAGGGTATCCCCACCCTTTCTATGGCCAGCACCTGAAAGCCCAGGGTGATCTGGGTGGCACAAGTGGAGTCTCTGATCAGGTCTGGGTCCAGGATGTCATGAGACGAAACCCAAGACCTTTCGTCTGGGCTGTAACTCTCCCAATCCACCAAATATTGAAGCTGGCAATGAACCAGATGGGACAGTAGAACCAGACACAGTACATTATCTGACTGCTGATGATGCAAGGAGCCGGAGATGGTCTTGGGATTGGTGCCAGCAGACTGTGCAGAATGGATTTTAGATATGAGACATGGAAGGTGGGGTTGATATGAGGCAGGAAATACATTCCAGATGCTGGGAGAGTCCAGTACCAGAGGTCATGGTTTGAGAATAAGGGGTAGGTCATTTAGGACAGAGTTAAGGAAAAACTTCTCCCAAAGAGTTGTGGGGGTGTGGAATGCACTGCCTCAGAAGGCAGTGGAGGCCAATTCTCTGGATGCTTTCAAGAAGGAGCTAGATAGGTATCTTATGGATAGGGGAATCAAGGGATATGGGGACAAGGCAGGAACCGGGTATTGATAGTAGATGATCAGCCATGATGTCCTAGTGGCGGTGCAGGCTCAAAGGGCCGAATGGTCTACTTCTGCACCTATTGTCTATTGTGATATGCATGGCATGTAGTAACTGGAGATGGTAAGTGACTGGGTTGTCCTGACAGAGAACCATGATGTAGAGTGGTGCCAGTTTCTGAGACTCAAACTCCACTGAGATTGGGTCTCAGAGATAGCATTCTTGGTGCAGAGACAGACTTTTTGACTAGGATGCAATGAAGGCCTCAGATACCTCAATGGCTGGCATGCTGCTGTTGTTGTAGAGAGGCCTTCAGCAGGACTGCCTGAGGTTTCTTCCACTTCTGCTGGCAATGACGGACCGGCTGTTCAGCAGACAGGATCCCACCTGAGAATCCTGCTCTGGATCCAAAGGCGGTGAATAATCAAACTGACACTCTAAGAGAGACATACCCATAGAAGAGTGGCACAGAATACTATGAGCAAACTCTGCCCAGAGCAGATGATCACTCCAAGTGGTTGGGTTTCCCGACACAAGGCCCCTCATGGTCTTCTCCAGGTCCTGGTTGGTTCTCTCCACCTACCCATTGGACTGGGGTGAGATCGTAGCTCCAATGAATTGACAAGGCCTTGCAGAACTGGATGTAAACTGAGGGCCATAGTCAGGAACAATATCCCAGAGAAAGCCATGCACTCTAAACATAGATTTCAGCAAAAGATTGGCTGCCTCCTGAGTCGAGGGAAGCTTGGGTAGGACACAAAGTGGCAGGCCTTGTAGAACCAGTCCACCACCACTGTAATTACAGTGTTAGCTCGTGATGATGACACACGGGTTATGAAGATATGGAGATATGGGACAACAGACAGCAAGTTATGGGCAGTGGTTGTTGGAGCCCCTGTGGAAATGATCTGGGTTCTTTCTTCTGGGCACAGATGGAACATGTATAATTTAACAATCCCATCCATGCTTGGTTACCAGAACCTTCTCTTGATGAACTCACTGTTTACGCAGGCCCTGAATGTCCTGAAATACGTGATATGTGCCCCACTGTAACACATCGGAACAGACAGAGTTATGGACAAAAAGTGATCCAGTGGGGCTGTTCGCTGGGTCTGTCACCTGCTGTTGTGCTCTCCTGAGAATGATCTTAACCTCCCATTGGACCAGTGCCACCAGCCTGGGCCTTGGGAGGATGGGTTCTGGGATGCTGATGGGGGCTGGTTGTTCAAACTCTCTGGCTGCCAATTAATGGCCATAAGGGCTTTAGTGTTAAAACCACTCTCTACTGCCAGAGTTCAGAACTGGATTGCATAGTTACCCACTCCACAGGTAGGAGGAGTCAGTTGGTCTCCTCTCGTCTGCTAACTAAGTGGTCAAACACCCTGTACATCTCACTGATGAAGACAGATACATTTTTGCCAGAGAGGAGCAAGATGATATAGGACACTTTAAGTGATTGGAGGGGAATTTCATGGGTTGCAGTTTGAAAGCCAAAGAATAGACAATAGACAATAGATGCAGAAGTAGACCATTTGGCCCCTCGAGTCTGCACCGCCATTCTGAGATCATGGCTGATCATTCACTATCTATACCCAGTCCCTGCCTTGTCCCCATATCCCTTGATTTCCCTATCCATCAGATATCTATCCAGCTCCTTCTTGAAAGCATCCAGAGAATTGGCCTCCACCGTCTTCCAAGGCAGTGCATTCCACACCTCCACAACTCTCTGGGAGAAGAAGCTCTTCCTCAACTCTGTTTTAAATAACTGACCTCTTATTCTCAATCCATGCCCTCTGGTACTGGACTCTCCCAACATCTGGAACATATTTCCTGCCTCAATCCTATCAAATCCTTTAATTATCTTAAACATTTCAATCAGATCCCCTCTCAATCTCCTCAATTCCAGCGTGTACAAGCCCAATCTCTCCAATCTCTCTGCGTAAGACAGCCCTGCCATCCCAGGAATCAACCTAGTGAATCTACGCTGCACTTCCTCAATTGCCAGAATGTCCTTCCTTAAACCTGGAGACCAAAACTGTACACAATATTCCAGGTGTGGTCTCACCAGGGCCCTGTACAAATGCAAAAGAACATCCTTGCTCTTGTATTCAATTCCCCTTGTAACAAAGGCCAACATTCCACTTGCCCTCTTCACTGCCTGTTACACTTGCTCATTCACCTTCATTGACTGGTGAACTAGGACTCCTAGGTCTCTTTGCATTTCTCCCTTACCTAACTCAACACCGTTCAGACAATACTCTGCCCTCTTGTTCCAGCTTCCAAAGTGGATAACTTCACATTTATTCACATTGAATGACATCTGCCAAGTATCTGCCCACTCACTCAGCCTATCCAAGTCTCCCTGTATTCTCCTAACGTCCTCTTCGCATGTCACACTGTCACCCAGTTTAGTATCGTCAGCAAACTTGCTGATATAGTTTTCAATGCCCTCATCTAAATCATTGACATAAATCGTAAAGAGCTGTGGTCCCAATACAGAGCCCTGTGGTACCCCACTAGTCACCTCCAGCCAGTCTGAGAAACACCCATTCACTGCTACCCTTTGCTTTCTATCTGCCAACCAGTTTTCTATCCATGTTGAAAGCCTGCCCCCAAAGCCATGAGCTCCGATTTTACTCACCAATCTCCTATGTGGCACCTTATCGAATGCCTTCTGAAAATCTAGGTACACAACATCTACTGGCTTACCCTCGTCTAACATCATTGTTACACCCTCAAAAAACTCCAACAGATTAGTCAAGCATGATTTGCCCTTGGTAAATCCATGCTGGCTCGGCCTAATCCTATTTCTGCCATCTAGATGTGCCACTATTTCGTCCTTAATAATGGACTCAAGCATCTTCCCCACGACTGACGTTAGGCTAACAGGGCGATAGTTCTCCGTTTTCTCCTTCCCTCCCTTCTTGAAAAGTGGGACAACATTAGCCACTCTCCAATCTTCAGGAACTGATCCTGAATCTAAGGAACATTGGAAAATGATTACCAATGCATCCGCAATTTCCTGAGCCACCTCTTTTAGAACCCTCGGATGCAGACCATCTGGACCCGGGGATTTATTAGCCTTCAGTCCTACCAGCCTACTCATCACAGTTTCTTTCCTAATGTCAATCTGTCTCAATTCCTCTGATATCTTATGACCCTGGCCCATCCATACATCTGGGAGATTGCTTGTGTCCTCCCTGGTGAAGACAGATCTAAAGTATGCATTAAATTCTGTTGCCATTTCCCTGTTTCCCATAACAATTTCTCCCAATTCATTCTTCAAGGGGCCAACATTGTTCTTAACTATCTTCTTTCTCTTCACATAGCTAAAAAAGCTTTTGCTATCCCCTTTTATATTCCTGGCTAGACTGAGCTCATACCTGATTTTTTCTCTCCGTATTGCTTTTTTAGTTAAGATCTGCTGTTCCTTAAAACTTTCCCAATCATCTGTATTCCCACTCATCTTAGCCCTGTCATACTTCTTTTTCTTTAATGCTATACAATCCCTGACTTCCTTTGTCAACCACTGTGGCCCCTTCCCCCTCTTTGAATCCTTCCTTCTCATTGGAATGAACTGCATTTGCATCTTTTGTATTATGCCCAAGAATATCTGCCACTGCTGATCCACTGTCTTTCCTGCCAGGGCATCCGCCCATTTAACTTTGGCCAGCTCTTCCCTCATGGCTCCGTAGTCTCCTTTATTTAATTGCAACACTGACACCTCTGATCTGCCCCTATCCCTCTCAAATTGTAGATAAAAACTTATCATGTTATGATCACTACTTCCTAATGGCTCCTTTACTTCAAGATCACTTATCAATTCCTGTTCATTACACATCACCAAGTCCAAAATAGCCTCGTTCCTGGTTGGCTCAAGCACAAGCTGTTCCAAAAATACATCCCTTAGACACTCCACAAACTCCCTATCCTGGGGTCCAGCACCTACCTGATTCTCCCAGTCCACCTGCATGTTGAAATCTCCCATAACGACTGCATTACCTTTAGCACATGCCAATGTTAACTCCCTAATCAACTTGTACCCAATATCCACAGAGTAAGTACTGAGTAAGTAATCCTCTACAAGTGCCTGGGTTGCCATCAAAATGCATGGGCGCTGGTAAGCTTGAAGACTCAAGATCTGAGGTGGCAGCAGGGATTTGTTGGTTCAGCCAGATGAACTCAGTGAGTACCTGCAGGACGGTCAAGACCTGATGAAGAATATGGACGTGACCAATTGCCATGACTTCCTGGCTGGCCAACATTGATCGGAGATGTTCATACTCTGCTGGCTCCATGTTGTGGCTCAGCCTTGTGGTAATAAGGAGTAGTCGCCAGGATGGATTTGAACCAGATGAAGTTCCATATCTTCAACCAGTGGACTACCAGGAGGGATATAGACCAGGTGGACCCAAGTGCAGAGTAGACCAGAGACGAGGATGGAATCACACAAAGAATCTTTCTTTGGATCGGTTTGTAGAGAACACACAATAGGACTCAAGAATCACTACATACAGGGTAGGTAAATCAAGACCAAACAAAGACAAACAAAACAGAGGGAACTTAAATAGAGAAACAAAACAAGGCATGATGCACTGATACCCAAAATGAGACAGGTGAAAATAATCAACTAATAATCGGGGAGGAGTCACGTCAGAGCTTGGAGGACTCTGGTGCAATCTCTGGTGCTCAGACTGAAGCATGGTCTGGTATGGCAATTTGAAAGCACAGGAACATAAGAAATTGCAAAGGATAGTGAACTCAGCCCCATACATCATGTCACAACCCCCCCCCCCCCATCATTGGAAGTATCTACATGATGTACTGCTTTGAGATGGCAATATCCATTATCAAGACACCCACCACAGGGGCTATGCCATCTTTTCACAGCTACCATCAGGCAGGAGATAAAGAATTTTGAAGTTCTATACCACCAGGTTCAAAAACAGCTACTTCCTTTTAACTATTTGTTTCTTGAACCAATCTCCAGAACTTCTAATCACTACCTCAGTAAATAACATGATGGCCACTTTGTACTACAATAGACTTTGTTTTTTATGGTCTAATTGTGTTTTTTGTAAAAAGAAATGCATAATTTCTGTCTATATTTTTGTGAATATCGTGCCTCTGGTGATATATGCCTGTAATACTACTGCATGTAATTTTTTCATTGCATCCAACGGCAACAGCAATAAACTTGAATTTGACATTACCCCAGTGCTAATTTCAGCAACCTGGCCATAAAGGAAGTCAGGGAGAAAGACATATTTGCTTGCGCTGACCCCAGTTATCTGTCAAGTGTCCAAATAAAGAGGCAGGAAGAGGAGATGGATGAAGAAGTCAGTATGAAATGTTTTGATCAATGGCCTAGTTCAAGGAGTCAAGGAAGTTCAATCATCTACCTCACTGGTGATAATAGCTGCTGTTATTGTAGGTGAGAAGGATACAGAGAGGGTTCAGGGGATAGAAGCAGGCTGGATGAATGGGCAAGAATATAGCAGATAAAACACAAAGTGAAAAAAAATCTCCTTTGGTATATTAAAAAAAGTATATTGGTATTTTAAAATATTCTAAAAAACCAGGAAGTCCTTGTACATGAATTAGTGAAAGTTTACATGAAAGTTCAGCAAGATATTAGGAAGGCAGATGGTCTTTGATGCTGGAAAATTTGAGTACAAGAGTATAGCATCTTCCATTTACTACACAGGGCCCTACTGAGGCCACACCTGGAAAAGTGTTTATAGTACTGGTCTCAATAAGGAAGGATATACTTTTGATGGTGCAACCAAGCTTCACCAGACTGAGTCCTGTAAAGGGGGAGGTTAAACTGTGAAGAAAGATTTAGGAGACGGGGCCCACATTTTCAGAAAGCTTAGCAGGTGATTTTTTTTTCTCTCAAAACATCCAAATTTCTCATGTAGGTTATCAAGAATGATGTTTCCTGAGTTTGAGTTACCTCGAACTAGAAGTCAGAATCTAAGAAAGGGTGTTGGCAATTCAGGGCTTGAGAGAGTCTGTAATCCACAAGACAAGCTGGAGCAAGTGACTGGCATGGGATCAGCAAATTCTCAACAGAGCCTCCTGAATCCCCACAATATGTACCATTTATGGTGGGCTGAGTCATTGAAACTGTATATTGAGGTTCTGGAGCACCATCAGGTAATTAGCAAGCACAGGAGTATGGGTAGGCTACTCAGCCCCTAAGTTTTGCTCTGTCATCTAATGAGGTCATGGCCAATATCCTGAATACTGTTTCCCCATCTTATCCCTGTAATGCCTGATACTTCCAATATCCACAGATATGACATCTCAGTCTTGACTGTTTCCAGTGATTGAGCCTCCACAGCCCTCTAGGGCAGAGCTAACAAATATACACCAGCCATCTGATTGAAGTTTAATCCAATCTCATTTTGAACCTGTGATTCTTCATTCTACAATCCTCAATCAAGGGAAGCACTCTCCAGTGTTTATCACGCCCTCTAAGAACTCTGTTTCAATGTGGTCACTTCTTACTCTCCTGAACTCTTAAAAAAAATCTCCACAACTCTTCCAATGACAAATAAACCATTTTCTGCACTCCCCCTTTAGCAAGACAATCTTCTTTCGTAAATAAAAGTGAATATGGCTGTTTCAAAGCACCCCCAGAAATTTTATAAGGCAGCAGTCAAAGCAGAAGATTATGTCAAATGTGATTGTGATGAACAGCAAGTGCACATTAATGCATAAGTGGAACAAGATGTCCTGAAACTTCTTCAAGCACTTTCTTAGAATCTTCTTTGTCCAGCTAAAAGTGCAGGTGAAGCCTTTCTTTTATCTCTCTGGAAGCAGAGGGTGTGCTCACCTTGAACTGCCAGGCTTGTCTTCCTGCTCTGTATTTCACAACTCCCAAATTCTTTTGTCCATGGCTCCCATTCACTCATTGACCAGCTAACCTTGATTGCCTATCATCATGCTGGTTTTATCCTGTCAGAGGCAACCTCTCAAGCTTCTTTTTCCAACATTTTGTGTGTGGAGCCTTACAATTGCTTATTTAAAGCTGACAGTCTAGGATTAGAGGAGAAAGATTTAATGGGGGCCAAAGGGCAAGTGTTTGACAAGCAGAGGGTGTAAGTGTATTGAATGAACTACCAGAGGAAATGGTAGTGGTGGGTAAAGTTACAAATCTTAGAAGACATCTGGACAGGTACATAGATTAAAAAAATATTATTTATATATTGGTATATAATGCAGAAAAGGTGCTTCCAGACTTTGAGCCGTGCTGCATAGCAACCCCAAATTCAACCTCAGCCTAAATATAGGGCAATTTTTAACAGCCAATTAATCTACCAACTGGTACATGTTAGACTGTGGGAGGAAACTAGAGCACCCAGAAGAAAGCAGACAGCGCTTCTCCCTATAGATGCTGCCTGGCCTGCTGCGTTCCACCAGCATTTTGTGTGTGTTGCTTGAATTTCCAGCATCTGCAGATTTCCTCGTGTTCACCCAGAGGAAACACATATGGTCACATGGAGAACATACGAATTCCTCACAGGCAGCATTGGGAATTGAACCTGAGTTGCCTTAGTTACAAGAATCACCCCTTGTAATAATATTCAGTGAGACACAGAGAATCTGTATATACCGAGATATTGGCCAGAAGAAACTTTAGTCTGATCAAGGACAGGGGAAGCAGACAAGCCAGTTGTCTTTGTTCCACCCCCCTCCCCGCCTCCCCTCCCCCATTTTGTGGACTCTGAACAGTTTCTTGCTCTTGGGTAATCTAATCAAAACAACTGAATGTGGACGCAGTATGCTTCAGGTAATGATCTGCTAAACCTGAGACCATTCTCAAACGATAGCCATTTAACAGAATCACCCCTTGTAATAATGATCAGCGAGGCATAGAGAGTCATAGAACATAGAATAGTACAGTACATTACAGGCCCTTCACCCCACAATGTTGTGCCGACCCTCAAACCTATGTATATACTGACAAGTAACTTTTATTATTTCAACTAAAAAAGCAGGTGGGTTCACATTCTTATCTGCCTGTGTGCTCCCTACTAGAACCCCTGACACTTCATGAACAGTCAATGAAGAGAAAAAGATATAACCCGGGAAAGGAGTCTATACTGGCCAGGCATTCCTCGTGGTCCCGATCTCCATGTGTCCGTGGGGTCCTCCTTATCCGTGACGGTTGGTCTCTGGCTGCTGGAGAGTTATCGCCCCTGTGTATTTGGAGCTCCTGAGTCTTACACCGTTCCTCATCAATTGAACCATTGGATCTCCGTCCCATTGATTCTAGGTCACCTGACCTACCTGAGTCATTGTACAGGGCTACAGCCAACATTGTTTCATGACTCTGCCCACCCCAGCCTTGTGTATTCATGACTTTACATTCTGACTGGACCAAACCAGTTAAATGAGGCAACCCAGACAGAGTTGAACAAGATTACCAATTGCAGGTCTGGCATTTTACATAACAAATTGCTACACCGCTGAGAATTGTCTCAGGTATATTGCTCTGATGAGATTGTCCCAGACCAAGGATCAGTTCAGAGTCCACCCTTTACATAACAAATGGCTATTTGTTTGAGAATGGTCTGAGGTTTAGCAGATCATTACCTGAAGCTTCCTGCGTCCACATTCAGTTGCTCTGATTATATTATCCAAGAGCAAGAAACTGTTCAGAGTCCACAAAATGGCGGGGGGGGGGGGGGGGCGTAGACAACTGGCTTGTCTGCTTCTCCTTTCCTTGATCAGACAGAAGTTTCTTCTGGCCAACACCTGTACCATAAAGGGGTGTGCTAACCACTATGCTACTGAAATTGAAATTGAAATTGAAATATCTTTATTGTCATTGCATTGTACAATTTTCATGCACCAACACAGAGAAAATGAGTTTGCAGCTCTGGTACTGAAGGCAAAAGGACCAAAATGGGTGTTGTCTACAGGCCACCAAACGGTAGTAGATATTGGGTGCAAGTTGAATAGGGAGTTAACATTGGCATGTGACAAAGGTAATGACACAGTAGTTATGGGGGATTTCAACATGCAGGTGAACTGGGAGAATCAGGTTGGTGCTGGACCACAGGATAGGGAGTTTGTAGAGTGCCTACGGGATGCATTCTTGGAACAGTTTGTACGAGAGCCGACCAGGGACAAGACTATTCTGGATTTAGTGTTATGTAATGAACAGGATTTGATAAACGACCTCGCAGTAAAGGAGCCACTAGGAGGTCGTGATCACAATATGTTAAGCTTTTACCTGCAACTTGAGAAGGAAAAGGGCAGCTTGGAGGTGTCAGTGTTGCAGATGAACAGGGGAAACTATGGAGCCATGAGGGAGGAGCTGGCCAAAGTTGACTGGATGGATAGCTTAGCCGAAAAGACAGTGGAACAGCAATGGCACGTATTCTTGGGAATAATGCACAAGGTGCAAAATCAGTTCATCCCCCAGAGAAAGAAGGATTCAAAGGGGGGAAAGGGGCCACAGTGGTTGACAAAGGAAGTCAGAGATTGCATAGCATTAAAAAAAAGGAAATATGATAGAACTAAGGTGAGTGGGAGGACAGATGATTGGTAATTTTTTAAGGAACAACAGAACTTAACAAAAAAGACAATACGGGGAGAAAAAATGAGGTACGAACGCAAGCTAGCCAGGAATATAAAGGAAGATAGCAAAAGCTTTTTTAGGTATGTGAGGAGAAAGAAGATAGTTAAGAACAATGTTGGGCCCTTGAAGAATGAATTGGGTGAAATTATTATGGGAAACAGAGAAATGGCAGAAGAATTTAATGAGTACTTTAGATCTGTTTTCACTAAGGAAGACACAAGCAATCTCCCAGATGTATGGATGGGCCAAGGACATAGGGTAACAGAGGAAATGAAACAGATTCACATTCGGAAGGAAACGGTGATGAGAAGACTGATGGGACTGAAGGCTGACAAATCCCGTTCCAGATGGTCTGCACCCTAGGGTACTAAAGGAGGTGGCTCTGGAAATTGTGGATGCATTGGTAATCATTTTCCAATGTTCCTTAGATTCAGGATCAGTTCCTGAGGATTGGAGAATGGCTAATGTTATCCCACTTTTTAAGAAAGGAGGGAGGGAGAAAACAGAGAACTATCGACCTGTCAGCCTGACATCGGTGGTGGGAAAAATGCTAGAGTCCATTATTAAGGATGAAATAGTGGCATATTTAGATAGCAGTGATAGGATTGGGCCGAGCCAGCATGGATTTACCAAGGGTAAATCATGCTTGACTAATCTGTTGGAGTTTTTCGAGGATGTAACCAGGAAATTAGACGGGGGAGATCCAGTGGATGTAGTGTACCTCGATTTTCAGAAGGCATTTGATAAAGTCCCAGAAAGAAGTCTGGTGGGTAAAATCAAAGCTCAGAGCATTGGGGGGAAGGCATTGACATGGATAGAAAACTGGTTGGCAGATAGAAAGCAAAGGGTAGCGGTGAATGGGTGTTTCTCGGAATGGCAGGTGGTGACTAGTGGGGTGCCACAGGGCTCAGTATTGGGACCACAGCTGTTTACCATTTACGTTAATGATTTGGATGAAGGCATAAAAAATAACATCAGCAAATTTGCTGATGGTACTAAGCTGGGTGGCAGTGTGACATGTGATGAGGATGTTAGGAGAATTCAGGGTGACTTGGATAGGCTGGGTGAGTGGGCAGATACTTGGCAGATGGCGCTTAATGAGAATAAGTGTGAGGTTATCCACTTTGGGAGTAAGAACAGGAAGGCAGATTATTATCAGAACGGTGTAGAGTTGGGTAAGGGAGAAATACAAAGAGATCTCGGAGTCCTTGTTCATCAGTCACTGAAGGTGAATGAGCAAGTGCAGCAGGCAGTGAAGAAGGCTAATGGAATGTTGGCCTTTATTACAAAGGGAATTGAGTACAAGAGCAAGGAAATCCTCTTGCATTTGTACAGGGCCCTGGTGAGACCACACCTGGAGTATTGTGTACAGTTTTGATCTCCAGGGTTAAGGAAGGACATCCTGGCTGTAGAGGAAGTGCAGCGTAGATTCACGAGGTTAATTCCTAGGATGTCTGGACTGTCTTACACAGAGAGGTTAGAGAGACTGGGCTTGTACACGCTGGAATTAAGGAGATTGAGAGGGGATCTGATTGAAACATATAAGATTATTAAGGGATTGGACAAGATAGAGGCAGGAAATATGTTTCAGATGCTGGGAGAGTCCAGTACCAGAGGGCATGGTTTGAGAATAAGGGGTAGGTCATTTAGGACAGAGTTAAGGAAAAACTTCTTCTCCCAGACTCGAGGGGCTGAATGGTCTACTTCTGCACCTATTGTCTATTGTCTATTGTCAGAGAGTTGTGGGGGTCTGGAATGCACTGCCTTGGAAGGTAGTGGAGGCCAATTCTCTGGATGCTTTCAAGAAGGAGCTAGATAGGTATCTTATGGATAGGGGAATCAAGGGATATGGGGACAAGGCAGGAACCGGGTATTGATAGTAATTGATCAGCCATGATCTCAAAATGGCGGTGCAGGCTCGAAGGGCCTAATGGTCTACTTCTGCACCTATTATCTATTGTCTATAAAATAACCAATAAAATAGATAAACAATAAATAAAATCAAGTAACCAGCCAGTACAAGCAATGTCCAGAACTACAAAAGCGCAGATCAGATGCATGACAGCCATAAAACCAGTTTTAAAAGTAGCAATATAACAAAACTTAAGTTTATGTTAATCTATGTTTATCCATGAACTATATGGTGCTGCTATAGAAAAAGATAAATTTAAAGGCACTTTACATCTAAGAAAACTAGCCCCAAACTTGTTCCTGGATTGGAAAGGTTTAGGGAGACAGCTCTCCTCTGTACCTACTTCCAACTATGCCCTCTCATGCTAGCCATTGCAGCCCATTTCAGCATCTGTCTATTCACATGATCAAAACCTCTCAATATCTTATACACCTCTTATCAAGTCACCTCTCATCCTCCATCGCTCCAAGGAGAAAAGGCCGAGTTCACTCAACCTATTCTCATAAGGCATGCTCCCCAATCCAGGCAACATTTTGTAAATCTCCTCTGCACCCTTTCTATGGTTTCCACATCCATCCTGTAGTGAGGTGAACAGAATTGAGTACAGTACTCCAGGTGGGGTCTGACCAGGGTCCTATATAGTTGCAACATTACCTCTCGGCTCCTAAACTCAATCCTACAATTGATGAAGGCCAAAGAACCAAATGCCTTCTTAACCACAGAGTCAACCTGCCTAGCAGCATTGCGTGTCCTATGGACTCGGACCCCAAGATCCCTCTGATCCTCCACACTGCCAAGAATCTTACCATTAATGCTATATTTCGTCATCGTATTTGACCTACCAAAATGAACTATCTCACACTTACCTGGGTTGAACTCCATCTGCCACTTCTCAGCCCAGTTTTGAATCCTATCAATGTCCCGTTGTAAGCTCTGACAGCCCCCCACACTATTCACAACACCCCCAACCTTTGTGTCATCAGCAACTTTACTAACCCATCCCTCCACTTCCTCATCCAGGTCGTTTATAAAAATCACAAAGACTAAGGGTCGCAGAACAGATCCCTGAGGCACTCCACTGGTCACCGGTCTCCAGGCAGAATATGACCCGTCTACAAACACCCTTTTCCTTCTGTGGGCAAGCCAGCTCTGGATCTACAAAGCAATGTTCCCTTGGATTCCATGCTTCCTTACTTTCTCAATAAACCTTGCATTGGATACCTTATCAAATGCTTTGCTGAAATCCATATACACTACATCTACTGCTCTTACTTCATCAATGTGTTTAGTCACATCCTCAAAAAATTCAATCAGGCTCGTAAGGCCTTGACAAGGCCATGCTGACTATTCCTAATCATATTATGCCTCTCCAAATGTTCATAAACCCTGCCTCTCAGGATCTTCTCTATCAACTTACCAACCACTGTGGTAAGACTCTCTGGCCTATAATTTCCTGGGATACCCCTACTCTCTTCTTGAATAAGGGAACAACATCTGCAACCTTCCAATCCTCCGGAACTTCTCCCTCATTGATGATGCAAAGATCATTGCCAGAGGCTCAGCAATCTCCTCCCTCGCATCCCACAGTAGCCTGGGGTACATCCTGTCCGGTCCAGGGTGACTTATCCAACTTTATGCCTTCCAAAAGCTCCAACACATCCTATTCCTTAATACCTACATGCTCAAGCTTTTCTGCAAGTCATCCCTGCAGTTGCCAAGATCCTTTTCCGTAGTGAATACTAAAGCAAAGTATTCAATAAGTACCTCTGCTATTTCCTTTGGTTCCATACACAATTTTCCACTGTCACACTTGATTGGTCCTATTCTCTCACGTCTTTTAACCTTTTGCTCTTCACATACTTGTTAGAATGCCTTGGGGTTTTCCTTAATCCTGTCTGCCAAGGCCTTCTCATGACCCCTTCTGTCTCTCCTAATTTCATTCTTACGCTCCTTCCTGCCAGCCTTATAATCTTCCAGCTCTCTATCATTACTTAGTTTTTTGAACCTTCCATAAGCTCTTCTTTTCTTCTTGACTAGATTTACAACAGCGTTTGTACACCATGGATCTTGTACTCTACCATCTTTTCTATGTGCCATTGGAATGTACCTACTCAGAACCCCATGCAAATATTCTCTGAACATTTGCCACATTTTTTCCATACGTTTCCCTGAGAACATTTGTTTCCAATTTATGCTTCCAAGTTTCTGCCTGATAACCTAATATTTCCCCTTACTCCAATTAAGTGTTTCCCTAACTTGTCTGTTCCTATCCCTCTCCAATTCTATGGTAAAGGTCACTATGAATTGTGATCACTATCTCTAAAATGCTCTCCCACCGAGAGATCTGACACCTGACCAGGTTCATTTCCCAATACCAGAGCAAGTACAGCCTCTCCACTTGTAGGCTTATCTACATATTGTGTCAACAAACCTTCTTGAATACACCTAACAAACTCTACCCCATCTAAACCCCTCACTTTACGGAGATGGCAATCAATATTTGTGAAATTAAAATCCCCCTATTATTATTAATCCTTTCCAGAATCTGTCTTCCTATCTCCTCCTCGATGTCCTTGTTACTACTGGATGGTCTATAAAAATACCCAGTAGAGTTATTGACCCCTTTCTATTCCTGACTTCCACCCACAGAGACTCCGTAGACAACCCCTCCATGACTTCCTCCTTTTCTGCAGCCGTGACACTATCTCTGATCAACAGTGCTACGTCCCCAACTCTTTTGCCTCCCTCCCTAGCCTTTCCAAAACATCTAAAGCCTGGCACTTGAAGTAGCCATTTCTGCCCCTGCACCATCCAAGTCCGTGTAATGGCCACAACGTCATAGCTCCACTGCTGATACATGCTCTAAGCTCATCTGTTTTATTCATAATACTGTAGTAGTAATGTAGGTTAAATATGATGACAGATTATAGTATTAATGGTAAGACTCTTGGCAGTGTGGAGGATCAGAGGGATCTTGGGGTCTGAGTCCATAGAATGCTCAAAGCAGCTGAGCAGGTTCAGATTCAGATTCAGATTCAGATTCAGTTTATTGTCATTTAGAAACCACAAATGCAATGCAGTTAAACAATGAGACAATGTTCCTCCAGAATTATATCACAAAAGCATATGACAAAACAGACTACACAAGAAAATCCACATAACGTTGGGCAATCTCCAATCCAGAGTCTGGAGAGGCTGCTCCATATTAATATCGCGCTACCATCTTAGCGCGTTCCCTGGAAAGGAGCTCCAAATCCACCAGACAAAAAAGATCAAAAACTAAAGCTACAAGACCTGCACAAAACCACATAGTTACAACAGTGCAAACAACAGCATAATTGATAAGAAACAGACCATGGGCACAGTAAAAATAGTCCAAAGATGTTAAAGGACTAAAAGTTCAAAAGAAATCACCACATAGTTTCCACAAGTCCCCAGGGTCCTGACAGACTCGCCATCCCACGCCGGTGGCAGAAAGGAATACCCCCACTATGGACTTCCACGGCGCCACCTGACTCAGCCTCGCAGATGCAGCACACACCAAAAGCGACCTGATCGCAGCGGGCTCCAAGTCCGTCGAACCTCTGAGCCTCTGGCACAGCTTCTCCGAGCACCATCCTCTGCCGAGCGTATTAAGGAGGCCCCGCCAACGGCCATCGGCAATGCGACCCCAAGGACTGGGGGCCTGTTCTTCCCAGCAGAGTCCGGGACACCACAGCCGCAGCAGCAATGAAGAAGGTCTTCCTGGAGACTTCCGGATGTTCCTCTGTGCTCCCACGTCCATTTTCAATTGATTATGATTGCGCATGGCACCCCACTTCACAAATTGACTTCACAGGTTGACTCTGTGGTTAAGAAGGCGTACAGTGTATTGGCCTTCATCAATCGTGGAATTGAATTTAGGAGTTGAGAGGTAATGTTGCAGCTATATCAAACCGCATTTAGAGTACTGTGCTCATTTCTGGTCACCTCAGTCACTACAGGAAGGATGTGGAATCCATAGAAAGAGTGCAGAGGAGATTTACAAGGATGTTGCCTGGATTGGGGAGCATGCCTTATGAGAATAGGTTGAGTGAACTCAGCCTTTTCTCCCTGGAGCGACGGAGGATGAGAGGTGACCTGATAGAGGTGTATAAGATGATGAGAGTGTGGATAGTCAGAGGCTTTTTCATAGGGCTGAAATGGTTGCCACAAGAGGACACAGGTTTAGGGTGCTGGGGAGTAGGTACTGAGGAGATGTCAGGGGTAAGTTTTTTACTCTGAGAGTGGTGAGTGTGTGGAATGAGCCGCAGGCAACGGTGGTGGAAACGGGTATGATACGGTCTTTAAAGAGACTGTTGGACATGGGACTTAGAAAAATAGAGGGCTGTGGGTAAGCCTAGTAATTTCTAAGGTAGGGACATGTTCGGCACAACTTTGTGGGCTGAAGGGCCTGAATTTTGCTGTAGGCTTTCTATGTTCTATGTAATACTCCTCGCATTAAAGTAGACACATCTCAAACCATTGGTCTGAGTACATTCCTTCTCTATCACCTGCCTATCCTCCCTCTCGCACTGTCTTCAAGGTTCCTCTGTCACTTCAGTTTGGTTCCCACCCCCCAGCAATTCTAGTTTAGACTCTCCCCAATAGCCTTAGCAAACCTTCCTTTCAGGATATTGGTCCCCCTTGGATTCAAATGCAACCCATCCATTTTGTACAGGTCACACTCTGTAACTCTAATTCTGGATCTGAAGGCTGAAAGGTGCAGCCTTTTATTAACATTGCTTGAATCTATCAATGGAGTGCTTGGAGTGGTATTTGTGTCCTAAATAGTAGCATATTATTGAGCAGAGTACATTCCGTATTTCCAACATGGAATCAACTCTCAAAACAGCAACTATGACAGAGAGCTGGAATTACCTTACAGAATATTCCAATAAATCTGTGGTAATAATAAACACATTCATGTCACTGCATTTTTAATCAGTGTTAAGACACATTTCGCCTTCGCATCAGGTTGTTCAATTAACAACTTTCAAAAGCTACAAAGCATCTCATTCTGAGGCATTTCATCAGAGACAGCAGGGAATTAGGGGAACTCAATGAAAGCATTACACAGCTCAGAAGATAATATGACCTGTTAAATGTGTCACTGACTGCATTATGGGAATTATTTAAATTGCAGAGGCTAAGCTGCTAATGTTGTTGTGAAAATGGCTTTGGGGTATTTGGATTGTTGTGGCGTTATGCCTTCTTTTCCTGGAACAGGCATTGAATTTAATCACCCATCAGGGAAAGGGAGGTTGGAATAGACTTCCCAAACTTCCAATACTCCAGGCAGCAGAAACCTCCATCTCTCAGGATGTGAGGATAATTTATACGTGTTGAACTTTACCATGCACAATATCAAGTGGTCTGGGTGAGATGGCCATACCATACACATGTGCTGACTCCTCAGTGCCTCATCCAATGTAGGAAGAACATGTGAAGGAAGGAGAGGAGGGTGCAGAGGAGGAAGACATCTCATCAGTGGTCACAATGACAAGACACAGCAGCTCACTCATTGAATCATGACGAGTGTAGACTGGAACCGTGTGTCTTCTACAGAGAAACACCTGGCAGTCGCTGAACACAGGGAGAGGGGCAGATCTGTTCCCTGGAGGGAGCGGTTGCATATCGCACAGCACACAACTTTCAGAGTGGAGGTGGTGAAGGATTTGTGGTAATGAGCATCATCAGCTCTCTGACAGAACAGCAGATTGGTGCAGGTAATTGAATTCCAGAGGTGGAACACATACATAATCTTTGTGTCTTGCTTCTTTTTCCTGGATGTTACCTTAGATCTCTGCTTGCTGGAGCATGGGACTAAATGCATCAAGGTGAAACTCAGGTGTGGGTAACTAATAAATTTGTAAACTTGTTTATTATTGTCAGAGGTACCAAGTACAGTGAAAAGCTTTTGTTTGCATGCCATCGAGACAAATCATTTCATATAGAAAAGGAAAATAGAATATAGACAGTGTTACTGTTACAAAAGAAGAGCAGATCAGGTAAACAAATAAAGTGCAAGGGTCATGACAGAGGTCAAAAGTTCACCTTTCAGTAGATGAGAGGTTTATTATGTGGGAATTGCTGGAGGGCATTCCTACAAAAGGTGACAGATGCCATATGGGTTACATGCAGAAGGTTGGAGGGGTATGTGTTTTTTGCTCATTCTTCTTTGTCATATGTACAATTTGTTTTTTTGTGCATTGGGTGGTGGCGTTTGATGTTTTCCTTTCAATAGGTTTGAGGGTTATTTTTGTTTCGTGGCAGTCTGTGGGAAGATGAATCTCAGGGTGTATACTGCAAACATACTTTGATAATAAATGTACTTTTAACTTTGAACCAGCAGCAGCCTTGTGAAATGGACTGCTAGTCTGTTGAAGGTGGTTGCCTGCACAGCTTTGGAAGAGTAGGTTTTGTTGACAGCTGTACAGCCTGGATCATGGCAATTGGAACTGTCCTCTCAAAACATGCCACTGTTCCTGGTGCCAGTAAGGATTCTCTGGCAATGCTCTTGTCTGTGACCCACTGCCAGACACCCCAGACTACTCCAGAGATGCTCTGGAGTATCACAGCTAGCCCTGTTATGCCCAGAATTGTGTAGATGGCCTGGGACACCAGGTGCGGTTCTTCTATTAGCCTTACTGCAAAGATGAAGGCTGGGGCAAACCTACATGGAAGGTTCCCTAAAAACCAAAGCGATGCTTGCCTGATACTGCAGTGTAAGGAGTAAACTTCCCTTTTCATCTTAGAACACAGAATAATATAGCACAGGACCATGTCCTTTGGCCACAATCAGTAGTTTAATGCTTAATTAAATTAATTGCTTCTACTACACAAAGTTTTCTTTTCTCTGCACATCCCTATGTCCATCAAAGAGTCTTTGAACGTCTCTGTTGCATTTGCTTGCACTGCACCTTGGAGGCACATTCCAAGCAGCCACCACTCTCCATGTCCTGCACATCTTCTTTGAACTTTCTTCCTTTCAGCTTAATTACATGCCACGTAATATTGGACATTTCAACCCTGAGAAAAAGATACCAGCTGTCTACTCTACCTATGTCTCTCATAATCTTATTACCTACTATTAATTTTCTTTAGCCAAAGGGTGGTGAATTTTTGGAATTTGTTGCCATATGCAGCTGCGGAGGCCAGGCATATTTAAGGTGTATTTAAGGCAGAGATTGATAGGTTATTGATTGGACATGGCATCAAAAGTTACGGGGAGAAGGCCAGGAACGAGGATTGGGGAGTAGATAGAAAAAAAGGATCAGCCATCATTGAATGGCAGAGCAGACTCAATGGGCCCCTCAATTTTGAGGCTGTGCCCTCTGATTCTGGATACCTCCACCATAAGAAACATCCTCTCCACATCCACCCTATCTACTCCCTTCAACAATTCAGTAGATTTTAATATTACCCACCCCCACCCCTCTACATTTTTCTAAATTACAGTGAGTACAGCATGGATAAAGCAGTGACTAATTAGCAGGAGTGGGAATAAAGGGAGCCTTTTCTGACTGGCTGCCAGTGACGAGTGGTGTTTTACAGGGGTCTGTGTTGGGACAGATTGTTTTTATGTTTTATGTCAATGATTTGGATGATAGAATTGATGGCTTTGTTGCAAAGCTTGCTGGTGGTGTGAAGATAAGTAGAAGGGGCAGGTAATTTGAGGAAGTAGAGAGGCTACAGAAGGACTTAAAGACATTAGGAGAATGGACAAAGAAATGCAGATGGAATATGGTGTCAGGAAGTATATGGTCATGTACTTTGGTAGAAGAAATGAAAGGGTTGACTATGTTTTAAACTGAGATGCAAAGGGGCATGCACAGGATTCCTCAAAGGTTGAATTGCAGGTTGAGTCTGTGGTGAGGAAGGCAATTGCAATGTTAGCGTTCATTTCAAGAGGATTAGAATGTAAAAACAAGAATGTAATGTTGAAATTTAATAATTCACTGGTGAGGCCTCACTTGGAGTATTGTGAGTATGTGTGGGCTCCTCATCTTAGAAAGGATGTGCTAAACCAGGAGAGGGTTCAAAGGAAGTTCACAAAAATGATTCCAGGATTGAAAGGCTTATCAAGTGAAGAGTGCTTGATGCCTCTGGGCCTGTATTCGCTATAATTCAGAAGAATGGGGAGAAGGGGAAAGGAGTGATCTTACTGAAAACTATCGAATGGTGAATCAAATGAAAGAGTGGCATTGGAGATGATGCTACCTATGGTGGGAGAATCTAAGACCAGAGGACACAACCTCAGAATAGAGGGGTGATCTTTTAGAATGGAGATGAGGAGGAATTTCTTTAGCCAAAGAGTGGTGAATCTGTGGAATTCTTTGTCACAAGCAGCTGTGGAGGCCAAGTCTTTATGTATATTTAAGGCAGGGGTTGGTAGAGTCTTGATTGATGAAGGGATACAGGGAGAAGGCAGGAAATTGTGGCTAAGAGGAAAATTGGATCAACCATGATGTTGATGGGCCAAATGGCCCAATTCTGCTCCTACATCTTATGGTCTTGAATGCCATTTTAACCACCTAGCAACCTTTGCAGCCACTTTCAGGGATCAATGGACTTGGACCCCAACATGTAATGTAGAAGACCATGCAAAGTAAATAATTCCAGCTACCAAACTTCCATGAGAGGTCAAATAGAGTGCTTAATAAAGCTCCCAAATGACAGTAATACTTACCTTACTACTTGTTGCCTGTGCAACTTCAACAATCAACTTATGTTACAAACATCTGGATTACTGATACAGCATCCAACAAAAAGTCTCACTAATAAGTGAGAATACAGATCCATTGAAGGTGATAATATGGGCCAGTAAACGAATAGAGAGTCACCTGAGGCAGGCCTGCAGTTACAAAGAACACTATGAATTGCACCACTCCGGAGCTAGCAGTGTGATACAATTAAAGCCTGTTTGAGTCGAGAGAGCCTTAAGACAGTGTGCTCTAACTTCACAATGCCATTCTCTAAACAAGTAATGCACTGAGAGCCAGATGTACCTCAAACACAGAGTGCATCATTGGCTCAGTGGTGATGAGACCGTAGTCAGGGAGAGGGAGGCATCTAGGTGAGCCTTTTACAGGCGGCTTCAGCACGTGGAACCAGAAGTTCCTGAGTGCAGTGATCCAACTGGGAACACTGATCCATTCTTGGGAACACCAGTATCCACACACAAGGCAGTGCAGTGTTTGCAAGCAAGCATGGAAGAGCAGTTCATTGTCAACTTCCCCCTCTTTTGTTTGTATCTACTTCTTCAATGTAGAAAAGACCCTTCACATGACTGTGTCTGGCCACTGCTAAAAATCAATGGAATTGATGGAAAGCACAAAAGAATGGTGACTGAATAAATCATCTTCCAAGTGTCAGAAATGACTCAGGAAAATAAAGATTAAAACAAAATTATAGCCTCTGAACAAGTGGAGCTTTTCAATCTAACTGGTGCCATCCAGTGCAATCAAGAGCTGGCTCCACATTACTGTCTTACATCAGTCTGTCAATAGTCACACTATAGATCGTTTTTTCTACCCATTCAGGGAAACAAAGAATAGGATTACTTATTCTCACAAGTTAAACACCAACAAAGAGCCATACAAATATTACAGCTGTGTGCCCTTTCAGCTCTATTAGAAGCCAAATTTAAAACTAACTTTGTAATGAATTTCTTCAAATGTTATTTCAAGAAGCAAATATGAATAGAGAACTCTCACCAGCAGAGTCTGAGATTTTGGAAAAAAATATAAGCTAATCACAAATATATTATTTGCACATTTCAGGATTTTTACATAGTCAATACACAAAATTTGAAAATTTGAACCCTATGCTCTTAATCTGTATTGTTTTATTGCAAATGGAAGAGGAAGTTCTAAGCTAAAGCAGTGTAGCTGCAGTTCTTTCATGGGGAGCTTTGTAATAAGTATCTGATCAGTATCAGAATGAGGCTAAATGCTAGAATCCAAACAGCAGTCTGATTTCCTAATAGGCTGCAAGCTGAAGTGAAAAGAATCTTAAGCTTTGTCAGGAACTACAGAGCCAATGCTGCCTAAATTAAAGAAGAGTACTGCACTGGAATTCTTTCACAGGCAGTAGCGCTAATCACTCAATAATGTAACCTCAACATGTTCTACCTCTGAAAGCCAGTATGATTTTCCAAAGGACAGCAGAAGCCATAGAACTGCCACTACCATAAAGCTCTCTTAGTACAGTGTCCAGACAGCAACTATTGAAGTAGGGTAGGCAGGCTAATGTGCTTCCATGGGAGGAAGGAAACTTTTATGTTTCAGGTCAAGACCCAACAGCAGGCCTGAGAGGCAGGACAGCATCAGACAGGAGACTGAATGTAACTGGGGAAGGATTGAGAGAGTGAATTGCAAGCCAGGGATGTAGAAAAGGACAAACTATGGAAATGTGGGAGAGAATGAGAGAGAGGGAAAGAGAGAGACTCGCAAAATGAGGGAGAGCATGAAATTGAAAGACAATGTTGCGAGGAGGGGGAAGGACAGGGAGCGGGAATGAAAAAAAAAGACTTTTCACACTTTTTCAGGACTTTGGAGAAACAACATATCCAGACCCTGCAGCCTTCCATGTCTGTGGATAGATACACACTCTTAGCCTGCATGGCTCTGCAGAAGTCTAGGTCACCACCAGCTTCAAATTCAGTGTCTCTGGATCATTCCAGCTGATCAATGCCTCATCTGCCAGTTTTGTGCCCACCCCAGCGTAATGGAGATCAGTGACAGGCTGGACAGACCCCTGGAGAAGTGGAGGCTAAAAGGTGACCATATAGACCTATATAGAACCACGAGGGGCATAGAGAAGGTGAATGGCTACAGTCATTTTCCCAGGGAAAGGGAATCTAAAACCACAGGGCATAGGTTTAAAGTAAGAATGGAAATATTTAAAGAGGAGCTGAAAGGCAATGTTTTCACAAAGACAGAAGGCACAACCAAAGGAAGTGTAGAGACAGGTACAATTACAATACGTAAAAACATATAGTCAGATAGGAAAGATTTAGTGTGAAATGGACTGGCTCAGTTAGACATTTTACTCCGGATGGACTAGGTGGGCTGAAGGACTGATACAGTGATAAGTGACTATGCTTCCCCATTCAATGAGAAGGACCTTATCTGTGTTACTTTCAGCAGGGGTTATCACATTGATAGGGAACACTGAGTTGTGGGAATGCTAATTTGCCAGGATCACTGGCTTGCCAAATGATCAGTGAACGAAAGCTTCATTCTTGTGGTAATTGGGTCATCTTGTGGTCAGTATGACCCCCCTAGTGGCTAAACCTTAAAATGGACAGCTATGTGTGACCATGGTCAGTGCCATCATTCCAGGGGTCTCTCATTATTCATTGATTTTAAGGAAGCCTACACAGCCAGTCATGTTTAGCCATCATCTCTTATCCCTACATGAGATGTTTAGTCGCTTGTTTATTAGTGACTGAGTATGAAGCCAAGTATTTTGAAAGATCTGAGCGGTACAGTGGCATAGCTGGTAAAGTGTCTGCCGCATAATACCAGAGACTCAAGTTCAGTTCTGATCTTGATAGCTGTTTGTGTGGAGTTTGCGTGTTCTCCTTGCAATGAGGAAACAAGCCAAAAGTGCCACATGAAAAACTGTTCTGAGGCAGCTGTCAGCCTCACTGCAAGAGCAAGGCTTTGTTACATTCCAGTATGTTTGCATCCCCATCATTAAATGTCTTAAGAACAGGGAGAAGGCATTCCCTTCTCTGACTTAATTTCCTTTAAATATTATAAGCAGGCTGGCTGGCAATGACAATTCTCCCGCTAACATTGCCCCTTTGCTCAGTTAGTCTCTCCTCATCGTCCTGTCCCTGGTGTAGCTTCCCCAGTAGTTCACACACTTTGCCCTCCTGTTCTACAGTTCTTGGGAGTTCACCATTTACACCCTCCAACAGTAAAACAATCACTAGCTTGGCTAATCAAACCAATCCGACCAGTTAACGTGCTCTACTAGTTTATAACTCAAGAATAAGGGTTCCAAACGGTTTCATTAATTCTCACTCACATTGTTATATTGGTTTGTAAACAGCAGAACAGCCCCAAAAGACCTGAGGGACAGTTTGGAGTGTCCTAAAATAATGCCTGGTTAGTGGGAGCAGGCCCATGACTCATGCATATTCACAAGCGCAATTACCGTATCTGCTGTGCTGCGGAATCCATGGTTGTGACAGATATGTTTCCAAGTTAGGATGGTGAGTGACTTGGAGGGGGATTTCCAAATGGTGGGATTCCCAGGTATCTGCTGTTCCCGTCCTTCTAGATGGTAGTGGTTGTGGGTCTGGAAGGTGTTGCCTTAGGAACTTTGGTGTGCTGTTGCAGAGCATTTTGTAGATAGTACACACTGCTGCAACTGTTCCTTCGACCGTGGAGGGACTGGATGCTTGTGGAAGGGGTACCAATCAAGTGGGCTGCCTTGTACCGGATGGTGTCAAGCTTCTTGAGTGTTGATGGAGGTGAGTGAGTGAGTCATCCAGGTGAGTGGCGAGTATTCTATTACACTCTTGACTCCTTATAGATGGTGGACTGGCTTTGGGGAGTCAGGAGGTGAGTTACTGGCTGCAGGATTCCTAGTCTTTGACCTGCACTGGTAACCACAGTGTTTATATGGCTAGAGCAGTTCAGTTTCCTGTCAATGGTAACCCCCAAGATGTTTATAGTAGGGGATTCAGTGATGCTGATGCCACTGAATGTTAAGGGATGATGGTTAGAGCCTCCCTTGTCAGAGATGGTCATTGCTATGAATATACAAACAGAACTGCTTCACTATCTGAGGAGTTAGGAATGGTGTTGAAAATTGTGCCGTCATCTGCAAACATCCCCACTTCTAACTTTTTATATTCATCTGAGAATGTGGACACTAATCTATGGGTTTAACTGAGGCTCTTGTGGAATAAAACTGTGGGTTGTCAGAATCCCTGTTTAAAATGTTCCATTTCTGCATCTAAAATAATTATTATTGGTGGTTACAAGATTACTCCTCTGCCACCCCCCCCCCCCACCCACTCAGGCCAACAGTAGAATTTCCTGGTCCTCTAGGCCAGGTGGAGGCAGATTTAAACCATCAGTCTGGCTTTGCTAGAGAGGTGTAGAGATTGCAGTTGATGGTTGGTGAATATTTATATTGGAAAGTTAACGACAGAGTGTGTTGTGGAGAAAGCCTCGATATATTTTTACATATAGATGTTTGTTTTCATTTGTCAACTTCTTTTCCCTCACAACTTCAGTGGTCTTAAGCTGATGGAGAAGATCCTGAGAGGCCGGATTTATGAACATTTGGAGAGGCGTAATATGATTAGGAAAAGTCAGCAAGGCTTTGTCAAAGGCAGGTCGCGCCTTACGAGCCTGATTGAATTTTTTGAGGATGTGACATTGATGATGGTAGAACAGTAGATGTAGTGTATATGGATTTCAGCAAGGCATTTGATAAGGTACCCCCATGCAAGGCTTATTGAGAAAGTAAGGAGGCATGGGATCCAAGGGGACATTGCTTTGTGGATCCAGAACTGGCCTGCACACAGAAGGCAAAGAGTGGTTTCAGATGGGTCATATTATGCATGGAGGTCAGTCACCAGTGGTGTGCCTCAGGGATCTGTTCTGGGACCCTTAGTCTTTGTGATTTTTATAAACGACCTGGATGAGGAAGTGGAGGGATGGGTTAGTAAATTTGCTGATGACACAAAGGTTGGGGGTGTTGTGGATAGTGTGGAGGGCTGTCAGAGGTTATAGCCAGATATCGGTAGGATGCAAAACTGGGCTGCAAAATAGCAGATGGAGTTTAACCCAGGTAAGTGTGAGGTGGTTCATTTTGGTAGGTCAAATATGATGGCAGAATATAGTATCAATGGTCAGACTCTTGGCAGTGTGGAGGATCAGAGGGATCTTGGGGCCCGAGTCCATAGGACACTCAAAGCTGCTACGTAGGTTGACTCTGTGGTTAAGAAGGCATACGGTGCATTGGCCTTCATCAATTGTGGGACTGAGTTTAAGAGCCGAAAGGTAATGTTGCAGCTATATAGGACCCTGGTCAGACCCCGCTTGGAGTACTGTACTCAATTCTGGTCGCCTCACTACAGGAAGGATGTGGAAACCATAGAAAGGATGCAGAGGAGATTTACAAGGATGTTGCCTGGATTGGGGAGCATGCCTTATGAGAATAGGTTGAGTGAACTCGGCCTTTTCTCCTTGGAGTGTTGGAGGATGAAAGGTGACCTGATAGAGGTGTATAAGATGATGAGAGGCATTCATCGTGTAGTCAGAGGCTTTTCCCCAGGGCTGAAATGGCTAGCACGAGAGAGCATAGTTTTAAGGTGCTTGGAAGCAGGTACAGAGGAGATGTCAGGGGTAAGTTTTTTTACACAGAGAGTGGTGAGTGCGTGGAATGGGCTGCCGGCAATGGTGGTGGATGCGGAAACAATAGGGCCTTTTAAGAGACTCCTGGATGGGTACATGGAGCCTAGAAAAATAGAGGGCTATGGGTAAAGCCTAGGTAGTTCTAAGGTAGGGACATGATTGGCATGGCTTTGTGGGCCAAAGGGCCTGTATTGTGGGTTTTCTATGTTTCTTTTGGGCAGCTTTTGCATTTTTTTCCACTTGGTAATAAATAAACCCCCCTGTACTAATGTGCTGTTGCGGATTAGCATCTGTTTTTTTTCACCTGTTGACCCTTGTTGGCCACATTTACCCACACCAGATAGTGAGGTGTGACATTCAGAATAAAAATCTGCTGGAGGAACTCTGCAGCTCAGGCAGCATCTGTAGAGGGAACCTGGCATCCGATTTTGACCTGAAAAGTTGACAATTCTATTCCTTCCACAGACACTGCTTGAGCTGCTGATTCCTGCATCTGAATCTCTCCTGTCAGAGTGAGGCATCAATGATGCTGGATTGGCTGAAGCCTTTTCCAAGCCAGGAAGCTTTACTACTCTACAGAAAGTACTGCCCTGGGCAAAATGCTTTACAGGAATCAGATTCACAGAAAACATGCAGGAGAGAAGACCATTCAACTCATTTGGTCTGTACCAATTTTATGTAAGAACTCATTCCACTTATCTCTCCTCTCCTCTTGTTCCCTCAGACATTAATCTTCTTACTGAACTCTACATCTGAATTTACCTCCCTGGCAACATACTAACTGCTCACTATATTAATGCAGGTTACCTGCATGATACCTTTGATTCTTTTCTCAACACATTCATTTTATGTTCTATAGCCCTTTGTGAATGAGAACAGTTTCTCTTTGTCTATATCCTTTGTGAATTTAGAGATCTATTAGATTCCCTCATAACTTCTTCTGTTTCCTGAACAACACCAGGTTTTACAGAATCTCCACAGAACCAAAGTACCTCATTTCAAACCTCTTCTGCATCCCCTATGCAGTCATTACTGCTTTCCCATATTGTGGCAAGAATTGGATACCAGCTGTGACTAAACAAGTGCTTTACGAAATTTCACCATAGCTTCCTTCCTTATCATGTTTCTACCTAAAAAACTCAGGATTCTGTTTTCTAGTTTCAACCCTGTTACTGTCAAGAAACTATTCACCTAAACTGACAAATTTCTCCATTCCTGTACTCAGTGAATAATTGAACCCTCTCGTTGATATTGGCTCTTCTCATTCTGCTTGTCAAACTGTTACATTTCACATTTCTCAACATTTTTTTACCTGCCTTTCTTCCAGCCAGTCTATAACTGCTCAAAGTGTACAAGTATGCTCCTTGGTTTCCTTCAGTCATTACATTAGAAGCTGGGCTGCTTGCTAACAACTGTACAATGTTCACCACCATTAGCAACTCCTCAGATAGCAAAATATTTCACAGCCAAATGGACAACATCTAGGACTAGGCTGCTTAGTGTAAGTAAAATTTGTACCACAGAAGAGCAATAACCAACAAGAGAAAATTCAACAATCATCCCCTGATATTCAGTGACACAACTTTCACTGAATCCCTCACAATTAATATACTAGGGGTTACCATTTACCAAAACCTGGACTGGAGTAGCCATACTGACCAAGAGATTAGATTACTCTCTTGATCTACCTTGTCATGGTCCTATATCTTATTTGTCTTATATGCTCTCGTCTAGATGTACTTTCTCTGTTATTCTAACCGTAACACTACATTCTGCTTTTCCCTTTTTACTCATGTTGTATAATGATCTGTATGCCTGCACTATCTCTCTGTCCATGTGACAATAACAAAACAGAATCACATTCAGGCTTAATATCACTGACATATGTTGTGAAATTTCTTAACTTTGCGGCAGCAGTACAATGCAATATATGACAAATATAGAAAAAAATAATTATAGTAAGTATATATATGTATATTAAATAGTTCAATTAAAACAGTGCAAAAGCAGAAATAATAAGAAAATGAGGTCGTGCTCTTGGGTTCAATGTCCATTTGGAAATCGGATGACAGAGGGGAAGTAGCTGTTGTGTACTTTCAGGCTTCTGTACCTCCTTCCTGATGGTAACAATGAGAAGAGGGGTCCCTTAATAATTAGCGCTGCCTTTTTGAAGCATCACTCCTTGAAGATGTTTTGGATACTGCAGAGGCTAGTACCCAAGATGGAGCTGATTAATTTTATAACTTTCTGTAACTTTCAGTCCTGTGCAACCCCATATCTGATGGTGGTGCAGTCTGTCAGAATGCTCTCACAGTACAACTGTAGAAGGTTTTGAGTGTTTTAGGTGACAAATCAAATCTCCTCATCATTAAGGACCCCATCACCCAGGTCATGCATTGTTCTCATTGCTCCCATCAGGAATGAGGTACAGGAGCCTGAAGACATATACTCAGTGGTTCAGGAACATCTGATTTCATTAGGTGTATGATGGACAGCACTCTTGATTGTTTCCTATATTAGTATAGGGACTCCAGTGCTTAGCCACCCAGTTAAAAGGGTAAAGAGAGTAGTGCGGTGGGCTGAGCACACATCCTTCAGGTGCACCTGTGTTGATGGTCAATAAGGAGATGCTCTGTTACTAAGAAGCATAGAACCATAGAACATTACAGTTTCATCACAAAAAAAAACCCTATCTAGGCTGCAGTGAGCCATCTGAGAATCTGAAACAGAGTTTCTTCCACCTTGGACTCCTTGAAGTTATTCTTCAAGGCATGCGCTCTGTGAAAATGGTCTTTCTGGGCATGTGTTGCACACCACAGTCTTACACTATGATATTACTGAATGCCCAGTAACCACTCTTTGGTTTGGTTTTGGTGCACTGGATTAGGCACAGTGTGAGAGCATTTGACTTCTTCATGCATACGGGAAGAGACTACATACTACGTTAAGTGTGGCCACACACCAGTGAAATATTCTGTGCTTGTCCTCACCTTCTGCCTATGCAGGTCGTACAACTGCAGAGGCTAAAAATTTGAAATAAACACAAATGTTGGAAATACCCAGCTAGTCAGGTAGCATCAATAAGGAGAGATGTTAACTGCATCCATGTGAACTGTTCCTACTTTACTGGTGCTGCCTTATCTTTTCATGACCCTTATTTCCTTGTTCATTCTTTCCTGCTGTCTGTCTTCCTTCTAATTGAAGTGGAATCACCTCAAACGTTGGTCCTTCCTGAGACCAGATAGACTAACTTGGTGGATTGAGTCTCCTGCTGAGGCTGTAGCATCTTCTCATTCTGTCTACCATGCCTCACTCTAAGGTGAATGTAACTACACATGCTTCTCGAGGGTCACCTAGAATGTTACGATGGACATGAGGTGAAGTTGAATCTTTGCTTCTGTCACATTATCCCCTCAGCTGATTTCACCAGTTCTGCTGAGGCGTAAGAGCGCATAGATGTCTAATTCCAAACTGCAACCCCTATGCCCCTATACATTAAACTAACAAGACTTTTGTTGTTGGTCCTTTTCGAGCCTTGTGGCACATTAGGTGGCATCTCTGCTGTCTCCTGAGCTTTTGTCTGTTTTTTAATGGGGCTGAATTGATAGCTCAATGCTCAAACCAGCACAGATGGAAAGTAAACATGAGGAAATCCGCAGATGCTGGAAATTCAAGCAACACACACAAAATGCTGGTGGCAGCATCTATAAGAAGAAGCACTGTTCATGTTTCGGGCTGAGACCCTTCGTCAGGACAGATGGAAAGTGTGGCTTGATTTGAACCCGGAACGATTCACCTCGAATTCGGTACTGCACCACCAGCTAGCTCTAACAAGACTCTCCTTCCTAATGATAAACACCAGATCTGCTGTGCTTGCTGAATGCATGGCACTTGCAGTATGATGACAGTTCATTTTAGCAACACTAGTTCCCAGTCATCATATCACAACCTACAAAGTCTATGTACAATGGATCCAGCATAAATCTCAGGGTCCAAGTGGCAATGCAAGTAAAGACAGTGGTAACGGTGGTGTACGATGCATTTGCCTTCATTGCTAGGGTGGTAGGTACCTGGAATGGTCTGCCAGCGTTAATGGTAGGAACAGAAACAAATGGCATTTTAAGAGACTTCTAAATAGGTATATGCATATGCAGAGAATGGAGGAATATGGATCACGTCCAGATAGAAGGAACTGGCATAATTTAGCAGCATGTTTGACATGGATATCGGGACCTGAGCGGCTTGTTCCTGTGCTGGACTGTTCAATATTCCATGTTCTTGGAGACATACCAACTTTGAAGAAGTTTTCCTCCTGTCTCCCTCAGGAGATCTGTGAGACCCTTTCTTGCTTTTCCCTTTCTGTAGTTTCTTGTTTACCTGTTCTTGAACCACATTACCTCTCCCCACCTGGACCCACTGATCACTTGCCGGCTCATGCGCTACCCACTCTCCTCAACATTTTATACTATCTATCTCCCTTCTAATCGCCACTTCAGAAGAAATGTCAACCATTCATTTTCCCTCTACAGATGCTGCTTGACATGATGAGTTCCTCTAGCAGCCCATGAATTTTTCTTCTCTGTATTTCCGGCAGACGATAGCATCAAATGAATTGGCAGCTCTCCCAGTGCTACAAATGTGTGCAGACGCATCACACTAGAAGGAAATTATAGAACAGGTGCGAGGCAATCAAGTTTTGTAGTCTGCATATCAGAATATGTGTACAGCCATAAGCTTGGAAGGGCAGAGATCTACCCTTGTGCTCCAATGACGCAGAACTGTCAAGCTCAATATATTCTTTTATGTGATAAATTAGTTAGTTTTTCAAATATAAGTGATTTTTTAAAAAAATGCTTCAAGATTTAGAAGGCAAAAGAGACAAATAGAAGCATCAGTACAGGGTTAAGAATAATTATTTGAATAATTTTTCAAAAGGCTGGTTGAATTTTTAAAAGAAAACAGCTCTAATTATCCAAAATAATAAATTGTTCTGCCTATACTTGAACAAAAAAGAATAATCACCCCACCTGATTATCATCCACGTTGAATCAGCAGTGAGTAGAGGCAGTAATTAACTTACCAAAACAGTGCTCCTGGTTGTGTATTTATTTTCTTTTATAGGGAGAGGAGGATAAATCTCTTTCTATTGCTTGTCAATACCTGAACTCAGTTTTGTGGTAACTACAGAAAATACCTGAAGCACTCAGCAGCTCAGGCTGCAAGACTTCATGTCACACAGCACAGAAACAGGTCCTGTGGTCCATCCAGTGTACCCTGACCATCTAGTATCCACTTAAAACTATCCTACACTAATTGTATATTATTCTCTCCACATTTCCCTTGCCTTTTCCCAGATTCTACCATTAACATACAATTTACAGCAATTTACAGTGGCCAATTAGCCTATCAGCCTTAATGTCTTTGGGATGTGGGAGGATCCCTACCTGGTTACAGGGAAAGCATGCAAACTCCATACAGACAGCAATGGAGATCAGGATTGAACCTAGATCAGTGGAGTGAAGAACATAACCCGTGTCGTGGGTCCACACAAGTGATTGCAGATGCTGGAAACTGGAACAATCAATCTGCAGGGGTTATCATAATGGGTTTAACAATATCTATGAAAGGAACAAATTCCTGATGAAAAGTTTTGTTCCAAAACATTGACAATTCCTTTTCTCCAACAAATACTGCTTGACTCGCTGAACTCCTCCAGCAGATTGTTGTTAATGTTCTAGGTTCATTCAGTTCACATAAAAAAATGTGAAGATAAACACTGCAACATGGTCACTTTAACTGCAATGGTGCATAAGGCTCTCAAACTAATAACCAAGGACAGTCAAATAGGGACTAATTAGAGAATGAAATTAGATTTGTTCAAAACTAATGGTGTCTAAATAGTGAATGACAGACAACAGCAAGGGCATGAGTGTGGTGAGATTACCAATGTCATTCAGAAACAGGACAGTAAATTCATGCACCTCACTCTCCGTGATTTTTATAAAAGACCTGGATGAGGAAGTGGAGGGATGGGTTAGTAAGTTTGCTGATGACACAAAGCTTGGAGATGTTGTGGATAGAGTGGAGGGCTGTCAGAGGTTACAGCGGGACACTGATAGGATGCAAAACTGGGCTGAGAAGGGCAGATGCAGTTCAACCCAGATAAGTGTGAAGTAGTTCATTTTGGTAGGTCAAATATGATGGCAGAATATCGTATTAATGGTCAGACTCTTGGCAGTGCGGAGGATCAGAGGGATCTTGGGGTCTGAGTCCATAGGACGCTCAAAACAGCTGCGCAGGTTGACTCTGTGGTTAAGAAGGCATACGGTGCATTGGCCTTCATCAATTGTGGGATTGAGTTTAAGAGCTGGGAGGTAATGATGCAGCTATATAGGACCCTGGTCAGACCCCACTTGGAGTACTGTGCTCAGTTCTGGTCACCTCACTACAGGAAGGATGTGGAAGGGTGCACAGGAGATTTACAAGAATTTTGCCTGGATTGGGGAGCGTGCCTTATGAGAATAGGTTGAGTGAACTCGGCCTTTTCTCCTTGGAGCAACGGAGGATGAGAGGTGACCTGATAGAGGTGTAAAAGATGATGAGAGGCATTGATCATGTGGATAGTCAGAGGCTTTTTCCCAGGGCTAAAATGGTTCCCACAAGAGGATACAGGTTTAAGGTGCTGGGGAGTAGGTACAGAGGAGATGTCAGGGGTAATTTTTTCACTCAGAGAGTGGTGAGTGCGTGGAATGGACTGCTGGCAATGGCGGTGGAGGTAGATATGATAGGGTCTTTTAGGAGACTTTTAGATAGGCACATGGAGATTAGTAAAATAGAGGGCTATAGGTAAGTCTAGTAATTTCTAAGGTAGGGACATGTTCGGCACAACTGTGTGGGCCGAAGGGCCTGTATTGTGCTGTAGGTTTTCTATGTTTCTAAAAACCATGGCAGGTTAGGGAAAAAGAGTTATATCTATTAGTAGGCATATGCTAATACAATGGTAAAGACGGTGGAGTTGGCAGGTAGGTTCGTTAACTGAAACAGTTTTTAGCCAGGAGGCATGAATCTGAAGACATCTTGTGCAGTAAATCAATGGTTTGATCTACAGCAGTGAATTTGGAACTCAGAAAGAAACTTTCTGTTGAAGCAAAAATAATGTGCAACCAAATTTAGTACTCTGGTTGGAATCACTAAAAGTAGCACAAATGTTTAGTGTCATGGTCCTTTTCATTAGTGATAGTGGATCATGCAAAACTTTGTAAACTATTCAAGATTGTCTACAAAACAGTGACAATATACCCAGTGCCGTTAATTGCAATTGAATTATTTTCATCCTGAAATTACAAAAGATACTTCATGGTTATTTGAGGCCTCTTCCAGAACATGGAACATTGTAAGGTCTCTACCAATGCATCCATTATCTTCCTATCCCCCTCTTTTAGAACTTTAGAACATGTATATGGATTTCAGTAAGGCATTTGATAAGGTTCCCCATACAAGGTTCTTTCAGAAAGTAAGGAGGCATGGGATCCAAGAAGACCTTGTGTCACGGTCCGGTCCGTGGATTCCTCATTCCAGTTATTTCCTTTTCCCCATGTTCCATGGGGCGCCTTGATTAAGGCACCTGATCTTCATTTTGTAGCGGCAACAGAAAGGCTTTGAATTACAGCGGTTTTTGCTGGACCGTTGTCAGAACTTCATCACTGGTAACCAGTCACCAGAAGCCGGTCATCTCAGCAAGGCAGCTATGCTTGTCTCAGGGCCGCCAAGAATCGTAGACTCTAGTTGCTTCAGTGCCATGTCTGCTTAGTGAATTCAGTTGTTTTCATATTCAGCTGGATTGCCATCCGCTTTTGCCGCTACTCCAAGTAAGATATGAATTCTGTCGTTTTCATGGCCGGCTGAGACTGGGTTGAGTCGGGAGCCTGCTGTGTGCAGTTCCTGGGTCGAGTTGGGAGCCTGCTGTCTGTTGTTTCTGGGCCCAGTCGAGAGCCTGACGTCTGCAGTTCCTGGGTCAAGTTGAGAGCCTGCTGTCCTCGTCCTTCCAGCTGAGTAGGTCCGGCCATTTGCTGCTACTAGGAGTTGGGTATTCTGTCTCCTCGTTGCCTAAGTCCTAGTCCAAGTCCAGACTCGTGGTCCTAGTCCAAGTTCCAGGCTCCAAGCCAAGATCCAAGTTCCGAGTCCAAATGGAGATCCAGAGTCCAAGCCGAGGTCCAGGGTCCGAGTCCAGGTTCCTAGTCCAAGTTGAGTGCAAGGCAAGTTCAAGTCCAGGTTCCTTGTCCAAGTCCTTGTCCAGGTTTTACCGGTTTGTTATCCAACGTTTACGTCCATGTTGACATTTTGTCCTTGCTCCCTGGTCTCCCTAGTAACTATCAATAAACACTGTTTTGTTTATGACTACCTCTGTGTCTGTGTCCTGCACTTGGGTCTGCTCCCAACGCCCCCTTGTAACACCTTGCTTTGTGGATCCAGAACTGGCTTGCCCACAGAAGGCAAAGGGTGGTTGTATATGGTTCATATTCGGCATGGATGTCAGTGACCAGTGGTGTTCCGCAGGTGTCTGTTCTGGGGCCCCTCCTCTTTGTGATTTTTATAAATGACCTGGATGAGGAAGGAGAAAGGTGGGTTATTAAGTTTGCTGATGACACAAAGGTTGGGGGTGTTGTGGATAGTCTGGAGGATTACAGCGGGACATCGATAGAAAACAGTAAGAAGTGGCAGATTGACTTCAACCCAGGTAAGTGTGAAGTGGTTCATTTTGGAAGGTGAAATTTGAAGACAGAATATAATATAAACTCAAAGCAGCTGAGCAGGTTGACAGTGTTGTTAAGAAGGTGTATGGTGTGTTGGCATTCATCAACTGTGAGATTGAATTCAAGAGCCGTGAGGTAATGTTACAGCTGTATAAGACCTTGATCAGACCCCACCTGGAGTACTGTGTTCAGTTCTGGTCACCTCACTACAGGAAGGATGTGGATAGTCTGGAGAGAGTGCAGAGGAGATTTACAAGGATTTTGCCTGGATTGGGGAGCATACCTTAAGAGAATAGGTGAAGTGTATTTGGCCTTTTCTTCTTGGAGCAACAGAGGATGAGAGGTGACCTGATAGAGGTGTATAAGACGATGAGAGGCATTGATCATGTGGATAGCTAGTGGTTTTTTTCCCAGGGCGTAAATAGCTAACATGAGGGGGCATAGTTTTAAGGTGCTTGGAAATAGGTACCGAGGGGATGTCAAGGGTAAAATTTTTCACACACAGAGTGGTGGTACGTGAATCACACTGCTGGTGGCAGTGGTAGAAGTGGATACAATGGGGTCTTTTAAGAGCCTCTTAGATGGGTACATGGAGCTTAAAAAAATAAAGGGTTATGTGCGAGGGAAATTCTAGGCAGTCTCTAGAGTAGGTTACATGGTCGACATAACATTGTCGGCCAAAGGGCCTGTAATGTGCTGTAGATTTCTATGTTCTATGTTCTAGGGTGTTCTATGTTAGCAATTCAGTCCATTGAATTTGGCAGTTTCTAGCCTCATTGACCTCTCTGGTACTTTTCCTTTATGAACACTGACCACCTTAGGTTCTTCAACCTTACAAACTCTAGCCACTTCCTTGAATATTCTATTTGTACCTTTTCAGACTTAAGATCTTTCAACCACTTCCATTTTTTCTCATTATGATTTCTCCTATCTCATATCTATGGTTAGTGCATTTTTCATTATGTACTTCTTCTTAAATTTTTGCTAGTTTCTCCTATTCTATATTCTGCCTCTATCAACCTTTTGACAGCTTTTAGTGGTTTGCAAGCCTCTCCCAATCCTTAGGTGTACTATTTTCCTTGAGTACATTCCAAGCCTTTTCTTTCCATTTAATTTGGACATTTGTACTTCTGCTTAGCTGCAGACGAATCAGTTATTCTATGAATTTCCATTTCTCAGCAGAAAATCAATTCAATAAAAGTTAATAAGATACTGTTTTAAGTGTATGCAGTTTGTGTAGCAATAAGTGTATAGTTTATATCTTATCTTTTTTGATAATTTTCTAGCTTGCTGTTCAAATAATAGAACAATTCAAAGACTACCTTTGAAATTGAATTTGAATTAGAACATGACTACCTTTGATTTTAAGTGCATCATTCTTGGATAATGTAAAATTTGATTATATTTTGATTAGAATGACTACAATTTCTTCTTGTTACTAATGATTTCTGCTCCATTGCAAATAATAAAACAAGATCTGATATAACTTGATCTCTGGTTTACTTCATAACACGTGTAACTTGGGGACTGCCTTGAACACATTCTGTGATCTCAATCTCCAAATTATGTAAGTCCTGCCCAGGTTTAGCTTCTCAAAGTGCATTACCTCACATTTGTCTGGGTTAAATTCCATCTGCTATTCCTTTGGCCACTTTCCCAGTTGACCTAGATTCTGTTGCAACCCTAGATAATTTTCTTCACTCCCCATGACACGAATTTTGGTGATGTCTACAAACTTGCTCATCGGATGTAAGAGGGAATTACTCACAAGGTGACAAGGAATAACCAGGATAGTGGAATTACTTGGTAGTTTTACCCTGGGATTGATGGCAGGCAAAAACATACCAAGTGTTCTCCTCTATTACCATACAACTTGACACAACTTTGAGCTCGACACCAGCAGTCTAGGTACAACATTTCTGCATACCAATTGGGTAAGTGGATACAGCTTTGTGAAGGTTTCATTATGCAGCTGAAATCCCTGAACAGCTCTGATTGAATAAACAAAATACTTTTTAAGTGGCACAAGACTCAACTATCAGACAGAAAATGTGGCTTATGCATCTTTGCCCATAATCTAGAGATGCAAGGACGCAATCTCCATTGTTCTGTTATTGCATTGGGAATGCAAAAGAGTAGAATCCCTGCTTATGCCTTTGACAAGGCGAAGAACCAACCTTTGTTAGAATGTATTCTAGTCAACAGTATTGGACGCTACTTTCTGTCATACCACTATAGTATGGAAGCATAGCATTTAGTGTTGCATTGTAATAGTGGCAACAACCTAGGTTCAATTTTGCTCCTGTCTGTAAGGAGTTTGTACATTCTCTCGGTAACTGTGTGGGTTTTCTCTGGGTACTCTGATTTCCTTCCACGTTCCAAAGATGTATGGATTAGTTGGTTAATTGGTCATACCATGTAATTGGGCAATGTGGGTACATTGGGCCAGAAGGGTCTGTTACTGTGCTGTATCTCTAACAAATGAACAGGTGGGCACAGAGGAAGTAGGATATAGAGCATTATCCAACTTGTAATGAAGCCAAACTAGCCAAAAGTAAATGGTCAGCCAAAGTCATCAGCTGACAGTCAATATGATAGAAGGTGGAACTGATATTTCTACTAGTGGGAGAGTCTAGGACTGGAGGGCACAACCTCAGAATAAAAAGATGTCCCATCAGAACAGAGATGAGGAGGAATTTTTTTAGGCAGAGGGTGGGTAAATCTGTGGAATTCATTGTCACAGACGGATGTGGAGGCCAGCTCATTGGGTATATTTAAAGCAGAGTTTGAGACGTTCCTTATCAGCAAGGATGCCAAAGTACTCGAGAAGAAGGGTTGAGAGGAAATTTTTAAAAATCTGCCATGATCAAATGGTGGAGCAGTTCTTCAGTAGATGCAGAAGGGTTCAATAGGAACTTGGCAGACAGCATTTCTGGTGTACCAATCAGAAATGCATTTAGTGGGATTTGTACTCTCAAAATCCACCTCAAAACTATATTATTTCTTTTCTCATATAACATGGAAAGAGATAATTCAGCCCATTAAGTCCAAGCAGGCTCTCAGATCAATCTCATTCCTTCATTATTTACCTGTGATGCATTCTCCCTTACACTCACTTTGACTCCTTCTGATTCTCCCTTTACTCACCTACCCACTAGGGGTAACTAAACCTACTACCCTGCATGACTTTGCAATACGGGAAGAAAACAGGGAAAATCACAGAGCTACAAGGAATGCATGCAAACTCTATATGGACAGCCTCATCCATAAGTAATGCTAGGAGATTTTATTTTTGTGAAAGGTTTCTCACTGAGAAACCTCAAAGAGTTTCTAGCTGGTCAGGAACTCCTAAATGCAATCTGGAAAATACACTGCAATCACCTTTCCTTTTCCATTACCTGTGACATGTGGCAAGATATAATGGTAGTGTTGGGAATGCTGCCTCAACGACTTTATTCACTGAAAGAAAAAGGCTTCTCCACCTTTGGTATCAACCTACTGCTATGGCAGTTGGCTCGCATTAGAAGCTGTTCACATTTGCTAGATTTTTTATTTGGATCAAGATTAGTTCATTAATCAGAGGTGGAGCAGCTTTAAATTCCTCAGTGTTATCATCTGTCCTGAGTCCAGCATGTAAGTGCCATTACGAAGAAAGCATGACAAGCATGACAAACTTCTAATCTTCTAAGAAGTTTGCAAAGTTTCAGCATGTCATTGAAAACCTCTGTAGATTTGCAGTGGAGAGTATGCATGTTGGCTGGTTGCATCACACCAATGCCCGTGAATAGAAGAGTTGACAAAAGGCAGTGGATATGACCCAGTCCATCATGGGTAAAGCCCTCCCCACCATTGAGCACATCTGCACAGAGCACTGTCCTTGATCCATCATCAAGGACTCCCACCATCCAGGCCTTGCTCTCTACTCACTGTTGCCATCAGGAAGAAGGTAGAGGAACCTCAGGGTCCACACCACCAGGTTCAGGAACAGTTATCACCCCTCAGCCATCAGGGTCTTGAACCAAAGGTGATAACTTCAGTCAACTTTGTTTCACCTAATCACTGAAATGTTCACATGACCTATGGACTCAATTTAAAGGACTCTGCCTCTCATGTTCTCAATATTTATTGCTTGATTGTATGTTTATTTGTTCATTTATTTATTTTCTTTTAGTATTTGCACTGTTTATTGCCTTTTGAACATTGGTTGTTTGTCCATCCCATTTGGGGGAATCTTTCCTTGATCCTATTATGTCTCTTGTGTTTACTGTGTATGCCCACAAGGAGATGAATCTCTGGGTTGGGATATGGTGACATATATGTACTTTGATAATTTACTTTGAACTTTGAGAGCACTTAACAGTCATCTTTATGGTCGTGGCAAGAATCTCCTATCTGATAGGAAATATTTTCTCATTTCCCTTCCGTATTGACTGTAGCATATCAAACCAATACTGTATAGGAGGACTTACGCTGGGGTATGCTCGACATACAGTCCTGGGAATCCATATTATTCCCTTTTATGATCTCATGATTCAAATAGTAGAGGACGTGTATTTGTGAGGTAGGGGAGGGTGGAACTTTAAAGGAGGTGTGTGGGGTAGGTTCGTTTTCATAGTGAGTGGTTGGTGCTGGAATAGACTGTTTGAGGTAATGGTGGAAGCAGGTATGACAAAGGTGTTTGAGAAATTTTGAGATAGACACTTGAATATATTGGGAATGGGTAATCTGCAAACAGAAGAGATTTAGTTTAATTAGTTGCATGTTCAGCACAAACACTGTGGGCTGAGGGGCCTGTTCCTGCAATGTAGTGAGCTATGTTCTGTTTCCACAATATACACAGCACTTTGAGGAATTAGAGATGTAAAATACAGAAACAATGCTTCTCTTTTCAAGTATACTGTACCTCTTAATTAACATTTATTTTGTTTATTTTTAATATGCATCCTACGACTTCATAGTAAATAATTAATGTCATTTGTTCATCTTCTGTTTTCCATGGAAATGTTAAATGGCCATATGTGTGTGTGTGTGTATGTGTGTGTGTGTGTGTGTGTGTGTCTGTTTGGTGTGACAGTGAGTGAGAGAGAGGGGAAGCAGGAAGAGACAAGAAGAAATATGGAAGAGAAGAAGGGAAAGAAAGAGGGAGAGATTCCACTTTCTTTCACTCTGTCTTGCTCCATTTTCCTTTTTGAATCCTGTAATACCATGAGTGGGGTGGCGGGGTGGAATCTCTTCCAAAGGAAGTGTAGGGTACTTTTTCCCCTCTGCTTGCCTGTAGGTCACTCTTGGGCAAATGTAGCAGCTGCTTAGCCCCCAATCAGAATCCTCTTTATGCAACCACTGAAGCTAGGCAGACAACTTCTGAAGAGTATTGATAATAGCTGGGATCACCTGTCCTGTAAAGACACTGTCCAGAAGAACACAATGGTAAACTACTTCTGTAGAAAAATTTGCCAAGAACAATTGTGGTCTTGGAAAGACCATGATCACCTACGTCATATGATATGGCACATAACGAATGAATGAACACCGTGAGTAATACTTCCAGTTTAGTCTTGACACATTGAAACTGTTAAAGCCATTTCCGTCTCCACAGACGATGCCTCATCCAACAAGTACTGCTAGGAATGTGTGTTTTTGTGTTGAATAAGGTCTAGAAAAAAACTACAAAAACATTCTGTATAATGCTCATTAAACCATGTGTTTGGTGGTATAATGTCTCTCAAACTAACACAATTTTAATTGATCAAACCACATAACAACATTTCTTTGCCCAAAGGCCAATCTTCTCAGGTCAGATTCTTGATGTCTTTTTCTTTTTGGCTTCGTAAATGCAGAGGATTAACTACTCCCATCAATCTGGACTCATCACCCTGCAACATAGGTTAAATCACAGACTCTTGTGCTGTTGCAAGCATGATAATCCCAAAGTTGTTGGCATGTGGCCAAGTGGCTAAGGCGTTGGTCTAGTGATCTGAAGGTCGCTAGTTCAAGCCTCAGCTGAGGCAGCATGTTGTGTCCTTGAGCAAGGTACTTAACCACACATTGCTCTGCAATGACACCGGTGCCAAGCTGTATTGACCTAGTGCCCTTCTCTTGGACAACATCAGTGGCGCGGAGAAGAGGAGACTTGCAGCATGGGCAACCGCCGGTCTTCCATACAACCTTGCCCAGGCCTCAGTCAACATCGAAATCGATGGACAGCCGAAGAAGAAGAACCCAAAGGAATTCAGAATTCTCTGAACAGATCCATTGTCGATTGTAGAACTGTTGATTTGTTGTATTTTGTTATTTTACTCAGCAGTACCTGGGCTCACTGACTAATGAAATAAATATCTGATAAGCAAGTCATTTTCAAATGAAACAAAATGAGGGTGTTACAAGACTGTGTGCAAATAGGTAAAGCATGGTCCTAAACTGGAGCTTTCCTTGAAATTACTTCAAGTGTTATGAATGCTTTGGGCAGGTACAGTTGCTGGGGCAGCAGGAGTTAGGAACCATAATCACAAGCATTACAAAACTTCCACAATGCAGCCCAATAACTGGGTGTGAATTAAGGTTGAAAATGCTATGGATACTCAACAGGTCAGGGACATCAGTGAAGAGAGAAACAAAACTCACTTTTCAGGCCAATTATCCTTTGTCAACCATTTCTCTCTCCAGATACTGCCTAACCTGCTGAATACTTACAACACTTGTCTTTATTTTTATAGATTGCCAACATCTGTGTTTTTTCAGTTTCAATGCTTACAATGCAAGCTTTTGTTACAATGTTAACTGATACAACAGATCTGCAGCTTCAAGTAGAATTACAGCGTGCTGTTCCAAAGGACTCTGTGCACAAGCACAGTAAGTTTTATCATGGAGTATACTAACTGAGCTACAAATGTGTGCACTGGAGGGTCCAGAGAAAAACAAGGCTGATTCATGGAACAGGGTTAGTAAAAGGAATTATTCATTTTTTATTCATTGACATAGTGTAGGACTTTCAGGCCCTTTGAGCCACATTACCCAGCGAATTCCCCAGTTTAACCCTAGCGTAATCATGGGACAATTTACAATGAACAATTAATCTACCGACTGGTACGTTTTTGGAATATGGGAGGAAATTGGAGCACCCAGAGGAAACCCACACGGTCACGGGCAGAAGATACAAACTCCTTACAGGCAGTGAGGGGAATTGAACTTGGGTTATGGGTACTGTAAAGCATTGTGCTAACCACTACACTGCCATGCTACCTATAAAAATATGAAAAAATACAGGAGTTTGCTAGGTTCTTATGAAAAATCACTCAAACATGAAGCTGGCCTGGAATATTAGGTCACAATCACAAAAATGCTACCATTTAGCCAATTGAGATGATGTTAGTTTCTTGTAGAGCAATCTATTCAGTTCCACTTAGAGTCACAGAGTCGTACAGCATGGAGAATGAGCCTTTGGCTGAACTGCCGGATGCCGGCCAAGATTCCCACCTAAGCTGTTCCCATTTGCCTGCGTTTGGCCCGAGTCTCTCTAAAGCTTTCCTATCTCTGGAACTGTCCAAATGACTTCCCCTGTTCTATCTCCAGAGCCCTGTGAATTATTCCCTCTTGGACCTATCCAGTTTCCTCATCATCATCTGCACAGTCTCACTTGGCCAAAGACACTCTCTTTATCACACCCCATCTCACAACAACTTAAAAATAACACATACTCTCAAAACCACAGTTGTAGCTTTTCCTTTCTCCATAGATGCTGTTTGACCTGCTGAGTGCACTTAATTCAGTATCAAAGGCAGAATTGTTTGTAGGTCAATGCTACCTTCACCTATACTGACCCACAGCCAGGATAATTGGCTGTACTTACTTGGTTCAGATAGTCAAAACCTAAAATTGTCCCATACTGAGTGATATAACAGGTCAATATTTGTCCCCAGTCCCTTTTGGGTAAGATATTGTCAGCTGCTCATGTCCACTAATGACCTCAGGAGAAAGTATCCATTCTCTCTTCTTGGTGCCCATCCTTTAGTTGCCAACTGTACTAGACACTAACCCTGTTTGAGTATTTGAAGGGGCTGCTCCTTGTGTTCTGGTTGCACGTTGGCTTCACTCCCCTGATCTTTGGATCAGGGACTGTGGAGGCTTCTGGTTAGTCAATCAGGAGACCTCTTGATTGTTCTGCTCCTGGAGTAATCACAGTTCAAGGCAGTGGGCCATTGGGGAACCCATCTGGCCAGCTGCCTACTCCTTTTTTGATATCTGTGCCCCAGTCTCCCTGGAGAGAAAGCATACACTGTCCACTGACTCTCTCAGAAACCATTGGTGAGTACAGGGGCTGGACTACATCCTGGTTAAGGATGGTTATGAATTCTGTATATATTCTGCTGGTCCAACTGTAAATATCTCAATAAGCCTTGTCACAAAAGGAATTACTCTCTCCTTCAGCATGGAAACATCTGAGTGGAGTCAGAGCCAACTCTACCCAAAAATAAAACGCTAAATTCACTTAGACTGTCAGTACCCTTGTCTGTCAATCATCAAACATTCAAAAATAAATACAATTATGTAAACTGATGACAAAAGATAACAAAACATACTGTCTTTAACATATACAGAAGCAGCTGAAAAATCTCTGAAGTAACTTCTACAAAGTTGCAGATAGCCATTCCCTTGGTTGAATTCCATGAGAGCCTACAATCCTGACTAGACTGGGGAATCAGACTTCACACCAGTTCTGGTCTCCTGAGATTATTGTCATCTTACATTTGGAGAAGCTTCTCAGAACAGTTAACCTGGAAATCAGGGTCTCCCCTCTCCAAACAAGCACAATACATAGTACAGTACAGCACAGCACAGAAAGAGGCCCCACAGCCCATAAGGTCTACATTGGACATGATGTCAAATTAAACTCTATCTCTTTTGCTTATACATATCCCTCCATTCCTTATACGTTCATGCGGCTGTCTAAAAACCTCTTTAACAACCTGTATAAGAGAGACGGGTTACACCTGAACTACAGGTAGTCCTCGAGTTACGAATGTCCGACTTATGGACAACTTGTACTTACGAACCGAGGAAGGAGAACGCTGTTCGCCATTTTAAGTCGGATCGCGATGCCATCCGCCATTTTAATTCATTGCCATTGACACTGTTGAGTGCTTAACTATGTATTTGGCTTAAACTTTTCTTCGTAAGATTCACCCTGACCTCACTGCCCCTCCCCTCAGTTCCGGTCGGCTGGTGGTGCAATGAGATCAGTGCCAGGCTCGAGAACGGAGATTCCTGAGTTCGATTTAGTGACAGACCGCTCCCGTGCCGGGTTGATGCCAATCCAGTGACTCCCGTACCATCCGTGCCGGGTTGATGTCAAGCTCGCAACTTGACCTCGTAAAAAAATACACTGCCACCTCCAGTTTAAATTCCCACATGGAATATTGTGGAGGATCAAATACCCAAACCCAGCACAGCCCCCACTTGTCCCATTTAACCTGTCTCAGTGCGGTGGAGTTTAGGACCCGGGGGATTCAGTGCAGTGGTCCTTAAGACCCAGTGGACCTTGGGAGCTGGCGCAGCTCGGGATCCGCCGCCTGCAGTGTCTCTGTACCATTGACGGGAAGCGATCACGATTGAAAATAAAGTGGAAATAATAAAGCGTTTGGAAAGAGGTGAAACGCCATCGGTCATTGAAAAAGCGTTAGGCTACGATTGCAACAATTTTAAAAGATAACGGATAAAGTGAGAATAATGGAGCATGTGAAAGGCCCTGCCCTGATGAAAGCTATAATTATTACTAAGCAACACAGTGGTTTAATTATTGGAATACATACGTTTCTTAAGTGTTTTATATGCATAGAAAGGTGCAATATATACTATTATACTAAGACAAACATTTGACTAACTGATGCTAAATAATACTGGATGTACTTGTTCCGACTTACGTACAAATCCGACTTAAAGACGGACTCAGGAACAGAACTCGTACATAACTCAGGGACTGCCTGTACAGGGGGACCAATATCCTTGCAGGGAGGTTTGTTAGTGCTATTGGGGAGGGTTTAAACTAGTTTTGTAGGGGGATGGGAACCAGAGTGTCAGAGCAGACAGTGGACCGGGAGTGAAAATAAATGATGTTAAAAGTTCATGCAAAGTCACAAATAGAAGGGTTGTGTGTGGTGGTAATAATCTTCTGAGGTGTGTCTATTTGAATGCGAGGAGTATTATGGGGAAGGCTGACGAGCTGAAGGCGTGGATTGACACGTGGAATTATGACATTATAGCTATTAGTGAAACTTGGCTACAAGAGGGGCAGGACTGGCAGCTTAATGTTCCAAGGTTCTGATGCTTCAGAAGTGATAGATGCAGAGGGATGAAGGGTGCGGGGGGGGGGGGGAGGGGGGGTGGCATTGCCAGTCAGCGAAAATGTTACAGCAGTGCTCAGGCAGGACAGATTAGAGGGCTTGTCTACCGAGGCCATATGAGTGGAGCTGCGAAACAGGAAAGGCATGACCACATTAATGGGGTTGTATTATAGACCACCCAACAGTCAGAGAGAATTGGAGGAGCAAATCTGCAGAGAGGTAGCAGACAACTGCAGGAAACATAAAGTTGTGATAGTAGGGGATTTTAATTTTCCATATATTGATTGGGACTCCCATACTGTTAAAGGTCTAGATGGGTTAGAGTTTGTAAAATGTATTCAGGAAAGTTTTCTAAATCAATACATAGAGGTACCAACTAGAGAGGATGCAATATTAGATCTCCTATTAGGAAACGAGTTAGGACAAGTGATGGAAGTGTGTGTAGGGTAACACTTTGGGTCTAGTGATCATAACGCCATTAGTTTCAGCTTGGTCATGGATAAAGATAGATCTGGACCTCAGGTTGAGGTACTAAACTGAAAAAAGGCCAAATTTGAAGAAATGAGAAAGGATCTAAAAAGCGTAGATTGGGACAGGTTGTTCTCTGACAAGGATGCCATTGGTATGTGGGAGGACTTCAAAGGAGAAATTTTGAGAGTGCAGAGTTTGTATGTTCCTGTCAGGATTAAACACAAAGTGAATAAGAATAAGGAACCTTGGTTTTTGAGGTATATTGGAACTCTGATAAAGAAGAAGAGAGAGATGTATGACAGGTATAGGCAACAACAAGCAAATAAGGTGTTTGAGGAGTATAAAAAGTGTAAGAAAATACTTAAGAAAGAAATCTGGAGGTGTGTTGCCTTTATGGCAGTTATTTAGTTTATAATATTTTCGCTTAGTAATTCATTTGTTAGTATTTTATAGTTAGAATTAGAAGTGTTTAAAGTATATTCATTGCCTGTAAAATATATCGACATGTGATGACGTCACATCCGATTTCGCCACGTCTTGTGGGAAAATACCGGTTTGGAATCAACGCGAGGGCGGTGGCTCGCACGAGGCAGACCCGAGCAAGGAGATGTTTGCAAGCATTAGAAATCACAGTGAGAGCAACGCTGTAAGTTAATAGATAATCGATATGTTGAATTAAAATGTTAACGCCGATCCTGTTAAAAGTAACGACGGTCGATAATGTTTATGTTTTCGTTAGTTGAAGAGTTGCGGATAGTTTGCATTGAAGTGTATTTAAAGCAGTCAATGGCATAGGTAAATTCTGTCTGTATGCTGCACTTTAATGTAATGTAGTTATAGTTACTTTTACGAGTATTTACAATGTAAATGTGATATCAAGAAGGGAACAAATACTGTATCAATCTTGTATTGTTATATCAACAGTTTTCACCATACGTTAATGTGAAGAGTGAACAGTAAATGGTTAATCTTACTGCGACCTTGTTTCATTGACTGCGGTTTATCTCGGCGTTTAATTCGGCGTTTCATTACACCCGAGCGAGAACGCTACAGTGAAAAAGCAGCATTATCAGGTGTTTCAAGTGCTGCAATGTCATCTTGATCCAGCATCAAGTTGATGCTACCCAGCAACAAGGGCAGTAGGGCATCATCAAGTAAGGCCGCACAGGCAAGAGCTAAAGCAGATGCTGCCCATGTGCGGGTGGACTACGCCAAGCGAGTAGCAAAATTGAAAATGGAACAGGCTGCCAAAGAAGCCAAAATCCAGAAGGAAAGGGCTGCCAGAGAAGCCAAAATACAGAAGGAAAAGGCTGCCAGAGAAATGGAAGCAGCCACCAAAGAAGCCGAAATCCAGAAGGAAGCGGCTGCCAGAGAAGCCGAAATCCAGTTGGAAATGACAAGGATATCGGCAGAGTTGGAAGTGCTGCAGCTAGAAGGAGAAGAAGAAGCTGCCAAGGCGGAAGCAGAGTACATAGAAGAAGCTGAAGGAATGCATGATCTGGCCGACGTAAGATCTACTTCAGAAAGGACCAGATTGGAACGCACAAGCGACTATGTCCGATCTCAAATAGATAGGAAGGCTCGTCCTTCCTCTCCATACGTATTCGATAACATCCCATGTCATGAAGAACCTCAGGGAGGCCCGATTGCATCACATCCGTACGAGGAAGACAATTTACCCTCGCAACTCCGCGATGAAGTCAAGAATGAAAGAGCTGATGACAATTACTTCTGGACACCAAACTTACAAGATTTGAGGAGAAGAGATGCAGAGGTCGAATTCAGGACAGCCAATTCCATAAGAAATGTATGCCCTCAGTCATATACGCGCCAACGTATTTCCCCAGCCCGCATGCCACTTACAGTTGATCCCATGATGCAGTATTTAGTGTGACGGGATCTCGTCACTTCGGGACTGTACCAGTTTGAAGATAAACCTGAAAATTACCGTGCATGGTACTCCACATTCACCAACGCTATCGACGGAGTCCAGCTCAGAGCAACCAAAGAGTTGGATCTTATGGCGAAATGGTTGGGAAAAGAATCATGCGAACAGGTGAGACACATACGTTCAGTGTACATCAACAAACCCGAGCTAGCCTTACGCAAAGCATGGGAGAGACTTTGGGAGGGCTATGGGGCCCCCGAAATTATTGAAGCAGCACTATATTGACGTCTGGAAAACTTTCCTAAGGTGTCAGCCAAAGATCACATTAAGTTAAGAGAACTCGGAGGTTTACTCATGGAGATCCAAGGCGCCAAAGAAGATGGCTACTCAGCTGGTCTAGTATACCTAGGTACTCCATCCGGGATTAGACAAATCGTGGACAAACTTCCATTTGGGCTGCAGGACAGGTGGGTGTCTGTTGCCTCAGAGTACGAGGAAGACCACGGTGGTCGATTTCCTCCCTTTAAGCACCTTGCTAAGTTTGTGTGCAAGGAGGCGAAGAAGCGAAATGACCCTAGCCTCATGGGTCCAGGAAGCAGTACGATTGACACCAAGCCAGGTAGATCCTCTTCAAATACTTTCAACATCAATAAACCCGTCTCAGTGCTCAAGACTGAAACCTTTACAACCAACAACGACCCTAGCAAGTATTGTCCATTGCATAACAAACCTCACCCCCTCAAAGGATGCAGAACGTTTAGGGAAAAACCCCTTGAAGAGAGGATGGCCCTTCTCAAGGAGAAAAGAATATGTTTTAAATGCTGTTTCTCAACCTCTCACCTCGCCAGAGAGTGTACGATCGCCGTGAAGTGTCCGGAATGTGATAGCACTAATCACGTTGGGGCCATGCATCCCGGCCTGTCACCGCAAACCGACAATGCTCCTTCACCCCCACAACAGGACGGCGGGGAGGGAGAGGCTCACTCCAGGACAACAGTTGTCAGCTCGAGCTGTACAGAAGTTTGCGGTCAAGCTCAGTCAAGCCGTTCTTGTTCAAAGATCTGCCTCACTAAGGTGTACCCTAAAGGAGCCAAAGACAAGGCCATCAAAGCCTATGTAATTCTGGACGATCAGAGCAATCGCTCACTAGTCAGTCCAGAGTTCTTTAAATTGTTCAACATTGAAAGTGAGCAGTTCCCATACTACCTTAGAACTTGCTCAGGCAACGTGGAAACTCAAGGAAGGAAGGCGGAAGGTGTCCAGATCGAGTCCCTGGATGGTAAAGTCATCATCTGTCTTCCTCCACTCTTAGAGTGCAATGAAATTTTGAATAACCGCACTGAGATCCCGACGCCAAGTGCGGTGCTACACCAGCCACATCTCCGCCACATCGCCAAACACATCCCAGAACTGGATCCAAAAGCAGAAATACTCCTGCTATTAGGAAGAGATGTTATCCGGGTGCACAAGGTTAGGCAGCAGGTCAATGGACCACACGACGCCCCCTTTGCGCAACGCCTGGATCTAGGTTGGGTGGTGATAGGAGCGGTGTGCCCTGGCAATGTACACAAACCGACGGTTAGCACACTCAAGACCAATGTGCTAGAGAGTGGCCGCCATTCAATTTTTCAACCCCGCACAAGTGTCACGTGTATTAAGGGAGCACGGCAAGGCTTTGACAAACGTAAAGTAACTGACGAGCCGCTGGGTCAGTCAGTCTTCGTTTAAACTGAGCATGGTAATAAACTTGCTCAATCAACTCAAGATGCCATTTTCTTAGAAACAAAGGACACCAAGGTCTTCAGAGATGAAGCAAATAATGGGGTCGCCCCATTGCCTTTCAGAGAACCACGCCAGCACTTGCCAAATAACGAAGAGCAGGCGGTCAAGTGGTTCACGTCCTTACAAAAAACCCTGAAAAGGAAACCTGAGATGCAGCAACGCACCCGATTGACCCACGAGGTGCTGTGCACCCTAATGGCAGAGGTCACAGCTATTATAAATGCACGACCACTCCTACCTGTGTCTTCTGACCCAGAAAACCCCTTCATATTCTCGCCATCAATGCTCCTTACGCAGAAGGCAGGAGCTCCCCCTCCACCAGGAGACTTCTCAGACAAGGATTTGTACACAAAGCAATGGAGACAAGTCCAAGCTCTGGCAAATCGGTTCTGATCTCGCTGGAGACAGGAATATCTACCTTTGTTGCGACACAGATAAAAGTGGACAGAATCCCGCAGGAATCTTCAAGTTGGAGACTTAGTCCTGCTCAGGGACAAGCAAATCGCCCGCAACAGCTGGCCAATGGCCAGAATCACTGCTACATTCCCTAGTGGGGATGGACATGTCAGGAAGATCGAGTTGAAGACTGCCGACCAAGGCAATGTGAAAATTTACCAAAGGCCAGTTACAGAAGTCATTCTACTTCTACTTAATGACTGATTTAGAGACTAAGTTTTGTATTATGTTCATTGTGACCTTACGAAGGTCAAGCGGGGAGTGTGTTGCCTTTATGGCAGTTATTTAGTTTATAATATTTTCACTTAGTAATTCATTTGTTAGTATTTTATAGTTAGAATTAGAAGTGTTTAAAGTATATTCATTGCCTGTAAAATATATCTGCATGCGATGACGTCACATCCGGTTTTGCCGCGTCTTGTGGGAAAATACCGGTTTGGAATCGACACGAGGGCGGGGGCTCGCACAAGGCAGACCCGAGCAAGGAGTTGTTTGCAAGCATTAGAAATCACAGTGAGAGCAATGCTGTAAGTTAATAGATAATTGATATGTTGAATTAAAATGTTAACGCCGATCCTGTTAAAAGTAACGACGGTCGATAATGTTTATGTTTTCGTTAGTTAAAGAGTTGCGGATAGTTTGCATTGAAGTGTATTTAAAGCAGTCAATGGCGTAGGTAAATTCTGCCAGTATGCTGCACTTTAATGTAATGTAGTTATAGTTACTTTTACGAGTATTTACAATATAAATGTGATATCAAGAAGGGAACAAATACTGTATCAATCTTGTATTGTTATATCAACAGTTTTCACCATATGTTAATGTGAAGTGTGAACAGTAAATGGTTAATCTTACTGCGACCTTGTTTCATTGACTGCGGTTTATCTCGGCGTTTAATTCGGCGTTTCATTACACCCGAGCGAGAACGCTACAGGAGGGCTAAAAGAAACATGAGGTTGCTTTGACAGGCAAGATGAAGGATAATCCAAAGAGCTTCTACAGGTATATTAAGAGCAAAAGGATAGTAAGGGATAAAATTGGTCCTCTTGAAGATCAGAGTGGTCAGCTATGTATGGAACCAAAAGAAATGGGAGAGATCTTAAATGTTTTTTTTTTGCATCTGTATTTTCTAAGGAAACTGGCAAGGAATCTATGGAAATAAGGCAAAAAAGTAGTGAGGTCATGGAACCTATACAGATTAAAGAGGAGGAGGTGCTTGCTGTCTTGAGGCAAATCAGAGTAGATAGATCCCCAGGACCTTGAAGGAGACCAATGTTGAAATTGCAGTGGCCCTGGCAGATATATTTAAAATGTCGGTATCTACAGGTGAGGTGCTGGAGGACTGGAGGATAGCTCATGTTGTTCTGTGTTTACAAAAAGGCACTAAAAGTAATCCGGGAAATTATAGGCTGGTAAGTTTGATGCAGTAATAGGTAACTTATTGGAAGGAGTACTAAGAGATAGGATCTACAAGTATTTGGATGGACAGGGACTTATTAGGGAGAGTCAACGTGGCTTTGTGCATGGTAGGTCATGTTTAACCAATCTATTAGAGTTTTTTGAGGAGGTTACAAGGAAAGTGGATGACGGGAAGGCAGTGAACGTTGTCTACATGGACTTCAGTAAGGCCTTTTACATTGTCCCGCATGGGAGGTTAGTTAGGAAGATTCAGTCACTAGGTATACATGGTGAGGTAGTAAATTGGATTAGACATTGGCTCAATGGGAGAAGCCAGAGAGTGGTAGTGGAGGATTGCTTCTCTGAGTGGAGGCCTGTGACTAGTTGTGTGCCACAGGGATCAGTGCTGGGTCCATTGTTATTCGTCATCTATATCAATGATCTGAATGATAATGTGGCAAACTGGATGAGCAAATTTGCTGATGATACAAAGTTTGGAGGTGTAGTGGACAATGAGGAAGGTTTTCAAAGCTTGCACAGGGATTTGGACCAGCTGGAAAAATGGGCTGACAAATGGCAGATGGAGTTTATTGCAGACAAGTGTGAGGTATTGCACTTTGGAAGGACAAACCAAAGTAGAACGTACAAGGTAAATGGTAGGACACTGAGGAGTGCAGCAGAACAGAGGGATCTGGGAATACAGATACATAATTCCCTAAAAGTGGTGTCGCAGGTAGATAGGGTCGTAAAGAGAACTTTTGGCACACTGGCCTTTATAAATCAAATTATTGAGTGTAAGAGTTGGAATATTATGGTGAGGTTGTATAAGACATAGGTGAGACCGAATTTGAAGTATTGTATTTTGGTCACCTAATTACAGGAAGGATATTAATAAGGTTGAAAGAGTGCAGAGAAGGTTTACAAGGATGTTGCCAGGGCTTGAGAAACTGAGTTACAGAGAAAGGTTGAATAGGTTAGGACTTTATTCCCTGGAGCATAGAAGAATGAGGGGAGATTTGACAGAGGTGTATAAAATTATGATGGGTATAGATAAAGTGAATGCAAGCAGGCTTTTTCCACTGAGGCTAGGGGAGAGAAAAAAAAAACAGAGGACATACGTTAAGGGTGAAAAGGGAAAAGTTTAAAGGGAACATTAGGGGGAGCTTCTTCACACAGAGAGTAGTGAGAGTGTGGAATGAGCTGCCAGTTGAAGTGGTGAATGCAGGTTCACTTTTAACATTTAAGAAAAGCTTGGACAGGTACATGGATGAGAGGTGAATGGAGAGATATGGTCCAGGTGCAAGTCAGTGGGACTAGACAGAAAAATGGTTCGGCACAGCCAAGAAGGACCAAAAGGCCTGTGCTGTAATGTTCTATGGTTCTATTGTGTCTAATTCCACCACTCAACTGGCACCCTATTCCAAATCCCACCACTCCTTGTGCAATTAACTTGCCCCACACATGTCCATTAAACATTATCCCTCTCATGTTAAATGCATGTACTTGGTGTTTCTGTCCTGGGAAAATTACTCATCACATAATCTTATAAACTTTTATTAGTTCTCCACTTAGCCTCCAATGCTCCAAGTTTGTACAATCTCTCCTTATAACTCATACTCTCTATTCCAGGTAGGATTTTGGTGAACCTTTTCTGCACCATCTTCAAACCCACTTGCATATGGATGACCAGAATTGCATGCAGTAAGATACCTTTGGTTGCACACAGTGGTGTGAGTGAACCCCAGAACTTCACCTGAAGGACTCCTGCCTGCATCACAAGGGTAGACAATGATGGTATGGTTAAGTTACTCAACTAGTAACCCAAGAACCCGGATTGGCAGCCAGACTGAGTTTAATTCCAGAAGGGTAACTGTGGAGATTGAAACTGGTTATTAACCAGCAATTCAAAAAAAAAGGGGTAACAAAGCCCACAAATACTATCCATTGTCATAACAGAACATCTGGTTCGCAATGCCTGCCTGAGAATGAGATCTGCCAGACTCACCCTGTCTTGCCTAAGTGTGACTCCAGACCCACCAATGTGGCAATTTGTAAATGGCCTAGCAATCCACTCTGTTCAAGGGTTATTAAAAATGGGCAATCCTTGACAATGACACCCGTATCCTGGAAACAGAGTAAATTGGAAAGAAGAGAAAATCTACAGATGCTGGAAATCCAAGCAACACATACAAAATGCTGGAGGAACTCAGCAGGCCAGGCAGCATCTAGGAAAAAAGTACAGTCAACGTTTCAGACCGAGATGCTTCGATTGTACTCTTTTCCATAGATGCTGCCTGGCCTGCTGAGTTCCTCCACCATTTTCTGTGTGTTCCGTAAATTGAAAAGAAGTTGGACTCAGCAACAAGAAGTAGGCAGAAGTAACAATAAATCTCTTAGAGGAATGCACCCATGAGCAGTATCTGTACTGGGGAAAGGAATTGTTGATTTCTTAAGTCAAATCCCTGCATCAGGACTAAGTGGAGAGGCAGTACAGGTAGAATAAAGAGAGGTGGGTGAGTGTTGAGACAGGATCCTGAGGAGAATAGTGGATTGAGAAGGAATGAAAGATAACCTGCGGAGAGGGGAGGTGTGGAGTTGGAAGAAAGTGGCTGGTGAATGATAAGCTCCTTTCTCCCCATCAGATGCTGCTCAACCAATCGAGCTCTCCCAGTTGATTTCTGTTGCTCCAGATTCCAGCCTCTGCAATCTTTTGAGTCTTCAAGAAACAATCAGAGCCAGACCATGGCATTGTACATTTAGCTGCAGCAGCCATGAAGCAGGATATCAGAAGCAAGGGTGGGCGAGATTCCTGACCCACTCACACATACCTGTGAAACGCGATTGCTTGTTTGCATGCCATCAGCATTGGAGAAAACATATGGCAGATTTGGATGAAGAAACTTGGATTTATTAATCATAAATGAGTACTTGCTGGGAGCAGAAGTATGGTTTAGACTCAGCTGGCCCTTTCACAGTGAAGCTCTATACCTTGTGCTGATGACAAATAGAAGCAAGGAGATACAAAGTTCCACAATGTCCACTACAAGCCTGGTAGGTTGCTTACATATGAGGGACACCGTGCCCTTGCAGAGAATAAGCTGCAGGCTATTTTCTTGCATTTTACTCATTTTAAAAACTGCATGCTTACCTGCAGATGTCTGCTTAAACTTCTCGCTTTTCTTCTTCCTCCATTTCCATGGCTTGAACAGCCTCCCTAGGGTTGCTAGCTTGCTCCTTCTCCGGATGGGTGGCGTGTGTGTCCCTGGGACCAGTGACTCGGAACGCATTGCAGCCAGCCTCTCTACTTCTTCAGCTGGAGTGGAAACAGAAAGATGGGCAATCAGCTATGAGCTCATTTTCTGCCAGTAACACACTTTAATGGTAAAGTTATTACTTACATACATATAATGTATAATTATCAATTATAATTATCAGAGATTCCACTCTCCATGCTGGATTATGTGATATATGGCAACAATCACTAGAGGACTCATTGATTGGATCAGCAACAATGGCAGGAAAGGAACAGTTGATGTTTTGGGTTGAGATCCTACATCAGGACTCAGAGTGGAGAGATGAGATAGGCAATGTAAGAAGGGGAAGGGGAGTGGCGATATGGGAACCAGCAGTGAGCAGTAGACTTAGGAGAGGTGTAAGAGGGAATATAAGTGGAGTTCAGAGACAGTGGCAGGTTAAGCAAGAGGAGACAGAAAGAGAAAAAGAGAGACAGAGATACAGAGAAAGCGAGAGAGAGAATAAGGATTGAAAGGTAGAAAGAGGAGGATGTGGGTGGTGGGTAAAGGTCGGGCTATGCTGGAGGGAGATGAGCAGGTCTACCATAGGAAAGGTCTACCAGTGTTGGGATCTGTTAAGTAAAGGTGAATGTGGGAATCATTAGGGAACAGATGAGTGGCAGATGGAACCAAAACACGCCAATGAGGTTAAGAATAGGATGATTTGGCAGATGAATGTGTGGCTGAGGAACTGATGTGGGGGCCTGGTCTTCAGATTCTGGATCATTGGGATCTCTTCTGTGGAGTTATGATCTGTTCAAAGGGACAAATTCACCTGAACCTGAGGGGGACCATAATCCTTATGGGCAGGTTTGCTAGAGCTGTTGGGGAGGGTTTAAACTAAATTGGCAGTGGGATGTGAACCAGAGTGATAGGGCTGAGGACGGGGCAGTTGATTGGAAGAGAACCCAAGCAGGGATGACATTAGAACGACAATGGGTGGAAGTTTCTGGGAGAAATTTGGATGGCGCAGGATAGATAAATCCCTAAGAAGTATTCTAAAGGCAGGATGATGCACCTATGGCTGACAAGGGAAGTCAAAACCAACATAAAAGCAAATGAAATAGAGCAAAAATCTGTGGGAAGTTAGAGGATTGAGAAGCTTTTAAAAACCAACAGAAGGCAACTAAAATGCCATAGGGAGGAAAAAGATGAAATATGAAGGTGAACTAGCCAAGAATCCTATAGAGGATAAAAATTTTCAGATGTTTAAGAGTAAAATAAATGAGAGTGGATCTTTGACTGCTGGAACATAGTCATGAAGAGGTAGTAATGTGGAACAAGGACATGGTAGATGAACTAAATAAGTCTTCACTGTGGAAGACAATAGCAGTATGACGGTAGTTCCAGAATGTTGGGTTATTACTAGGGAGATATTGCTTGGGAAACTGGGGATCTGAAGGTAGATAAGTCACCTGGACATGATGGAATACACCTCAGGATCCTAGGAGAGGTAGCTGAAGAGATCGTGGAGGCATTGGTACCAATCTTTCAAGAATCACTAGATTTTGGCACAGTTCCGGAGGTCTGGAAAATTGCAAGTGCCTCTCCACTCTTCAAGAAGGGAGGGAGGCAGGAGAAAGGAAACTATAGGCCAGTTAATCTGACCTCAGTGTTTGGGAAGATACTGGAATCAATTGTTAAGGATGAAGTCTCAGGGTGCTTGGAGGTGCATGATAAAATAGCCCAAAGTCAGCATGGTTTCTTTAAGGGAAAATCTTTCCTGACTAATCTGTTGGAATTATTTGAGAAAACAGCAAGCAGGATAGGCAAAGGAGAATGGGTGGATGTTGTGTACTTGGAGTTTCAAAAGGCCTTTGACAAAAGGCTGCTTAACAAGGTAATAGACAATGGAATTACAGGAAAGTCAACAGCATGGTCAGAGTACTTGCTGATTGGCAAGAGATAAGGAGCATGAATAAAGGGATCCTATTCTGGTTGGCTCCTGGTGACTAGAGTGGTTCTGCAGAGGTTGGTGATGGGACCACTTCTTTTTACATTATGTGTCAATGATTTGGATGATGGAATTGATGGCTTCATGACCAAGTTTGCAGACTATATGAGGAGAGGTGGAGAGGCAAGTAGTGTTGAAAAAGCAGAGAGGTGGCAGAAGGACTTAGGCAGATTAGGAAAATGAGCAAAGTGGCAGATGGAATATAGTGTAGGGAAGTGTATAGTCATGCACCTTGGTAGGAGTAATAAAAGGGTAGAGTATTTAATTGAAGATAAAGTTAAAAAATCTGAGGTCCAAAGCAATTTTTTTGGTAGGACTCCCTAAAGGTTAACTTGCAGATTGAGTTGGTGGTGAGGAAAGCACATATTCATTCATTTCGAGAAGAGGACTAGAAAATAAAAGCAACAATATAACATTGAGGCTTTATAAGGCACTGGTGAGGCCTCACTTGGAGCATGGTGAGCAGTTTTGGGCTCCATATTGCAGAAAGGATGTGCTGATATTGGAGAGAGTTTCGAGGAGGTTCACAAAAAAGATTCAAAGAAAGAAAGAAAGGGTTATTGTCCGAAGAGTTTCTGGGCCTGTACTCACTAATATTTAGAAGAATAAAAATGACCTAATTGAAACCAATCAAAAGGTGAAAGACCTTGATAGAGTGGATATGGAGAGGATGTTTCCAATGATGGGGGAGTCAACGACCAGAGTATACAGTCTCAGAATTGATGGATGAACGTTTAGAATGGAGGTGCAGAGGAATTTATTTAGCCAGAGGGTGAAGAATCTATTAAGTTTATTTCCACAGGTGGCTGTGGAGACCAAATCATTGGGTGTATTTAAAGCAGAGATTGATAGGTTCTTGATTAGTCAGGGCATGAAATGTTAAGGGGAGAAGGTAGGAGAATGTGGTTGAGAGGGAAAATAGATCAGCCATGATGAAATGGCAGAGCACACTAATTCTGCTCCTATCTCATAGAAAAAAAACATAGAAAACCTACTGCACAATACAGACCCTTCGGCCCACAAAACTGTGCTGAACATGTCCTTACCTTAGAACTACCTAGTCTTACCCATAACCCTCTATTTTTCTAAACTCCAAGTATCTATCCAAGAGACTTTTTAAAGACCTTATCGTTTCTGCCTCCACCATCGCCGCCGGCAGCCAATTCCACGCACTCACCACTCTCTGCATAAAAAGCTTACCCGACATCTCCTCTGTACCTACTTCCAAGCACCTTAACACTAACACTAACACCTTAACACTCTCGTGCTAGCCCCTTCAGCCCTGGGGAAAAAGCCTCTGACTATCCACACGATCAATGCCTCTCATTATCTTATACACCTCTATCAGGTCACCTTTCATCCTCCGTCGCTCCAAGGAGAAAAGGATGAGTTCACTCAACCTATTCTCATAAAGCATACTAACCACTTCTCAGCCCAGTTTTGCTTCCTATCAATGTACAACTGTAACCTCTGATAGCCCTCCACACTATCCACAACACCCCAACCTTTCCCGCCCCATCAGCAAATTTACTAACACATCCCTCCACTTCCTCATCCAGGTCATTTATAAAAATCAGAAAGAGTAGGGGTCCCAGAACAGATCCCTGAGGCACATCACTGCTGACTGACCTCTATGCAGAATATGACCTGTCTACAACAACTCTTTGCCTTCTGTGGGCAAGCCAGTTCTGGATCCACAAAGTAATCTCCCCTTGGATCCCATGCCTCCTTACTTTCTCAATAAGCCTTGCATGGGGTACCTTATCAAATGCCTTGCTAAAATCCATATACACTACATCTACGGCTCAGTCTCATTAGGCATGACCTGCCTTTGACAAAGCCATGCTGACTATTCCTAATCATATTATTCCTCTCTAAATGTTCATAAATCCTGCCTCTCAGGATCTTCTCCATCAACTTACCAACCAGTGAAGTACAACTCACTGGTCTATAATTTCCTGGGCTATCTCTACTCCCTTTCTTGAATAAAGGAACAACATGTGCAGCCCTCCAATCCTCTGGATCCTCTCCCATGAGGTTCATCGTCGAGGTTCATCGTCATGCATCATCGTCAGAGGCTCAGCAAACTCCTCCTTCACTTCGCACAGTAGCCTGGGGTACATCCCATCCGGTCCCAGTGACTTTTCCAACTTGTTGCTTTCCAAAAGCTCCAGCACATCCTCTTCCTTAATATTTACATGCTCAAGCTTTTCAGTCTGCTGCAAGTCATCCCGACAATTACCAATATCCTTTTCCATACTGAATACTGAAGCAAAGTATTCATTAAGTACCTCTGCCTTCTTCTCCAGTTCCGTACACACTTTTCCACTGTCACACTTGATTGGTCCTATTCTCTCATGTCTTATCCTCTTGCTCTTCACATACTTGTAGAATGCCTTGGGGTTTTCTTTAATACTGTCCGCCAAAGCCTTCTCATGGCCCCTTCTGGCTCTCCTAATTTCTTTCTTAAGCTCCTTCTTGCTAGCCTTATAATCTTCTAGATCTCTATCATTACCTAGTTTTTTGAGCCTTTCATAATCTCTTCTTTTCTTCTCAACTAGATTTACAACAGCCTTTGTACACCATGGTTCCTGTACCCTACCATCCTTTCCATCTCATTGGAATGTATCTACGCAGAACCCCACGCAAATATCCCCTAAACATTTGCCACATTTCTTCCGTACATTTCCCTAAGAATGTACCATCTCGAATGATCTTATGGAAATATGGTGGGAGTGCAGGGGTAGGGGGAGGGGTGAATGTTTTATGGTGAAATGTGAGGGTGATCTGTGTGTTTAGTGAGTCAATAGAATCAGGAGAAAGAGGGGTACAGAGATGGGTGATGGGCAGAGAGGAGTGGTGGTTGCAGGAGGGTTAAGCAAAGGGGGACAAAAATGGGTAGACCTGAAAAGAATTGGAAGGAGAGAAGGAGAATGGGGAAGAAAAAAGGAAGAAACAGGCCACCAGAAGGGAGAGTTACCTTAGACCGAACAACTCAATGTTTATGTGATGTATTTGCCTTTTATAAGTTGTACAATCTGTTTGACTGCCTTCCTTCTTGTGCCTCTGGAAGAATCTATGTCTTTTATTTCTGCCATAGTTCGGGTGTGCATGTACACAGTCAGACATTCTTTGAAGTGCCACTGAATTTGCAAACTTTTACTATATTCCATTTGCAACTGCAAGAACTGGACATCTTCATTGGTTCTAGTACAGACACAAGGTGAAACAAAGAGAGACCTTGTGTCTCAACTTGACAGTGGCCTGTATAGTCAGGCATTAGTGCATATAATTCTTTGCAGAGGACTTTTGTGACAAGTTTGGAAGGAGAGAGCATCCTACTCTGGATTGTTTGGATCAGGTCCTGAACCAAGTATCACACTTGGCCCCAAGGATAGGTGAGGAGTAGTATCAAGTGCACTCGAGATGGAGAGGCTTGGGAGCTTTCAGCAGTAACCAAGGAGCTGAAATTCTGCAGTCCCATTGGCATTCAGTAACAGTCAGGGATAGGGATGGGTGGACCCTGCCTGGCCAGCATTGTGCAAATGAGAACAAGTGCAAAGTGCTGATGTAGGATCATGATCTAAGCGTCAACAATTCCCCTGACAATGCTCATCCTTGTTAGCGCTTAGGGACAGCATGGAATCTACACTGACCAAGATGACCATCTAAGCTCTCCCATATCCCAACCTTTCTTATCCTTGTAACTGCCCAAATCAGCTACTCAGGCAGCTTATTCCATTTATTCATCACCCTTTGAATGAAAACTTATCCCATTGTGTATGCCCATTGACATCTTTCCCCTATTGCTGGGTAAACGCTTATGCACATTCACACTACCTATCCCCTCATTATTTTATACACTATTAGATCACCCCTCAGTCTCCCACACTCCAAGAAATAAAGTTCTAGGTTGCCCAAGCTCTCCCTATAACTCAGGCTCTTAAGCCCTGGCAACATTGTTGTAAATCTTCTTTTCACTCCTTCCAGCTCAATGACATCCTTCCTATAACAGGGTTTGCAAAACTGTGCCTTATACTCCAAGTGCAGCTTCAACGTTGTTTTATAGTCACCAACTTCAGTAAAAAAAGTTACAATGGTATTGCAATACCATACTGGAGGGATGATTCACCAGATACCTTCTTGCCAAATAAGAAGGAGGTGTAACGTACACAAAATGCTGGAGGAACTCAGCAGGCCAGGCAGCATCTACGGAAAAAAGTACAACCAACATTTTGGGCAGAGGCCCTTCAGAAGGAGGTGTGATATGTCAGTTAAAATCATCCTTGAAAATTCAAAATGTACTATCAGAAATAATGGCGCCAATGAACAACTGAATTATTACGAGTGTGTTTGCCTTTCCACTTGTTCATGGCACAAACTGGGAACATCAATTCTGACACCTTTTCTGATCATGTCAATTTATTTTGAAAGGCAGCTCCAATCTAAATCCGTCAACTCACTGGACATATTTTAAAATATTTTATGTAACAATATAAATAATTTAGAGAACCTACATAGTTTATGTCTTAGTAATTGGTAATTTGGTTTAGTATTGTCACACATACCAAGATACAGTAAAAAACTTCTGTCATTTTGCTTGAACTTCCAGCATCTGGAGATTTCCTCATGTTTGTCATTGAGACAGATCATTTCATACACAACTGCATCAAGTTAATACAAAAGGACAACGATACAGAACATTGTGTTACAGCTGCAGAAAAGGTGCAGTGCATGTAGACAAATGAGATGCAAGGGCTCTGATGGGCTGGATTGAGAGATGAGAAGTTCATTTTTATCATACAAGAGGTCCATTCAACAACAGTTGAAACTGTTGCAAGATTTCAAGATGTTACACCCTCTGTGCAACGGAAAAGGAGCGATGACTGGGGTGGGAGGGATCTTAGATTATGCTGGCTGCTTTCCTGAGGCAGGGGGAAGTGTAAGCAGTCAGTGGAAGAGAGGATGGTTGATCACAGATGCTGGAGGTTTGTTATGAAGTCTCACAGCCTTGTCAGGGGATGAATCTCTGACCCTGGGCCTTAATCCATTTCAGATACTGTAAGTATTCAGAGATGGGGCTTCATCTGGAGAGTATCTAAGTTCTAGTCACACTGAGGCCTCACTACACTTGAGGATTCCGTGGTATTTAGGCACAGCTCACTTGGCCCAGCTAAGTGCAGGCAGTGGCACAATGCATCAAATTTGATTCCATCTCAATGTGATGATAAACTTGTCCAGTCAGCAAGTGGTTAGCATCTGGAATGCATTATTTGGCAGGGGCAGAGGAGATACAGTCAAGGTTGTACGTAATGCTGAACTGACAGAAATGTATACAGTAAACTGCAGATGAATATATTATGCTCTGAATACAGAGAAACAATATTATAAAAATTGTACAACTCTTAAGGAACAGAAAAACTTGAGTGTATATGTGAACAAATGCTTGAAGCTAGCAGGGAAGGTTGAGAAAGTGATTTAAATAAAGCATATGTCTTTTGTAATGAAATGGATAAATGGTATGGGGTTTGTAAAGAAGTGGTGAAAAGAGCATACAGTTTTTGGAAAGAACTAGTTAAAATGGTATGTCAATTTTGTAAACAAATGCTTAAAACATATTTAGGTAATGAAAAGAAAGAAGCTTTATGAGTTACTGTAATTCGATGGTAATGTCACCACTATAATATTACAATGAATACTGGTCATAATACCAGTAAGAATGAAAGAATGCCTTGGAGAATGTACAAAAGAGGGTAACAAGACTGGTTCCATGAATGAAGGACTTGGTAATGTTATGATGGTCAATGGGGGATATCAATATGCAAGTGGATTGGGAAAAATCAGGTCGTTGCTAGATCTCAAGAGAAGGAGTTTGTAGAATGCCTAAGAGATAGCATTTTAGAGCAGCTTGTGGTTGAGCACACTAGAGAAAAGGCAATTCTGGATTGAGTTTATATTATGAAACAGGGAGCTTAAGTAAAGGAATCCTGAGAGGAAAGTGATTGTAATATAGAACATAGAACAATACAGCACAGTACAGACTCTTCGGCCCACAATGTTGTGCCGACCCTTAAACCCTGTCTCCCATATAACACTCCACCTTAAATTCCTCCATTAACCTGTCAAGTAGTCTCTTAAATTTCACCGGTGTATCTGCCTCCACCACAGACTCAGGCAGTGCATTCCACATACCAAACACTCTCTGAGTAAAAAACATTCCTCTAATATCCCCCTCGAACTTCCCATCCCTTACCTTAAAGCCATGTCCTCTTGTACTAAGCAGTGGTACCCTGGGGAAGAGGTGCTGGCTGTCCACTCTATCTATTCCTCTTAATATCTTGTATACCTCTATCATGTCTCCTCTCATCCTCCTTCTCTCCAAAGAGTAAAGCCCTAGCTCCCTTAATCTCTGATCCTAATGCATACTCTGCAAACCAGGCAGCATCCTGGTAAATCTCCTCTGTACCCTTTCCAATGCTTTCACATCCTTCCTATAGTGAGGCAACCAGAACTGGACACAGTACTCCAAGTGTGGCCTAACCAAAATTTTATAGAGCCCCATCATTACCTCACGACTCTTAAACTCTATCCCTCAATTTAAGAAAACTAACACCCCATAAGCGTTCTTATCTATCCTGTCTATTTGTGAGGCAACTTTCAGGGATCTGTGGACATGTACCCTCAGATCCCTCTGTTCCTCCATACTACCAAGTATCCAAGGTGATAAAATTCACCTTGTCGTTTGAGAGGGAGAAGCTAAAACAAATGTCTCAATGTTACAATGGAGGCAACTAGAAAGGCATGAGAGAGGAGTTGATTAGAAAGGAACACTAGCAGGAATGACAGCAGAACAGCAATGTCTGAAGTTTCTGGGAGCAATTTGAAGATGCAGGATAGATACATCCCAAAGAAAATATATTCTAAAGGGTGGCTGAAAAAGGAAGTTAAAGATGGCATAAAAACAAAAGAGTACAATATAGCAAAAATTAGAGGGATACTAGATGACTGGGAAAATTTAAAAACCTCCAGGAGGCAACTAAAGTGATAAGGAGAGAAAAGTTGAAATATGAAGGTAAAGATTTTTTTCAGATAAAGAGTAAAAGAGAGATGAGAGTGGATATAGGACTGTTGGAAAATGATGTGGGGGAGGTAGTAATGGGGGACAAAGAAATGACAAATGAACTGAATAGGTATTTTGTATCAGTCTTCACTGTGGAAGACACTAATAGAATGTCATAAATGTGAGCCTATCAGTGGGCAGAAATGAATGTAATTCACTTTGTAGTAAAAGAAGAAGATGCCTGGGAAGCTGAAAGGTCTGAAGGTAGATAAGTCACCTGGACCAGGTGAATTACACCGTAGGGTTCTGAATGAGGTTGGTGAAGAGATTGTGGAGGGTTAGTAGCGATTGTTCAAGAATCACTAAATTCTTGAATAGATCCAAAGAACCAGAACATTGCAAATGTCACCCCACCCTTTAAGAAGGGAGGAACACAAAAGACTGGAAGTTATGGGCCAATTAGCATGACTTCAGTAGTAGGGAAGATGCCTGAGTCAGTTATTAAGGATGAGGTTTTGGGGTAATTTAAGACACATGATAAAATAGGCCAAAGTCAGTATGGTCTCCTTAAGGGAAAATATTGCTCAACAAGTCTGTTAGAATTCTTTCAGGAAATAACAAGTTAGATTGACAAAGGGGAGTCAGTGGATGTTGTTTGCTTGGACCATTGGGGCCTCTTCTGGAGGAGGTATGACCTGTACAAAAAGGATGGGTTACACCTGAACCCAAAAGGGTCCAATATCCTAGCAGGCAGGTTTAATAGATCTGTTAGGGAGGGTTTAATCTAATTTGGCAGGGCGATGGGAACCAAAGTGATAAGGCTGAGGAAGGGGAAAACAGAAATAAATCAAATATAGCATGCGACAGAGATGATTGAAAGGACAAGCAGGAGATAAGGCATAATCACAGCAAGTGGGATAAGTTACAGGGCAATTGAGGCATGGTACAGTTAAAATAGAAAGCAACAAATAGTGGATTGAAAGTGTTATATCTGAATGCATGCAGCATAAGAAATAAAATGGACAATCTTGAAATTCAGCTACAGATTGGCCAGTATGATGTTGTGGCCATCTCTGAAACTTGGCTAAAGGATGGCTGTCATTGGGAGCTGAACGTCCAAGGATATATAGTGTATCAGAAAGATAAGTTAGTAGGCAGAGGGGGTGGTGTGGCCCTGTGTATGGGAAATAATATTAAATCATTAGAAAGAGATGACATAGGTTCGGAAGGTGTAGCGTCTCTATGGGTTGAGTTAAGAAATAACAAGGGTAAAAGGACCCTATTGGCAGTTGTACACAGACCTCTAAACAGCAGCTGGGATGTGGATTACAAATTACAGTAGGAGATAGGAAAGGCATGGCAGAAGGGCAATGTCATGATGATTGTTAGGAATTTTAACATGAAAGTGGATTGGGCAAATCAGGTCAGTACTGGACCTCAAGAGAGAGTATTTGTAGAATGTCAATAGACAATAGGTGCAGGAGTAGGCCATTCAGCCCTTTGAGTCAGCAATACAATTTAATGTGATCATGGCTGATCATCCACAATCAGTACCCTGTTCCTGCCTTCTCCCCATATCCCTTGACTCTGCTTTATTTAAGAGCTCTATCTAACTCTTTCTTGAAAGCATCCAGAGAATTGGCCTCCACTGTCTTCTGAGGCAGAGCATTCCAGAGATCCACAACTCTCTGGGCGAAAAAGTTTCTCCTGAACTCCGTTCTAAATGGCCTATCCCTTATTCTTAAACTGTGGCCTCTGGTTCTGGACTCCCCCAACATCGGGAACATGTTTCCTGCCTCTAGCATGTCCAATCCCTTAATAATCTTATATGTCTCAATCAGATCCCCTACCATCCTTCTAAATTCCAGTGTATACAAGCCCAGTCACTCCAATCTTTCAACATATGACAGTCCTGCCATCCTGGGAATTAACCTCGTGAACCTACGCTGCACTCCCTCAATAGCAAGAATGTCCTTCCTCAAATTTGGAGACCAAAACTGAACACAATACTCCAGATGTGGTCTCACCAGGGCCCTGTACAACTGCAGAAGGACCTCTTTGCTCCTATACTCAACACCCCTTGTTATGAAGGCCAACATGCCATTAGTTTTCTTCACTGCCTGCTGTACCTGCATGCTTACTTCAGAGACTGATGTACAAGAACAACTAGATCTTGTTGTACTTCCCCTTTTCCTAACTTGACTCCATTCAGATAGTAATCTGCCTTCCCGTTCTTGCCACCAAAGTGGATAACCTCACACTTATTCACATTAAACTGCATTTGTCACGCATCTGCCCACTCACCCAACCTGTCCAAGTCGGCCTGCATTCTCCTAACATCCTCCTCATATCTCACACTACCACCCAGCTTTGCATCATCTGCAAACTTGCTAATGTTACTTTTAATCCCTTCATCTAAATCATTAACGTATATTGTAAATAGCTGCGGTCCCAGTACAGAGCTTTGTGGTACCCCACTGGTCACTGCCTACCATTCTGAAAAGGACCCATTAATCCCTACTCTTTGTTTCCTGTCTGCTAACCAATTTTCTATCCATGTTAGTACCCTACCCCCAATACCATGTGCTCTAATTTTGCCCACTAATCTCCTATATGGGTCTTTATCAAAGGCTATCTGAAAGTCCAGGTACACTACATCCACTGGCTCTCCCTTGTCCGTTTTCATAGTTACATCCTCAAAAAATTCCAGAAGATTAGTCAAGCATGATTTTCCCTTTGTAAATCCATGCTGACTCGGACCGATCCTGTTACTGCCAACCAAATATGCCGCTATTTCATCTTTTATAATTGACTCCAGCATCTTCCCCACCACTGATGTCAGGCTAAATTCCCTGTTTTCTCTCTCCCTCCTTTCTTAAAAAGTGGGATAATATTAACTACCCTCCAATCCTCAGGAACTGATCCTGAATCTATAGAACATAGGAAGATGATTACCAATGCATTCGCGATTTCTAGAGCCACCTCCTTAAGTACCCCGGGATGCAGACCATCAGGCCCTGGGGATTTATCAGCCTTCAGTCCCATCGGTCTACCCAACACCATTTTCTGCCTAATGTGAATCTCCTTCAGTTCCTCCGTTACGTCTAAAGGACAGCTTTTTAAAACAGCTTGTTGTTGAGTCCACTAAGGGATCAACTGTGCTCGATTGGGTTATATGCAATGATCCACAGGTGTTAAGAGAACTTAAGGTTAAGGAATCCTTAGGGAACAGTGATCACAATATGATCAAGCTCACTTTGAAATTTGAGAAGGAGAAACTGAAATCCAATGTGTCGGTATTTCAGTGGAATAACGGAAATTACAATAGCACGAGAGGGGAACTGGCCAGTTGACTGGAAAGGAATACTAGCAGGAAGAACAGCAGAGCAGCAATAGCTGGAGTTTCTTAAAAAAAAAAATTAGGGAAGTGCAAGACAGATGTATTCCAAATAAGAAGAAATTTTTGAATGGAAGAAGGACACTCCCATGGCTGACAAGTGAAGTCAGAGCCAAAGTAAAAGCACAAGAGAGGGGTTACAAGGAAACCAAAGCTACTGGGAAGATAGAGGATTGGGGAGCTTTTAAAAACTTGCAGAAAGAAATTAAGAAGGTCTTTAGGAAGGAAAAGATGACTTATGAAAGGAAGCTGGTGTGGTGAACTACATATACCTGTCTGGACACCCCCCCCCCCCCCGCTGACTGCTCCTGTGGCTCCTCCCACTGAGCATGGCTCCTCCCACAGACCCCGGTATAAAGGCGATTGGCGCCTGAACCCTGCCCTCAGTCTCCAGGATGTAGTATGGTGGTCAATTGCTGCTTGTTCTTTCTTCCAGCCAATAAAAGCCGATATCTCGCCTCACGTCTCGGAGAGTTATTGATGGTGCATCAGCTGGTGACTAATATCAAAGAAGGCACTAAAAGCTTTTTTAAGTATCTAAAGGGTAAAAGAGAGTTGTGGGTAGATATAGGACCAATAGAAAATGACGCTGGAGGTATTATAATGAGAGACACAGAGATGGCAGGGGAACTGAATGCATATTTTGCATCAGTCTTCACAGTGGAAGACATTTGCAGTATACCAGACATTCAAGAGTGTCAGGGAAGTGAAGTCTGTGCAGTGAAAATTATGACTGAGAAGTTGCTCAGGAAACTTAATGGTCTGAGGATGGATAAATCTCCTGGACCTGATGGAATGCACCCTCAACTTCTGAAGGAAGTATCTGGAGAGACTGTGCAGACATTATCAATGATCTTTCAAGAATTGATAGATTCTGGCATTGTACCGGATGACTGGAAAATTGCTCTGCTATTTCAGAAGGGTGGGAGGCAGCAGAAAGGAAACTATAGACTTGCTAGCCTAACATTAGAGGTTAGGAAGATGTTGGAATCAATTGTTAAGGATGAGATTATGGAGTACATGGAGGCACATGACAAGATAGACCAAAGACAGCATGGTTTCCTGAAAGGAAAATACTGCCTGACAAACCTGCTGCAATTTTTTGAGGAAATTACAAGCAGGGTAGACAAAGGCGATGTAGTAGATGTGTACTTGGATTTTCAGAAGGCCTTTGACAAGGTGCCATACATGAGGTTGCTTAGCAAGATAAGAGCCCATGGAATTACAGGGAAGTTACTAGCATGGATGGAGCATTGGGTGATTGGCAGAAAACAGACAGTGGGAATAAAGGGATCCTATTTTGGCTGGCTGCCGGTGACCAGTGGAATTCCACAAGGGTCCTGGTGTTGGGACCACAGCTTTTTACGATGAATGTCAATGATTTGGACTATGGGACTAATGGATTTGTGGTTAAATTTGCCGATGATACAAAGATATGTGGAGGAGCAGATAGTGTTGAGGAAACAGAGAGACTTAGATCGTTTAGGGGAATGGGCAAAGAAGTGGTAAGTGAAGTATAATGTTGGAAAGTGTATGGTCATGCAATTTGGTGGAAGAAATAAATGGACAGACTATTATTTATATGGGTAGAGAATTCAAAATGCAGAGATGCAAGGGACTTGGGAGTCCTTCTGTAGGATACGCTAAAGGTTAACCCCCAGGTTGAGTCAGTGGTGAAGAAGGTGAATGCAATATTGGTATTCATTTCTAGAGGTATATAGAGCAGGGATGTGATGTTGAGGCTCTATAAGGCGCTCGTGAGACCACACTTGGAGTATTGCATGAAGCTTTGGGCTCCTTATTTTTGAAAGGATTTATTGACTTTGGAGAGGGTTCACAGAAGATTCACGAGAATAATTCCAGGAATGAAAGGGTTACTGTATGAGGAACATCTGGCAACTCTTGGGCTGTATTCCCAGGAGTTCAGGAGAATGAGAGGAAGATCTCATAGAAATATTATGAATGTTAAAAGGCTTGGACAGATTAGATACAGCCAAATTATTTCCCATTGTAGGGGAGTCTAGGACAAGAGGACACAATGTCAGGATTGAAGGACTTCCATTTAGAACAGAGAAGCAGAGGAATTACTTTAGTCAGAGGGTGGTAAATCTATGGAATTTGTTGACATGAGTGGCTGTGGAGGCAAAGTCAATGGGTGCATTTAATGCAGAGATAGATAGGTTCTGGATTAGCCAGGGCATCAAAGGGTGTGGGGAGAAGGCAGGGGATTGGGGATGACTGGAAGAATTGGATCAGCCCATGATTAAATGTCAGAGCAGGCTCGATGGGCCGAAAGGCTTATTTCTGCTTCTATATCTTATGGTCTTATCGATTTTCAGAAAGTCTTTGACAATGTGCTGGCCATGAGGATGTTAAATAAGTGTCCTTGGTATTACAGGAAAGATACCAGCATGGATAGAAGATCGGCTGTGTGGGAATAAAGGGGGCCTTTTCTGATAGGCTGCTAGTGACTGGTGATGTTCTACAGGGGTCAGTCTTGAAACCACTTCTTCTCGTGTCAGATATCAATGATTTAGAAATGGAATTGATGGCTTTGTGGCCAAGTTTGCAGATAGTATGAAGATAGGTGGAGGGGCAGGTAGTGTTGAGGAAGCAGGGGATCTGCAGGAGTAAAAATTCAGAAGTCATGGGTGAAAAAAGTCTGAGTTCCTGTGCAGGTGTCACTGGTAAGGGAGATCAATGTAATGTTAACATTCATTTAGTGAGAACTAGAATATAAAAGCAAGGATGTTATGCTGAGGTTTTAGAAGACACTTGTTAGACTGCACATGGAATATTGTCAGCAAATTTGGGCCCTTTATTTCAGCAAGGATGAGCTGGTATTGGAGAGGGTCCAGAGAAAGATTATAGGAATGAAAAGATTAAAGTATGAGGAATATTTGATGGCTTTGGGCCTGTACTTGATGAAGTTTAGAAGAATGAAGGGGTATAAATTGAAACAACAAACAGAAACAGGTGAATTGATCATAGGGAACAAAGTCATGGCAGACCAATTGAATAACTACTTTGGTTCTGTCTTCACTAAGGAGGACATAAATAATCTTCCAGAAATAGTAAGGGACTGAGGGTCTAGTCAGATGGAAGAACTGAAGGAAATACATGTTAGTAGGGAAGTGGTGTTAGGTAAATTGAAGGGATTAAAGGCAGATAAATCCCCAGGGCCAGATGGTCTGCATCCCAGAGTGCTTAAGGAAGTAGCCCAAGAAATAGTGGATGCATTAGTGATAATTTTTCAAAACTCCTTAGATTCTGGATTAGTTCCTGAGGATTGGAGGGTGGCTAATGTAACCCCACTTTTTAAAAAAAGGAGGGAGAGGGAAGCCAGGGAATTATAGACCGGTTAGTCTGACATCGGTGGTGGGGAAAATGCTCGAGTCGGTTATCAAAGATGTGATAACAGCACATTTGGAGAGAGGTGAAATCATCGGACAAAGTCAGCATGGATTTGTGAAAGGAAAATCATGTCTGACGAATCTTATAGAATTTTTTGAAGATGTAACTAGTAGAGTGGATGGGGAGAGCCAGTGGATGTGGTATATTTAGATTTTCAAAAGGCTTTTGACAAGGTCCCACACAGGAGATTAGTGTGCAAACTTAAAGCACACAGTATTGGGGTATGGTATTGATGTGGATAGAGATTTGGTTGGTAGACAGGAAGCAAAGAGTGGGAGTGAACAGGACCTTTTCAGAATGGCAGGCAGTGACTAGTGGGGTACCGTAAGGCTCAGTGCTGGGACCCCAGTTGTTTACAATATATATTAATGATTTAGACGAGGGAATTAAATGCAGCATCTCCAAGTTTGCGGATGACACAAAACTGGGTGACGGTGTTAGCTGTGAGGAGGACACTAAGAGGATGCAGGGTGACTTGGATAGGTTAGGTGAGTGGGCAAATTCATGGCAGATACAATTTAATGTGGATAAATGTGAGGTTATCCACTTTGGTTGCAAGAACAGGAAAACAGATTATTATCTGAATGGTGGCCGATTAGGAAAAGGGGAGATACAACGAGACCTGGGTGTCATTGTACACCAGTCATTGAAGGTGGGCATGCAGGTACAGCAGGCAGTGAAAAAGGCAAATGGTATGTTGGTATTCATAGCAAAAGGATTTGAGTACAGGAGCAGAGAGGTTCTGCTGCAGTTGTACAAGGCCTTGGTGAGACTGCACCTAGAATATTCTGTGTAGTTTTGGTCCCCTTATCGGAAGAAAGACATCCTTGCCATAGAGGGAGTACAGAGAAGGTTCACCAGATTGATTCCTGGGATGGCAGGACTTTCATATGAAGAAAAACTGGATCGACTAGGCTTATACTCACTGGAATTTAGAAGATTGAGGGGGGGATCTTATTGAAACGTATAAAATTTTAAAGGGATTGGACAGGCTAGATGCAGGAAGATTGTTTCCGATGTTGGGGAAGTCCAGAACGAGGGGTCACAGCTTAAGGATAAAGGGGAAGCCTTTTAGGACCGAGATGAGGAAAAGCTTCTTCACACAGAGAGTGGTGAATCTGTGGAATTCTCTGCCACAGGAAACAGTTGAGGCCAGTTCATTGGTTATACTTAAGAGGATGTTAGATGTGGCCCTTGTGGCTAAAGGGATCGGGGGTATGGAGAGAAAACAGGTACAGGGTTCTGAGTTGGATGATCAGCCATGATCGTACTGAATGGCGGTGCAGGCTCGAAGGGCTGAATGGCCTACTCCTGCACCTATTTTCTATGTTTCTATGAAAGGCCGAGTTTAAATGACAGTTGAGAAGATGTTTCCTACAGTAGTGGAGTCTAGCACCACAGTGTACTGCCTCAGAATAGAAGGACAACCGATTAACAAAGAGATGAGGAGGAAATTTTTTATCCAGCAAATGGTGAATCTGAGGAATTCAATACCACAGATGGCTGTGCAGGCCAAGTCACTGGAAATATTTGAAATGGAGGTTGCCAGTTCTTGATTATTAAGGGCATTATAGGTTATGGGGAGAAGGCAAGAGAATGGGTAGAGGGGGTTAATAAATAAGCCATTTGGACAGGCCAATTGGACTAATTCTGCTCCTATGTCTAATGGTTTTTTAGATCATCGATGGTTTTATATCCCAATGGATATATAAAGTTCTCTTTAAAGAACCCAGCAGCACATTAAAGTGTAGGATACATTTAAGTAGTGTTTGAAATCCTCCGCAATAACTTGTTCAGTGTGGCTCAGCTAGTCACTATTATGAATAGGTTTGTCATGTGAAAAATTACTATTAGCAATCTTACTAAACACAGCTAAGTACTCTCAGCACCATCAACACCATTACATTCCCAATCCTGTCTTCAACACTTTAACCAAGGTGGCATCCTATGGATAAAAGTGATTCTGCAGCCCCCACCCTATGTTGCCTATATAGATATTTCTGTAAGCCTTTGAAAACAAAAATCACCCTTATACTTTCCCCTCTCCTGTCTCTCTGTAAATATTCCTTTTTGGACAAAATTAAGCAAGTGTAAACTAAACATGTAAATTAATTCCACACAGCCATTGTCTGTGATAAAACAAGTTATAAAATGGCAGAGCAGTGTTTTTCTTTGAACTGAGAAGGTTGAATCTGCGAGATTATGAAAACGCAGCAGGGTGATTGGTTTCTGCAGGAGGATATATGGAAACAGAAGGAAAAATAATATCCTATTTTAGTGGGAACACTGCAAAGTTATTTTGGTGGACAAAATGTCAGGGAAAATTATGCAAAATCATATGATATTTGGAAGGGGCTGCCAGAGGAAGTGGTTGAGGCAGGTACAAAATGTAAAAGAATTTTGGATTTGTATGTTGATGGGAAAAGATAAGAGGGAATGAATCAAGTGCAGGTGAATGGGATTACTTTAAGTGGACACTTTCGTCGACATGAACAAGTTTCCAATCGAGAACAAGGGAACTTTTGCCATTATGCTGAAGATGAATAGCTACCTATTGAGTCTAATGCAGCACGTGAGTAATTATTCCATCCTAGTGCTGCAATGTAGCCAGTTCACCAGATACCCAAATGGTAGCAGTTCAGCTAAGCAAATCTCATCTGTTTCCTCTGCCTCCATCATTAGCCCTAGTTGTACATATTCACACTCTTTCTGTATAAATACATTTCTTCACCCCACTGATATAAATGTCTTATATCTGATCTTGTATCTATCTATCCTCAATTTTAACCCATTGGTTAGTGAAAGGGCAGTCAGCGCTTATTAACTCTGCTCCTCTCTACAAAAATGCTGCCTGAGCTTTCCCTCCATTTCTGCTTTTGTTTCAGATTACTAACACCTGAAGTTTTGTTTTGATTTTCTTCTGCGTCTGTCCATTGTGCCCAAATGGTTAGTGCCTACAATGAGACTGCATTACAGTCATTCTTGAGATGAGGAAGACCAATTTTCCAACTTTATACTGAGCAGAAAACATTTGTAAAAAGCCATGCTCCACATTAGCTTTCAATTCTGAGTTAAGCAATGCTACACCCATTCTAGAGCAGGTTACCTTGGTAAATAATCTTGGACTGTACTGAGGGAGCGCTCAACGGAGGTGGCAACTCTCAGAATTGAGAGCCAACAACTGGTGGTCAATTGCTTTAGCCATTCAAGGCCAGCCAACAGTGTATCATATAACGCACATCCAGTTTGCTCCTCCTCTGCCAAAGTTCTTCAGAGTTAACCAGTAATACAAAGATAACCCTCAATTTATTTTCTAGACAGTGAACCACTTCTAAACTTTTCATCCCCAGACTCCTCCACCCTTACATTAGCAGGTGTGTGGTCAAGGTTGCCAGAGATACAAATTGTAAAGTCCTATTGTAGAAGGATTAATTAAAGAGACCAAAATGCTGAAATTAGGGTAGCTTGAGAGCGATAATACAGATGAAGGTGTGAACTACAGAGCTCAAGTTTAAATTTATTGTCATGGGCATACAAAACCAGACCTTAAGTGCTGTAGAAATCAGTTTTTGCAGCAATAGCGTAGCCCATGACAAACATTACAAACTTAAATCAGAATAAGGTTTAATATCATCGGCAGGTCATGAAATTTGTTAACTTTACAGTAGCAGTACAATGCAATACATGGTAATAGAGAGCAAAAAAACCTATGAATTATATATAAAATAGTTATATTAAATAAGTAAGGCAAAAAATAGGAAATAGAAAAAAAGTAGTGAGGTAGTCTTCATGGGTTCAATGTCCATTCAGAAATCGGACGTCAGAGGGGAAGAAGCTCTTCCTGAATCATTGAAGTGTGTGCCTTCAGGTTTCTGTACCTCCTTGGTGGCAGTAATGAGAAGAGTTCCTCAGTGAATGGGGCCCTTAATGATGGACGCCACCTTTTTGAAGATGACCTCAATACTATGGAGGCTAGTGCCCACGATGGAGTTGAACAATTTTATAGCTCTCTGCAGCTTACTTCAATCCTGTGCACACACCAAATCTCCTCAAACTCCTATTGAAATGAAGTCGCTGCCTTGCCTTCTTTATAGCTGCATCAATATGTTGGGTCCAGGATAGATCCTCAGAGATATTGACATCTAGGAACTTGAAACTGCTCACTCTGTCCACTCTGATCGCTCTGTTTGGATTGGTCTGTGTTCCCTTGTCTTACCCTTTCTAAACTTCATACACTAAATTAACATATCATGTAATACACATGACAAAATTGATAAAAATAAATATTAGTGCAAATTGAGGGAAATAGAGCTAAAAATTGACTGTCTTTTCTGGGGTGTTGGAGGCTGGAAGGTAATCTTACAGAAATTTATAAAGTCATGAGGCATATAGTCAAGATAGATAGTTCTTTTCCCCAGGGTAGAAATATCATACACTAGATGACGTAGCTGGAAGGTGAGAGAGGGGAAATCTAAAGGAGATTTGTGAGGTAAGTTTTATTTTTACACAGTGAGTGATTGGTTCCTGAAACATATGGCCAGGGGAAGTGGTAGAAGAAGATACAATAGAAAAGTTTAAGGGGTTTTTAGAGAGGCACATCAACGTGCAGGGAATGATGGAATACAGACCACATGCAGGAAAACGTGTAGCTTAAATTAGCATCGTTGTCAGCACAGATGTCATGAGCTGGAGGGATTGTTTCTGTGTTGTACTGTTCTATTTAAACATTAAAAATAAAGGTATTGTTTCACCAGTAACCAGGGCGAGTCAGCAGGTACAGAGGTGAGGTTGAACCAGGATCTAATGCAAGTTCAGAGGGTTGACTTTGAAGAACTTAAGGTTTTGGAAGAAGGAGGGCTAGCAGGAGAGTGTTGGAGGAGGTAAGTCCAGTGGAAAGAGTGGCATTGTGGAATGGCTTAACAGTTGAGCTGAACTCTGGTGCAACTTGGTGACACTGGTGACAATACAGTACATCTCTGTGATCTGAAGCTCAGCCACGCTCACATGCAAGACGGGAATTATGAGCAGTATGCTTCAGACAGTTGCCAAGGACTGGGGTATAATGGTGTGCTTGTAGTAGGTACTGAAGACAATTGCTTTGATTGTTCCCTATCAAGAGCAGGAAGGAATGTCTGCACTTCCAGTGAGGCAAGTGTCCAGTTGTGAATAAAAGTTTTCACCAGTCTCAATTTTTCCTAGAGCTAATATTCTTGACTATACCTGGAGTAATATGCACAGTTTTATTCCATTGATTTAAGACAGGGTATACAAAATGTACAAGCATTGTATGAAAGGACATACATACAAGAGACTACAGATCGTGGAATCTGGAGCAACAAACAAAATGTTGGAAGAACTCAGGAGAACAGACAGCACTTGTGGATGTGGGGGAACGGACAGTTAATATTCTAGACAGAGACCCTTCACCTAGATTGAAAGATAAAGTAGATATAACCAGTATAAAGACGGTGGGGCAAGCACAAACAAGTGATAGATAGCTCCAACTGAGGAGCAGAACAAGGCAGATGGAGGAGCAAAGAGTAGAAATAGCAACAGAGGCCTGAGGCAACAAAAGGCTGCAGATGATGGAGTCTGATAGGAGAGCCAGGTGGAACATGGACTCAAGTGAGGGATGTGGGCAGAGCAGAAGGGAAGAATAGGAGAAAATCCAGTGGGAGAAAGTTATGGGTATGGCCAAATGGAGTGGGTGAGGTAGGAGAAAACAAAACAAAGTGATGGGGACTTGGGTGGGTACAGGTGGAACTGGTAAAATCAAGGGGAGAGAGGAATGGGATCCCAAAGAGGCAGTACAGATTAGATGTTGAGAACATCCATTAGTGGAAGTATCTTAAATGAGGGGACACAGTTAATAGCTAATAGGACAGTTATTTAAAACTTTGGTGTGTAGGAACTTACTCTTGCAGAGGGTAGGAAATTTCTACAAATTCTCCTTCCTGAAGGCTTGTGGCAACTAGATAATTGGAGTTAGGTGAAAAGGAGACAGACAAACATTTTTAAAAGATTGGGGAATGAGGGCTTTGGGTAACAAGTACAAAAGAGGAGATGAGGCCTGGGGCATGACCATATTGAAAGGCAGGGAAAGCTTAAGGGATCTTGTGGCCTGCTCTGCTCTGAATTCGTGTGTTCCCAAGTGACTGAAGGAATTCTACAATTTCAGTGTGTAACTTATTAGTTTGTCTTGGTACTATGCCTGTTGAAAATCTCTCTTGGCAAAAGGCATCTTAATGATAGTGATGGAGTTAGGAGGGGTGTTGGAGGAATGTTGGAGGAATTGAAATGTTGCCTCTAAGCACCAGCACAAGAAGTGGGGACCAAGGGTACATCCTTGGGGATTTCAGAGGGAAAAATGCAGAAAAGTACTGCAAGAGGGAATGAAAAGTACTGCAAGAAATTCACTAGATTCGAAACTAAGAAAGTCTTTGTATAATTGTCCCAGGATATGGTGAGACTACAGAGGGAGTATTTATCTTATTGTATCAGAATACATCAGGAGCCTTTCAGCACTCTGGGTCTATGCTGACTCCTATAAGAACATTCAGAGTCATAAAAAGATATTGTTCAGAAATAGACATTCACACCAACCATCATGTACACCAATCCTACTTTAAACCCTTTATTATTCTCCCCATCTTCTTTTCAATTCCATTTAAGGTGAGTAGAGGAAGTTTAGGAGATGTCAGAGGAGAGAGGTGGGTGCCTGGTACACCCTGATGAGGGTGGTGGTAGAGACTGATACAATAGGGATATTTAAAAGATTCTTAGATGTATATAAGAAAAATTGGAGGTTTTAGGCTGTGTATGAGGGAAGGGTTAGATTGATTTTGGAGCAGGTTTATACAGGTCAGCACAACGTTGTGGGATGGCAGGCCCATACATTGCTGTACTGTCCTATGTTTTATGTGACCTCTCCCAGATTATGTGGGAGGCAGACAGAGCACCCAGAGAAAATCCACATCCTCACCATTGGGCAGGAGGCACAAAAGCCTGAAGTGCTACACCACAAGGTTCAAGAAAAGCATCTTCTCTTCAACCATTCAGTTCTTGAACGACCCTAATCACTACAGTATAACAACACTTTGACCACTTAGCACCTCAGTGGACTTTTTAAAATCTTAATTGTGTTTTTCTTGTATAATACTTTATATTTTATAATATAAATTTGTTTTTGTATGGGAATACCAATGCCCTTGAACAGAAGATCCTATAAAAAATAGTAGAGATGGCCCAGTGCATCACAGGTAAAGTCCTCCCCACCACTGAGCACATTTACACAGAGCATTGTCGTAGGAAAGCAGATTCCATCATCAGGGACCTCACCGTCCAGGTCACTGCTGCCATCAGCAAAGAAGTACAGGAACCTCAGGACTCACACCCCCAGGTTCTGGGATAGCTATTACCCCTCAACCATCAGGCTCTTAGACCAGAGATGATTCCTTCACTTGCCCCATCACTAAACTGTTACCACAACCAATGAACTTACTTTCAAGGAATATTCATCTCATGTTCTCAATATTTATTGCTTATTTATTTATTAATATTATTATTATTATTATCATTATTTCTTTTGTACTTGCATAGTTTGTTGTCTTCTGCACACTAGCTGTCCACCCTTTTGGGTGTAGTCCTTCTTTGATTTTATTATGGTTATTGGATTTACTGAGAATGCCCACAAGAGAATGAACCTCAGGGTTGTATATGGTGACATTTATGTATTTTGTTAATAAATTTACTTTGAACTTTTAAATTTTGATTGCTACATATCTGATGCTATTTGCCTGTGATGCTGCTTCAAGTAAGTTTATCAAAGTACTGTGCATTCACATATTATGCATTTGATAATAAACAACTTTCAAACGTGTCACATGGGCAGCTTGAGAGCCACTGCCTCATATTCTGCCATCCCCTGCCTTCCCTGACCTTGGGTGCTATGGCTGGTACGAGAATCAACACCCGCATCCTTCCCCCCAACAACTCTCTACTGGCTACCTATATAATAGGGTGTATGTGGTGTCAGGGAAGGGTAGCACCTCTGCTACCCTTTTGTTTGTTCTGTCCATTCTGGGGCAGCTCTCTCATCTTTGCTCCCCACCAGACACTCAGCTCTCACCTGTGCCTGCAAGGAGCTGTTACCATGTGACAGCGTCCACACTCGAGACAGGAACATGCCTGTCCTATCATGCAGATTCAGCTCCAGTGGACTGGGCAGGTGAGATCTACAGTGAGAGCCAATGACCAGGGAGGCAGTACTGCAACGCTCTGTGGAGGCGAAGGACTTGACAAGGTACAAAAGATGTTACGATCATCCACTGCAACCAAAGAAGACTCCAGTTTGTGATGCTTGTTTGTACCACTGGACCTGGACCTGAGGTCGAGAGAATGGAACTGCCCCAATGCAATGGCTTTTCCACTTTAAAAACTCCCCTGCACAGGTTTCCTGTCACTGTTGGATTATGGGAGGAAATCCACATGATCACATGATCATGGGTGCAAACTCAACACAGGTCAGTAGTAAGCAAACACAGGAGATTCAGCAGCATTATAACCTTAGATGTGTGAACTGTGTAAAGAAGAAACTGTTAAAGCAGACAGATTATTTTAGACAGAAGGTTGCAGAATTTGAAGAACCAAAGTATAGTATTAAACAACGTAAAAAAATTGGGGAAGTATTACTAATTAAAATATTTCATTTACTTTTACTTTGAACCAAACACCAGGACAGTAAAATAATCCAAAATTCTGGAGCAATGTTAATCTTAGAAGGAAGCAAACAATGGCCCCTTAATTAAAGTGAATTCCTAAAAAGCACTGGACAGCACAGTGGTACAACCAGCCTCACATCTTGAGTAACCCATGTTCCATTCAGGCCTCAGGTGCTGTCTATGTGGAATTCAGATGTTCTTACTGTGACGATAGTTGGTAATTAATTTATTAATCTCAATTGCTTTGAACTTTACAATATACTTTGTACTTTGAAGAACTGTGTTTTGCATGCCATCCATAATTTTGCTAAGATTGTACGAAGGATTAAGCAATAACAGAATGCAGAATATATTGTTTCAGTTACAGAAAAGTGCAGTGCAGGTCAACAATTAAGGTACAAAGAACATGATGAGGTAAACTGGGAAATCAAAAGTTCACCTTTATCATGCAAGAATCCTGTTGAAGAGTTTTATAACAGTAAGATAGAAGCTGTCTTTAAGCCTATAAACTTCTGTATTTACAAACTTTTGTATCTTCTGCCCACTGGAAGGGGAAGAAGAAAGAATGCCGAGGGTGGGAGAGGTCTTGATTATGTTTGCTGCTTTCACCAGACAGCAGGAGATTAAATAGAATCCACGGAGAGGAGGTTGTTTGTTGTGATAGATTGAGCAGTGTCCACAAGTCTCTGCAATGGATTTGAATATCTAAAACCTCTATGGGTTTCCTCCAAAGATGTGTGGGCTGGTAGATTAATTGGCCACTGTATACTGTCTTTTGTGTAGGTGGGTGGTGGAATCTGATGGGAGTTAATGGGAAACTGGGGAAATAAAATAGGATTGATGTCAATGCAAACATGGACATCAGTACAGACTTGGTGGACAGAAAGGCCTGTTTCCTTGCTGTATAACTCAGACTCAAAAGAAGCTTCTCAAAGTGGCCATACTAGTACAGCTTCTGCACACTGGTAAAATTACCCCCACAGTACATGCTAGACATAGTATATAAGATATTTTAAGAACTATATTTACATTAACACAAGGTAATGAAGAGATTTATTATACCTATTCAATGAAACTTCCCTTAAGTAATGAAGTGTTAGGCTTTTTTAAGTGAGCAATTAACAGATCAACTTTTGTAGCAAGGAGACATGGGTAATTAATGCAATGATTAAGCAGGCACCATGTATGTTTACACATATCAACCTCCTACAGTTACATGACAATACCCCTTATTAGTAAACCGAAAAGATAAGTTAACTGAGAGGTGATTGGTCACATGTCAAATGTTTTTCATTGTTGCTGGCTAGTAATAATCACTTGAAACAACATTACTGTTTGTTTTCTGCAGCATCTGTAGTTGAAGAATGTGTCATGCTGTACCCTTCCTTATTTGTTTCAATGCTGTACATGTTGTTCACATTAACTGCCTGTAATTGCCTTTGAGAATCCTATGGTGCGTCAATTTGAACTGTTGCGGTCCATATATCTACAGTATAACCACAGAGCTGATTAAGTGGGCAGGTCTGGAATTTTAAAATGCAGGGCTCAAGGATAAATTCCCAGATCAGGACAATTCTTCAAGAAGGTGGCATCCATCATTAAGGATGCCCATCACCCAGGTCATGCCTTGTTAACCACATAACAATTACAGCACGGAAACAGATCATCTCAGCCCTTCTAGTCCATGCTGAACGCTTACTCTCACCTAGTCCTCGGTACCAACCTGCACTCAGCCCATAACCCTCCATTCCTTTCCTGTCCATATACCTATCCAATTTTTTTTTTAAATGACATGTTCTCATTGCTACCATCAGGAAGGAAGTATAGAAGCCTGAAGGCACACACTGAACAATTCAGGAACAGCTTCTTCCTATCTGAAATTTTATTTTTATTTTTGCACTACTTATTTCAAAGAAGCAGGATCTTCAGCCCACCGAGTCTGCACCATCCATCAACCACACTAGTCCAATGTCAATCCCATTGTTATTCACCCAACATTCCCATCCACTACCCCCCGCCACATGATTCTACACTCAACTGCACACTAGATGCAAGTCGGTGTGGCTAGTGGCCAGTTAGCTGGCTACCCTACACATCTTTGGGAAGTGAGAAGAACCTAGAGCAGCTAAAGGAAACCCATGTAGTCACAGGGAGAACGGGCAAACTCCACATTGGCAGGAACCAAGGTCAGGAATGAACCTGGATCTCTGGTGCAGCCAAGCAGCAGTTCTACCAGCGGCACCACAGTGCCAGCCAATCTTGTGACATCAGAGCAACTACACTGAATTGGGACTGCAGACCGAAGAAAGGCTGGGAGATCCTGCTCATGCCAGCTCTGCTTGCTGCTTCCACATCCTTAACTTCCTTTAATATTGACAGGAGGATCCAAGAAGCTAATCCTCCTTTTGCAAATAAATTGGCACTTGCTGGGACTAGAACTGGAAGTTCTTCCGTGCTTGTGATGCCTTGTACATTGTGCCTCCTATGTTGTTAAAACACCCTGATAGCAGAGCGGTGACATGGCAGCATGGCAGTTAGCATAATGCTATTACAGCACCAGCAATCATTGATCGGGGTTCAATTCCTGCCCCTGCCTGGATGGATTTTGAACATTCTCCCTGTGACTGTGTGGATTTCCTGCAGATGCTCCGGTTTCCTGCCACATTCCAAAGAAATATGTTTAAGTTTAGTGAGTTGTGGGCATGCTGTGTTGACACTGGATGTATGTTGACACTTGTGATCTACCCAGCACAATCCTCGCTGATTTGATTTGACACATCACTGTATGCTTCGATGTCCTGATGCAGCATCTGTGGAGGGAGAAGCCAGATCAACATTTCAGACATACAAGAGATTCTGCAGATGCAGAACAGACACAAAATGCTGTAGTGTCTCTGCAAGTCAGGCAGCATCTATGGAGGGGAATAAACAGTCAAAAACAGGTATATGGAGGAATTTAAGGTGGAGGGTTATATGGGAGGCAGGGTTTAAGGGTCAGCACAACATTGTGGGCCGAAGGGCCTGTACTGTGTTGTATTGTTCTATGTTCTATGTTGTTCGACATTTTGGGCTGATTCGCTTCATTAGGACTGTGTGGTTTGTTTTGGTTTTACTTCTCCATGGGATGTGTAGATCCTAAATCAGGTGACACGATAAAGCTGGCAACCTCATGGCCACGTTAAGATGTGACACGATAAGTAGGCCTAAAAGGTGCATCCTGGAGTAGAACAAAAGAGGAATAAAGTCAGATTAATGTATTGCAGACAGTCTGTTTCCTGTTACATGAATGACCTGTGAGGACCCAAAACCCATTTATGTTCTTCATTTACAAATCAGGAGAAAAGCATTCAACCAAAAGTGATGGGAACGTGAAGCCTCTCACCACCGGGATTAGATGAGGGAAGTACTGCTCCAGATTTGAGCATCCACATTCTTTAGTATCTTTCCTGTAGAAGTATTTGTTGATTATGTACATGAATAAGAGAGAACTGCAGGGTGAGTCTGTGCTTAGTGTGTATACACTCCCTGTGATCACATGGATTTCTCCCAGGTGCTCAGGCTTCCTACTAGTAACTTGTGGGTTGGTGGAATTTGGAGCAAAATTCTGCTGGAGGAACTCAGTGAGTCAACATCTTCGTCTGGTCTGTTCTCAACCATAGATCATAGAACATAGAATAGTACAGCACATTACAGGCCCTTCGGCCCACAATGTTGTGCCGATCCTCAAACGCTGCCTCACATATAACCCCCCACCCTAAAATCCTCCATATACCTGTCTAGTAGTCTCTTAAACTTCACTAGTGTATCTGCCTCCACCACTGACTCAGGCAGTGCATCCTACGCACGAACCACTCTCTGAGTGAAAAACCCACCTCTAATATCCCCCTTGAACTTCCGTCCCCTTACTATGCACTGAGTGAAAAGAAAAACTAGTTGCTATTTCATCAGGGTGGCCTGGTGTCTCTGTAAGACAACATGCTCAAGGCTTTCTTGTGTGCTAGAGATTTTTAAAAATTCATTCATGGGATGTGGGCGTCAGCCGCTAAATCAGCATTTAAGCCAGATTAATGGAAAGTTCCAGATGAAGGGAGTCTTGACTTTTCATCCCTTCTTTTCCCTCATAAATGCTGCCTGATCTGCTGAATTCCTCCAGCAGTTTATTTTTGGCATGTCAATAGGCCATTATAAATTGCCGCCAGTGCGTGAGGGGCAGAATCTGGGGTAGTTGATGGGAATGTGGGGAGAATACAGTGTGATTTGTGTGGAGTTAGTGTAGATGGGTGCTTGCTGGTCTCTATAGACTCAGTTGGCTGAAAGGCCTGGTCCAATGCTGGGTGACTCTATGTTTTTACAGTTAGACAGTTACACAAAGGCAATAGGGGAATTCCTTTGGAGCATCAAAACAGTATGAGTCTACTGTCCCACTGGCCTGCTTCTTGCTGGAGGCACTATCATGAAAGTCTTTAGTGTTGGAAAAAGATGGAACTAAGTCATTCTCTTCCATAAGATAACCATGTTTTCTCAGACAGCTGTCAGTATGAAAGACCTGTACCCTAGAATACCAACACCCAGAGCACTGACTAGATTTGATGTTTCACAATAATAAACAGAATTACTTAAGCAGTTCAACACAAAATTACACTGATCAAGAGATTCTGCAGATGCTGGAAACCTTGAGGAGCACACTCAAGGTGCTGGAGGAACCCCTGCTGGGTTTCTATGTGTTCCACATAAATTACAATAATTTGATGGATGGGAAACTGCACAATGCGCGGTGTTAGTTCCTGGGTAATGTACCCCTGTGGGTAACGGAAGAAGCAGCAAAGACACCCACATTCAATATCCATATCATACCAATTTTTACAGATGCACCATAGAAAGTATCTGACTCGAATGTCAGCTTAGTATGGCAACTGCTCTGTCCAATGCTTCCAGAAATGACACAGATCAGTGTATCATGCATACCACCCGCCCCTCCATTTTTCTGGCTGCCTTGAGAGATCAGCCAACATAATCAAAGACCCCTCCCACCCTGGTCATTTCCTCTTCTTTACCCTTTCCATCGCATGGAAGACACAAAACCACCAGAGTCAGGGCAGTTTCTGTCCAACTTGTGAACAGACCCCCCATATCCTAAAGGATGAACTCCCGAGTACCCAGTCTACCTTCCCACTTCATATGTCTCCCTGCACTGCATTGTCCCTGCAACTCCAACAGCCAGATGTCGTGGTCCATGTAGGGACCAATGACATGGATAGGAAGAAGGAGGATGTCCTGCAAAAAGAGTTTAGGGAGTTAGGTGCAAAGTTGAAGGACAGGACCTCCAGGGTTTCAATCTCAGGATTGCTACCTGTGCCATCTGCTAGTGAGGCTAGAAATAGGAAGATAATGCAGCTAAATACATGGCTAAGGAGTTGGTGCAGAAGGGAGGGCTTCATGTTTCTGGACAATTGGGCCTTGTTCCAGGGAAAGTGGGTCTTGTTCCGACGGGACAGGTTGCACCTGAACTGGACGGGGACTAATATCCTTGCAGGAAAGTTCGCTAGTGCTGCTCTGGGGGGGTTTAAACTAGATTTGCGGGGGGAGGGGAATCAGGAAGCAGATAGTGAGGTGAGAAAGGATAAAGGTCATGTGAGAACTGCAAGTATAGTGCATGGAGTAAAGCCAGATCTAACCGATAGAGAGGATTTGAGGAAAGAGAAGCAGAATAAAGGATGTGAAGATAATAAGGTAGAAGGGCTAAAGTGCATGTGCTTCAATGCAAGAAGCATCAGGAACAAAGGTGATAAGCTGAAAGCCTGGATACATACATGGAATTATGATGGATTCCTGGATTTCAGCATTTTAAAAGGGATGGAGAAGGGGGAAAAAGGGGTGGAGGGGTGGCATTACCGGTCAGGGATACTATTATAGCAACAGAAATGGTGGGTAATGCAACTGGATCCTCTTTTAAGTCAGTATGGGTGGAAGTCAGGAACAGGAAGGGAGCAGTTACTCTACTGGGGGTATTCTATAGGCCCTCTGGTAGCAGCAGAGATACCAAGGAGCAGATTGGGAGGCAGATTTTGGAAAGGTGCAAAAATAACAAGGTTGTTATCATGGGTGACTTTAACTTCCCTAATATTGATTGGCACCTGATTAGTTCCAATGGTTTAGACGGGGCAGAGTTTGTTAAGTGTGTCCAGGATGGATTCCTGTCACAGTATGTTGACAGGCCGACTGGGGGAATGCCATACTAGATCTAGTATTAGGTAACGAACCGGGTCAGGTCACAGGTCTCTCAGTGGGTGAGCATCTGGGGGACAGTGACCACCGTTCCCTGGCCTTTAGCATTATCATGGAAAAGGATAGAATCAGGAAAATTTTTAATTGGGTAAGGGCATATTATGAGGCTATAAGGCTAGAACTTGTGGGTGTGAATTGGGATGATGTTTTTGCAGGGAAATATACTATGGACATGTGGTCGATGTTTAGGGATCTCTTGCAGGACGTTAGGGATAAATTTGTCCCAGTGAGGAAGATAAAGAGTGGTAGGGTGAAGGAACCATGGGTGACAAGTGAGGTGGAAAATCTAGTCAGGTGGAAGAAGGCAGCATACATGAGGGTTAGGAAGCAAGGATCAGATGGGGCCAATGAGGAATATAGGGTAGGAAGAAAGGGGCTGAGGAAAGCACGAAGGGGGCAAGAGAAGGCCTTGGCGAGTAGGGTAAAGGAAAACCACAAGGCATTCTTCAATTATGTGAAGAACAAAAGGATGACACGAGTGAAGGTAGGACCGATTAGAGATAAAAGTGGGAAGATGTGGCTGGAGGCTGTGGAAGTGAGCAAGGTCCTCAATGAATGCTTCTCTTCAGTATTCACCACTGAGAGGAAACTTGATGACGGTGAGGACAATATAAGTGAGGTTGATGTTCTGGAGCATGTTGGTATTAAGGGAGAGGAGGTGTTGGAGTTGTTAAAATACATTAGGACAGATAAGTCCCTGGGGCCTGACGGAATATTCCCCAGGCTGCTCCATGAGGTGAGAGAAGAGATTGCTGAGCCTCTGGCTAGGATCTTTATGTCCTCGTTGTCCACAGGAATGGTACCGGAGGATTGGAGAGAGGCGAATTTTGACCCCTTGTTCAAAAACGGTAGTAGGGATAGTCCGGGTAATTATAGGCCAATGAACCTTACATCTGTGGTGGGAAAGCTGTTGGAAAAGATTCTTAGAGATAGGATCTGTGGGCATTTGGAGAATCATGGTCTGATCAGGGACAGTCAGCATGGCTTTGTGAAGGGCAATCATGTCTAACAAGCCTGATAGAGTTCTTTGAGGAGGTGACCAGGCAGATAGATGAGGGTAGTGCAGTGGATGTGATCTACATGGATTTTAGTAAGGCATTTGACAAGGTTCCACACTGTAGGATTATTCAGAAAGTCAGAAGGCATGGGATCCAGGGAAGTTTGACCAGGTGGATTCAGAGTTGGCTTGCCTGCAAAAAGCAGAGGGTCATGGTGGAGGGAGTACATATGGATTGGAGGGTTGTGACTAGTGGTGTCCCACAAGGATCGGTTATGGAACCCCTATTTCTCGCGATTTTTATTAATGACCTGGATGTGGGGGTAGAAGGGTGGGTTGGCAAGTTTGTAGATGACACAAAGTTTGGTGGTGGTGTAGATAGTGTAGAGGATTGTTGAAGATTGCAGAGAGACATTGATAGGATGCAGGAGTGGGCTGAGAAGTGGCAGATGGAGTTCAACCCGGAGAAGTGTGAGGTGGTACACTTTGGAAGATCAAACTCCAAGGCAGAGTACAAAGTAAATGGCAGGATACTTGGTAGTGTGGAGGAGCAGAGGGATCTGGGGGTACATGTCCACAGATCCCTGGAAGTTGCCTCACAAGTAGAAAGGATAGTTAAGAAAGCTTATGGGGGTGTCAGCTTTCAGAAGTCGAGGGATAGAGATTAAGAGTCGCGAGGTAATGATGCAGCTCTATAAAACTCTGTGTTAGGCCACACTTGGAGTATTGTGTCCAGTTCTGGTTGCCTCACTATAGGAAGGATGTGGAAGCATTGGAAAGTGTACAGAGGAGATTTACCAGGACTCTGCTGGTTTACAGAGTGTTATGATCAGAGATTAAGGGAGCTAGGGTTTTGGCCAGCAGGAGGATGAGAAGAGACATGATAGAGATGTACAAGATATTAAGAGGAATAGATAGAGTGGACAGCAAATGCCTCTTTCCCAAGGCACCACTGCTCAATACAAGAAGATATGGCTTTAAGGTAAGGGGTGGGAAGTTCAAGGGGGATATTAGAGGAATTTTTTTTACTCAGAGAGTGGTTGGTGCATAGAATGCACTGCCTGAGTCTGTGGTGGAGGCAGAAACACAAGTGAAATTTAGGAGACTGCTAAACAGGTATATGGAGGAATTTAAGGTGGGGGGGGGGATATATGGGAGGCAGGGTTTAAGGGTTGGCACAACATTGTTCTATGTTCTATACGCTACATTCTGTTTTCTTGTTTACTACCTCAAGGTTTTTATCTATGGTGTAGTTGATTTGCTGTAACTTAGTACATGTGACAATAATAAGTCAATCCAATTCCTATCCACTCAGCGCAAACTAGTGACTGGGGAAATGAAGATGGCCGAAAAAACGTGACAACATGTGCTTGAAGAATATAGTGTGGTTAAGTTACTGGACAAGCAGATATGTTTTGAGCCGTTGACCAGTTTGACCAGGGACTTGAAATTCATGCAATAATGGGTCTGCCTAGTTCCTGAGCATTCAGAGTATGTACAGCCTGTACAAACTGTATGAATGAGTGTTTGGGAGATGAGCCGAAAAGTTTCCCAGTGGCTGCAGGATGCAGTATCTCATGCTGTGTGGGGACTTGGCTTGCAGGCATATGTCTGACTTGCCAGCTGTTTGAGTTAGAATTCTGCTTTCACTTGGGGTGGACCTGCAGCTAAATCTGAAATTAATACTAATATTAGTACCAGTAAGTGTAATGCTAACTGTGAATATGCCAGGCAGTTGTCAAAACTCACCTGGTTCACTGAAGCCCTTCAGAGATAGAAGTCTGCTGTCCTTACAGCTGACTGAAGTGACTTCAGATTGTGCTGATTGATTTAAGCACTTCCTTAGTTCAGAAGAAGCCAGAGAAGGACAATAAATAACACGTACACAACGCTGGAAGAACTCAGCAGGTCAGGCAGCATCCGTGAGAAAAGAGTAGCCAACGTTTCGGGTCAAGAAGTTCCTGATGAAGGGTCTCAGCCTGAAATGTTGGCTACTCTTTTCTCATGGATGCTGCCTGACCTGCTGAGTTCTTCCAGCGTTGTGTATGTATTCTTTGATCTACAGCATCTGCAGTTGTATTTTTGTGTCAATAAATAACACCACTGTCAGTGACATCCGTATTTCGTGAAGAAATAAAAACGAAAGCAGCTTTTGAATGGTCTCTCACTGGCCTTCACCCATCTTGTCTCATAAGACCATATCCTCCCATCTGGTAGGCGCTACAGCGGCTTCACTCCTGCACCAGCAGGCACAGGAAGATCTTCTTCCCTGAGACTGTGACCCTGCTGAACCTCACAGTGCTAAGCAGTACTGCACCTATACTGTACTGTCTCAGTACTTGTATATTTGTATGCTGTAGCACACTTTTTATTCACAGTTATTTTGTAAATAACACTATTCTTTGCATTTCTGGTCAGATGTTAACTGCATTTCATTTGGCTTTGTATCTGCACTCGGCACAATGACAATAAAGTTGAATCTAATCTAATTTAATATCACAATGGAAGAGGATTAGGTCTTTCAGCCCATTCAATCTGCTCTGTCATTCCATCTTGGCTGATTTATTATTCTTCTCAACCCCATTCTGCTGCCTTCTCCGTGTAGCCTTTGACACTTTTAATAATCAAGAGCCTATCAACCTCTGCTTTAAATATACTCAATGACTTGATCTCCACAACCGCCCGTGGCAATGAATTCCACAGATTCACCACCCTTTGGCTAAAGAAATTCCTCCTCATCTCTGTTCTAAATCCGTGCATGCTGAGACTGTGTCCTTTGGTCTTAAACACCCCACTACAGGAAACACAGTCTCCAAGTCTACTCTATCTAGGTCTTTCAAAATTTGATAGATTTCAATGAGTTCCCCTCATTCTTCTAAATTCCAGTGAGTACTGTGGTGAACTACATATACCTGTATGGACACGCCCCCTGCTGACTGCTCCTGTTTCTCCTCCCACAGACCCCTGTATAAAGGCAATCAAGGCCTGAGCCCGGCCTCTCAGTCTCCAGGATGTAGTATGGCGGTCACTCACTACTTGTTCCTTCTTCCAGTCAATAAAAGCCGATATCTCCCCTTACGTCTCAGAGTGAGTTATTGATGGTGCATCAAGTACAGACCCAGAGCCCTCAAACGCTCTTCATATGTTAACCCTTTCATTCTTGGGATCATTCTCATGAACTTCCTCTGGACCCTCACCAATGTCAGGGGCCTGACACTGCTCACAATATTCCAAGTGCAGTCTGATCAATGTCTTATAAAGTCTCAGCATTACAATCCTGTTTTTAATTCTAGACCTCACAAAATGAATGCTAGCATTGCATTTGCATTCCTGACCACTGATTCAAGCTGTAAGTTAACATTTAGGAAATCCTGCACTAGCATTCCTAAGTCCCTTTACAGCCCCCCCCCCCCCCCCCACCGTCCTCAACTAATCAATGTCACAGACAGGTTTCCACCAGCCTCACTTTATCCCTCCCCACCTCCATCTCCTATCTGGTCCCAAATGTACCTCACCTCTCCCTTCTCCTCCAATGGTTCCTACTCCCATCTCCTTATCAGAATCCCGCATCTGTATCTCCCTCCAGCAGCTGCCTTCCATGTTTACACTCCCATCTCCCCATCTTGCTCCATCTATTGTTTGTTTTCTTCCTCTCTCTGTGTCTTCCTCCATCTATAATTCATCTGCCGTAGTCTTTCAACTCCACCCCACACACCTCCTACCTAGCACTACTTTTCTGTCATCTTGCTCTCTTTCTCAGTCCACTGATGACCTCAGAGTCCTATCTTGCCACACCTCTATGCTGGCCTTCTCGCCTCTCCATTCTCAGTCCAGATGTAGGGTTTCAGCACGAATGTTGACAATTTCTTTTCTCCCACTGATGCTGCTTGACCAACTGAGTTCTTCCAGCACATCACATGTAGCCCCAGCTTTGAATTAGATTGTTCATCTGCAGTTATCATTAACACCTAGCGAAGAGTATGGTTGTGCTAGGCTTGGGTCATTATTCCATGAAAATCAATGAACTGGATTCCCTGGCCTGTGGACTGTTTAGCTGGGAAAAGATGTCATTAAAGTGGAAAGAGTGAAAAGAAGATTTATGAGATTGTTTTCAGGACTCAAGAACCTGAGCTATAGGGGTGGTCTAGGCAAGTTGAATCTTTATTCTGTGGCATGCAGGAGACTGAGGTATATATGTCACAGATGTATTTACAATCATGAGGGGCACAGACAAGTTCAAAGTACACTTATTATCACAGTGTGCATTAGGTATATAACCATGGAATTCATCTTCCTCACATACAGCCATAAACAAAGAAAACCACCAACCCCCCCCCCCTTCCCTCATGCACAAATGAAAACAAATAAAAACACAACTGAAAAACACAAGAATATAAGACACAAGACTGAAAATGTCCAGCCATATTCAGTTCGGTTCAATCCAGCACTCTGTCAAGTTGAATGTTCAAAGTCTTTCCCCCAGCGAAAATGAATCAAGGACTGGAAGGGCATGAGCTTCATGTGAGAGGGGGAAGAGTCAAGTGGCAACTTCTTCACTGAGAGGGCAGTACATATATGAATGAGCTGCTCGATGATGTGGTTGAGGCTAGTACGCTTAAAAGACATTTGTACGGGTACATAGATAAGAAAGGTTCAGAGGGAATGGGGCAATTGGGGGCAAATGGGATTAGCTTAGATGGACATCTTAGAGGAGTTTGACTGAAAGGCCTGTTGTTTGTTATTTTATGACTGATTTCCAGCAGATATGTTGTCAGCAGGAAACCATAATGATAATGGAGTACTCTGGGGAAACACTGGCCATTTGACAGAAACTTCCAAATCTTTATGTGAAAGGTCATAATGACCAGCTGCAGGCCAGGTCCCTTCCTTTCATCAAGATTGAGCAATGGTATATTTAATACAAAAAAAGACATTTTTCAACATTTCCATTCTGCTGAAATAGAGTTGCATTAATGCCTTTTGTGAAGATGACAGGTTCTATTTTTAGGAGAGAAGATCATGAATAAACTAGTAACTTGCTAGCCTTCATATTAAGTACCAGCCAGTGCTGTCTCTGACAATATCATTATTAACTCACACGTTTCTCTCAACATTTTAAGCCATTGTGGTTCATCTAATTCAGGGGTTCCCATGGACTGCTTGCTTAATGGTATTGGTCCATAGCATAAAAAAGGTTGGGAACCCGTGATCGAATTTGTATCTTCAAATGTGCACCCAGAATTCTATTACACAGAGCAATTGCATTAGCTTTTTATTTGATAGTGCCGAGATCATTTATTTAAGAAAAATGACCATGTATAAATAGAAGTAAAAACTCTGGCTGTGATGCTCCTAGATGGCTGCCAGTTACACCGATAATACAAAATAGGGTAACCTCACAACCATTCCAAATCTTTACATAATTCACAATGGTGACCCCAGCATTCTAACAGTGAACAAGTGAATAAATAACCGCTCCAGGAGCTCCCACTGTAACAGAGCTGACTGAGATGACTACTGATTGCAGTCAGAGAGCTGAGAGAAGACTGCAAGGTTCAGCGTTCCACCTCTGCTGCAAGGGTCAGAGTTATCTACCTTCTCCCTCACCTCATTACTGGCCAAAGTTTAACAATAAAGAACTGATGATTTCTGATACCAAATCCCGATCCCTGTCACCAGCCCTCAATATCGAGTTATTTGTGTAATATGCCTAACCTTGAACAGCTTGTGTTTATCACACTAACACTAAAAGCCAGATTCCCTTTACATGCACCACCTTAGATACATTAATGCAATGCATTTTATATAACTGAAACACAACATATTATATTCCTGATTGATTGTTAAAATCTTGATTTTGAGTATGAACTGAAAGATACAAGAAATAATCCTAGATGAGTTAGTATACTAGACACACTAGTAAAGCTTCAGAATGATTTTGCCTCACAGAAAGACCATAAAGAGGTCATGCCAGCTTCCCGCTGATCCACATGGAAGATATTTTGCAGTAAGATTAATAAATGATTTAAGCAATCATTCTAGCAACAGAGACCATTAAACGATGGTAATAGCTCTTGAAAATGCACACTATAATAAAACTGACACTTCCTTACCATCTTTAGCTCCCTCTCCACGGCTACAGTTGCTGCAAATATGCTTGATCTCCTTGCCTATGTGGCACTGAATTACAAAGGAAACACTGTGGTTCACTGGCTCTTTCAGCGGCTTCATTCTTATGAAGTAAAGGGCTCCCTTCTTGGGTTTCTCCTCGCTCATTCCGTGTGCTGGTCTTTCTCTACAGCAGGAGGTATGAGCTGTTCTGTGCAAGCGGAACAAGCTATCCATAGGCTAAAGGATTAGCAGCAAGTCACATCACAAGGAGATCAGGAGACGAGACCCCAGTCTACTTGTAGTGACCATTCAGCTTGAAGCAGAGCAATGTAGATAACTGAAGGGCATGCACTGTGTACTGGCTCTTTACACCTTCTCTTCCTTCCCCACCCGACACACACACACACACACACACACACACACACACACACACACACACACACACACACACACACACACACACACACACACACACACACACACACACACACACACACACACACACACACACACCCTCCCTCCCTCCCCCCCAGGCCAATAGTCCTGACTAAAGGATGCATCCTTCAGAGTTACTAAGCTGTGGTACACAGCACATCTGAAGCAAGATAATTCACCCTTCTCTGATACAGCTGGGATGGAGTTATATCAGAAGAGTTAACTCTGGAGAGAAACAAATTGCTGTTATCGTCTAATTTGCTTAGCTAGTTACTCACAGAATAAACTTTAGTCCTCTGGTGCCAATATAAATATGTTCAGTGTAGGATTACATTTATTCATTGGCTGAATGTGAAGCTGCCCCTTGGTACTTGTATAAAAAGTAACCAAGAAGTATTAATCCCATAAATAAAACATCCTGTGGCAGTAACAGGACAGACACACACACACAAACTCTGATCTACTTACTACATTTTGCCTACATTACATATGTATTTTCAAAGGTACTATGATTGCAAATTTCAGTTAAAAAATTCCTCTCAATGGGTTTCAGAATGCTTAGACATATTAATATCTCCCTGCCGAATGTAGTGTGATCTTGGATTGGAGACTATGTAAACCCCAAGTGTAGACCTTCTGAAAAGTTGCAGATGACACACTAAGGTCTCTAGCGTGGTATCATCGTTCCTATGTTGCCTTCAGCCCTCATTGTCCAACATTCATGTTAACATTTGGTGACTTCCCAGTGTCTTGTAGCAACTCACTGCAGTAACTCTCCAATCTGAATACTTGCTTGCTTCTATTTGATGTCCAAAGATCTTCGATTTAAAATCCAATTCAATGCTCTTATATTAAGTTATTCATGGCCAGTAAGTCATTTCAGGTGGACTGCTCTGAGGTTGACATGAGAGACATACGATGAGTGAGGTCGAGACTAATTTGACCGTAAGGATTGGAAGATGGGTACTCAACAAAGAGCAGGATTAAAGGAAATCACCTTAATGTATGAATTGCCAGGATAAATACTCTTTACATTCTCATATTTTGTTATAACATTAAATCAATACTTGATTGTTATCACGGATTCTGTGAACATGCTGGATAAATTCATAGCTCATTGAGGAGGAGGCCATTCTGCCCACTGAGTCATTGGCAGCTCAAGGAGCATTCTATTAGTCTCATCACTCCCTTTATTTCTCTGTAACCTATTCCCTCTCACATGCCCATCAACCTGTTTCCCTCTCTTCTTGCAGCAGGTGGGAGGTGCAGGAGTTTAGGGTCCCACACCACCAAGTTTGGGAGCAGTTGTTGACCTGCATCTATCAGGGTCCTGGATGAACTTTATTCGCTCAGGCACTGAACATCCTCCACGACTGTGAGCTCACTTTTGGGGTCTTTGCAGCTCAGGTTTTAGATATTATTAGCTTACTTTTTCATTATTTACATGATTTGTCCTCTACTGCACACTAGGTATTTGTCTGTCTTTTCTATGTATGGTTTTTGTGGATTCTTTAAACTTTGAACTTTTGAACTTTGAACTTCCAACCCTCTGCCAATTTTCCTGTTATTCACATATATTATCTGTCAAAGACTGATAGATAAGGACCATGACTGAGATAGATGAAGCTGCAGATGCTGGCTATCTTGAGAGAGAGAGAGAGAGAGAGAGAGAGAGAGAAAGCTTGCTAGAGGAACTCAGCAGGTCAGGCGGTGTGTGTGGAGGGAAATAGTCAGCTGATGTTTTGGGTGAGACACTTCAGCCCTTCATCAGGACTGCTTTTTCAAATTTAAGGGCAGGTTAGAAGAGCATAGTGAAATTGATGTATTAGAAACATAGAAAACCTACGGCACAATATAGGCCCTTTGGCCCACAATGCTGTGATGAACATATAGTTACTTTTAGAAATTACCTAGGGTTACCCATAGCCCTCTGTTTTTCTAAGCTCCATGTACCTGTCCAGGAGTCTCTTAAAAGATCCTATCGTATCCGCCTCCACCACCGTTGCCAGCAGTACATTCCATGCACTCATCACTCTCTGCGTAAAAAACTTACCCCTGACATCTCCTCTGTACCTACTTCCAAGCACCTTAAAACCATTCCCTCTCATGCTAGCCATTTCAGCCCTGGGAAAAAGCCTCTGACAACCCACACGATCAATGCCACACATCATCTTATGCAGCTCTATCATGTGACCTCTCATCCTCTGCCATTCCAAGGAGAAAAGTCAAAGTTCACTCAACCTATTCTCATAAGGCATGCTCCCCAATTCAGGCAACATCCTTGTAAATCTCCTCTGCACCCTTTCTATAGTTTTCGCATCGTTCCTATAGTGAGACGACCAGAACTGAGCACAGTGCAGTACTTCAAGTGGGGGTTTGACCAGGGTTCTATATAGCTGTAACATTACCTCTCGGGTCTTAAACTTAATCCCGTGGTTGATGAAAGCCAAAGCACAGTATGCCTTCTTAACCACACAGTCAACCTGCGCAGCAGCTTTGAGTGGCTTATGCACTTGGACCCCAAAATCCCTCTGATCCTCCACACTTCCAAGAATCTTACCATTAAGACTATATTCTGCCATCATATTTGACCTAGCAAAATGAACTTAACTGGGTTGAACTCCATCTGCCATTTCTCTGTCCAGTTTTGCATCCTATCAACATCCCGCTGTAAGCTCTGACAGCCCTCCACACTATCCACAAGTATCCATTGCAGGAGGCAGCACCAATGCTGTTATTGATGAGGCAGAGAAAGGTTTGGGGAGTGGTATCAGCGAAGGACTGGAATAACAGCTGCTCCACATAGCCAATTCCAGGCTAACATGAGTGCCCAGAGCTACACTTTTGACTTCCAGAAAGTGGGAAGAATCAAAAGTAAAGTTGCACAGGGTAGGCTTAAGTTCTGCCAGGACTAAGAGAGTGGAGTGGAGTGGAATTTGTTGGATCTGTGTTCTAGAAAGAAATGAGAAAGAAAGAAAACAGAAAGAAAATAGTCTAGAAAGACTCTTCTAAAAGAGTCCTAAGGCTTTCCTGAATCTGGGCGTCCATGATGATGAGGCTGTGGCGGCCAGGGAAGTGCATGTTGTTAAAATGGAGAAGAGTATGCAAGGTGTCTAGACGTATGTATGAAGGACTGGGTAAGGAGAGGGGAACGATTGAGTTAATAGAGACATCAATCAAGGTCAGCTAAAGTTAAGGTGCACACCAGGCATACCCTGAGCAAAGAGCAAGTCAAAAGCTTCTGTTCATGTTACGCAAAACTAGGAGGAGGTGAGCAGAGACCCTCTCAGGGATATGTACTGGGAGCAGAGGCATTCACGATATGTAACATATTCTGGACCCTGAACCTGGAGGTGTGGTGTTGAAATTTGCAGCTGACATCAAACTGAGAAGAATACCAATTATTTTGAGCGCTGCACAAAAATACGGAAAGACACATAAAGGCTTGAAAAGTGGGTGGATAAATGGAAAATTAAATTCAATCTAGCGTAATGAAGTACGTGCTTGTTCAGTGTAGTGGGAGGAATAATGAGAATATTTATTCAATTGAAGGTAAGGCATGGAAAAGAGAAGGGGAGCAGAAGATGCGAGAAAACAATCCAAGCACCACTGGAGGAAGCTGTGAATGATAAGGGTGCAAACTAATGCACTTGGGTTCATTCCCAGTGGAACAGAAGGCAAAACTGGCAAATTGTAATCGAAGGTTTTGGGATTAAAGCTTGCTTTCTGTGGGAATTGTGATCTCAATGTGTGACTAAACCAAGCTTGCTGGACGCAGCATAGGACACACACAAAATTCATGCAGTGATCTCATTAATTTGATATCAGAAATCAGTCACTCATGCTAATGAAAATGTTTTATGCACTGGAATATTAACCAGTGAGTAGCTCCCACCAACATCAGTTAACTCCAACTACAGTAAGAATGCCTAGGGAGTGAAGTTGTGAGAGGGGGTGCAGGGCATTTTGGAGTGGAACCAACTGACAAAGTCATTCCATTGACCATTATTTATTCACTGGTAGAGATAGCAGAGTATGAGGAATGGTGAGGCAGACTGTCACAGTTTGCACCAAGGCTTTATTGGGTGTCCTCTGACCAAAGCATTGGTAAGCTGTCTTAGGTGTACAGAGAGATTTTGTTTCCTTTTCTCATTTTACAGCGAGGACACTGTTAGTTACCTGCCCCTGTTGGCAGAACATGCAAAATTCTGGGATGAACTCAGCAGGTCAGGCAGCATCCGTGAAAGGAATTGAAATGAATGGTTGATATTTCTGGTCCAGACCCTGAACCTTTTGTATATTACTCCAGATTCCAGCATCTGGCAGTCTAGTCTCTTGGCTTTTGAGGTAACTTCTGAATGTGGGATGTTTGTGGTGGTTAATAGGTTATTCCTATGCCACTGCCAATTGGGACATATTGTACAAGCTGGGTTATCGATAAAGTTCAGCTGAACATCCTGCATGCTGCTGCGCTGGTGTGCTCTGCACCATCCCTCACGACAAACACAACAGGGGTTCATATCACCTACATGTCAAGCTAGGTAAGAAGGGTTTTTACATCAGTCCAGAACAATTACTGTTTTCTTTTAAATTCAAGATTGTTAATTACATTTAATAATGTGTGATTTAAACACAGATATTTGGATTACTGGTTTCTAAAATAGTAGTCTTGTGATTTGTTACACCTATAACTAGTGTTGCTTTTGTGAGGTGTTGCATCATGAAGGTATAATGTCACAAGATTTAACACCTTCTAATACATCTTCTTCTCAATAATTGTCTCGTCAATCCAAGTCATGAGGGGCTCCTGCTCTTAATTTGTGTGCATGTGCCATTTTCCAGTCCTGGTAATCTTCTTGAGAGTGAAACTCTCTATTTGTCAAAAGCTCTTAAAGTAGTCTATTTAATCCTAGCCTAATCATGGGATCATTTACAATAACCAATTAACCCACCAACAGGTGCATTTTTAGACTGTGGGAGGAAATAAGAGCACCCAGAGGAAACCCTCACGGTTATGAGGAGAATGTCCAAAGTCTTTAAAGGCAGCAGCACCCACCAGACCCACCATCTAACCACATGAGGTAGTTTGCAACCCTTCTAGCACTGAGGGACTCCCATAGTACCACCTCAGCAGGCAAGGGCAGACCTCTGCAGCCAGAGAAAATGAGCATGTGACAGAGGAAGCTTAGCTGTATCCATAGGTTAGAGACTATGTGACCAGAAGAATGAAAAATCTACTTGTTCTTTGTGGGAAACAAGACTGGGAGCTTTCCTACAATGTAGTCATACCCTCCAACCACTAGAATACTTCAGCAAAGGGAGAGAAACCACAAATTCTCTGCAACGATCAATGCTAACTGATAGAATGCAACTTTAAATGTCTCTGAAGAAATCCAACAAAGTTGAAAGGGATGCAGCAAGAGTTCACTGTACAGGTGATCAGTCATTACAACACAGTGACAGACTCTTAACGCTGGTGAAGCTCTGACACCCCCTTCTAGATCTGCCCTCTGTCATTCATTACACCTGTGAAATCTCTCACCTAGTTTTCAACCTTCTTTAAAACGGGAGAGCAAAGGAAGGATTATAATAATCTGACATTGCTGAAATAAAAACTAAAACAGAGTTATTTGTAGTTCATATGGAAGCAGTTCCCAATACAGAAGCACACAATATAACTTCCACAAAATTTCAAACCTGCAGAAGTATTTTGTACCTGATGACTGGTGCTGTTATAAACAGAATCTGCTTCTAGCTTAATAAATATTGAAGTACATCCTACTCATTTACTGCATTACTAACTATGTTGGATTGCACACCCACAAAGGCAGAAGCAGTAGGTTCTGGATAAACAATGAGGTGGGAATGTCGTAACCGCATTTCATCAACTTCTGAACATTACTCACAAAAGATTCCTCTCCAAACACTGGCTCATCTAAATAAACCCAGATAAGGTACCAGCTACCAATGGGATTATTAAGTAATTTCACTTGTAAATTAAAGAAAATCGAAAAAACTGCAGATGCTGGAAATCTGAAAGAAAGATGAAGAACAGAATTGTTTACAGACCCGAGAAAACTTGCAGAAGCTGCAAGTCCTGAGCAACATGCAAAAAATGCTGGAAGAGCTCAGCAGGTCAGGCATCATCTGTGAAAATGAATAAACAGTCGACATTTCAGGCCAAGACTTTCATCAGGACTGGAATGTTCAGATCTTTATACATCATTTGTAGAGAGACAGAGAGAAATGATAGTTAATATTTCATGTTGAAGCATCAGATGCCTTCCTCCACAGATACTGTCAGTTTTATGAGGGACAAGTATGATGTCAAAGATGAGAGTGAACACATAGGCGATAATAACAGATGCAATACAAAGCCATACCTAACCAAATCCGAACAAAGAGTCTTCGATTGCAGGGAGTTTATAAACCTTAACACATTCCCAGCACCTTTGCCCAAATCAATACATGGGTATTAACTGTTTCCTCTAGTTTCCTTCCCTATCCCATTCCCCAGTTTTTCCATAACTTTAACCAAGCACACTCACACTTTCTGCATTCACAGTGGAAAAATGGTGCATTTATATGACACCACTCATGTCTTTTACTGTACATTACAAAACACTTCAATCCAGATCAAATACCTTTGAAATGAAGTAATGTGGGAAAAGTAAAACTGTCCACAGTAAGATGCCACAGTAAGTAATTTAGTTAACAGAAGGCATGCCTTTTGTAATGTTTCCTGGGAATAAATATTTGCCAAGATTTATAAGGGAATTCCTCAACTATTTCTGGTAACTGAAAGTTAGGAGCAATTGGTTGAGGCTGGCTGGTTTGATGGGTGAACAAGGACTGTGAATGACAGCTGGGCTTAAATAGGCTGCAGGTGATGAGTTCAAAGTATCTTCTTCAAATCTGCATCAATGTGTTGGGACCCAGGACAGATCCTCAGAGACGTAGGTACCCAGGAGCTCAAAGCTGCTCACCCTTTCCACTGATGAACCCTCAAAGAGGACATGCATGATCTCCCAAACTCCTGTTCCTGAGTCTACAATCAATTCCTTGGTCCTGCTGATGCTCAGTATGTTATTATTGGAACACAATTCAGCCAGTTTACCTGTCTCATTCCTGTATGCCTTCTCAGTGTGATTATTGCCAAGTTCAAGTTTATTGCATCCACAGGGCATAAACCAATGAAAAATAGCTTTTCTCAGCAGCAATACAATATAGTATAAATATGACAATCATAAATTAGCATCAACTTAAATTATACATAACTTACACAACATAATAAAGGTAATGATACCAGTGCAAGTTGAGAGAGAGAGGAAAAAGAAATAATGTCCAAGGTAGTTTACAGGTCAGTTCAAGAACCTGATGGCAGCAGGGATGAAGTTGTGATTGAATCTTCATTAAAAATCCATCCCACCCTGAACACACTTGTAATATCATCCCACCCCTGACACTGTCTCTGCAATCTCCTGCCATCTGGTAGGAGATATAGAAACATCTTAGCCAAGACAGTTAGACTGAAAAACACCTTCTTCCTGAGCGCTGTTGTGCAGCTGAATAATGCTACAACCCGGTTTGCAAAGACCTTTGAGTGCTATATTATGGACTATCAAAGTCACTTAATGCATGTAAATATAGGATTTTTAAAACTTAATCCATACTGCATGTATTGTAAATATCTGTTTGCATGGACCCAATCTCATCTTGAGCAATGATGATAAAGTTCTATTCTTGAGGTGTGGTCAGTGTAATCTTGTGCAGCTTCCTGATGGAATGCCCCCAGACTTCATGTACGGAGCTGTTCTCCATACTACAGAGAGGAGATGGAGTCAGAGCAGGAAGAAGAGAAAGATCACTCAAAGGCACATGAACAGAGCAGGTGCTGCCATTAGAGTACTCCTTGGATGTTGAACCAATAGGCAACTTCAGCCCCCAGCCCAACTTGACATCAATGAAAATCAAGCAAACTGCCTGAAATCTGAAATTGAATCAGATAGGGCATGGATACACACCCTATGGCCCAATTAGTCCATGCTAATTGTAAAACAAAAATTTTAAAAAAGCAAAAATATTGGGATTACTTAGCAGGCCAAACAGTGGATTTGCTGCTTTGCTCTGCACAGATGCTACCTGACCTGTTGAGGTCTCCTACATTTCCTGTTCTTATCTTATCATATCTGTAACCCACTAATGCTGCCCTCACGGTTCATTCATTACAATACTATCCTGGTTAGGAAAAATTTCTCTAGGACCATGGTCCACTCCCACCCCTTACCCTCCCTGAGCCATTTGTCCCATTCCCTGATACATTTATGTTTAATAGTACTGGGAAAAACACCCACTCTCAGAGGAGGAAGGCAGATCATGTGATAATTTTCACTGCCATCAGATATGGTGGGAGCTTCATATAGTAAATGAGCAGAGCAATAAAGAAAGATTGGATAGTGCTTTATGGAAAAGACTCTGTGGGAGCCATGGAGATATTACAAGGTAACAGGACAACTAATTACTGTATGTTGTAGATTATCAGACCAGAGGAAAGCTCACACCAAAAGGCACAGTGGTACATGAAGTAGAGCCACTATTTCAGAGACTTAGGTCCAATGCTGAACAGGTGTGTGTGTGTGTGTGTGTGTGTGTGTGTGTGTGCTTGCTTGCACGCACGCGTGCTTGTTGTGACTGTGTGAGTTTCCTATGGGCGCTTTGACCTTCTCCCAGATCCTAGATAGAGCACGTTAGTTGTTAATTGGTTAGTTGGCCACTAATGTGTAAGTGAGTGGTAAAATAGGAGGGGGGAGTTGGGACTGCTCCCTGTGACTTTTTTTATTGGACTGTAGGAGAATGAGGGCTAATCTTATAGAGGTGTATCAAAGCATCAGAGGCATAGATAGGGTGAAATCACATAGTCTTTTCCTCAGGGTTGGGTGTATCAAGAACTAGATTGTGTGGGTTTAAGATGAGAGGGGAAAGAGAAACCAGAGAAGCATTTTTTCACTCAGTGGCTGATGTATATACAGAATAAGCTGCTAGAGGAAGTGTTTGAGGCAGGCATTTAAAGGTATTGGCACAGGTACATGGATCATAAAGGTTCAGAAGGCCTTGCTTTTATGAGAACTTGTTCAGCATAGAGCTGTAGGGCTGAAGGGATTGTTCCTTTACTGTATGACGCTATGACTGTGTACTCTGGTTTTCCCCCACACCCTAAAGACGCGTGTGTTAATTTGGCAGTTGGCATTTTTGTGTGTGAATGTGTGACTTCCAGTTTAAGATGCCGATAGCTTACTGGTAGTTTTCAAAGCAAGAAATACAAGAAAATATTTGCTATTAATAGCACTATTTATGTGGAAAATTGCAAACGATGAAGAGGCAAGGCTGATCTGATGGGTCGAGGCGCATGGATGTGAGATGGAGTCAGAATGAGGTTGAGGCATGTTTGAATCAAAGTTGGAGAGTAGACTGGAGCAATGTTGGAGTGGCATTGTTTCAGAGTGGGGTTGGATCCATCTAAACACTGGGCCGATTTGGAAATGTTGAGTACGGACCAGCCCAGAGTGTATCACTGCGGCGAGTCTGAGTGCTGAGGACAACTCGGTGCTTGGACAATTTAAACGCTGGGTCGGATGGACTGAATGGTGGGGTGTCGGGACTAGAGGTGATGATTGGGACCAGTTCTGTTCTGCAATGTTTTACTCTGCTCTTCTTGGTGCTGAGGCTGAGGCCAAGCTGTGTCCTGCTCTGGCTGCTCTGGGCTTAGTGTCTGTGAGCTTTGCAACAATTTGCCCTGCTGTGTGATGAACTGATACTGAGGCTATGGGCCTGCTCCAGGCTTTGGATTTATGGACTTAATTTGGTTCTTAATGGGGTTGCTTACTTTTATTGTTTGCATGATTTTTTTTCTCTCTCTGCACATTGGGTGTCTTTCAGGTTCCTTGTTTTGTAGCTACCTGTAAGCAGACAAATTTCAAGGTTGTATAATTTATACATACTTTGATAATAAATGTATTTTGAACTCTGATTTGAGGGGGGTAGGTGGGAGTAAGATTTAATAAACCGGATTAGTATAGGGTCTGTTTAAGTGACTGGCAAAAACTTGTAGGGCCAGAAGGCCTATTTCCTTGCTGCATCTCTCTTTGACAGTGCTATTCAATGTGAACCTAACACTGAATGTGATTGTGGATATGGTTAGAAGTTGCAATAGTCACTAAAAAGCAACATGAGTATTGTTTCTACAGATACTGTCAGCCTCTGCTGACTGAGATCAAAACTCTCATACTGGATGCGTACACTGCTTTAGGCTTTTTTCAGTTTGTTACTATGTATTAAATTTGTCTTGTTCTTTCAATGTATTTTGAGTCATATTTTTGGTTTGGAGCTGATTTGAACTCTCTAATTATTCTTAGCATTGTGACCTAAGATCACATAAAATTAACATTAGTGCCTAACAAAGCTCCTCAGATTGCATTAACTAATTATGTCAAAACTCGGCCAAGCACTCTTTTAGACCAAAACTGACATCTTCACACACATGGAATGAAATTCATCTGTCAGTGTTTTGCCCTTTAATTAATCTAGCAAATTCCACATTTTGTATCTATGTCATTTACTGTAGCATCTATCATTGTCTCATTGGCCTGACTGAGCATAAGCCTCTCTACTGTGTATCTGAGTCACTTATAAATGTAATATATAGTTACATCCACAGCACAAGTCCTATGGGATACTATCTGGCAGTTCTTTCCCATCTGTTATCCTGTCTCTGTTTTCTATTGCTTTAAAAGCTACTAACAAAATCAGTAATTTGCCTTCTACACTGAGAAATTTTAGTTAACAATCCCTTATGTAAAGCCCTAGCAAATGACATCTGGCCATTTATTTACATAAACACATTAGATGGTTTTTCCTTTGGTTGCTCTCTCAAAACAAATCGATTAGGTTCATTAGACATCTTACTAATTCATTTTAAATCTTTCTAATCAAATCAAATTTTTATAATTTCCTAATCAGCAAGTATTCTTCAAAAGTACTTCACTGGCTGAGGTTGTGTAAGGTGTAATAGAAATGTAAGGTCTCAATAACTATATCAACTACAGATTCCACTATCTTCATCCAGGGGAGTCAACTTCCTAGTGACTCTTTATTAATGGAAGTTATACATGTATTTTTCTAAACTAGATCCTAATTTAAGAGCCCTTTGGATGATTATAGTTAAGGCATTGACAGGCACCACCCAGCAACTTCCAGACTGAGTACCAACAGAGAAGAGTGACAGACCACCAAGTCCTCATGTTCTCCAGCAGCTGCCTGCCCACTTAAACCAAATGAGCACACGTTCAGCTACTCCATTCATTTCAGTGGAAGGAATAACTGTGTGAGAACAACAGAGAGACCAGACACTGCAGATGTTGGAATCTGGTGCAACAAGCCATTTGCTGAAGAACTCAGCAGGTCAGGCAGTATCCGTAGAAGGAAAGGAACTGTCAACAGGTCTGATGCAGTTGGTTGTGATGCATGTTTTGACCTGAAATATTAACATTATTTTCTTCCCCAAGAAGGGGAAATATTAACATTACTTTTCTTTCTCAACCCATTGATTTCTTCCAGCAAATTGTGTGACAGTAAGGAAAGTTTCCAATACTTTATTCTTTGTTCATATTACTTTAATTAAGCATTTGAATGTAAATCACCTTCCTTCCATCGTATCTTCATAAGTGAGGATATTCACGAACATCTCGGCAATGTTTAAATTCACCACAACTCCTCAGAAAATGGAAGCACACATGTCTGCACGCAGTAAGACTTTGACATGGGCTGATAGGTGGCAAGGGGTGGCATATCCCTTTGTGTGAGTTATGACTCCAACCACTGGAGCATGTGTCCGCTAGCGTCTGTTTAACCTTGGTGACAATGACCGTCAATCTCACCTCACTTCAGGAATTCAGAATTTTATCTATTATTTTTGTCTCAGTGCCAGACAGTGATTATCTCCAGAGTGAATTCAAATGGTACCCTTAACATTCAAGAGCATTATCATAACTAAATCCTTTATTACCAATATTCTCTGGGCCACCAATAATCTGAACCTTAACTGGATCACTGCCAGAAAATGTTAGCAACACTGAGCTTTGGAAAGAGAAGCAGTTAATATTAGAACTTCACCGAGGTCTTAGATCTGAAAAGTTAAACTGTTTCACTATCCACAGATGCTGCCTGAGCTGCTGAATGTTCCCTGTAATTTCTGAGTATAATTCAAATTGCCAGCATTTGCAGATTTTTGGTCTTTATAGAAATACTATGGTACCTATCCTATTTCAGGTAAGATGGAGCTTGTCAGCCAGGGAAGTCAGTCCACCCAAGAAAGGGAAAACTCTGATTTCAAACCTTCGCTGCCTTATGGCAATACCCAGTCATGGGAAAGGCTTCGGGAGTAAACCCTGAGGACAAATCCGGAGCTGGAGTCCCTAAGGCAGTCCAACGTTGTCTTCAACCTCACTCTGGCAACTCCTGCGACGACACCGGTGCCAAGCTGTATCGGCCCTTGTCCTTCCCTTGGACAACATCAATGTCGTGGAGAGGGGAGACTTGCTGCTTGGGCAACTGCTGGTCTTCCATATAACAATGCCCAGGCCTGCGCCCTGGAAACCATTCCAGGCACAGATCCATGGTCTCGTGAGACTAACGGATGCCACCACCACCTATCCTATAGTGAGAGATGCACCTCTCAACACCCTAAAGCCTTTCCACTATCTACAATGCACTAACCAATTGGAATACTCTCCAATTGCATGGAAGAGTGCAAATCCAACACTCCCAAGGAGCTCAATACTACCCAGGACAAAATAGCCCCTGACCAACACCACAGCCATCACCCTAAACTTCCTTTTCCTTCAGCATTGATGCACAATGGCTATACTGTGGACCATCTACAAAGTACACTGCAGTTATTTGCCTAGCATCTTCCCTCCGCTGAGTATCTATATGCATTGCACTTCCCCAGTTCTGGTGAATGGGTGCACTTTCAAAACATTGATAGTTGTCTTTCCTCAGATGCTGCCTGACTTACTGAGTTTTCCCAGCATTTCTGCTTTTGTTTCCGATTTCCAACATCTGTGGGATTTGTTTTGATTTTCAGCTTCTTTAACTGAATATCAAGATACCGTGTTGATGTGCAATTCGTGGCTCAGTGTTCACCAAACTTGCAACATCCTTAAACCCATAGTCGAAATTAAAGGCTTCTTCCAAAAACAGCCACAAGGACCACTACATCTGCTAAGAGTTCACTAATTTACTGCAATGCAGGAAGCCCATTTAACTGCCCCTGCAGGCCAAGGATTGCAACTCCCAGACAGCTTTAACTGCCACAAGAGAATGGACTATTATTTTTTATTTCCCTCAAAATAATTGCATGCAGTAAAAGGGGAAGGGCTGCAGATCCAGTATAGCCATGCTCCCACTACTCTCTGTGGAGAGTGTATGGAGCTGAAGCAATTTCAGGTAGCACACGCCCCTGTATAGATCAAAGGTGTTGAAGTGAGAATGGTATAGAGCTTCAAGTTCCAAGGTGTAAGTATCATTAATAGCTTGTCCTGTCCAACCACATAGACCAAACTCTGTCAACTCAAAGTTCAAAGTTCAATGTAAATCTATTATCCAAGTACATATACGTCACCATATACAACCCTGAGATTCATCTTCTTGTGGGCACTCAGAGTAAACACAAAATAATCAATGAAAGACCACCCCCTACTTAGAGAAATAGTAAGTGAAAAACACAGAAATATGCTGAATTAAAAGAGGAAATTGACAGACTGTGGAACATGAACAAGGTATACACTATCTCTATGGTAATATATACAACTGGTATTATCACTACACAATAGCATTATAACAATTAGGCCTATAGAGCAATATTTATGTAAATCTCCAGAAAGACACAATACTAAACACCACCAGAAAGTTCCTAGCAATTGAGAGATGAGTGTGCTTGACCATGCCTGTACCTCAGACTTTACCAGCTTGAGCTGAAAAAAATAAAAATAACAATAAATAGAAATAATAATACGTAGATAAGCAATAAACATTGAGAACATGAAATGACAAATTCTGACAGTGAGTCCAGAGGTTGTGGGAGGATTCAATGATGTGGCTGTACTTCAGAGGTGCAGCCAGCATTATCAAAAGCCCCTTCCAGCTCAGATATTCTCTCTTCTTCTCCTTTCCATGGGGCAAATGATACAACAGTTTGAAAACACTTATGAACAACTTCGACCCCTTGCTATAAAGCTCTTGAGTGGGCCTCTTGTCCGTCAAAGGTGACCTCCTGAACTCAAAACCTACCTTGTCATGGCTCTTGCATCATATTAACTAAGTGCACTACACTTTCTTGGTAACTCTAACACCCTATTCTGCATTGTTACTGTATTTCCCTTTGTACTGCCTATATATATACACGTTTTGAAATTATCTGCATGGATGGCATTCTAAACAAAGATTTTCACTGTACCTCAGTAATTTTGACAAAAATAAACCTGTTGCAGTTACAAAGGTCCATATATGTCAGTGAGTTCCAGAGCATGATATGTTTTGAATACAATCATCTTGAATAAGGCCATAGTCACAGTTTCAACCATTTTCAATGGACTTCCTCTGTGGGATGGCAGATCTCAGTGAGCACAAGGTAGACAAAGCTCCTTCTCAAATTTGAGGAGGAACAGCCTTTCCATGCAATGGAAGGTTCACTCTCTCCTTTCTTCCTTCCCCATTCTTTTTAAATAAACTTAACTAGGAACACTAAATGCCCAATCTTCCCTGTGGATTAACAGGGATTTTTTTTTATATCAGTGTTCCTGGAATTCTGGCTCCTGTAATGCTTCTCCAGCCTAGGATTAATGTGTCATGAATGAATTAAATCTGTCTGAATCCCTACTGCATCTAGTGACACTACGATCTCTTTCTTGGAAACCGATGTCTGAACATCTTTCTTGGGTGAACCCTTGCAAAGTGTCAGACCCTGGTGGTGTAGCTGGGAGAGCTCCGAAAACCTGTGTCAACCAACTTGTGGAGTGTTCAGGGACATCTTCTCATTTGCTGCAGCTGGAGGTTCTCACCTGCTGCAAATGGGCGAGAATCATACCAGTGCCTAAGAACAGCAGTGTGAGCTGCTTCAACAACTATCACCCAGTGGCATGCACATAAAGTGCTTTGAGAGGTTGGTCATGGCTAGAAACAACTCCTGCCTAAGCAAGTACTTGGATCCACTGTAATTTGCCAATCACTACAATAGAACTTGGGCAAATGCAATCTTACTGGCTGTTCACTCAGTCTTGGATCACCTGGACAATAACAGCACATATGCCTGGATGCTGTTTATTGACTACAGCTCAGCGCTCAGTATTCAGTACTAATCAACAAGATTCAAAACCGGGCCTCTGTACCTCCCTCTGCAACTGGATACTTGACTTTTTTACCTGGAGACCACAAATTGTGCTGACTGGAAATAATATATCCTTCTCACTGACAATCAACATTGGCACAACTCAGGGATAAGTGCTTAGCCCACTCTCTACACCCAACACTGTTTGGCCACACACAGCTTAAATGCCATCTATAAATAAGCTGATTTCATAACTATTTTTTGGCAGAATTTCAGATGTTAATGTGGAGGCACACAGGATTGAGATAGATCAGCTGGTTGAGTGGTGTCACAGCAACAACCTTGCACTCAGTGTCAGTAAGACCAAGGAACTGATTATGGACTTCAGGAAGGGGAAATCGAGGGAACACACACCAGACTTCATTGAGAGATCAGCAGTGGAAAGGGTGAGCAGTTTCAAGTTCCTTGGTGTCAACATTTCTGAGGATCTATCCCGGGCCCAGCATATTGATGCAATTACAAAGAAGGCATGACAGAGACTATATTTCATTAAGAGTTGGAGGAGACTTGGTATGTCACCAAAGACATCCACAAATATCTACAGATGTACAATGGAGAGCTTTCTAACAAGTTGCACCACTTTCTGGTATGGAAGGGCCACCACACAGGATGAGGAAAAGCTGTGGAAAGTTGTAAATCTGGCCAGCTCCATCATAGCATTAGCCTCCCCAGCACTGAGGACACCTTCAAAAAGGAGATGCCTCTAAAACACAGTAACCATCAATAAGGACCCTCATCACCCAGGACGTGCCCGCTTCTCACTGCTACCATCAAGGAAGAAGTACAGGAGCCTGAAGGCATACACTCAAAGTTTCAAGAACTTCTTCCCCTCTGCTATTAAATTTTTGAATGGATAATGAACCCATGAGCACTTCCTCACTATCTGTTTTCCTCTCTTTTTGCACTTATTTAATTCAATTTTTCATATTATACATATATATACACACACACATATACATATGGTAATTTATAGTTTTTTAAAATCTGTACTGAAGTGTGCTATTGCCTTTAAACAACAAATTTCACGACATATGCCTGTGATATTAAACCTGATTCTGATTAGTGTTACTGCTCCTACAGATGGTATTACGTTGGCCTGGCAACAAAGGAAATGACCTCATTGCAGTATTTGCACTTTACTTTCCCTCCTGGAAATCTGCTTGCAACACCTCAACATTATTCTTTTCCATATTATTGATTACAACATGGACCACCATTTCTTTGGTTCAGCCACCTGTTATCCACTTGTATTTCAGAAGATTTATATTTGTTTGATGGCCATGTTCAGTAATTCTGAACACACAATGCATTCAGAGTGTGCATGTTGCCTGCTTTCCATATTAACTGTTGGTATTTAAAGCTCAGATTGATAAAAATAGCAGTATGAAAAGCTTTTAAAAAACTGATTTAATTTGCTTCCATATACAGGGAATTAATTTGCATTCATTGTTCTAGGGTCTCACTGGGTGCCCCTTTGTCATCTCACATTGGCTATGTTCCAACCTGATCCCTCTCACAATGCTGTCAGTCTCACTAGTGTTCAGCACTGGTTTAAGAGAGCCATTTCCCAGTGGGCTCCTACACTGCCTCCTTTTTTATACCCTCCTTTGGCCAACTGCTCAACTTTCTGTAGTATTACCTCCCAGAAAGTAAACAGTGGGACATTCTCAAGAGGAAATATCTTCTCTATGTCCCTCTGTCAATAAGATCTTACATGTTCATTTTGTCAACAATAGGTGTGACAGCTGTGCTTATACATTACTCTCTCTCCCTCATGCTTGGTGCTGCTGGGGATGGCACTGGAGAGTTGAGTCTTGGGCAAAGGTTAATTGACGTGGTTTGTGGTTGGACCCCGTAGTTCATGTTATGATGTGTTTCTGGTTTCTTCTTATTTCTTTTTTTATTGCTATTTCGTGTGATTTTGATTGTAGTGGACTGGCTCTGTGGTCTGCAGTCAACGAAGGACACAGTAATAAACTGAACTGAACTAAACTGAACACTCCTAGACTGTTTCAATTCCTTTGGTTTGATATTTTATATTCCGTGTTTTTTGCTCATTTTTTGCCATTTCTGCGATTCATTTTTTTAAATGATTGTTTGATGTCTTCTTTGAACGAGTTCTATTGTGTTTTTTTCTTTCATGGCTCTGTGTTGGAACACAAATCTCAGGTTTGCAAGTGTACTTTGAATTTTGAATTTTACCTTCCTAACATCCAGGAAGCAAATAATCTGCTCAGTTGAGGTAGTATTTCACTCTTAATATGGTGTGCTGCATTTGGAGACAATAATGTGGTCTCGTCTACACTGGTGTTCTCAGGCACGAAACTGAAGAACATCTGCCTTCAATCCACAAGTCCACAAGGGTGACCCTGAGCTCACAGCTGTCTGCCGCTTTAATTCTCCATCCAACTCCCATTTTGTCTTTTACCTCTGACACTGTTCTACCGATCCCCAATGTAAGCTGGAGGAAAGCTTGGCTTTACAAATGTCCACCCTTTGAGGGAGAGAGTTGCAAAGGGTGAACATTTATAAAGCTAAGATGGCTATATTCTTGACAAGCAAGGAACAGGTGAAAGGTTAACTGTATGGGAAGCCTGACTGCAGAATTGAGATTACAATCAATTCAGCCATGGTTTTAGTAAATGGCAGTGTAGGCTTAAGGGGCCGAGTAACCTATTCCTGCTCCTAGAAACAGGGAATTTAGAATTTTATTTCTTACATCCATCTCACAACATGAGGGAGTAAAGATTTTTATGTTGCATCTCCATCACTATGTACATGTAATAAGGGAGGGAAATGTGGGAGGATTTTACCCAAATTGTTTTGTACACATGTATACACAGTCAGATATGCAATCAGATCAATGTGTATTGATAAATCTGGTGGCCTGGTGAAAGAGCCTTAATGCCATTTGCCAGATGGAAGCAGCTACAACAGTTTGTGATCGGGGTGGCTGGAGCCCCTAATGGTCCTCTGGGCTCTTTTTACACAGCTGCTGCTGTAAATGTCCTGAATAGAAGAAATTTCACATCCACGGATGTGCTGGGCTGTCAGCACCACTCTCTGCAGGGCCCAGCGATTGAGGATAGTACCCAGGTGGTGACACAACCAGTCAGGATGCTCTCAATTGTGGAAGGTCCTGCAAGAAGGGTAGTGTGTATTGGTAGAAATGGAAGACTGATCTGGAGGAGAATGTAAGGAAATGGAGTGGAGGGCATTTGGTGTTGGCATTTGGTGGAGGCGTAAATTATGGAAGATAACCTTCTAAAATTTTCCATGCTAACCAGGTAGTATGGTTCAAATCTATGTACAGAGTTACAAGTAAATTGGGTCCAATATTTTCATGATACCTGCTTCCCTATTTTTTTTTCAACAAATAATGCATACCTTGGGAGAACAAAACCAAAAGAGTTTCTTGCTATTTGAGAAAACTCCTATTCTGAAATGAACACGATTTCTTACAGTTTTTTTTGTGTGTTTATATAGGCATGCAATGTCAATGGAACACCTCTGCCTTCTATTGGCAGAAGTTAAGTAAGCTCCTGTTTGTCCAGTATTTATGCATCTGGAACCTTCAAGCAACTGACATCAATTTCTATAAGGATAGTCATTTTCTATTTTTTTCAATGACTGTTTAACCATAAATCTAGAATTGCAGTGTAAAAGATTATTATTTAAAAGGGCAAAGAGATGGTGTACAATTCAGCAATTTTTGTGAAGGTTTTTGCTTAGAGGACATGTATGTGATGTATGGTCATTTTTAATGGAGCAATTCTCATGTCACTCTCACCTCCCATGAGTCCATGAGAGTATATCATACACTATTGTGTGGTCCATACAGAACCAGGAGTTTATGCTGCTGCTCAGTGACCTATCAAAGATGAATGCAAAACCTCCTTTTACCCTGCTACACTGCATTTAACTGCATACTTATCAGCTTACTGCAATAAAAGATCATCTGCTTTACTAGTAAGTACTTGCAGAAAATGAGATTGCACAATAAAGGTTTAATCTAATCTGTAGTTTAATGATATGTTGATGGGTTCAGATGAAATGAGATGGAAGGAAACTCATACAGAATGTGCTACTGCCTTAGATTTATGTGCCTAATGAGCTGTTCATGTGTTGTGAAATTTTGTGTAATTTTCCAACAATCTTCCTGGAAAACATTGGACAAACAAAGTGCAGATGGCAGTGTGAAAGATGGATAGGTGGCAGGCAAATCAAGCAATGAAGCAAACAGTATGAACTGCACCACATAATAAATCAAATGAGCAATAGCCAAAGTATGGAAGACTAGCTTGTCAAAGAGAAAGATACAGGCCCTTCAACCCAGCAGGTCTGCACCAACCATCATGCACCCATTCACACCAATCCTACACTAATCCCATTTTATTCTTCCCACTTCCCCATCAACCTCACCCAGATCTTCCAATCACTTACACAATAAGAGAAATTTACAGTAGCTATAATCCATACACCTCAGATATCAGAGAAAACTGAAGCATCTGGAGGAAACCCATGTGGTCACAATAAGAAATTGCACTCCACACAGACAGGATCAGAACAAATGCGATGTGCTGCAGTGATTGGTGTCGTGTACCCCGATTGGTTAAGTGTTGCAGTGATTGGTGCTGTGTACCCTGATTGGTTCAGTACTGCAGTGATTGGTGTTGTGAACCCTGATTGGTTAAGTGTTGCAGTGATTGGTGCTGTGTACTTTGATTGGTTAAGTGCTTCAGTGATTGGTGCTGCGTACCCTGATTGGTTCAGTATTGCAGTGATTCGTGTTGTGTACCCTGATTGGTTCAGTACCGCAGTGATTGGTGTTGTGTACCCTGATTGGTTGTGTGCGACAGTGTCTGGTGATGTGTACACTGATCACTGATTGGTTATGTGCTGCAGTGATAGGTAACCTGCTTTTTATTATTATGTTAATAATTTGGATGAAAATGTGGGTGGAATGTTTAGCATTAATATCATAGTGAATAGAATAGAATCAGAGATCACTATAGCACAGAAATAGGCCCTTCTGCCCATCTAGTCCATGCCAAACTATTAATCTACCTAGTCCCACCAATCTGTACCTGGAACATAGCTCTCTGCACCACTCCCATCCATATACCTATCCAAATTTCTCTTAAAATCAAACCTGCATCTACCACCTCCGCTGGTAGCTCATTCCACACTCTCATGTGGCCCTTAAGTAGTTCACCTTTCAGCCTTAACCCATGACCTCTATTTCTAGTCTCACTATACCTCAATGGAAAAAGCCTGCATGTATTTGCCCTGTCTATAACCCTCATAATTTTGTAGGATAATCTCCTCCCATTCTCCTACACTCCAGGGAATAAAGACCTAACCTAATCAACCTTTCCCTCTAACTCCTGAGAACATTTTTACAAATATTTTTTCAATGTTATTGATATCTTCCCTGAAGGTAGATGACCAGAACTGCACATAACACTCCAAGTTAAGCCTTAACCACATCATATTCAACTTCAACACAACAACTCAACTCCTGTACTCAATACTTATATTTATGAAGGCCAATGTGCCAAAAGTTCTCTTTATGCCACTTTCAAGGAATTATGAATCTGTATTTCCAGATCAATGCTCCTCAGTGCTCTACTGCTCATCAGTCAAATCATACCCTGGTTTGTCCTCCCAAAGTGTAACAAGTCACACTTGTCTACATTAAATTCCATCTGCCATTTTTCAGCCCATTTCTCTGCTGTTCCTCATCCTGCTGAAAGCTTTGATTCCTTTCCTCACTGTCTAACTCACCCCTAATCTTGCAATCATTTAAAATTTGCTGATCCAGTTTATTACATTATCATCCAGATCATTGATATAGAAGGCTAACAATAACAATCCAGCAATGATCCCTGTGGTTCTCCAGTAGTCACAGGCCTCTAGTTAGACAGACAACCATCTACTACCACTCTCTGGTTTTTCTGGCAAAACTAATGTCCAATCCAATTTACTACCTTACCTTGAATGCCAACTGACCAAACTTTCGTGACCAGTCTCCCATACAGGACGTTGTCTAATGCCCTGCTAAAGTCCATGTATCCACTACCTTGCCTTCATCAACTTTCCTGATAACTCAATATTAAGATTGGTTAGCCACAACCTACCATGCACAAAGCCATGTTGACTATCCCTAATCACTCCCCGTCTATACAAATAATTATACATCCAGTCCCTTAGAATACCTTCCAATAACTTACACACACAGGTTCACCAGCCTATAATTTCCAGGCTTATTTTTTACAGCTATTCTTAAACAACGTAATGATATTACCTATCCTCTAATCCTCTAGCCACCCCAACTGTGGTTATGGGCAAGAGGAAACTTTCCCATAACACATTTGACAAACTATATCCCATTCAGCCCTTTTACAGTATTGGAGTCCCAACCAATATTCAGAGAGCTAAAATCACCAACTATCACAACCTCATGTTTCTTGCAAAAGTTTGAAATCTCTCCACAAATATATGTCTGTAAATCCCACTGACTCTTGTGTTGTCTGTAATATAATACCATTAACATGGTCATCCCTTTCCTATTCATCTGTTCCACCGATATAGCATCAGTAGGTGAGGTTTCCAGTCTGTTCAATCTGAGCACTGCCATGATCATTTCCCAGAGTAGTAATGCTGGCCCTTCCCTTTACTCCCTCCCATTTTTTCACTTAGAGACATAGATAGAAACAAAGAAAACCTACAGCACAATACAGGCCCTTTGGCCCACAATTCTGTGCCGAACACGTACTTACTTTAGAGATTACCCAGGGTTACGCACAGCCCTCTATTTTTCTAAGCTCCATGTACCTGTCCACCCTATGATATCCACCTCCACATACATTACCGGCAGCCCATTCCACGCACTCACCGCTCACTGCATAGCAAACATACACATGACATCTCCTCTTCCAAGCACCTACTTCCAAGCACCTTAAAAATGTGCCCTCTCACGTTAGCCATTTCAGCAGTGGGAAAAAGCCTCTGACTATCCACATCATCAATGTACCTCATCATATTATACATCTCTATCAGGTCATCTCTCATCCTCCTCCACTCCAGGGAGAAAAGACCAAGTTCATTCAACATATTCTCATAAGGCATGCTCCCCAATTAAGGCAACATCCTTGTAAATCTCCTCTGCACCCTTTCTATAGTTTCCACATCTTTCCTGTCGTGAGATGACCAGAACTGAGTACAGTACTCGAAATGGGGTCTAATATTACCTCTTGGCTGACCAGGGTCTAACAACACCCCCAACCTTTGTGTCATTAGCAGATTTACTAACCCATCCCTCCATTTCCTCATCCAGATCAATTATAAAATTCATGAAGAAGAGGGGTTCCAGAGCAGATCCCTGAGGCACACCACAGGTCACCTACATCCATGCAGAATATGACCTATCTACAACCACTCTTTGCCTTCTGTGGGCAAGCCATTTCTGGATCCACAAAGCAATGTCCCCCTGGATCCCATGCCTCCTTACTTCCTCAATAAGCCTTGTATGAGGTACCTTATCAAATGCCTTGCTGAAATCTATATATACTACATCTACTACTCTACCTTCATCAATGTGTTTAGCCACATCCTCAAAAAATTCAAACAGGCTCATAAGGCATGATCTGCATTTGACAAAGCCATGCTGACTATTCCTAATCATATTATGCCTCTCCAAATGTTCATAAATCCTACCTCTCAGGATCTATTCCAGCAACTTTCCAACCACTGAAGTAAGTCTCACTGAACTATTATTTCTTGCACTATCTCGACTCCCTTTCTTGAATAAGGGAACAAAATCTGCAACCTTCCAATTCTCTGAAATCTCTCCTGTCCCCATTGGTGATGCAAAGATCATCGCCAGAAGCTCAGCAATCTCCTCCCTTGCTTCCATAGTAGTCTGGGGTACATCTTATCCAGTCCCAGAGACTTATCCAACTTGATGCTTTCCAAAAGATCGAGCACATCCTTTTTGTTAATGTCTATATGCTCAGGCTTTTCAATCCACTGTAAGTCATCCTTACAATCGCCAAGATCCTGTTCTGTAGTGAATACTAAAGCGAAGAATTCATTGAGTACCTCTGCTATTTTCTCCAGTTCCATACACACTTTTCCACTGTCACACTTGATTGGTCCTATTCTCTCATGCCTTACATACTGCACTTCACATACTTACAGAATGCCTTAGGGTTTTCTTTAATCCTGCTTGCCAAGGCCTTCTCATGGCCCCTTCTGGCTCTCCTAATTTCATTCTTAAGCTCCTTCCAGCTCGTCTTATAATTTTCTAGATCTCTATCATTACCTAGTTTTTTGAAACATCTGATGTTTCATCACTGGAACACTGAGCTGCCAAGCCTGCCTGTCCAGAAACCAAGCCTCGCTAATAGCTACAGTACCATAATTCAATATGTTGATCCATGCCCTAAGCTTATCTTCCTTTCCTACAACACTTCCTGCATTGAAATATACATAACTCAGAACATTAGTAGCACCATGCTCTGTCACGATCCCGACCGTTAATTCCTCTTATTCTCCTAATTCCCTTTTCCCCGTGTTCTCCTGGGCTCCTTGATTGAGGCACCTGATTCTCAACTAAACCTGCAGCATAAAACCCCGGCTTTGCATCCACTCTTTGCCAGATCATTGTATTAGCCAGTGTGGTGATTCACGTTCCCGGCCGCTTAGGATTCTGTACTCTAAGGTTTACTTCCGTACTGAGGTTTACCTGTGTAAATCTGTCTCTCCGTGTCAAGATAAGTATTGCCTGCTGTTTGCCTATCCATTTGCCATTCAGCTCAGCAACATTCCGTGTCAAGATAAGGATTGTCTTTCTGTTTGCCCTTCAAACTCCAGCAACGCTTCATGTCAAGTTCCACCCACGCTCATGCCCTTGTCTGCATCCTAACTCTATCTCCATGCCAGTGTCCTGCGTTTGGGTTCACCCGTCTTCTTGCAACTGAACAATCTGGCCAAATTGGACCCAGCAGACACAAACACTATCATGAAACCTCATCTAGAGAGCAACTTGAAGAAAGTGACTCAGAACTCCCAGGTATCAAATGAGAAAATTGTGCAATTACAAAGAAAATTAGAAGAAGCCAATGTCTTGTCACAAACTGAATCATACTTCAGAGCAAAGATTAAGGGACTGTCACCATTTGACAAGGTAGGGGGTGTTGTGACATGGTGTATTACAACATTCAACTTTGCTATTGATGGTGATTTGCTTTTTCAAGAAATTTCTATAATTCGTCATAAAATAGCCTTGACTGAGAAAATAGTCTGTGTTGCCAAACATGAAGTGCCTGCACCATTTGGAACCACATCAAATTCGGGGTCCGGACTTCATAACATATTCTCTATTGTACAAAGATTAGTAAAACGTGCTATTGAAACCAGAGAATTGGCAAACCTTCTTAAGGATGGTGAAGATTTGATGGATGAAAGTGTTTATACTCAGCAGTGGGAAGATTACAGGTTTCCTAGAAAAAGTGTTGAATGGAATCTGTGTCTACCTCAATAGACAATGGGTCCACCATGAATGTGATGAAAGTACCCAGGATAAGCTGGCTCGTAAAGGTGAATAAGTACTTATTGAGAAACATCTAGAACTTTTTCATATGGAATTCCAGAACTTATTAGATGTGATAGAAATGAGGACCTGGATCAAAGAGTAACTTAGTGTCTCGAATCCAGGATGGCTTTGGGGAGCTGAAGAAACTTCTAGAAACATATATCCATAGCCAGGGCTTAGCTGCCATTGAGAAGTGTGGAAGTTACTTGAGGGGAATGGCCACATTGTTACTTCCACATTGCACTTTCTACTTCCTGATGGTCACCCAGTTATCTATGCCCTGCACCTTGGGTATAAGTACTTCCCTGTATTTCCTGTCAATCAAACCCTCAGCCTCCTGAATAATCCAGAGTTTGTCCAGCTCCAGCTCCAAATCCTTAACATGCTCTGTAAGGAGATGCAGTTGGATGTACTTCTTGAGAGTGTAGTCATCAGGGACACTGGAGGTGTCTCTGCCTTCCAACATCCCACAAGAGGAGCACTCCACTGTCTTCCTGGCTTCCCCACAGTTCTAACCGTAATAAGAAAGAAAGAAAATTTAAACAAAAAATCGACCTGCAGCCTCCACCTCTCCTCGCCAAAGCCTTTATGAGCCTGAACTCCCTACTTTAAACATTGGCTCACTCACATAATACCACTCCTCTTAAATCTAACTCCTTTTTATTGGACCTTGCCAAGTGCCTAATTACGCACACTTCAAAGTCTCCTCTTGACGTGTGGCATGGAGAAAGTCCCGACTGCTCACCACTCACTTCCTTTGAAATTCTTCTCTCGCTGTGTGCACTCCAGCGTCTCCTGGTGATGCATGGTGTACAAAATGTCCTGACTGCCCCACTTGCTACTTTTGAAGAAGGATGTCTAAATTTAAGGGTACAAGGTACAGAGTTCCCTGGAAGAAGCAACACAAGTAGATAGGGTGATGCAGAAAGCCTATGGCACCCTTGGCTTCATCGACTGGGGCACTAAGCACAGAAGATGGTACATCAAGTTACACAAGATATTGGTGGGACTGCACTGGGAATACTGATGCAGTTCTGGTCATACAATATAGAAAGGATGTGATTAAGTTTGAGAGGGTGCAGAAAAGATTCATATGAAGACTGAAAGGCTTGAGTTATAATGAGCGACTGGATAAAGCTGGAACTTTTTTCCTTACAGAAAAGCAGGCTGATGGATGATCATACAGAGGTTTATAAAATCGAGGTGCATTCATATGGTGAACAGTCACAGACTTTTTCCCACAGATTACAAGTCCAAATCCAGATAACATAGGTTTAAAGTGAGAGTGGACAAATTTAAAGATGATTCAATAGGCAAGTTTTTCTACACAGATGGTTATGAGTATACAGAATGAGCTGCCAGTGGAAGTGATAGTGTTTGGTAAAATTACAATGTTTAATAAATGTCTAAGCAGGGTTATGGATGGGAAAGGTTTAGATGAATATGGGCCAAGCACAGGAAAACAGGACTAGCTTAAGTAGGCACCTTGGTCAGCATGAATGAATTGGCCTGAAGAATTTGTTTCTGTGTTGTATAACTCTATGATTCTCGGCCCCCACCCACAAACTGGTTAAGGAAGCCTTTGATGAACAGAAAACCTTTGCTGTCTGTCAGAGGTCCCAAGACCTGAAATAATTCTGAATTGATACTTAGCTTTTTTTTAATAAAAAGTAAACGCAAGCCCAAATGACATTTTAAAATAGAATAGTTCTTTATTCTTTCCACTCTCCCTATTCAGATGAGCGGACTTGCCAAATCTTGCCGCAGATGTAGCTTGGCCACAGGATCTGTATGAAGGTTCCTCAACTTAAGGAGTTCTGGTAAGCTTGTGCAATGCTGCCAGGCTCCAGAGCTCAACAAGGGCTTTGCAGGCAAGAACTCCAGGAGCAACCTCGAGCCTTCTGTGTTGGGTCCTGCTGGCTCCACGATTGGTAAAATCTAGTTAGCTATGTGAGTGCTATCTGAACCTGCAAAACTAGGCCTGCAGGCTTTAAGAACATTAAACACTATGAGTAAGAGCAATTCCAATCAGTCTCAATATGATATTCCTGGAGATCCCGACAGCATAGGTTTAGGTACCGTATGCGTGGAGACAAAGTAACAACAGAAGTATTATTAAACATTTTTACTGGGTGATGTTAGCCATGTTACAAGCTGGGCAACTTACAGTGTGGGATAGATAAACTGGACCCGCCAAGTCTGTGTGAAACATGCGTTGCCCAATCAATTCACCTGATGATCAGTTGACCTCATGCATGTTTACCTCATTTTTCCAATCAATCGCATAGGATCAGCTGGATACTATTTAGTCATCAAATCTATGCCAGCTCTCAGAACAATCCATTCCCCTACTAATTGTCCCAACAGTTGATTCTCCTCAACTTCCCCTCAGATTCTGCCAGTCATCAACTCACTGGAGGTAATGTATAGAGGCCAGTTAACCTATTGCAGAAAGAGATCCTGGGGAAACCCACACGGTCACAGGGAGAATGTACAAACTCCACACAGATAGCACCGGAGGTCACAAGAACTGTGAGGCAGGAGGTCAGCTAGTTGCAAATCTGTGCAGCCCAGAAATTTATTTATCTCTTCCTTGACAGTAGACCATGGACAAAGTAAATGGAATCTGGATGTGGTGTTGTTTTGTTCATCCTGTATTCACTGCTTTCCACACAAAGATCACACACAAATCAATTGACCTTTGCTCATATCAGGTCCATGCAAGTTAGATTTCCTTGATAAAGTTAAAATAGTACATTATGGTCACATCTTATCAAATGGGCAGACTATTGAATAATTTCCGTAACAGAGGTTGAATATTTAATTTCCTCCATCACATCGTAAAATATAGGAGCAGAAGTAGGCTCTTCAGCCCAGTGTCTGCTCCACTATTCAATCATACCTGATTTTTTTCTTCAAACCCATTCTCCCACCTTCTCTCTTTAACTCCTGAGTTACGGAGGTGATAGGAAGATGTGACAAAGGACTGCAGATGGTGGAATTTCATAGGAGAGGAAGGTGGTGCATGAAATTAAATAAGGGACGTGGGTGGGTAGATGGGAACCATGGCTAGAGTGAAAGGCAGATTGAGTGGGTGGAGAAGGGGAAAGAAACAAGGAATAGAGAATCTCAGCAGGTTGGGCAGCATGCGTGGAAACAAGCAGACAGTGTTCTGGGCCGAGACCCTTCGTCAGGACTCACAAAGTCCTGACAAAGGGTCTCGGCCCGAAACGTTGACTGCTCGTTTCCAAGGATGCTGCCTAACCTGCTGAGTTCCTCCAGCTTGTTTGTACATGTTGATTTGACCACAGCATCTGCAGTGTACTTTGTGTTAAGGCATAGATAAGTTACTTGAGGTAATCTAATCTCTGGAAAGGAAGACAGCTCTAAATTAATCTTCCATTTTGTGATTGCAAACTTACTTCAGTCCCTGTATAGAAGGAGACCATCATCCACAGGCAACATTATCTGAGCCTGTTGCCACTGCTGCCATAGGCAACAAGGGTGAAATGATTCAGTGATGAATGCAGGAAGTGAACTGCAATGACATGTGACAATCATTTATCAATAAAGGTCTTCAGCAAATGACCTGTGGCTATAGGCCCTCATTTCCACAGCTGTGACCTCCCTACTATACCCAGCAGACCTGAATGCCAGCAATTTCCAAAAGGCCATCAGATCATCCTCCTGTATGTTCGAGCAGGTACCCATGGAGCTACCACCAATCCTGACCCCACAAAATCCTCCAATTTCATCAGTAGGATCTGTGAATGTCAACATTCTCTCTCAGTCTAACAGCAGAGACACTAAGTACCGTACTCTGTTGGTTTCATTGGGCAGGCTACATCACCACATTCCTGAAACAGACACCTTATTCCCAGCTCTGTCACAGGAGATTAGCAGGTGGGCAGAGAAAAAGGTTCAGCATTTGGACAGCCGTGACCTTCAAAGTCAACAAACCCAGAACTATTTGGGTAGTAAGCACAGAATGAGCTGAGTGTCTTTCTTCTGTGCTAAATATTTATTTGATTCTACAAGGAAAGGATAGCCATTAACCCCCTCCTCCTCTTTCACAAGTTCCACTGCAGCACTAGAAACATGGGAAACAATCAAGTCCCCACAATTCATGTAATTTCCCTGCAAATGTGGCTCTTCAGCAGATTGAACCCGGGCCACAGGAGGTGTGAGGCAGCAGGTCTTCTGGCTGTGCTACTGTACCAGCAAGCTGAGGTGGAAGCACAGAGCCCCTCTGTTCCCTTACTCACTAAAATGTCCCACACTTTTGACTCTGTTCAGACACTCAAGCTTCCCATCCAGAAATATGCTGATCAATCTCTGTACAAGTGCTGTTTAGGGGGTTCTCCACCTCTGATGGACTGTTGGCTAAGACAAATTCAAAGAGAGCGCACCATTACCCAGTTCCACTGTACAGTACAATGCACTGTTCCACCAATGTACTTATTACATTAGCAAGGTGGCTTATGAAGAAGATATTTGCATAATCAATTTACATATTGTATCTCGAGAGGATAACAGCAACAAACCTTCTGCCAAGACTAAATGTTAACTCTGTCACTATCCATCTTCAAGGATATTTCCTGTCTCAGGAGGAAGCCACTAATGAACAAAAAGCTGTTAATGATCTCATGACGACAGGAAACAGTGCTAAAGGAAGTGCAAAATGCATCTGAATAAAGCAAGGAATACAAGCACAACTCATCCTCGACATCATCTGCCACCAAAGTATTTCATCTTCAAGTTCCACTTTATTGTCATCTGACTAATCATATATACAACCAAATGAAACAATGTTCCTTTGGACCACGGTGCATCCACAATACATTTATCAGATACAGCACATAAAACAAAATATGACCACAAATAAGTTAATAAATATAATTCAAAGTGCATATAGTGCACAGCACAGGTAAGCAATAAAGAGTAAATAGCTCACACTGTACTAGTGACGAAACCTCAGTGATGTCAGGGTATTCATTGACAGTTATGACTTTTTCTTTCTCAACCACCCTGTTGCTTCTTTGCTGACAGTTTCTGATTCTTCTTCTTCTAGGACAGGGACTCAGATGCCAATTATATCCTTTTGTTGAGAAGTGAGAGTGGGTAACTTTGTTTAGTGAACAGTTAAGTTGTGATGTTTTAGAAAAGCAAACCAGCAGGTGACAAAATGACTAATGACACAAAAGAGGCCAGTGGGCTCAGGAGGTCTATTCTAGGTCCCAATAAAACAACTAACATCAAAGATCCCCTACATCCAAGCCATGACATTTTCTCACAGTTAGTACTGGACTGGAAGTACAGAAACCTTGTCCCACACCAACAGTTTCAAGAACAACTACGAGTAATTCCCTTCAGCCATTCAGCACTTGAACCAACCTGCACAACCTTGATCACAACTTCACCATGATTATTTTAAGAACATAAGGAAATCGGAGCAGGAGTTGGCCATCTAGTCAATTGACAATAGACAATAGGTGCAGAAGTAGACCATTCGGCCCCTCGAGCCTGCACCGTCATTTGGCTGATCAACTACTATCAATTCCCGGTTCCTGCCTTGTCCCCAAATCCCTTGATTCCCCTATCCATAAGATACATACCTAGCTCCTTCTTGAAAGCATCCAGAGAATTGGCCTCCACTACCTTCCGAGGCAGTGCATTCCAGACCCCCACAAATCTCTGGGAGAAGAAGTTTTTCCTCAACTCTGTCCTAAATGACCTACCCCTTATTCTCAAACCATGCCCTCTGGTACTGGACTCTCCCGGCATCTGGAACATATTTCCTGCCTCTATCTTGACCAATCCCTTAATAATCTTATATGTTGCAATCAGATCCCCTCTCAATCTCCTTAATTCCAGTGTGTACAAGCCCAGTCTCTCTAACCTCTCTGCGTAAGGCAGTCCAGACATCCCAGGAATTAACCTCGTGAATCTACGCTGCACTTCCTCTACAGCCAGGATGTCCTTCCTTAACCCTGGAGATCAAAACTGTACACAATACTCCAGGTGTGGTCTCACCAGGGCCCTGTACAAATGCAAGAGGATTTCCTTGCTCTTGTACTCAATTCCCTTTGTAATAAAGGCCAACATTCCATTAGCCTTCTTCACTGCCTGCTGCACTTGCTCATTCACCTTCAGGGACTGATGAACAAGGACTCCTTGATCTCTTTGTATTTCTCCCTTACCTAACTCTACACCGTTCAGATAATAATCTGCCTTCCTGTTCTTACTCCCAAACTGGATAACCTCACACTTATTCACATTAAACGTCATCTGCCAAGTATCTGCCCACTCACCCAGCCTATCCAAGTCACCCTGAATTCTCCTAACATCCTCATCACATGTCACACTGCCACCCAGCTTAGTATCATCAGCAAATTTGCTGATGTTATTTTCAATGCTTTCATCCAAATTGTTGACGTAAATTGTAAACAGCTGTGGTCCCAATACCGAGCCCTGTGACACCCCACTAGTCACCACCTGCCATTCTGAGAAACAACCATTCACCGCTACCCTTTGCTTTCTATCTGCCAACCAGTTTTCTATCCATGTCAATGTCTTCCCCCCAATGCCCTGAGCTTTGATTTTACCCACCAGTCTCCTATGTGGGACCTTATCAAATGCCTTCTGAAAATCGAGGTACACTACATCCACTGGATCTCGCCCGTCTAACTTCCTGGTTACATCCTCGAAAAACTCCAACAGATTAGTCAAGCATGATTTAACCTTGGTAAATCCATGCTGGCTCAGCCCAATCCTATCACTGCTAAATAGATATGCCACTATTTCATCCTTAATAATGGACTCTAGCATCTTTCCCACCACCGATGTCAGGCTGACAGGTCGATAGTGCTCTGTTTTCTCCCTCCCTCCTTTCTTAAAAAGTGGGATAACATTAGCCATTCTCCAATCCTCAGCAACTGATCCTGAATCTAAAGAACATTGGAAAATGATTACCAATGCATCTGCAATTTCCAAAGCCACCTCCTTTAGTACTCTAGGATGCAGACCATCTGGACCTGGGGATTTGTCAGCCTTCAGTCCCATCAGTCTTCTCATCACTATTTCCTTCCTAATGTCAATCTGTTTCCTTTCCTCTGTTACCCTATGTCCTTGGCCCATCCATACATCTGGGAGATTGCTTGTGTCTTCCTTAGTGAAAACAGATCTAAAGTACTCATTAAATTCTTCTGCCATTTCTCTGTTTCCCATAACAAGGGCCCAACACTGTTTTTAACTATCTTCTTTCTCCTCACATACCTAAAAAAGCTTTTGCTATCCTCCTTTATATTCCTGGCTAGCTTGCATTCGTATCTCATTTCTTCTCCCCGTATTGTCTTTTTAGTTAAGTTCTGTTGTTCCTTAAAAACTTCCCAATCATCTGTCCTCCCACTCACCTTAGCTCTGTCATACTTCCTTTTTTTTAATGCTATGCAATCTCTGACTTCCTTTGTCAACCACTGTGGCCCCTTTCCCCCCTTTGAATCCTTCCTTCTCCGGGGATGAACTGATTTTCACCTTGTGCATTATTCCCAAGAATACCTGCCATTGAGCCTGTTTCGACATTCAATAAGATCATGGCTGATCTGGCTGTGGACTCAGTTCCACCTGCCTGCCTTTTCCCCATAACCCCTAATTCCCTTGCTGTGCAAAAATCTATCCAACTGTATCTCAAACAAATTAAGTGTGGTGGCCTCTACTGCTTCCCTAGATGGAAAGTTCAACAGATTCATGAGGAAAAGCAGTTTCCCCTCATCTCTGTCCTAATTCTTTAAATTCCCTAGTGTTATCTTTCAGAGGATCTGTCCTGGCTTCAGCATATAAGTACTATTACAAAGAACTCGGCAGTGCCTCTACTTTCTTAGAGGTTTGCTAAGATTCAGTGTATCATTTCAATCTTTGATAAACTTCTACGGCTGCGCAGTGAAAAGTATACTGACTGGCTGCATCACGTTCTGGTATTGAAACACCAACACCCTTGAATGGAAAATCCTACAAAAAAGTAGTGGATACTGCCCAGTCCTTCACAAGTAAAGCCCTCCCTGTCATTACAAGGTAAGTGGCATCCATCATCAAAAACCACCCACCACCCAAGCCATCTCTCTTTTCGTGGATGCCATTAGGAAGGTGGTACAGGAGTCTCAGTTCTCCCATCACCAGGTTCAGGAACAGGTATTACCCCTCAACCAGCAGACTCTTGAACCAGTGCGGATAAGTTCACTTGCCTCATCACCAGCTGCTCCCACAACCTATTGGCTCACGTTCAAGGACTCTTCATCTCATTTTCTCAATATTTATTATGTATTTATTATTATTCATTTTTTTGTATTTGAACAGCTCATTGTCTTTTGCACTGTGGTGGTTTGTCCATCTTGTTTTTCATTGCTTCTATTGTGTTTCTGTGTATTTACTGTGAATGCCACAAGAAAATGAATCTCAAGGTAGTATATAGTGATGTGTAGGTACCTTAATAATAAATTCGCTTTGAACTTTGAAATCTATTTCCCATATCTTGATGCTATGTCTCTTAGTTCTTGTATCACTTACCAATAGAAACAACTTCCCTGCCTCCATCTTTTCTATATCTTTCATCATTTTATATGCTTCTATCAGGTTCCCCTCATTCTAGTCCTTGGTGACTCAACCACTCCTCTTTGGCTAAATCCCTCATCTCCAGAATCCACCTGGTGCTTCCAAAGCCAGTGCATCTTTCCTTAAGTAAGGAGAGCAGAAATGCACACAGTATTCCAGGTATGGCCTCACCAGTGACTGCAGTTAACCTCCCTGATCTTAAATTCAATCCCTCTAGCAATGCAGATCAATATTCCATTTGCCTCCTTGATAAGCTGTTGCACCAACAAATTAGTCTTTTGAAAATTCATTAACAAGTCCCACTGCACAACAGCAGAATCGTTCTGATCTACCTTTCCTTACTAAGTGGATGGCCTCACACTTACCAACGTTGTACTCCATCTGCCAGACCCCTGCTCACTCACTTAAACTATAACCCTCTGCATCCTCTGCACAATCTGTTGGTGTCATCAGCGAACACTACACTCGTTTCCCTCTTCCAAGGACTACTTGCCACTACAGTGACTATTTTTTGTTCAAATTTTGTTCTTTCTTGTATTTTTTTTATAATTTCTATTTAATTCAAATTAATAGAATAGGATAAGGTCTTTAAGAAACTTCTGGATGGTGGGTACAATAGGGTCTTTTAAGAGACTTTTGGATAGGTACATTGAGCTTAGAAAAAGAGGGCTATAGTTAAGCCTAGTAATTTCTAAGGTAGGGACATGTTCGGCACAACTTTGTGGGCTGAAGAGCCTGTATTGTTGTTGTAGGTTTTCTATGTTTCTAATAATTTCTGCTGCAAATAAAATTTTATTGCCAACTGTGGAGAAATGCAACATGGGATATTGGCAGGTATGATGTTGTAGGCATCACTGAATCATAGATCATAGAGTACAGCACAGTACATGCCCTTCAGCCCACAATGTTGTGCCGACCCTTAAACCCTGCCTCCCATATATCCCTCCATCTTAAATTCCTCCATATACCTGTCTAGTAGTCTCTTAAATTTCACTAGAGTATCTGCCTCCACCACAGATTCAAGCAGTGCATTCCACGCACCAACCACTCTCTGAGTAAAAAACCTTCCTCTAATATCCCCCTTGAACAAGGAGACAACATTCACCTTCCTCCAATCCTCCGGTACCATTCCTGTGGACAACGAGGACATAAAAATCCTAGCCAGAGGCTCAGCAATCTCTTCCCTCGCCTCGTGGAGCAGCCTGGGGAATATTCCGTCAGGCCCCAGGGACTATCCGTCCTAATGTATTTAACAACTTCAACACCTCCTCTCCCTTAGTATCAACATGTTCCAGAACATCAACCTCACTCATATTGTCCTCATTGTCATCAAGTTCCCTCTCATTGGTGAATACCGAAGAGAAATATTCACTGAGGACCTTGTTCACTTCCATCACCTTCAGGCACATCTTTCCACCTTTATCTCTAATTGGTCTGACCTTCACTCCTGTCATCCTTTTGTTCTTCACATAACTGAAGAATGCCTTGGGGTTTCTTATAGCTGTAAGATTATAGCTGGGAGCTTAATATCCAAGGATACACATTGTATCAAAAGGACAGGCAGGAAGGCAGAGTTGGTTAAAAAACAAAATCAAATCATTAGGAAGAGGTGACATAGGGTCAGAAGGTGCTGAATCATTGTGGATAGAGTGAAGGAACTGCGAGGGTAAAAAGACCCTGGTGGGAGTTGTATACAGACCCCCCAAACAGTAGTAAGGATGTGGACTACACATTACAATGGGAGATTAAAAATACATGCTAAACGGGCAATGTTATGATATCACGGAGGATTTCAATAAGCAGATAGCTTGGGAAAATTAAGTTGGTGCTGGACTACAAGAGAGAGAATTTCTAGAATGCTTACAAGCTGGCTTTTTTAGAGCAGCTTGTGGTTGAGCCCACCAAGGAATCACCTTTTCTGGATATAGTGTTGTGCAATGAACCAGAATTGATTAGAGAACTTAAGGTAAAAGAACCCTTAGGGGAGAGTGATCATAATATGATCAAATTCACCCTGAAGTATGAGAAAGGGAAGCTAAAGTATTACTCAGTATTACTGAGATATGAGAAAGGATTTGGCCAGTACAGTATTGACTGGAAAAGAACACTGGCAGGGATGATGGCAGAGTAGCAGCAGCTGGAATTTCTGGAAGCAATTCAGAAGGTACATAGCATACATATCCCAAAGAGGAAGAAGTACTGTAAAGGAAAGATGACACAACCATGTCTAACAAAAGAAGTCAAAAAGAAGGCAAATAATAGGGCAAAATGTGGTGGGAAATTTGAGGATTGGGAAGCTTTTAAAAACCAACGGAAGACAATAATATTAAAGAGGATACCAAAAGTTTCTTTGGATACATAAAATGTAAAAGAGAGGTGAGAATGGATATCAAACCATTGGAAAATAATGCTGCAGAGGTAGTCATTGGGGACCATGAAATAGTGGACAAGCTGAATAATTATTTTGCATCAGTCTTTGTGCAAGAAGTGTGTGAAGTTACCATTTCTAGAGAGAAAGTTCATGGGAAACTAAAAGGTCTGAAGATAGATAAGTCACCTGGACTGGATGGTGTATACCTTAGAGTTCTGAAAGAGGTGGCTGAAGAGATCATGGGGCACTAGTAGTAATCTTTCAAGAATCACTAGATTCCGGAATGATTTTGGAAGACTGGAATCATTCAACTCTTCAAGAAGGGAGAGAGACAGATGAAAGGAAACTATAGATCAGTTAGTCTGACCTCAGTGTTTGGGAAGATGTTGGAGTTGATTATTAAGGATGAGGTCTCAGGGTTATTGGAGGCACATAAAATCTTGCCTGACAAATCTGTTAGAATTCTTTGAAGAAGACTATAAGACATAAGAGTAGAATTAGGCCATCTGGCCCATTGAGTCCACTCCACCATCATGGCTGATCCTTTTTTTTAAATCTCCTCCTTAACCCTAGTTCTTGGCCTTCCCCCTGTAACCTTTGATGCCATGTCAAATCAAGAACCTATCAATCTCTGCTTTAAAAACACCCAATGACCTATACTCCACAGCTGCATGTGGCAACAAATTCCACAAATTCACTAACCTCTAGCTAAAGAAATCTCTCAGCATTCTGTTTTGAATGGATGCCCCTCTATCCTGAGGTTGTGCCCCCTTGTTCTAGACTCCCCCACCATGGGAAACATCATTTCCACATCTACTCTGTCTAGGCCTTTCAATATTCAAAAGGTTTCAATGAGATCCCCCCTCATCCTTCTGAATTTCAGTGAGTACAAACCCTGAGCCGTCAAACGTTCCTCATATAAAACCCTTTCATTCCTGGAACCATCTTTCAGACCCTTCTTTGGACCCTCTCCAATGGCAGCACATCATTTCTAAGACGAGGAAACCAAAACTGTTCACAATACTCAAGGTGAGGCCTCACCAGTGCCTTATAAAGCTCCAGCATCACTTCCTTGCTCTTGTAGTCTAGATCTCTTCAAATGAATGCTAACATGGCATTTGCCTTCCTCATCAGAGACTCAACCTGCAAGTTAACCTTCAGGGTGTTCTGCGCATGAACTCTGAAATCGCTCTGTATCTCAGATTCCTGGATTTTCTCCCCATTTAGAAAATAGTCCACACATTCATTTTTATTGCCAAAGTGCATGACCATGTATTTTGCAACATTGTATTTCATTTTCCACTTTCTTGACCATTCTCCTAATCTGTCTCAGTCCTTCTGCAGCCTACCTGTTTCTCAACACTACCTGCCCCTCCATCAATCTTTGTATCATCTGCAAGTTTGGCAACAAAGCCATCTATTCCATCATCTAAATCATTTATATACAGCATAAAAAAATGTGGTCCCAACACTGACTCCTGTGGAACAGTAGTCACTGGCAGTCAACCAGACAAGGATCCTTTTATTCCCACTCGCTGCTTCCTCAGCCAATGCTCTAACCATGTGAGCAAGTTTCCTGTAATACCATGGGCTCTTAACTTGGTAAACAGCCTCATGTGTGGCACCTTGTCAAAGGCCTTCTGAAAGTCCAAATATACAACATTCTTTTCTTCTTGGACCTGATACATTTGATAGAGGTGTATAAGACGATGAGAGGCATTGATCATGTGGATAGTCAAAGGCTTTTTCTCAGGGCCGAAATGGCTGCCACAAGATGGCACAGGTTTAAGTTGCTTGGGAGTAGGTTCAGAGGAGATGTCAGGGGGAAGAATTTTATTCATAGAGTGCTGAGTGCATGGAATGGGCTGCCGGCAACGGTGGTGGAGGTAGAAACCATTGGGTCTTTTAAGACACTTTTGGATCGGTACATGGAGCTTAGAAACATAGAAGGCAATGGGTAACCCTAGTAATTTCGGCACAACTTTGTGGGCCAAAAGGCCTGTATTCTGCTGTAGGTTTCTATGTAATATCCACTGTGTCCCTTTATCTATCCTACTTGTAATCTCCTCAAAGAATTCCAACAGGTTTTTCAGGCAGGATTTTCCCTGAAAGAAACCATGCTGACTTTGTACTATCTTGTCCTGTGTCACCAAGTACTCCATCATCTTTAACAATTGACTCTAACATCTTCTCAACCACTGAGGTCAGGCTAACTGGTCTATAATTTCCTATCTTCTGCCTTCCTCCTTTCTAAAAGAGTGAAGTAACAAGCAGGATAGACAAATTAGAATTGGTTGATGTTGTGCACTTGGATTTTCAGAAGGCCTTTGACAAGGTACGCATGTGAGGCTGCTTAACAAGCTATGAGCCCACTGTATTATGGGCAAGATTCTATTCTGATTGGCTGTCAGTGACGTTCCACAGGGCTCTGTGTTGGAACCGATTCTTTAGGCATTATATGTCCATGATTTGGACGATAGAATTGATGGTTTTGTTGCAAAGTTTGCAGATGATATGAAGATAAGGGAGGGGCAGGTAGTTTTAAGGAAGCAGAGAGACTATAAAAGGACTTAGATAGACTAGGAGAATGGGCGAAGAAGTGGCAGATGGAATATGGTGTCAGGAAGAGTATGGTCTTGCATTTAGGTAGAAATAATGAAAGGGTTGACTGTTCTCTAAGTGGAGAGAAAATACTACAAAACATTGATGCAAAGGGACTTGAGAGTCCTTGTGCAGGATTCCCTAAAGGTTAATTTGTAGGTTGTGGTGAGGAAGACAAGTGCAATGCTAGCATTCATTTCAAAAGGGCCAGAATATAAAAACAAGAATGTAATGTTGCAGCTTTATAAGGCACTGGTGAAGCCTCACTTGGAGTATTGTGAGCATTTTTGGGCTCCTTATCTTAGAAAATATGTGCTGAAACTGGAGAGGGTTCAAAGAAGGTTCAGGGAAATGATTCCAGGATTAAATGGCTTGTAATATTAAGAACATATGATAGCTCCGGGCCTGTATTAACTAGAACTCAGAAGAATGAGGGGTGACCTCATTGAAACCTATTGAATGATAAAAGGCCTCGATATAGTGGATGTGGAAAGGATATTTCCAGGAGAATCTAAGACCAGAGGACACAATCAGAATACAGGCACATCCTTTTAGAATAGAGTTGAGGAGAAATCTCTTTCGCCAGAGAGTGGTGAATCTGTGGAATTCTTTGTCACAGACAGCCGTGGAGGCCAAGTCTTTATGCATATTTGAGGCAAAGGTTGATAGATTCTTGGTTGTTTAGGGCATGAAGGAATACTGGGAGAAGTCAGGAGATTGGGGTTGAAAGGAAAATTGGATCAAATGGCCTAATTCTGCTCCTATATCTTATGGTCTAATGGTCTTTTATGACAACAAATTTGACGATCAGCCTCACTCCCCACTTTCCTACATTTTATTCTCTAAACTGCTCAATTGTCCTTTGATGGTTGTGCCACATAAACATTTGGGGAATTTACAGTCTCAATGTAACCTACCGTCTTTTAGATGTGGAAAGAAACTACAGAACACAGAGGATGCCTGTGTCGTCATAGTGATGATGTGCAAAATTCTGTACTGATTTTGTTTCTGATTTAAAATCTCAGTGGTTAGTCTAGCACACAAATTTTCTATTACTTGAAGTAATAAATCCAAATGTCATTGCTGCCAGATAACCAAACATCATTGCTGGGTTGTTCGTTGGTGACGTAGCATGAGGCTTAATAACAGCTTGAGTGCTTTTCAGCTCTTTTTCAGCAGTCTGTAATCAGCCTGGGGCCAAGAGAAACGAAGGAGGTGTATGCAGAGAAGCCATTTTGGAGTGGGTGGTCCTAAGACTAACAGGCTTGAGCAAGTACAGGTGGTTGTTCTATGTAAGCTTCTAGCAGGATTTCTTTTTCTGTTGGTACATAGCTAGTGCCCTGAGAATGAATCCAAAGGTAATGGTATGTCCTTTGTGTGAGGTCAGAATTCTGGGAGTCTCCCTGATAACCACATCTGCATGCAATGAATTGAACTGCAGCTACTCAGAGAATGTAATAAGGAACTGAAAATGCAGATTGATGCCCTTCGGCTCATATGGGAGAATTGAGGAGGTGATAGGTAGGAGCTACAGGTTACATGAGTCATCCCTAAGTTACATGAGGCAAGTACCTGGGTGACTGTCAGTACAGGGAAAGGGAACAGATAGCCAGAGCAGAGTACTCCTGTGGCTGTTCCCCTCAATAATAAGTTTACCACTTTGGATACTTTTGGGGGGGAACAACCTACCAAGGGAAAGCCACAGCAACCAGGTCTCTGGCATTACTTCTGGCTCAGTGGCTGAGAAGGAATGGGGTAGAAGAAGAGTACAGCTGTGCTAGGAGATTCCCTAATTAGAGGAGCAGAAAGCAGGTTCAGTGGACATGAAAGACACCCAGATTGTATGTTGCCTTCCAGATGCCAGCATCAGGGTTATCTCAGATTGTGTCCAAGACATTCTTAAGGGAGAGGGGGAGCTTCTGGAGGTCACGGTACATAATGATACCAATGACATAGGCAGGAAAAGGGAAGAGGTCCTGAAGAAAAAATATAGGGATTTAGACAGAAAGCTGAAAAGCAGGACCTCCAGCATAGTAATCCCTGGATTGTCACCTGTGCCATGCGCCAGTGAGGATGAGAATAGGATATGAATAAACTCTTCTCAGTCTTCCAGCCGGGTACAGGTGTCAGTGACAGACTCTGCCCTCTGCCATCTTTTTCAGGGATGATACCTAGGCACATCTAATTCATTGGTATAGCCATCATCCAACCCACCTGATTGGTCCTCATCCAATCAGGTTTCGGCTTTCCCAATTTGTTTACAGTTGAATTCCAGTTCTTATTTAAAATGGGGCCTTTGTCTTTGTTAAAATTCTTTTCCTGTAGTTTTATTTCAGTGGCTTCCTTCATCAGGTGGTCCCAAAAGCCATTTGCACGACACAGTAGTTTTGAAAGCAATCCAATGGTCATTGCAAATGCAATGCTCTGCTATCACCAGTTTCTCCTACTGTGCCATGACAATTGCTTTTGGGTCAGTGGAAACCTGATTAGATGAGGACTAACCAATCAGGAAGGTTGGAAGATGGGGGAATATATGTACCACCAGACTAGACTTGCATAGGCATCATCCCTGATGAAGATAGCAGAGCTTGTCTTTGGAATGTTGTTTAAAATCAATACCTGTACTCATCTGGAAGCCCAAGAAGAGTTTATTCATCATATATCTTGGGAAAGCACTAGATACTTTTTCAAGAATAGGATGATTGGAAAGATGAGTATGAACTGTACAAATATGATGGGTTGCACCTGCAAGAGACCAATATCATTGCAGTCAGGTTTGGTAAAGCTGTTGGGGAGGGTCTAAACTAATTTGGCAGCGGAATGGAAACTAAAGTGGTACGGCTGATGATGGGGCAGTTGGTATACAACTAGTTGCAGTATAGTGAGACTGTGAGGAAAGACAGGCAGATGATCAGGCAAAATTGCAGTCAAATGGGATGAGTTAAAGTGTAGCAAGGGCCAAAATCAAAAAGGGTGATGAATACAGGTCTGAAGGTGTTATATTTGAATGGACACAGAATACAGAATAAGGTGATGTTGTAGTGCAGTTAGAGATTGGCAGGTATGATGTGTTGGGTAATTGAGTTGTGGCTCAAAGAAGATCATAGTGGGAGCTTAACACCCAAGGATGCACATTGCATCGAAAGGACTGGCAGGTAGGCAGAGGAGGTGGAGTGGCTCTGTTGGTAAAAAGTGAAATCAAAGCCTTAGAAAGAGGTGTCATAGGACTGGTAAATGTAAAATCCTTGCTGATGGAGTTTAGAAACTGCAAGGGTGAAAAACACCCTGATGGAAGTTATATCCAGTCCTCTGAACAGTTGCCAGGATGTGGGATACCAATTACAACAGGAGATAGAAAAGGTATGAGTAAAGGTCAATGTTGCGATAATCATGGGAGGTTTCAACATGCAAGTAGATTGGAAAAATCAGGCTGCTGTTGGATTGCAAGAGGGAATTTATGTACTGCATATGAGATGACTTCTAGATGAGCTTGTGGTTGAATCCACTGGGGAATGGCAATTCTGGATTGGATGCTATGTAATGACCTAGATTTCATTGGGGAGCTTAAGGTAAAGGAGCCCTTAAGAAACATGACCACAATATGATAGAATCAACCCTGTAGCTTAAGAAAGAGAGCTCTAATCAGATGCATCAACATTGCAGTGGAGTAAAAGGGAATTATAGATGAGTAAGAGAGGAACTAGCCAAAGATAGTTGGAAGGGGACACTAGCAGGGACAATGGCAGAACTGCAACAACTAGTGTTTCTGAGGGAAATTTATAAGCCACAGGAAAGATACATCCCAAAGATGAAGATTTATTCTAAAGCGTGGAATAGATAAACATGGCACACAATAGAAGTCAAAGGCAGCATAAAATCAAAAGAGGGCGCATAATTAGTCAGAAGTTAGTGGATTGGGAAACATTTAAAAGCCCACAGAAGGTAATGAAAAAAAGCCATATTGAGAGAAAAGATTAAATATGAAGGTAAGCTAGACAATAATATAAAAGAGGATACAAAAGTTTTTTTTCAGATACATAAAGTGTAAAAGAGAGATGAGAGTGGATATCAGACCACTGGAGAGGTAATAATAGGGGACAAAGAAATGGCAGAAAAATTGAATAAGTATTTTGTGAAAGAAGCTAGCAGAATGCCAGGAAGTGTCAGGGAAGAAATGAGCGTCGTAGCTATTACTAAGGAGAAGGTACTTGGGAAGCTGAAAAATCTGAAGGTAGATAAGTCACCTAGACCAGATGGATTATACCCCAGGGTTCTGAAAGATATAGCTGAAGAGACTGTAAAGGCATTAATAATGATCCTTCAACAAACACTAGATTCTGGAATGATTCCCAAGTACTGGAAAATTACAAATGTCACCCCACTCTTTAAGATAGGAATTAAGGCCAGTTTGCCTGACTTCAGTGATTGGAAAGATGTTGCAGCCTATTATTAAGGATGAGGTTTCAGAGGATTTGGAGGCATATGATAAGATAGACTTATCTTGGCATTCTTTGAGGAAATAACAAGCAGCATAAATGAAGGAGAACCAGTGTATTTTGATTATTTTGGGTTTTCAGAAGGCCTTTGACAAGGTGTTGTGCACGAGGCTGTTTAACAAAATAACAGCCTGTGGTAACACAGAAAAGGTACTAGCATGGACAAGAGATTGGCTGACTGGCAGGAGGCAAATAGTAGGAATAAAGGAGGCCTTTTCTAGTTGGCTGCTGATGACTTGTGGTGTTCTGCAGGGGTTGGCTTTTGGGATTGCTTCTTTTCACATTATCTGTCAATGATTTAGATGAAAAAATTCATGGCTTTATGACCAAGTTTGCAGATCATACAAAGACAGGTGCAGGGGCAGGTGGTGCTGAGGAAGCAGGGTGTCTGCAGAAGGACAGACATATTGGGGGATAGGTAAAGAAATTGCAGGTGGAATATAGTGTAGGGAAGTGCATTGTCATGCACCTTGGCCAAAGGGATAAAGTTGTGATCTATTTTCTAAGTGAGAAGAAAATTCAAAAACCAGAGGTGCTAAGGGATTTGGGAGGCCTCATGCAGGGGTTTCCTAAAGGTTAACTTGCAGGTTGAATTGATGGTAAGGACGACAAGTGCAATTCATTCATCTTGAGGGGACTAAAATACAAAAGCAAGGATACAATGCTGAGGTTTTATGAGGCATTAGTTAGCTCATACTTGGAGGACTGTGAGAGGTTTATCTGAGAAAAGATGTACTGGCATTGGAATTTCACAAGAATGGTCCCAGGAATGAAAGGTTTAACATATAAAGAGCATTTGATGGCTCTGGCTCTGTACTTGCTGAAGTTTAAAAGAATGAGGAGGGTTCTTAATTAAACCTATTGAATATCGAAAGGTCTCGATAAATGTGGAGAGAAAGTTCCCTATAGTGGTAGAGTCTAGGACTAGGGGCTTGCCATTTAGAACACAAATGTCCAATTAGAACAGGGATGAGGAAACATTCCTTTAGCCAGAGGGTGGTGTCTGTGGAATTCATTGCTACAGGCAGCTGTGCAGCCTAATTCATTGGGAATATTTAAGGTTGATAGATTCTTGATTAATCAGGACATCAAAGGGAGAAGGCAGGAAAATGAGGTTGAGATGGATAATAAATCAGCCATGATAGCATGGCGGAGCAGACTCAATGGGCCAAATGGCCTAACCTGCTTCTGTGTCTGATGGTCTAATGGTCTGATAATCAGGGTGTGCAATTTGAGAGCAATGCTTGATTTGAAGATCAGAGCAGTATTAACAACCTCAGACATTTAATGTTCAAACAGTTAGAAAAAAAAGGGGAAATGCAAGGTGCTTGTTATTGAAATAAACTCAAATCTATTGGTAAGAAAATCACCCAACAAAAAACTAAGTAGTAATTATTGAAATAGTAATATTAAGGAATAGAAGGGGAAACCATTGACAAAATGTAGAATAACAAGCTACAGTCATGGAGAAAGTACACTTCAAGTAGTCAACAAAGTTCAAGGCCATAAGGAGGTAGATTGTGAGGTCAAGAACCCATATTATCATACTAAAGACCATACAATAGTCTTGCAAGAGTGGGATAACAGCTGTCCTCGAGTCTGGTGGGGATAAGAAAGAATGTCCGAGTGGTTAGGGTCTTTGATCATCTTGGCTGCTTTACCAAAGTCCATAGAGGGGTGCTTGTTTCCATGATGTGCTGAGTTGAGTCCACAATTCTCTGCAATTTCAAATCAGCAAGGTTAACATCCCAATTTCCTTAAAGATTAATCTGCTAGTATCACTGCATCCTGTGATAATATTTTAGGAGAAACAAGGATTTCTTCCTTTCACCCTAGCTTCTCACAATAGTCACTCACTCACTCACTCACTCAGGTACCTCATACCAAAGAGAAGGATAGCATTATCATCCTCATCATTCAGTTATCACTGTTCAAGAAATAGCAGTTAGACTTTTCCCAAATGCCAGCTTATTAGCCTTTTGAATGCATTGGCACTCATGGAAACAGGCCATCTCAGTCCTTTTAGTCTGTGCCGAATGCTTACTCTCACCTAGTCCCACTAACCTGCACTCAGCCCATAACCCTCCATTCTTTTCCTGTCCATATACTTATCCAATTTTACTTCAAGTGACAATATCGAACCTGCCTCTACCACTTCTACTGGAAGCTCGTTCCACACAGTTACCATTCTCTGAGTAAAGAAATTCCCCCTCGTGATACCCCTAAACTTTTGCTCCTGAACTCTCAACTCATGTCCTCTTGTTTGAATCTCCCCTACTCTCAATGGAAAAAGCCTATCCACGTCAACTCTATCTATCCCCCTCATAATTTTAAATACCTCTATCAAGTCCCCTCTCAACCTTCTACGCTCCAAAGAATAAAGACCTAACTTGTTCAACCTTTCCCTGTAACTTAGGTGCTGAAACCCAGGTAACATTCTAGTAAATCTTCTCTGTACTCTATTTCGTTGACATCTTTTTTATAATTCAGTGGCCAGAACTGTACACAATACTCCAACTTTGGCCTTACCAATGTCTTGTACAATTTTAACATTACATCCCAACTCTTATACTCAATGCTCTGATTTATAAAGGCCAGCATACCAAAAGCTTTCTTCACCACCCTACCCACATGAGATTCCACCTTCAGGGAACTATGCACCATTATTCCTAGATCACTCTGTTCTACGGCATTCTTCAATGCCCTACTATTTACCACGTATGTCCTATTTTGATTATTCCCACCAAAATGTAGCACCTCACACTTATCAGCATTAAACTCCATCTGCCATCTTTCAGCCCACTTTTCTAACTGGTCTAAATCTCTGCAAGCTTTGAAAACCTTCTTCATTATCCATAATGCCACCGACCAACATTCCCAATTTTGTCTGAATTTAAATCTCAAAATCTTAAATTTGGAAGTATTTTTCTTGAAATGTTCTGCTGTTACTTCATGCACATAATTCAATGTGCTTTTAAATGCATGTGGTTTCAAATCATGGCTGTCAACAGATGGAAAAGAGGTTACAAACCTCACTGTACACAGCTGAGTGATACAGCACAGAAACAGGCCCTCTGCTCACAACATCCATAGCAACCATCAGGCCCCTATTTAAAGCTAATCCCTTTTACCAGCACTTGGTTCATAGCCTTCTCTGCTTGACGATCAAAGTGGTTGTCCAGGTTCTTCTTGTAAGTTCTGTAAGTACCTGCTTTCACTACCTTCTTAGACAATGCTTTTCACTTTCTAAACCATCATTTGGGGAAAAATAATTCTTCCTCAGAGCCCCTCTAAACATTATATCCTTTACCCTAAAATTATATCTCCAGTCTTGGACCTTTCTGCCATATGATAAAGTTCATACCATCGACTCTATCTATGCCCATCATAATTTTATGTGCCTCTTTCAGGTTAAAATAAAATCCCTATTTGAAATAGATTTTAAATAAAATCCCTATTCTGTTCCAAGTTTATGGACCAGTCTTTCATGTGAGACTTGATGTGATGTGATGTGAGACTTTCATCTTGTAGCAAGATGGCGCCAGTGACCATTGGTGACGTTCTGTTGGACTTGAATACTACCACCGCTTAGAGTTAAATCAAGTGGGACTTAAGAGACAGCAGGGATGAACTCAGTGCCTTCTATGCTCACTTTGATCATCAAAACATGGAGGACCCATCATGAACTCCCACATCTCCCGATGATCCTATAATTTCCGTCTCTGAAGCCAACGTGCCAACAGCCTTCACAAGGCTGAACGCACGTAAAACATCCGGCCTAGATGAGGCACCTGGCAAAGTACTAAAGACCTGTGCTGATTAACTGGCTGGAGTGTTCAGTGAGATCTTTATCATGCTTGGGCAATGTGTGGTACCCACCTGCTTCAAACAGGCTTCAATTATACCAGAGTCCAAGAAGAGTCAGGTGACCTGCCACAATGAATATTGCCCAGTAGCACTTAGATCCACCATGATGAGTGTCTTGAGAGGTTGGTGATGAAACATATCAACTCCTGCCTGAGAAGCGATTTGGATCTTCTTGAATTTGCATACCAGAGCAACAGCAGGTGCCATCTCATTTGCTCTTCACTCAATCCTGGAACATCTGAGCAGCAAAGATGTATATATCAGGATGCTCTTGATCAACTACAGTTCAGCATTCTATACCATCATTCTCTCAAAACTATTCAATAAACTCCAAGACCTTGGCCTCAATACCTCCTTGTGCATTTGGATCCTCAATTTCCTCACTTGCAGAGCCCAGTCAGTTTGGATTTGCAATAACTTCTCCATGATCTCCACCAGCTCAGGTGAGCCACAAGGCTATGTGCTTAACCCCCTGCTCTACTTGCTTAACACTTGTGAGGCCAAGCACAGATCCAATGCCATATTCAAGTTTGCCAATGACACCACTGTCATAGGCTGAATCAAAAGTGGTGATGAATCAGCATATAAGAGGGAAATTGAAAATCTGGCTGAGTGATGTCATAACAACAACATCTTACTGAATGTCAGCAAGACCAAGGTTGTAGACTTCAGGAGAAGGAAACAGAGGTCCATGAGCCAGTCCTTATCGAAGCATCAAAATTGGAGAGGGTTAGCAACTTTAAATTCTTAGGTGTTATTATTTTGGAGGACCTGTCTTGGGCCCAGCACACAAGTGCAGTTATGAAGAAAGAACAGCAGTGACTCTACTTCCTTAGGAGTTTGTGGAGATTCGGCAGGACATCTAAAACTTTGATAAACTTTGGGACAGCTTTGGGAATGGGCAGCGGAGTGAGTGGCAGCAGAGTGAAAGGGCTGTGGTGGTAACGGTACGAGGCAAGGCAGTGGTTGATTGCAAAAGGAAGTAGTATGTGTGTGAGGCTGGTTTTCTGTGGTCGGTGTCAGATGTGGGAGGTCCTGGAGTCTCCCGGCATCCCGGACGGCCACATCTACACCCGGTGCATCGAGATGCTCCTAAGGGATTATGTTAGTGATCTGAAGATGCAGCTCGATGACCTTCGTCTGGTCAGGGAGAGTGAGGAGGTGATAGAGAGGAGTTACAGGCAGGTGGTCACTCCAGGGCCAGGGGAGATAGAGAAATGGGTCACAGTCAGGAGAGGGAAGGGGAAGAGTCAGGTACTAGTGAGTACCCCGTGGCTGTCCTCCTTGACAATAAGTACTCCTGTTTGAGTACTGTTGGGGGTTGGGGGGGACAGCCTACTTGGTGGAAGCAACAGTGGCCGTGACTCTGGCACAGAGTCTGGCCCTGTGGCTCAGAAGGGTAGGGAAAGGAAGAGGAAGACAGTAGTGATAGGGGACTCTATAGTCAGGTTCTGACAGGCGATTCTGTGGATGTAGGAAAGAAACTCAGATGGTAGTTTGCCTCCTAGGTACCAGGGTCCGGGATGTTTCTGATCGTGTTCAAGATATCCTGCGGTGAGAGGGAGAACAGCTAGAGGTCGTGGTACATATTGGTACCAATGACATAGGTAGGAAAATGAAAGAGGTCCTGAAAGAAGACTACAGGGAGTTAGGAAGGAAGTTGGAAAGCAGGACCTCAAAGGTAGTAATCTTGGGATTACTGCCTGTGCCATGCGACAGTGAGAATAGGAATAGGATGAGGTGGAGGATAAATGCGTGGCTGAGGGATTGGAGCAGGGGGCAGGGATTCAGATTTCTGGATCATTGGGACCTCTTTTGGTGTGGGTGTGACCTTTACAAAAAGGACGGGTTACTCTTGAACCCCAGGGGGACCAATATTCTGGTGGGCAGGTTTGATAGACCTATTGGGGAGGGTTTAAACTAGTTTGGCGGGGGGGTGGGAATCAGAATGTGAGTGCAGGGATTAAGGTAGAAGGACAAGGGCATGATGCTAAGAGTTCTGAGTTGATGAGGAAGGACAGGCAGGGGATGAAACAATGGTAGCCAGTTAAAGGGGTTAAAATGTGTCTATTTCAATGCTAGGAGTATTAGGACAAGGAGGATGAACTTAGAGCATGGATTAGTACGTGGAACTACGATGTTGTGGCCATTAGTGAAACTTGGTTGGAGGAAGGGCAGGATTGGATGATGCAGGTCCCGGGGTTCAGGTGCTTTAAAGGGAATAGGATGGGAGGTAGAAAAGGGAGGAAGTGACATTGCTGGTCAGGGATAGTATCGCGGGTATAGAAAGGGAGGACGCTGCAGAGGGAGTGTCCACTGAGTCGGTGTGGGTTGAAGTCAGAAATAGGAAGGGATCAATCACTGTGCTGGGAGTAGTCTATAGGCCCCCAAATAGCCCTTGGGACACCGAGGAGCAGATAAGCAGGCAGATTTTAGAATGGAGCAGGAAATACAGGGTAGTAGTTATAGGTGATTTCAACTTCCCTCATATTGACTGGTGCCTCCTGAGTGCAAAAGGGATAGGGCTGAATTTGTCAGGTGTGTTCAAGGATTCCTGACAGTATGTGGACCGGCCGATGAGAGGAGAGGCTATACTGGATCTAGTTCTGGGTAATGAACCTGGTCAGGTGACAGACCTCTTGGTGGGGGAGCATTTTGGTGAGGATCACCACAACTCCCTTAGCTTCAGCATAGCTATGGAAAGGGATAAAATCAGATGAAATAGTAAAGTGCTTAACTGGGGAAGGGCTAACTTTGAAGGAATGAGGCAGGAACTAGCGAGAGTAAATTGGAAACAGATGTTCAAAGGGGAACACACAGAATGTGGGAGAAGTTAAGGGACCACTTGAGCTGGGCTCAGGATAGGTTTGTCCCACTGAGGCAAGGAAAAAGTGGTAGGAAAAGGGAACCATGACTGACGAAACACGTGAGGCAACACGTTAAGAGGAAAAAAGAAGCATATGTTAGATATAAGAAGCAGGAAGCAGGCTTATGAGAAATATAGGGTAGCCAGGAAGGAGCTAAAGAAAGGACTTAGGAGCACTCAAAGGGGGCATGAGAAGGCCTTGGCATGTAGGACTAAGGAGAACCCCAAGGCGTTCTATGCATATGTGAAGAACAGGAGGATGACGAGAATGAAGGTAGGACTACTAAAGGATAAAGAGGGCAACATGTGCCCGGAGGCAGAAGAGGTTGGGGAGGTCCTAAATGAATACTTTGCTTCAGTATTCACAAGTGAAAAGGATCTTGATCAGGGTGAGGTTGAAATAGAGCAGGCCTGGGTACTGGACAATGTGGAGATGAAGGAAGAAGTGCTGGACCTTCTTAAAAACATCAAGATTGATAAATCCCCAGGGCCGGATATGATACACCCCAGGTTGTTGTGGGAATTGAGAGAATAGATCGCTGGAGCATTAGCTATGATCTTTGAATCCTCTTTGGCTACAGGGAAAGTGCCAGAGGACTGGAGAATAGCAAATATAGTTCCCTTGTTTAAAAAAGGTAATAGGGAGAAACTTGGAAACTATAGACCGGTGAGTCTTGCATCAGTGGTATGCAAACTACGGGAAAGGATTCTTAAGGATAGGATCCACGAGCATTTGGAGAAGTACAGTCTACTCATGGGTAGTCAACATGGCTTTGTGAAGGGAAGATCGTGCCTCATGAGCCTGATTGAGTTTTTTGAAGAGGTAACAAAAAAAATTGATGAGGGTAGGGCAGTGGATGTGGTCTACATAGACTTTAGCAAGGCATTTGACAAGGTCCCTCACGAGAGACTCATCCAGAAAGTCATGAGGCATAGGATAAGTGGAACCTTGGATGTTTGGATAGAAAATTGGCTTAAAGGAAGAAAGCAGAGGGTAGTTGTGGAAGGAAAGCATTCTGCCTGAAGGTCGGTGTCTAGTGGAGTGCCACAGGGATCTGTCCTGGGATCCCTGTTATTTGTGATTTTTATAAATGACCTGGATGTAGAGGCGGAAGGATGGGTGAGTAAGTTTGCGGATGACATGAAGATTGGAGGAGTTGTGGATGGAGCTGTAGGTTGTCAAAGGTTACAAGAGGATATAGACAGGCTGCAGAGTTGGGCAGAAAAATGGCAGATGGAGTTCAATCTGGACAAGTGTGAGGTGATGCATTTTGGAAGGCCAAACCAGAAGACTGAATACAGGATTACTGGTCAGTTACTTAAGAGTGTGGATGAACAAAGGGACCTTGGTGTTCAAATCCACACATCCCTCAAGGTTGATAGGGTAGTTAAGAAGGCCTATGGGATGTTAGGCTTCATTAAAAGGGGGATTGAGTCCAAGAGTAGAGAGGTCATGTTGCAACTCTACAAATCTAAAACATTAGGGGTATTTAAGAGCCTCCTGGACAGGCACATGGATGAAAGAAAAATAGAGGGTTATGGGGTAGTGTGGGTTTAGTACTTTTTTTTAAGGATTATATGGGTCAGCACAACATGGAGGGCTGAAGGGTCTGTACCGTGCTGTAATGTTCTATGGTTCTAAACTTCTACAGATGTGTAGTGGAGAGTATATTGATTGGCTGTATCATCACCTGGTATGGAAACTCCACAGCCTTTGAATGGAAAATTCTACAAAAATAATGGATACGGCCCAGTCCATCACAGGTAAAGCCCTTCCAACTATTGAGCACATCTACATGAAACGCTGTCACAGCGAAGCAGAATCCATTATCAGGGACCTCAGCACATGCTCTCTTCCTGCTACCGCTGTCAGGAAGAAGGTACAGGAGCCTCAGTACTTGCACCACCAGGTTCAGGAACAGTTATTACTCCTCAACCATCAGGCTTTTGAAGCAGCTTCACTTGCTGCATAAATAAGCCCATACCGCTACTCTAAGGTACGTTTAAAAAAAATCTTCTTTGCCGGAGTGTAACGTGACGGATCCTGGCATCAACTTCTCTCAGGTTGGGGGCACAGCTCAGGGCATCTCTGGCTGTATCCCCAAAGAAATGGGTCAATGTCAGGGCCAGAAAACCCATGCTGCTGAGTCACTCTCTGCAAGAGATCACAATTCATATCATTTCACTGTTGACTCATGAAAAAGAAAATGAAAAGCCAGACTCTGTAAATAGAATCAAAAAGTGATGGCAATACTGCACATGGTGAAGAATGGGTTAAATATTTTTACCAATGATAACTTAATGTATTATCTTACTTACTGATGAAAATAATCATGATGATATAAAGTTGAACCAACAGTGAAAGTAAAATAACATTATCAAAGGAAGAACTTCCTAAAGCAAGAAAATGTGCTTACACTTGGAAAGTACACAACAGTTTGATCTAACAGCTGATTAGCTGCAGGATTGTATTCTCTTGTATCACCTGCTGACAAAGAAAAAACTCAAATTACCTGCAGTAGGTAAAGCTGCTGATGCCAAAGCTTTTAGTGTTTGATTTAGTGTTTATGCATCACTGAATCAATAGCCTGCAGAACAGATTTTCCCAAATGATCAGACAAAATTCAGATAGAAAGTTAATCACAGACAGCCTTGCCCACCTATCACAGTTAATGCGTGCACCTAACAAAGAAAATTACTGTTAATTTTTCAACAAGGCAATAATCATGCACCTTTGCCTTAGTGACACAAACAATATCTATCTCCAGTGGGCCCTCTGCTGGCCTACAGGGAAGGCTCAACACCATCCTTCTGTCACAAGTGTTCTGTTTTGTGACTCCAAAACTAATCAAAAGGCAAACACAGAGCTGAGAATAATATGTACTTTGCTTTTACTTCAGTAAGGCACACATGTATGACATAGTGGCATGACGATGTATGCCATTCATGTACTTTTACATATAACCCATAATGAATTATTTAAACACAGAATGTTTAATCAAACAATATATTCACAGTATTACTCAAATAATACTGAAATATTAAATACACAACAATGAGACCATGGGTATTAATGTTTATCAAATTCACAACATTTCCTATTGAAATCTTTCACGGGCACTGAAGGAGTATATAAAAACTGAGTGGGACTTCCGGTCAAGATGGCAATGGACTAGTCCAGGGGTCAGCAACCTTTACCACTGAAAGAGCCACTTGGACCCGTTTCCCACAGAAAAGAAAACACTGGGAGCCGCAAAACCCGTTTGACATTTAAAATGAAATAACACTGCATACAACGTTTTTTTTGCCTTTATGCTATGTATAAACAAACTATAATGTGTTGCATTTATGAAATTGATGAACTCCTGCAGAGAAAACGAAATTACATTTCTGCATGCAACAAAAACATTTTGAACTCCGAAAAAAAGACGTTGGGTTGAAAGTTACTTTTAAGTAAAATATTCAATGTCTATTTGAGTCCTTCTTGTATTTATGAAAACGCCGAACTTAAATTTTCCGCCAGCAGCAAACCAAAAATAACGTCAGCCAGCTGTCATCCTGAAAAATGAAAGGACTATTTCACTGAACAATGAAAAAATATGAATATGAGTAAAATAATAGGCAATTAAAATATTTATCATACTTGGTTAATGGGATTTCTGCTCCTGGACCTCAGCGCACAGCGTCTGCACATCAGGGCTGTATGATGTCACCTTCATCTTTACACAGGATCGCAAGCTGTCATCTGTGAGGTTTTCAATATCACTCCATTTGTGTTTCTGAGCAAGAACGGCCTTCTGACGGGCAACATCTTCAAGGTCTGCTGTCAAGCGTCTAAACTTGGACACCCATATGTCTTTGTCGGCTATGTCGGCCAGTTCCATCTCAAGATCAGGTTGACTCACACCTGCCAATGCAGTCATATTCAGTAGGGAAGGATCGATGCTTAAGGGAGTGACCGGGAAGGATAATGTGTTTTTTTCCTCTCTGAACTCACAGAAGCGTTTCCCAAACGATGTTTGCATTGCGATGATTGCAGAATGTAAATACTCCGAAATTATCATGTCGTGACCTTGTTTGAACTCTCTCAAATTGGGGAAGTGAGACAAAGTGCCTTTCTGTAAATCTCTGGCAAGCACTGTCAACTTGCGCTCGAATGCCAAAACATCCTCCAACATGTGCAGGGCTGTACGTCCTTTCCCCTGAAGAGCTGTGTTCAGCGTGTTCAGGTGCGCTGTCATGTCTACCATGAAGTGTAGCTTTTCCAGCCACTCTGGCTGTTCCAGCTCAGGAAAGGTGAGCCCTTTGCTGCCCAGGAAAGTTTTCACTTCTTCCAGACACGCGACAAAGCGTTTCAGCACCTTCCGTCTGGACAGCCAGCGATAAAAACACGTTGTAGCGGTGTCAGTAAACTGCAGTCAAAGATAGCTTTATTCGAACTAAACAGCCTTGCTTTTCAGCTTCCCTCAACCCAGCCCCCATGGACGCAGATGCTGCAAAAGACGCGTACTCACAAACCCCCGTAGGCTATCTCCCTTAGCCGGAATGCTGGCTAATTGTGAGCCGTTTTATGATGTGGCAGGAAATGTGTCGCTACACTTAGGTTGTACAAGATCACCATAATTACATTTCAAAAGCTAACAAACTAACATAAAATACATTTTAATTAAATACTGACCAATTATTTCCCAAAGCCACAGGGAGCCGCAGCACAGAGGTGAAAGAGCCACAAATGGCTCGGGAGCCGCAGGTTGCCGACCCCCGGACTAGTCACTAAAAACTATCGCTCCATTCTGTTTCTTACCTCTGTATTCCTTCTCTCTTTTTTTTTACTCCAAACTTAAACTTTTTATTCTCCTCCCCACCTGCGAATAGGCCTGATCTGCAATGACCTCAAAGGGCACCAAACCCGAGAAAAAAGACATTCCAGCGACTGGCCTGTCGAGAGAAAATATCATCTAAATACTGGATCAGCACCATCAGGATATAATTGCTGAATTTAAGTCCTCTTTCAGTTTGTTAGAATTGAAATTGGATCAAATTAATTCCAAAGTGGAGGATCATGCTCAACGCTTATCACATCTTGAGCTTATTACAAAAGATTCGGACCATCGCGTCAACGAGTTGGAAAACGTTTGCTCCAGCTTGCACAAGAATAATAACAAGCTAACAGCAAAAGTTACTGACCTGGAAAGCCAAAGCAGACATCAGAACCTACGTATCTTGGGCCTGCCGGAGTCTATCGAACATGGATATCCCACTGAATTTTTCTCCACTCTGCTATGTGTAATTTTTGGGAAGGATACACTCTCAACTCCACCTGATAGATAGAGCTCACCATTCCTTAGCTGGTTTAGGTGCTTCAGGGCACAGACTGCACCCAGTGATTTTATGATTTCATTGCTACCAGATTAAAGATCTCCTGGTTAGAGAAGCTCGATGGAGAAATAAGTTAGAATACAAATGTCAATCGATTCAGGTTGTTGAGAATTGTGCTCCCTAAGCCTTGAGTCTATGAGCCGAGTATAGAGAAATAATTAAGGAGCTATATAATACTGGATTCAGGCCTTCTCTTCTGTTTCCGGCATGACTTCGAATTACTCTCCCCAGTGGAGACAAAAAGTGGTTAAATTTGGTTGCAGTAGCTCAGAAATATATTGATAGCCTCCCTATTACTTTGATTTCTTCAGATCCGGTCTGATTACCTAGACAGGTGGAGAAGCATTAATTTTTTTTTGTTCTCTTCCGTGACCTCTTTCTTTCAACTCAGTGTATTTTTTTTCCCCCCACAGTCTCTCATGGGTGGAACATTGTTTATTTGTTTTTATCTTTCTTTTTTAAATACTAGTTTATATCTCTTTTTTTTGGATTATTACTTTGAGGCACTCTTAATACATTTTGGAGGAATTGCTTGATTTTTCACTATGTATAGTATTAGTTTGGAGTGCTAAAAGGTTTCTGTTTTTCTTTCAATTGATAAAAGACAAAGTTGATGTTGATGTTACGAGACAGGAAGTTAAACTATGGGGTGACTTTTTTTGAAGAGCTTGCTGCTGTTTGTTGGTAGTTGTCTCGCTGTGGGTTAGGAGGTGGGGGAGGAACTCCAATGCTGATATTTACAGAACCTTTAGATATTTTTGTTATATAGGACGTATTTGTCTTGTTTTTCTTTGTTTTATACTTTTGCACCAGAGCTGTTATTTGAATTTCTGACATTGCTTATACCTATTATCCTGGGTATTTATTTATTTATCTATCTATCTATCTATTTATTTATCTATTTATTTATTTTTGAAAAAGGACAATGGTTAGTCCATTGAATTTTGTGAGCTGGAATGTTAAGGGATTGAACCATCCTGTTAAAAGAAGGAAGGCGTTTTCGCATCTCAAACAGCAATTGCTTTTTTGCAGGAAACACATTCAGAGTCCTGAAAACTCCTGACTCATGTCAAGATTGTTGGGGCAGCACTTCCATTCTACTTTTCAGGCTAAAGCCAGGGGTGTCTCAATTCTCATAAATCAACATGTTCCCTTTGAGCTCCATAATAAAATATGAGATACAAATGATCGTTTTATCATTGTCTTGGGGAAATTATATAATTCACTAGTAGTGCTGGCTAACTTATATGCTCCTAACTCGGATGATGTGGAAGTTTTTGATCATTTCTTCTCTCTATTGCCTAAGTTGAGTTCATATTCTCTCATTTTGGGTGGTGACTTTAATTGTTGGTTAGATCCAGTTTTGGATTGATTGTCTTCTATTCCCAGACTTCCCCACAAACTGCTTCCTTCCTTTCTTCATTTCCTTTTTTCAGTCCTTCCTTTCCAATTATGGTATCTCCAATGTATGGCATTTCCTCCACCCAAATGTGAGAGATTATTCTTTTCTTCACATGCCCATCACTTTTACTAGAATTGATTACTTTTTAATTGATAATCAGCCGATCCCATCTGTCCATTCTTGTGACTATCAGAGTATAATGACATCAGATCATGCTCCAGTCACCCTGTCTATAATTCTTCCTTGTTTTCCCCAAATAAATAAGCATTGGCATTTTAATTCGACCTTACTGTCAAATAATGATTTTGTAAAATTTATGGAGGACCAGATAACTTTTTTCCTAAATACTAAAACACCATCTGAATCTTCAAGTCTGGTTGTTTCAGATGCTATGAAAGCAAACCTAAGGGGTCAAATAATTTCATACACTGCAAATTTAAAAAGGACCTATAAAGAGCGATTAGATCTGCCAATCAAATCAAAGAAACAGACCAACTATATGCCAAAACCAAAAACCCGGAGCTGTATAAGAAATGAGTGGAACTTCAAACTAAGTTTGACCTTATTTCCACTCATCCAATTGAACACCAACTTTTGGAAAGTAAGAGCCGGTTTATAATCATGGTGATAACTCTGGTAAATTTTTGTCAACCAACTAAGAAGCTTCAAAGTTAAACAATACATTACAAAAATTCGAATGGGAAATGGGAATATTACCCTGATTCATTCTGAAATCAATGACATATTCAGGAATTTTTCTTCCTGACTCTATACTTCTGAATCTCTAAATGTTAATATTTTGGCCAAGAATTTTTTAAATAGTCTAAGTATTCCTACTTTTTCTCCTGATCTCAAATCAAAACTGGATGAGCCAATATCACTAGAAGAAATATCTTCAGCCATTTCTATACAGCAGACTGGTAAATCTCCTGGACCTGATGGGTTTCCTGTAGAATTCTATAAATCATTTTCCTCACTGCTTTCAGCTCAACTAATCTTGGTTTTATCTGATTCGTTTAAACGAGGTAAATTGCCAGCATCATTTAATGAGGCATGTATCATCCTTTTAGAGACAAGAGGCAAAGATCCAACAGAGTGTTCTTCATACAGGCTGATCTCTTTGCTAAATGTTGATGTCAAAATTTTGGCTAAAGTTTTGGCCTGTAGATTGGAGAACATTCTACCCTTAATTATTTCTGAAGACCAAACTGGTCTTATTAAAAATCACCTCCGTTTTTTCAATATACAGCATCTATTTAGTATTTTATACTCACTTTCAGTTGGGATTCCTGAATGTGTCATTTCTTTAGACGCAGAGAAAGTGTTTGATTGTGTGGAGTGGAACTATCTCTTTGTAGTTTTAGAAAAATTTGATTTTGGACAATGTTTTATTACATGGATTAAATTGTTATACTCTTATTCCACTGCCTCTGTCTTGACCAACTCTCAGCATCCCAACCTTTCAATCTTAAACGTGGCACCCAGCAAGGGTGTCTTAAGTCTGAGACCCTTACTTTTTGATCTGGCCATAGAGCCATTGGCGATTGCGTTTCGTAGCTGCGCTGACCTGATGGGGACTTGGAGGGGTGGTGTTAAGCACAAAGTCTCTCTTTATGCTGATGATCTTTTACTTTTTATATCAAATCCAACTACCTCCTTACCCCCATTGTTTTCACTCCTTAACAAATTTAGCCAGTTTTCAGGATACAATCTTCATTTACATGAGAGTGAACTCTTTCCAATAAACAGAGAAGCACAAACATTAGAGTTTCACAACCTCTTTTAAAGTAGTGAATAATCAATTTACTAACCTTGGCATTAGAGTAACAAGGAATTACAAATATCTTTTTGGAAACAATTTTACTAAACTCTGTTTTATATGGGGGTATGGCTTTACCCAATTTCCACTTATATTATTGTGGTGCTTAGGGTGCATGGGAGGGGTAGCACCTCTAGATGGGGGGGGGGTAGCTTGTCACACTCCTTAGAGCGGTTCGTCATCTATTGGTTCCCACCAATGCCCAGTTCTCACCTGTGGCTCCTCGTAGCTGTTTGCATGCAACAGCAGCCACACCCTGGGCAACTGCTTCAACAGGTGAGGTTAGTCAACAGGTCTGAAACCCTTGGTGAGATAGGAATTTGCTCATCCCAGCATGTGAAGACTGCTTCGGTGGATCAGGCGGAGGAAACCCCAGGGGTTCAACAGCTGAGAAGACGTTGCAGCAGCGCATTGTGGAGACGACTCAGCCATCCAATGCAGCCAAGGAAGTTGTCAGATGTAACAATTTTTCGTGCCACTGGATCCTGACTTCTGAGGCCCAAGGGAGTGGGATCATCTCTGTGCAAGGCTTTTTCACTTTTAGTATCTTCCACACACTGGTTACATTGTGCAAAACAGTCGGCTCGTGGCACAGTGAGATCAGCACCGGGCTCGAGAATGGAGGTTCCCGAGTTCAATCCAGTGACAGGCCGCCCCCGAGCATGCTCTCCTTCTGCGCTGGGTTGATGTCGAACTTGCAACTCAGCCTTGTAAAAAACACTGCCACCCTGCACACTGCAGCCTTTCTTGGATCCCGAGAGACAACCAAAAAAAATTTTGCAGCCAACATACACTGTCTTATCTTTTGGTCTTACTTTTATTATAAGTCTGACTGCCCAATATGGGTGCCAGCGGAATGGAACTCTAATAAGAATTTCTCCATCTCTGCACTTCTTGGTTCCGCACTTCCCTGCCATTCACCAAAACCAACCGTTAATCCTGTTATCAGGCACACTTTGAGAATATGGGCTCAGTTTAGAAAGTACAATGGTCTTCACGGTTTCTCGTTCTCTAGTCCCATCCTACATTATCATCTCTTTCAGCCTTCTATGCATGATTTGACATTTCAAGACTGGCACAGAAAGGATATTAGGTGCTTTGAAGATCTTTTCAGATAATCGCTTTGCATCTTTTGAAGAACTGCCTGTATAGTTCAACTTACCCAACACGCACTTTTTCAGGTATCTCCAAATTAGACATTTTAACAATCCTTTAATATAAAACTTCCTGAGTTACCCAATAAAAATGTTATTGACATGTTTCTTTGCGTTAATCCATTGTGTAAAGGTTTGATATCTACTATTTGAGATAAGTTAGCGACTTTGAGGTGAGCCCCCCCCCCTTGACAAAATTAAAACTGCCTGGGAGCACGATTTAAATTTTCCTTTGTCCGATGATGCATGGGATTCAATTCTCAAATCAGTTAATTCAACCTCTATGTGCTCGCCACTGCCTGTTATAGTTTAAGGTCGTACACAGGGCTCTTATGTCTAAGACTAAATTATCGTGTATCTATCCAGACATTAGTCCCTGTTGCAACAAGTGTAAAGGGGGTGAGGCTTCACTTATTCATATATATTGGACTTGTCCTGGCTTGGAGAAATACTGGAGAGATGTCCTTCTAACTTTATTCCATATACTTAAATACTATTTGGAACCTAACCTTCTGATTGCTCTTTTCGGCACCTCGGGAGAGATTGACATGCACCTGAGTCCGACTAAACATCATACACAGTCTTTAGCCTCTCTTTTGGCCTCTCCTACTTAGGTGGAGAGATGCTGCCCCACCCACTCATGCTCAATGGCTCAGAGACATTATGTTCTGTTTAGACCTTGAAAAGATTCATTATTCACTTCTTAATCTGGACATAAAGTTCCAAAGAGTGTGGGGACCTTTCCTTGAATATTTTCATAATTCCTGCTTAGTTTAAAAGTCCATCCCTTTTTTGCCCTTCTGCATATAAATCCCTTACTACCAGCTTCTTTCGGTTAAGATTTACGGTATCTGATGAGGTAGTAGGCAATATACCTTCTTTTTGCAAATACACCTCTGTGGAGATAAAAGTTCTGATTAACTTCTCTATCTATTGTAAGGTTGGCTTGGAGTTGGTGAATGGGAGGGTGAGGTGGTAACTATATATGATTTTACCATGGGTGCTTTCCTTTAACTGTTGTGAACTGTACATTCGACAGCTTGTTTTGCACTGTACAAACTTTTTTACTCTTCTTTCATTGTAGAAATTAATAAAAAAATACTGACTGATGGAGTTGTACAGTTTGGGGGTGAAACAGAGGGAGGGAGGGGCTGCTTCAATGAGGGAGAGAGTGACCGAGTCACCGAAGGAGAAAAGGAGGGAGAGGTAGAGTCACCAAGGGAGGGGCATAGTCACTGAAGGAGGGAGTTACAAAATGTATGCTGAGGTGGGAAAGGTCATCGTGAACTTGATAGGCTTTGTTTATGTTGGGAGTAAAAAAGGTGTATAATGGTAGAAGAGGGAAGTTCAAATGAAGAAATGGAACTTTTAGCAGTGCACTTCTTCAGGAATGTAGAAGCCATTTTCCATTACAAAGAAGTGAAGTACCTTCAACAGTCAAGGCAATAATAATATTAAAAAAAATCACAGTTCATTTAACAATTTAACATAGGCTGATTTGGAGCTGAAATTGTGGCAAATTCTAAAAAAAAACGAGTTGCTATTGGCTATTTTTTTAAAAAAAAGGGAAGTTTTTTTTTAATCTTTTGTAATTCACAAATTAACATTCTAAACAAGTTGGCTAAGATTTACAAAAAGTTTGTTTTCATAAATACTCACCAGTGCCCATCTTACCTTATCAGTTTACTGAGAAACATTTCCTCCCAGCCACTGCCTCCTACCTCAATGCCTTTGCCAGACCAGGAGAAAGTACAGCTCTCTTCTGTTGTTTCACTTTACTATCACTTTTTCCAGATTTTATTCCTAATGTACATCCTGCCTCTGATCCTCATCACCCCAAACTCCATACAATTTAAAAAAACAAACTAATGGAGGAACTCAGCAGTTAAGGCAGCACCTGAGGAGAGAAGTGGACAGTTGACATTTCAGTTCAAGGCCCTTCATCTTGACAGACTACAATGTTGATTGTCTACTTCCCTGTATCCATTTCCAGTAGGGATTGATCTTTGCTCCAGACTTCAGCATCTGAATCTCGTTTCACCACGCTACTTAACCTAGCTCTCTACATTTCCCCCAAATGAGATAAATTGACCTTTTACCCAATTTATCCCTAATTTATAATGTGAAAATTAACCCCTCTTCCCTATTCCAGCATCTCGACTCCTTCATAAAGCATTCCACACACCTGTGCCCTTTCATTTTGCCGTCTTCACATCAGCATGCTCCTTTATTACCAAGCACCACTTGTGAGCATTGAATTAAATCAGAAGAGGGGTAAATGTATCCAGAGTGTGAATCCTTAAACAGTATATTCAATCATTCTGAAGCAGCCAAAGAACCTACAGCACACAATCTTAACAGTTTAACTGCCTGAACATCTTCAAATAATTTTATTTTTAAGATGTCAAATTCCTAATGGCTGCAATGAGGGAGCATTAAGATATGTAGCAGGCCACCGGTATTGGAGCTTTAGTCATAACAGTAATACAGCATGGAAACAGGCTCTTTGGCCCATCTAATCAATATTGACCAAGATGGCTATGTAAACTTGTCCCATTTGCTAATCAGTCACAGAATGGAAACAGGATATCAGACCACTTCAGTGATCATCAAGTACTCAATTACACTAACCCTATTTTATTTTAATTATGTCCACATTCCCATAACCTCCCTGCTCAGACTCAATCATTCACCCATACATTCAGATAATTAACCAACTAACTCACTTACTTATGAGAAAGGAGAGGAAACTGGAGTACTCAGAGGAACTACACAGTCACTGGAAGAATGTGCAAACCAGAATTCAGGCCAAAACATCAACTGCACTCTTTCCCATAGACGCTGTCTGGCCTGCTGAGTTCCTTCAGCGTTTTGTGTGTGTTACTCAGATTTCCATTGTCTGCAGATTTTCTCTTGGTTGTGACCAAAGTGCAGAATACAGTGTTAGTTACAGAACATGCAGGGAAGGTAGACAAATAAAGCACAAGGGACACAACTGTGTAGACTGGGAGAACAAGAGTTCACCTTTTAGCATATAAGACGTCTGGTCAAATGGACGATAAAAATAGGACATGGACCATCATTGAGCCTAGTGATTTATGCTCTCAAGCATTTGCATCCCCTGTCCAAAGGGAGAGAGAGAAAAGATGGAGAAGTGGTGTCCTCCATCTTGTGGCAGTGGGAAGTGTGGGTGAAGTCAATGGAGTGCCACCGCTTCAGAATTTTATCTGTTGCCATGACAAGATTAATTTGCCCGTATAGCATAGAGCTCTGTAAAGGCAGCCTTCTGTCAATCACAATCCACACATTCAACAACAAAGACCCTGGAGATGTCACCTAGACTGCACTGTATGCTGCTGGGCACCCCGCAGGCTTCTCTGTGCATGAAGGATGTGGGAGGAAATTCATGTACTTTGAGGTTGGTCATTTTTGCTTTCCAATTATTACAATGCAGAAAATGTTGCCGAACTTCAGCTGCAACTGTGGGAAGGGAAACAGAGTCGGTGCTTCAGGTTGAGGGGCCTTTGTGAGAACTAGGAAGGAGAGAAGAGAAGGGAGGGTGGGGGAGAGAGTAGGTCACTGACAACTGGCATAACAATGAACGTGGCAGGTACACCAAGATAACGGAACGTGGGACTCCATAAAGCAATCACCAAATCTGCATTTGGTTTCTCTAGGACAGAGTAGGCCACATTGTGAGTACCAAATGCAGTACAATAGATTGCAACATTTTGATATATTATGTGTTTCATGTTTCAGGCACTACATAGATCTTATGTTTAGCTGTTTTCTACCTAGTCATCAATATACCTTCAGAATGACTGGTAAAGAGCTATTCTCAGAGTGTCATATATATAGTAAATTACTCCTCATGCAGTCAATTTTACATTCAATTTTACTTATTTATACAAACTGCAATAAGAAATGACAACCAATTAAGTTATTTTCCACATTGCTCCAATGATGCCAAACGTAAATTGGAGAAACAGGATCTCATCTTCCATCTGGGCTAGTGCAGTCTTTTGGATTTTGTATTGAATTTTACGATTTATTGTCTCTCCACAGACTGACCATCTTTTTCAATTTGTTTCATTTTTGATTTCTGTCTACTCTGTATTTTTAAATCTTATTTCCTTGACAGACTTAATTGTTACTTTGACAAGCTTGGCCACACCCTGTCTCAGATGTTCCCTCTGCCCTTTCCACCTTGGTTTGACCTACCTGTTATCTTTTACACCCTCCACATCCACTATCACCTCAGTCTTGAGTCTCACCAATTCCTTCTCTTCTCTTTATATTAGCACTCATTTCCCACTCATATATTTCCCACTCATCGTCCTGATGCAGGTATTAACCTAAAATATTTACAACTCATTCACCACCCCCCCACCACCCACACAGATGCTGCTTGACCTTTCTCTGGTAGAATGTTTATTGCTCCAGATTCCAACATTTGCAGTATCTTTGCACTATTCTCTCAATTGTGTTCACACACTTAAGTCAAGGGGATACATGACTGGCACGACTAAGGAAGTTAAAATTAGAATTAGAATCAGTTGTATTATCATTAAGCTAAGTGACATGAAGTTTGTTGTTTTGCTGCAGCAGTACAGTGCAAAGACTTACAATTACAAAGTAAATAGTGCAAAGGAATAGTGAAATAGTGCTCATGAGTTCATGGACCATCCAGAAGTCTAATGGGGGGGGGGGGGGGGAATAGAAGCTGTTTCTGAATTACTGAGCCTAGTGATGGATGCTTCCTTTAGCAGCACCACTACCTGAAAATTTAATCCATGGTGGGGAGGATTTTGCCTGAGGTTGAAATGGCTGAGTTTACAACCTGATGCAGCCTCTTGCAATTCTGTGCTTCCATACCAGGTTGTAATGCAACTTTGCCATAGATGTATTGAAACCTGCAAGTGAGTGCATGGAATGGGCTGCCAGCAACGGTGATGGAGGTGGATACGATGGGGTCTTTTAAGAGACTCCTGGATAGGTACATGGAGCTTAGAAAATTAGAGGGCTATGGGTAACCCCAAGAAATTTCTCAGGTAAGGAAATGTTCAGCACAGCTTTGTGGGCCAAAGGGCCTGTATTGTCCTGTAGATTTTCTATGATTCTATGATTCTTTGGTGACATACCAAATCTTTAAAACTCTTGACCATGTAGAGCCCCTGGTATGCCTTCTTCATGATTGTTTTAATGTGTTGAGCTCAAGATTATCTGAGATGTTGATGTCCAGGAACTTGAAGTTGCTCATCTTTTCCTCTGCTGCCTCCTTGATAAGGACTGGTATGTGCTTTCCTAAATTCCCCTTCCTGAAGTCCATGATCAATTCCTTGGTCTTGCTGCCACTGAGTGCAAGATGGTTGTTGCAATTCCACTCAACCAGCCAATTTATCACACTCCTATGCACCTCCTTGTCATCATATGAGATTCTGCCAACCACAGTAGTATCATCTGTGAATTTATAGATGACATTTGAGGTGTACATAGCCACACAGTCGTGAGTGGTGTGTTGATTGTCAGCAAGGAGAAGATGAACTGAATGAGGAAGTCAAGGACCAATTCCCAGAGAAACAGGTTTACAAGATTGGTAATTAGTATGGAGGGGATAATGGTCTTGTATGCCAAGTTGTAATTGATAAGGAGTATGTTTAGCTGTTGTCTAAATGCTCCAAACTGGCATGGAGTTCTATTGAGACTGCATCTGCTGAACACTGTTGCAGCAATAGTCAAATTGAAGCACATCCAGGTACTTGCTCAGGTGGAAGTTCATTCTAGCAAAGATCAACCTCTCAAAGAACTTCATCACATAGATTTGAGTGTTACTAGGTGACAGCCTCACTCTGCCCTTCATGGGCATCAGTGATTGTAGCATTTTTGAAGCAGTTAGGAACCTCAGTCCAAAGCAGTGAGGGATTGAAGATGTTCTTGAACCTTCCAGCCAGTATGGAAAATCTGTAATCAGCATAGGTTTTATATACCCAGTCAAGTATACTGTTGAGGCCTGATGCCTTGCAAGGGTTCACCTACTTGAAGGATGTTCTGATATCAACCTCTGAGACAGATCACAGGGTTGCTGGATGCTGTAGGGGTTCATAGTGTTATTCTCCATTTCAAAGTCTGCATTTAAGGCACCGAGAATTTCGGGAGTGAAGCATTACATCCACTTATGCTGTTGGGTTTCATTTTATAGAAATTAAAAGGTATGCAAATTCTGCCTCAGTTATCAGGAAACTGATTGCCTCTCTAATTTCACACATTTGTGATGGTCTTCCGTAAGTCACACTTGGACTTCTTGTAGGATTCTGGATGGCTGATTTTGAACATCACAGATCAAGCCCTCAGCACACTGTGATCTCCTGGCTCATCTAGATTCTAGAGGTTCTGGTTTGGAAAAGCCACACACTGATCTGCACAGGTATTGATAACATCAGTGATATCCTTGGCATATTCATTCATATTGGAAGATGAATCCCTGAATATGGTACAGTTTTCTGATTCAAGGCTCAAGGTACTTTTATTATCAATGTATGCAGAATGCAACTCTGAGATTTGTCTTTTCCAGACAGCCATGAAACAAAGAAAACCATGGAAGCTGTTCAAAGAAAAATATCAACCTCCTCCCAACACACATAAAAACAAACTGCACAAACGGCAATAAGATGATCAAACCCTGCCACTCATGGACAAAAAAAAATCAAGCAAATGGCAGCAAGAGCATTAAGCAACACCCCCCCCCCGCCTCCACCAAAAGCAAATCAAACGACTGCACAAATGGCAAAAGTAAGAAGGAGCTCTCCATCTCCCTTGACAACATCTTCACAGTCCTCACCCATTGGTGCTGTAGTCTTAGTCTCTGCCTAAATGCTGGGAGAAACATAACCAGGTAATTGGACTTGCCAAAGTCTGTGCACAGGATAGCATGATAAGCATTCCTGATGGTGATGTAAGTGATCAAGTGTGGTGACTCCTGTAGCTCTGCCAGTGACAAGCTGATGGTAGTTTGTCAGGGACTTCTTCAAGCTAGCCTGATAAAGTCCCATACAATGAAAAGGAAGGTGTCAGGGTGAGCTGTTTTGTGACTGTAGATCACAGGGTCCCTCTCCTCCACTACCCAGCTCAACTTTTTCCAGAGATGGAATGGACACTGCTAACAAGGTGACAGTGGAGAACTCTCTCAGCAGATAGAATGGATTACACTTGACAGAACTGGCATGTCAGTGAGTTAATCATAAAGCAAATACCACCAGCTCTGCTATTGCAGATAGCAATCTCAAACCTTAGAATGGATACTGGAACCCAATAAGCTGGAAGAAATATACAGGTACCTTGCTTCACAATCTGGAGGCATTGCCAAGAATGGTATCAATGGTAAGAGGGAACATTAAAACTTTATATATCAGTAGAGAGATCTGTTATTGATAACACTGCTCCAAGAATCCCTGCCCTCCACTACCAATCCCCAGCTATGAACTGGAGAGGTTGTCTCCGGGGGGCTGGTGTTGGCTAGACAGCCACTCAGCATTGAGATATGTGACTCAAGAGTTGCATCCTCACTGGCACAGTGATTGTGGACATTGTTAGGGACTGGCCCTGTGTGTTGTCAGACTGCCCATATCAGACAGTCTGTCCCATCAGCAACATTTGAGGCAATAGAAGCTGCTGTCTGCCCTCTGTGTCATGCTGCAGAATCCTTGCTCAGAGATTTCTTTGAAATTTTTGAAATAAGCTCAGTGGTAGTTGCTGGCCATGTTACAGGCACCACGCAAATAAAATATGCAGTTCTCATGGTGGCAATTACTAAAAAAAAAATTACATGCTCCTAAAAGAGGGAGATTTTTTTTTTATACAAAATGAAATATGGTTTAAGATCGAGGGCTCTCACAAATTTGCAAATCAGCAGCACTTGCTTGCCACCCCTCAGGGACACCTAGACACAAAAGGGCATATCAGCATCACAAGCCAAAATAGTGAAATTCAAGCTTCATCAAGGTCACAAAAGGGATTCAATATCAAATCTGACCATTTTGGTGCACAATCTAGGACTTTATGGACAGTGTAACACACAGAAAATACTGGAGGAATCTTCTTGATAAACACTGATTAATTCACTTGGACTGCCCACAGTTTCTTCTTGCATGTATCACCAAATCAAATCCAGGACTCCACTCCAATGTGAAGACCCTAAGGCACAGTCTTGGGCTGGCATGCCCCACTGAAATACACGCTGCATCACACAGGCATTCAGGAGCAATCAGACAGCCACGATATCCAGATGAAGCAATAACCCCCAAAGAATACAAGACATTGAAAAACCTGGGCTAATTTAATTGCCCCAAATTGAATAAAAGTAATAACTACCAAAGAAAGCTTAAAAATCCCCATGACACCAAATGAGACACCTGCAACACAAAGAGAGAACCCAGAGATTGTCCAAAGACAAATAAGAGATAAGTAATCCAAGCAACACTGTGTACCCACAAGGTTATACTGAAAAAATAGAATCCACATATTAATTTTTTATTTAAAAACACAACTTCTGCTTGTGACAGGTATAGTGCCAAAGTGTCAGCACAGGGCCACTGCTCACAGTGGCACAGGCCTGTGCTTAATCCTGGATTCAGGTGTCACCTGTGCAGAGTTCGTATTCTCACAGCGACTGTGGGTTTCTTTTACATGCTCCAGTTTTCCCTCATAACCCAAGTTGTGTAGGTTGCTAGGTTAATTGCTCTTAGTGAATAGTGAATAGTGAATAAGTGAATAGTGAATAAGTGAATAAGTGAATAGTGAATAAGTGAATAAGTGAATAGTGAATAGTGAATAGTGAATGATAGGATTGCCATTGGAGCCTTGAAGAGAATGCAGAGGGAATAAACCAGAAAGGTTGATGAAGGATTAATGTAAATTGACAGTTGATGGTCAGTGGTTGTTGGTTGATGGTTTGCTTCTACACTGTAGTTTTCTATGACTCTAACTCAGGCATGGGCAAACTACGGCCCGTTAAGCATTTTAATCCGGCCCGCAGAACTTGATGAAATTATATTAATAAACCTTGTTAACGTTTCCCCCCGCAATTCTGGCATTTTCCCAATATACACACTCTATATACATTTGTGGCGACCCATTTCCTGGCACATCTGAACCGGCTCACAATTAGCCAGCGTTCTGGCTAAGGGAGATAGCCTGCGGGGATTTGCGAGCACAGAGCTTTGGAGCCTCTGCGCAGGGGGGCAGGTTGAGGGAGGCTTAAAAGTGAGGCTGGGGATTTCGAATAAAGTTTTTTCTTCAACTGCAGTTACCGACTCCGTGTCGTAATTTTAGCGCTGCATGTAGCACACCGCTACACATTGACCTTTGTTGAGGTGCAGCGTATTACTCCACATTTGCGTTTTACTCTTTGTTCGGCTCGACCTATTTATGTGAACAGGCATTCAGCGTCATGAACATCAACAAAGCCAGCCACAGATCCAAGTTAACTGACCAACACCTCAGATCCATCCTGAGAATTGCCACAACAAAACTAAATCCAGACTTTGATGCACTGGCTAAAAAGGGAGACCAACAACACTATTCCCACTGAAATTAAAAATAAGTTTCTTCGTTGTGTTATGTAAAAAATGCATTTGAAAATATTTTTTCAATAAGCCTTACACGTTACATGTCATTTCTGTTAAGTGATGGACATAAGTAGTGCGCAGGTGCACGTACGTTCTCAAAATAAAAAATGCGCTCTAGATCAAATAACGAGCTCTGCATACTGGCGCGCTCTCACTGTTCTGTCATTGTGCAGGTCGTTGTTGAGTTTTGGCACAGGGGACAATTGAATAAGAAGGAGCAGGACAAGTAGACCTGCATCTCCTACCGTTTTTGAAATAAAGACAGTCAGGAGGAGAGTGATGATGATAATATCTTGAAGGATAACAGAATTTTCAGTGCTTTAAAATAATAACTGTTACTATTTAAAAAAGCTGTATTTTATTCATTTAATTTTCAGTGTTTTAAAAGTCATTTCAATATATAGCTAAATACCATGGGACTTCAAAGACAGATATTTTGTTGTAATGCATTTGTTCATTTTCAATCGAAATTAAAGCACATGTTTTCTACATATCCCATGATATTTTATTTTCTCTTATGAGGTGTATTACCAAAACACTCCGTCCATCTGCTCCTGGTTCGGCCCCCCTGTCAAATTTTAGAACCCTTTGTGGCCCTCAAGTCAAAAAGTTTGCCCACCCCTGCTCTAACTCCATGTTTGATTTTATTTGGTTTTTGAGGATGTAACAAGAAGAATCAAGAGAGTAAGGTGTGGATGTGGAAAATTCCCTGGACTCAACTCCAGATCAGTACCACTATAATCCATGATCATCAAATCTTCCAAAAATTTAACTAGGTCCTGCTCAAATATTTCTAAAGATCTTGTCTTCACAAGTCTCTGCAGCAAAGAGTTCCAGAAATTTATCAACATCTTCAAAAGGCAATTTCTATATAACCAGCCCCTTGAGACAGTTTAATACATGGCTAATGAGTTGGTGTAAGAGGGAGGGCTTCTGATTTTAGGATCATTGGGTTCTCTTCCAGGGAAGGTGGGACTTGTACAGAAGGGATAGTTTGCACCTGAACTGGAAGGGGGCTAATATCCTAGCAGGAAAGTTAGCTAATGCTGCACGGTGGAGGTTTAGAGTTTCAGGGGGATGGGAACCAGAGTGCTAGTATAGTTAGTGCAGAGATTGTGGGAGTAGATGTTGGTAAGACCTCAGACAAAGTTAGGAATCAAAGGTTGAGCATAGTTTGTCAGGTGTGTTGAGCTGTATATATTTTCATGCAAGTAGTATCGTAGGAAAGGGGGATAATAGTGCTGAAGATGGGGTAGCTGGTTTACAAAACAGAGAATGTGTAGTGAGGAGAGATTGATGAAAGGGCAAAATTTCAGTCAACTGGATGAGTAAAAGGTGGTCAAAATAATAAAAGGTAAATACAGGACTGAAGGTGTTATATCAATGTGTGCAGTATACAGAATGAAGTAGAAGAACAGTTGCAGATTGGCAGGTATGATGTTGTAGGCATCACTGTATCATGGCAGGGAGACACAATGTATTTAAAGAACAGGCAGGAAAACAGAGGGTAGAGTTTTGTTGGTAAAAAATGAAATCAAATCTTTAGAATGGCTAACATAGGTGTTGAACTATGAACGGAGCTAAGGAACCGTGAGGGTAAAGGGACACGGATGGGAGATGTATAAAAACCACCAAACAGTAGTAATGATGTGGACTGCAAATTGTAATGGGAGATAGAAGCTGCATGCCAAAAGGACAATATTACAATAGATATGGGGGATTTCAATATGCCGGGAATATCAGATTGGTACTGGAGTTCAAGAGGGGGAATTTCCAGAAAGCCTACAAGATGGCTTTTTATAGCAGCTCATGTTTGAGCCCCCTAGAGGATCAGCTATTTGGGATTGGGTGTTGTTCAATGAACCAGAATTGATTAGAGACCTTAAGGTAAAAGAACACTTAGACAGAAGTGATTATACTATTCACCCTCAAATTTGAGGAGAAGCTAAATTCAGATGTATCAGTATTACAAGGGAATTTAGAGGCATGAGAGAGGAGTTGGCCGGAATTGATTAGAAAAGAACACCAGCAGGTATGATGGCAGAACAGCAATGATTAGAATTTCTCAAAGAAATTCAGAAGGCCCAGAATATATACATCACAAAGAGTAAGAAATATCCTAAAGGAAAAAATGACACAACAAGAGCTAAAAACAAATGCTAACAAGAGAAGACTAACCTAACATAAAAGCCAGAGAGATGGCATTTAATAGAGCAAAGATTAGTGGGAAGTTAGAGGTTGGGGAAGCTTTTCAAAACCACTAGAAGGCAACTAAAAACTCATTAGGAAAGGTAAAGATGAAATACAAAAGTAAGCTAGCCAATAATATTAAAGAGGATACCAAAAGCTTCTTCAGATACATTAAGTGTAAGAGAGGGGAGAGTGGATATTGGACCACTGGAAATCGATGCTGGAGAGGTAGTAATGGGGAACAATGAAATGGCAGATGAACTGAATAAGGATTATGCATCAGTCATCACTGTGGAAGACACTAGTGAATCTATTTTGGAATGCCTCCAGTGCCTTTCTGAGGTGAGCAGACCAAAATTCTATGCAAAATTTTAAAGAAATTAATGCATAATTTGTTCACATCAGAAAGGGTTGTCCTGGGACAACGCAAATGTCACCACGCTCCTGACACTAACATAGCATGCCCAAAAGTCAATAACCCTAACCATGTGTCTTTATAATGTGGGAGGAAACCAGAGCAACAAGAGGAAATGCTCACAGTCGCAGGGAGAATGTACAGACAGTGGCAGGAGTTGAACTCCAATCTTACAGCTGGTGCTGTAGAGCACTTGGCTTATTATTACACTACCATGCCACTAACATCACTTCAGGTGTGGCCTCACAAACACCTTTGACAATTACAGCAAATCTTTCTATTTCCAAATTCCAACCCCTTTGCAAGAAAGTTGAAAAATCCATTCGCCTTCTTAATTAATTGCTAGATCTAAATGAGAGTATTTTTGTCATTTAGCTCCTAGAACACCAAGGTCTCTTTGTACTTCTCTCATTTGCAGTCTCTCCATTTCAATAATAATCCATCTTTTGATTTCTTTTATCAAAATGCATCACCTCACACCTCCCCACATGATACCCCATTTGCCAGCTTTTCAGTTTCTCAATCTATCTGTGTTCACCTACAGAATCAATGTCAAGTTCAAGTTTGTCATTCAACCATACAGACCCATGAATACAGTCAAACAAGTGAGTGTTACTCTGAAACCAAGGTGCAATACACAGTAACAACAGTAATACATAGCACAAGGCAAACATAGCACATATAACAGTGAAATACAGTCATACAACAAAAAAAATAGCCCAAGTCCCCGAATCCATGGAGGATGAAGCAGTTTGCAATTGAAAACATCTTGTCTCCTGCCAAGTGAACACTTAGAACACAGAAAACATAGAAAAGATACAGCACAATACAAGCCCTTCGACCCACAAAGCCATGCCAATCATGTTGCCACCTCAGAACTACCTAGGCTTTACACATAGCCCTCTATTTTTCTAAGCTCCATGTAGCCATCCAGGAGTCTCTTAAAAGGTCCTATTGTTTCTGTCTCCACCGCCGCCACCAGCAGCCCATTCCACACACTCACCACTCTGCATAAAAAAAAAATTACCCCTGATATTTCCTCTGTACCTACTTCCAAGAACCTTAAAACCTTTCGTGCTAGCCACTTCAGCCCTGGGAAAAAAAGCCTCTGACTATCCACACGATCAATGCCTCACATCATCTTATACAGCTCTATCATGTGACCTCTCAACCTCCGTTGCTCCAAGGAGAAAAGGCCAAGTTTGCTCAACCTATTCTCATAAGGCATGCTCCTCAATCCAGGCAACATCCTTGTAAATCTCCTCTGCACCCTTTCTACGGTTTCCACACCCTTCCAATAGTGAGGCAAACAGAATTGAGCACAGTGCTCCAAGTGGGGTCTGATCAGGTTCCTATATAGTTGCAACATTACCTCTCATCTCCTAAACTCAATCCCACGATTGATGAAGGCCAATGCAGCGTATGCCTTCGTAATCAGAGTCAACCTGCACAGCCGTTTTGAGTGTCTTATGGACTCTGACCCTCCACACATAATCTTATCATTAATGCTATATTTTGCCATCATGTTTGACCTACCAAAATGAACCACCTCACACCTATCTGGGTTGAACTCTATCTGCCACTTCTCAGCCTAGCTTTGCATCCCATCAATATCCCGTTGTAACCTCTGACAGCCCTCCACACTATCCACAACACCACCAACCTTTGTGTCAAATTTACTAACCCATCTCTCTACTTCCTCATCCAGATCATTTATAAAAATCACAAAGAGTAGGGATCCCAGAACAGATCCTCAAGGCATACCACTGGTCACTGGCCTCCATGCAGAATATGACCCGTCTACAACCACACTTTGCTTTCTGTGGGCAACCTAGTTCTGGATCTATAAATATATAGCTGCAACTTGGATCTCCTTGGATCCCATGCCTCCTTACTTTCTCAATAAGCCTTGCATGTGGTACCTTATCAAATGCCTTGCTGAAATCCATATACACTACATCTTTGGCTCTACCTTCATCAATGTGCTTAGTCACATCCTCAAAAAATTCAATCAGGCTTGTAAGGCACAACCTGCTTTTGAGAAAACTATTCTGACTATTCCTCATCATATTATGCTTCTCCAAATGTTCATAAATCTTGTCTCTCAGGATCTTCTCCATCAACATCACTGAAGAAAGACATACTGGCCTATAATTTCCTGGGCCATCTCTACTCCCTTTCTTGAACAAGGGAACACCATCCATAATCCTCCGGTACCTCTCCCATCTTTATTGATGATGTAAAGATCATTGCCAGAGGCTCAGCAATCTCCTCCCTCGCTTCCCACAGTAGCCTGGGGTACATCCCATCTGATCCTGGTGACCTATCCAACTTGATGCTTTCCAAAAGCTCCAACACATCCCCTTTTTTAATATCTACATTCTCAAGCTTTTCAGTCCACTGCAAGCCACCCTTACAATTGCCAAGATCATTTTCCATAGTGAATACTGATGCAAAGTATTCATTAGGTACCTCCGCTATTTCCTCCGGTTCCATACACACTTTTCCATTGTCACACTTGTTTGGTCTTATTCTCATGTTTTATCCTCTTGCTCTTCACATACTTGTAGAATGCCTAGGGTTTTCCTTAATTCTATCCACCAAGGCCTTCTCATGGCCCATTCTGGCTCTCCTAATTTCATTCTTAAACTCCTTCCTGCTAGCCTTATAACCTTCTAGATTCATATCATTATCTAGTTTTTGAACCTTTCGTAAGCTCTTCTTTTCTTCTTGAAAAGATTTACACAGCTTTTGTACACCATGGATCTTCTACCTTACCATCCTTTCCATGTCTCATTGGAACGTACCTGCTCAGAACCCCATGCAAATATCCCCTGAACATTTGCCACATTTCTTCTGTACATTTCTCTGAGAACATCTGTTTTCAATTTATGCTTCCAAGTTCCTGCCTGATAGCTTCGTATTTCCCCTTACTCCAATTAAACATTTCCTTAACTTGTCTGTTGCTATCCAATGCCATGGTAAAGGAGATACTGATCACGATTCTATCTCTATTTTGTGGGGCAGCATTGACTCCAACATGTGCGCCGCACTATTGCCTTCCTCCAGGCAGACTGCAACACCGCTGCTTGAGGACTAGTATTCACTATGACAGAGACTATGCAGATCCTTCCCCCGCCATTTGCCCCCACTGTTCAGCAAGAATTCAGTGAATCAGACTTGCAGAATTCCACATTAACAATGTCCAACAAGGTCTTGAACACAAGAAAAGTGACCAAGACAAATACTCACTGTTAAGACTGCACACTGCCTTTGCACACCAGTGTATCTCTAACATATGCCACAGCATGATCCGCACCAGCTCCAGCTCTTTCAGTTTCTCCATCAACAAGCATCTTGCTGATAAGGTAGACTGCAGAACTTTAGTGTCCAACAGGGTTTTGCAGTCCTTAGAAGATATATTTAATGCCTCCAGGAGGACCACAACCATGAAATGGTCTAGAGGCTTGTGTGCTTCATTGATCAGGAGAGCTATGTTGGCTCAAGGCAGGACTTTAGGCTTTGGCTCCTTATAGTGTCACCCATACCAAACAGGTAGAATGGTAGATGGTAGAATGGTAGATGGTTGAATGGTAGATGTCAACTGGTCCTCTAGGCTAACAACCCTGACCAGTAAAACAAAATTCTTATGGAAACAGCAATGAAGAATCCTTATATGTCTGAGTTTGATGGCACTCTTGAGTCTCCACTTGGGACTTGTATGACTGATAGTAGTGAAAATGGAAGGAGGGGTACTGACATGATGAAAGAAGCCCTGAGCACTGCCACAGATAGAGGAAGTTCATTGCTGCCCTACATGCCAGTGGTGTAACAGGCTAAACTAAAAGACAATAAATAACACCTTTGGTTGGCCCCATAGAAGCCGCTGCGTTCAAGTACACTGCCATTTTGCCATAAGTCACCATCACAATCTGACCTTCTACCTATTTTCTTATATGGACAAACTTGGAAACCTGCCATTTTGTTCCTTCCCCAGATCATTAATGCAAATACATAACAACTGTGGGCCAAGACCTAATCACTGGATATTCCACTAGTTACGTCCCTGCAACCAGCAAATGCCCTAGTCATTCAAACAAGCTTGCAGCAAGCCAAATGGTATCAGGGAGCTTGAGGTGCAGTCAGATACAAGACATTAGACCAAAGTGCAGTTTGATAAATCCAACAGTTTCAAAAGGAATTTGACATGATAGCTCACAAAACTACATTACGCAGAGTAAGAGATTGAGGGTTAGCAATAATATATCAGGACAGATCGAAAATTAATTAAAATAAACATGAAGCATTTTTTCAGCTTAGTAGAGTTAATCTTGTTGGGTGCTATTTCAATCAGTATCTGGTCATTAGCTATCTGTAATTTTCAATAATGACTTACATTTAATAAAAATATTGTAATATACACAAGCATTCTGATTCAACAGACCTGGTGAGGTGAACAGAAAGTCTATTCAGTGAAATGAAAAGAATGAGAAGTACAAGGACAGTGGAATACAATGCAGAAAAATGTGAGGTTATACAGTTCGGGGTAAGAAGAATGGGAAAAAACTGTATACTATCTATGTAGTGAGAAAATCTTATATAGAAGGATATGGGTGGGCTACTTCATCAAACAATGAAAATAAATGGCCAGATCCAGTGAACCATTAGGAAGGAGAATGTTATGTTGGCCCCTCTTGGAAAGGATTTAAGAGCACAAAAGAAAGCCTTGACAAGATTGCAACTGATATTGAAATGATTGATTCCTGAGATGAGAAAGCTATTCTGAAGAAAGATGAAGTGATTTCTGGTCTGTTCTCACCAGAATTTAGAAGAGCAACAAGTGATCACATTGAGATACAGGAGAATCCACGACAGGTTCCAATTATGGAACTTCTCAAATGCCATCTGTTGCTCAAACCTGTGTTCCAAAATTCACTAAAAAGCCCCAATCTCTCCCTCATCCTTAACACACTGATTAAATGGATATGTCACAAGGGGACACGAGGCTGGACCTAAGTGCAGGACGCAGGCATTGAAGTACTACGGGCAGGACAGGAACAACTAAAGGATAGAACAAGATGGGGAGACCGTGGCATGCGTGATGGACATGGCATTCAAGGTGATCCTGGGGTTCAGGGATAGTTCAGGCAAGGTAGGATCCTGGAGTTCATGGCAAGGCAGGATCTTGGCTAGGCTAGAGGATGGTTCTATGGGATAAGGAATGCTGGGAGGAGAGCCCCCTGGGCAGGCTGTATAACTCCTGGACAGGGCCCGGCTTCCCAGGGGCCTGGGCAGATACAGGGCACAACCCATCAGGAGAGGGGTAGGAAAGATTCAGAGTCCTCTGGGCAGGCCACATAACTCCTGGGCAGGGCCCAGCCTCCCAGGCAGGAACACAGGGGCCTGGGCAGGTCACAAGGCACCTGGGCAGGTGCAGGGCACAACCTGTCAGAAGAGAAGGGTAGGAAAGGGTCAGAGTCCCCCAGCGGGCAACAGCAGTCTGGCCAGGCTTACCCAACAGAGGCAAGGAATTGGAAGGGAGCCCAGTCCAGGGTGACTCCAAGAATGACTCACTGAACTCGGTGATTGATGGTGGGTTCTCCAAGGTGAACAGCACAAGCAGGGCAAACATGATGAACAGGACAGACAGGCCAACAGCACAAACAAGGCAATCCTGATGGAACTATTGGACACAGGGGCGGGCGGACACACACCCAGACTCAGTCCCAGTCCCGGAGCCCCTTATATGCACCTGCCAGCCGATAGGTATCAGGTGCACCTTCTTAAGCCAAGGTGATCCTACCTGGACTTAAGGGTGAAAGGAGGGATGGCTACAAGACCCGGAGTCCGGAGTATGCGGACCGTATCAAGACCCAGAATGCGGGCTCCAGACCGGACCATAACAGGTTAACTTACAGTGAAAGAAAGCAACTGTACAATTTCCCTATGGTTTGGCCAGTACTGAGCATCAAGAGCAGAAAAAAATAATATGTTAAAGGATGAACAAATTGCAGACACTAAAATTCCAACTTTATTCACTCAGTATAGAATTAAAGAGTTGATAGACACAACTCTGATAATCAACTATCTTGAAATCCCAGTAGTTCAACATCTGGTTCACTGGATAACTTTTGCCTCACTGGAATCCTGCTCCCTACGCTCTCTTGAAACTGACCAGGGTCCCATTTCCTACAGTCTTATTAAACTAACCAGTTCACTGAAGAATTTATGACAATGCTGTGTAAAGTCCAATAAAATTGAATTAAAGTGTGTTGCAGTATTAATACATCAAACACTCTAGAAAGTGATTTAGGACAGCTTCACTTAAGTCCAAACTAAGTTGGGCTGTCAGGGACTTACAATAATAACAAACAAGATGCTGGGGGTACTCAGTGGGTCAAGCAACATCTATAGAGAGAAATAGATTTGACTCAAAACATCTACTGTCCATTTCCCTTGATAGTTGTTGCCTGACTATTCAGCCCAGCTGGTCCATACTGATAATGTTGCCCATCTAAGCTAGCTCTGTTTGCCAACTTTACAAACCTTTCCTATCCATGTACCTGTCAAACTTTTATTTTTAAATATTGTTGCTGTACCCAACTCAACTATATCCTCAACTATATCTCTCTCTGGGAAAAAAAATGTTGCTCAAATTCTTATTAAATCTTTCCTACTGATCTCAACCCATATTCTTAAATTCTTAATTCCTCAATCCTGGCAAAAAGACTATCGAAAAATACACCCTATCAATTACCCTTGTGATTTTATACACACCTGTACAACTACCATCAATCCACATTCCAAGAAAAAAAACTTAGCCTAACCAACCTTTCCCTGTAACTCTGTCCCTCCTTCTAAATCTGTCAACATCCTTCTAAATCTTCCCTGCATTCTTTCATTTTTAATAACATCTTTGCTATAGCAGGTGACCAAACCAGAACACAATTCCCCAAGTTCAGCCCATTGAGTCTTATCCACCATTCAAACATGGCTATTGGTTTTTCTCTGAACCCTGTTTTCCTGTTTTCTCTCTGTAACCTTTAACCTATCAGTCTATCTTAATAACATCTAATTACTTGACCTCCATCGCCCGCTTTGCAATATATACTACTATCCTCTGGCTGAACAAACTCCTCACCTTCTCAGTTTTAATGTGATGTCCCTTTGCTGTGAGTCTGTGCCTTTAGAACCTAGATCTCCTACCACTGCAAGCATCCTCTCCATATTCATACTGAAGCTTTTCAGTATTCCCCTTATCTTTCTGAACTCCATCATGTACAGGCCCAGATCAATCAAATGCTGTTTTCATTTCCAGGGTCATTCTAGTAAACCTTCCCAGAGCCAGCACATCTTTCCTTCAATATAAGGCCTAAAATCCTGATTCTCTATCCTGTATCTCTGTTTCCCAGTCACATGGTATCTCTCTGTCAGAGCTGACCTAGTCCATAAGCATTTCCACTTTGATTGCCGGATATATTGTATAGCACTATTTCACGTGCTCTCCAGTCTATCTGACATTCTCCAGCAAACATTATAGCACTGAAGGCATGGCTTTATTCAGCACAGCCTACAACTCCTCTATTCCCCATCACTGCACAACACTGGATGATGGCAGCCTACTTCATGGTTGGATGCACACACTGGTTTCACAAGTAAGCAGCACCAGAAGTTTCTTTGAACATCATATTTTCCAGCACAGCTTCTTAAGACCATGTGTACTTCATTACTTGCACAGAGCACCGGAAGAAAAATTAGAAGGTGGTTTAAAAAGCATGCCAAAGTCAGCCTCTATTTCTGGTTTCGCAATTTCAACACAACTTCCATCTGACAGATAATGATTTTTTTGTGCCACCTCAGATTCAAATTAGCTTGTGGAATGAAATTACTGACTCACATGAAACTCACAGAGTAAATAGTATTATAACAACAAATACAACAATAAATAAGATGCTAATAATATGGGTTTTTTTTTACCAGTTGAGAGTGGAATCAGATTCCATTTCCTAGTGAGTGTCAGCAGGGTCTTTAAATTTAAATCTTAAGCCTAGTATGGCCCTTTTTGATTCTTCAGTGGTTCATAGTTCACATAAAGAGACAAGGTGGAAATTGTGCACTTCCATATAGTGAGATCAGATAATTAACAACAACATAAGAAATAACATAATACAACATAACATTAATAACATAATACAACAACATAAGAATATACATGAACAAGCCATCTAATCCTTTAAAGCTGCACTGTCTTTCATTAAGTTCATGGCAAATCTTCTACCATGATGTCATTTTCCAGGACCAACCCCTTCACCTTTTATTTCTCAACCATCCAGAGATCTTTGGATTGAATGACCAAACCACAACTCTATGTGGAAGAGGAGTCAGAAGACCCACAAGCGCCTGAGTGAAGAAATGCTTCCTTGTCTCAGTCCTAAACAGCCAACAACCATAGTCTGAGGCTGTGACCCCTGGTGTGTCAGAACATAGAGCAGTACAGCACAGCAACAGGCCTTCCTGCTTTGATGTGCTAAACTAATTAAGATAATGATTAAACTAATCCTTTTTGTCTGCAAGTGGTCCACATCCCTCTTTCTGTTCTTGCTATAGCACAATCTCTGCCATTACATTTCAGACAGCCAACACTCTCTGTGCAACAAAACTGGCCCTGCACCTCTGTCTTAAACTTTCCCTCTCTCACCTTAAATGCATGCCCTCTAGTACTTGACACTTCTACCCTGGGGAAACAAGATTTTCAACGTCTGGCTGTGCTCCCAAAAATTTTATAAACTTCTATTTGGTTTCATTTTAGTTTCTGTTGCAGAGGGAAAATAACTCAAGTTTTTGATCTAATTTATTTAATAAGATACAGTACAGAATTGGTCCTTTTGGCCTTTTGAGCCATGCTACCCAGCTGCCCCATGAGTTAATTCTCACCTAACCATGGGGCAATTTACAATGACCAATTAACCGACCAACCAGTACATCTTTGGACTGTAGGAGGAAACCAGAGCACCCAGAGGAAACCCATGGGGGGAATGTACAAACTTCTTACAACCAACGGTTGGAATTGAACCAGGGTCCAATCTCTCCTGATAGCACTTGCCCTCTAATCCAAGCAGCATCCTGTTAAATCTCTCCTCTATCCACCACATCCTATTTTGCAGTGACCAGAAATGAACATAAGAGTCCAGATGCGGTCTATCCAGATATCAATACTCCAGATGGATCACTGCAGGCATTGTACCAATAACCTGTACAGAAGAAATAAAATGGTTATATAACCATATAACAATTACAGCACGGAAACAGGCCATCTCGGCCCTTCTAGTCCGTGCCGAACGCTTACTCTCACCTAGTCCCACTGACCCGCACTCAGCCCATAACCCTCCATTCCTTTCCTGTCCACATACCTATCCAATTTTACTTTAAATGACAGTACCAAACCTGCCTCTACCACTTCTACCGAAACCTCATTCCACACAGCTACCTCGCTCTGAGTAAAGAAATTCCACCTTGTGTTACCCTTAAACTTTTGCCCCCTAACTTTTAACTCATGTCCTTATGTTTGAATCTCCCCTACTGTCAATGGAAAAAGCCTATCCACGTCAACTCTATCTATCCCCCTCATAATTTTAAATACCTCTATCAAGTCCCCCCTCAACCTTCTACGCTCCAAAGAATAACGACCTAACTTGTTCAATCTTTCCCTGTAACTTAGGTGCTGAAACCCAGGTAACATTCTAGAAAATCTTCTCTGCACTCTCTCTATTTTGTTGACATCTTTCCTATAATTCGCTGGCCAGAACTGTACATAATACTCCAAATTTGACCTTACCAATGCCTTGTCCAATTTTAACATTACATCCCGACTCCTATACTCAATGCTCTGATATATAAAGGCCAGCATACCAAAAGCTTTCTTCACCACCCTATCCACATGAGATTCCACCTTCAGGGAACAATGCACCATTATTCCTAGATTACTCTGTTCTACGGCATTCTTCAATGCCCTACCATTTACTATGTATGTCCTATTTGGATTATTCCTGCCAAAATGTAGCACCTCACATTTATCAGCATTAAACTCCATCTGCCATCGTTCAGCCCACTCTTCTAACTGGCCTAAATCTCTCTGCAAACTTTGAAAACCTACTTCATTATCCACAACGCCACCTACCTTAGTATCATCTGCATACTTACTAATCCAATTTACCACCCCATCATTCAGATCATTTATGTATATGACAAACAACATTGGACCCAGTACAGATCCCTGAGGCACACCACTAGTCACCGGCCTCCAACCTGACAAACAGTTATCCACCACTACTCTCTGGCATCTCCCATCCAGCCACTGTTGAATCCATTTTACTACTTCAATATTAATACCTAACGATTGAACCTTCCTAACTAAACTTCCATGTGGAACCTTGTCAAAGGCCTTACTGAAGTCCACAGAGACATCATCCACTGCTTTACCCTCGTCAACTTTCCTCGTAACCTCTTCAAAAAATTCACTAAGATTTGTCAAACATGACCTTCCACGCACAAATCCATGTTGACTGTTCCTAATCAAACCCTGTCTATCCAGATAATTGTATATACCATCACTAAGAATACTTCCCATTAATTACCCACCACTGACATCAAACTGACAGGCCTATAATTGCTAGGTTTACTCTTAGAACCCTTTTTAAACAATGGAACAACATGAGCAATATGCCAGTCCTCCGGCACTATCCCCGTTTCTAATGACATTTGAAATATTTCTGTCAGAGCCCCTGCTATTTCTACACTAACCTCCCTCAAGGACCCAGAGATTTATCCACTTTTACATTCCTTAAAAACGCCAGTACTTCCTCCTCTTTAATTGTCATAGTTTCCACAACTTCCCTACTTGTTTCCCTTGTTGTAGTTCCTAAATTGCAAAAGGCAGAAAAGTCATTGCACTCTAAAATCTTAAATGCAATTTTGGAAATTTCAGCAAACTAGCTGGGACCTACCTCTACTGAGGTAAACATGCTTGCTGCATCCTGTATGACAAGCCCTATAAGAACAGTGCATGTTTCAGTGAGATCTTCTCTCACTCCTAATCAATTGAATCTTTTATGCATAGCGAACCCACCATCCCTGAAATTAGACTATTGAATCAAGTACCAATCCCTTGCAGTTGCTTACTTCACACTGCCTGCCAAACTGACAAGGATGTGTTTATTCCTGCTCTTTGCTTTCTGTATGATAACTAATTCTCAATCTATATAGGTATATTACCATAGTTCTACATGCTCTAACCTTGTGAGACCCATTAAAAACTTTCCAGAATTCCAAATACATTGCTGTCTCAGGTTCACCTTCATCTATTTTTCAAGTCATATCCTTAAAGACTTCAAGCAGATTAGTCAATGACAGTCAAACTCCTCTAATCCATAAATCGTGGGACTTTGGTGGTACCAGACATGCATATTCTTTAGATTACTGGAAATTACACTGTAAAATCATACATTTTACAATGAATCTATATATATAAACGGAGCACAGGAAAACAAACCAGGTAAATCTTCATGGGAGTATGGTGAACAGAATGAAGTGAATTTACAGAAACCAGTACCTCAGTGAGAGGGAGTTATATTAGAAACATAGAAAACCTACGGCACAATTCAGGCCCTTTGGCCCACAATGCTGTGCTGAACATGTCCTTACCCTAGAACCACCTAGGCTTCCCCATAGCCCTCTATTTTTCTAAGCTCCATATATCCATTCAGGAGTATCTTAAAAGACCCTATCATTTCTGCCTCCACCGCCATCACCGGCAGCCCGTTCCATGCGCCCACCACTCTCTGCGTAAAAATCTTACCCCTGACATCCCCTCGGTACCTATTTCCAAGCACCTTAAAACTATGCCCTCTCGTGTTAGCCATTTCAGCCTTGGAAAAAAGCCTCTGACTATCCACATGATCAATGCCTCTCATTATCTTGTACATCTCTATCAGGTCACCTCTCATCCTCCATATTGTTATGAGAACAGAAGTTCCAGTAAATAGTAAGGAATGCAGTAACTAGGACCTCAATCAACTGAAGAGAGTGTGGAAATCAGCAACCAGTGACCCTGATGTTCAACCTTCCTAATATCATAGTATCAGCGGACAATGGATTACTGGAGTTTTACCGCATAGTTTCCTTTTATTAGTATATACTAACCTTGCTAAATCTTATTGTTCACTTCAAGGTGTTTTATTTTATTAGGCCACTCCTGCCCTTTGAACTACACTGACAAGCAATCCCCTGATTTAATCCTATATATAATGACCTACTAACAGTGGGGGGAAACTGGAGCACCAGGAGGAAACCCACATGGTCATGGGGACCATGACTTTATAAATCAAAGTATTGAGTATAAGAGTTGGAATGTAATGGTGAGGTTGTATAAGACATTGGTGAGGCCGAATTTGGAGTATTGTGTGCAGTTTTGGTCACCTAATTACAGGAAGGATATTAATAAGGTTGAAAGAGTGCAGAGAAGGTTTACAAGGATGTTGTCCGGACTTGAGAAACTGAGTTACAGAGAAAGGTTGAATAGGTTAGGATCTTATTCCCTGGAGCGTAGGAGAATGAGGGGTGATTTGATAGAGGTGTATAAAATTATGATGGGTATAGACAGAGTGAATGCAAGCAGGCTTTTTCCACTGAGGCTAGGGGAGAAAAAAAAACAGGTCATGGGTGAAGGGGGAAAAGTTTAAAGGGAACATGGGTGGGGGCTTCTTCACGCAGAGAGTGCTGGGAGTGTGGAATGAGCTGCCAGATGAAGTGGTGAATGCAGGCTCACTTTTGACATTTAAGAAAAAATTGGACAGGTACATGGATGAGAGGTGTATGGAGGGTTATGGGCCAGGTGCAGGTCAGTGGGACTAGGCAGAAAAAAGGTTTGGCACAGCCGAGGTTGGCCAAAAGGTCTGTTTCTGTGCTGTAATGTTCAATGGAGAATGTACAAACTCCTTACAGGCAGCGGCGGGACTTGAACTGGGTGGCCTGCACTGTAAAGCAATGTGCTAACCACTATGCTACCATGCCCTCCCATGTAATAATGTTTTGTTTTTATATTCTTCATCATAGCATGTTCAGTGAGTTGGCCACACCGCAGGTAAAGGCTACACAGGCAGAAAAGGAAGGGGTGGCCACTAGACAGTGTAGCAGTAGGCAGGTAGTGCAGGAGTCCCCTGAGGTCATCTCCCTCCTAAACAGATATACTGTTTTGGATACTGTTGGGGGAGATGTCTCATCAGGGGAAGGCAGCAGCAGCCGAGTTTATTGTACCATGGGTGCCTCTGCGGCACAGGAGGGAAGGAAAAGGAGTGGGAGAGCTATAGTGATAGGGGATTCGATTGTAAGGGGGATAGATGTTTCTGCGGCCACAAACGAGACTCCAGGATGGTATGTTGCCTCCGTGGTGCAAGGGTCAAGGATGTCTCTGAGCAGCTGCAGGACACTCTGGAATGGGAGGGTGAATAGCCAGTGGTCGTGGTGCACATAGGTACCAACGATATAGGTAAAAAACGGGATAAAGTCCTACAAGGTGAATTTAGGGAGTTAGGAGATAAACTAAAAAGTAGGACCACAAAGGTAATAATCTCTGGATTACTACCAGTGCCATGTGCTAGTCAGAGTAGAAATAGGAGGATATTTCAGATGAATATGTGACTTGAAAAATGGTGCAAGGGGGAGGGATTCAAATTTCTGGGGGTTTGGAACCAGTTCTGGGGGAGGTGGGACCGGTATAAACAGGATGGTCTGCACCTGGGCTGGACTGGGACCAATGTCCTAGAGGGAGCATTTGCTACTGCTGTTCAGGAGGCTTTAAACTAATGTGGCAGGGAGATGGGAACAAGTGCAGAGAGACAGAGGGGTGAAAAATGAGGGTAGAAGCAAAAAGTAGTAAGATGAAAAGTAAAAGTGGCAGGCAGGCAAATCCAGGGCAAAAAGCAAAAAGGGCCACTTTTCAACATAATTGTATAAGGGCTAAGATTGTTGTAAAAACAAGCCTGTAGACTTGTGTGTCAATGCGAGGAGCATTCATAACAAGGTGGATGAATTGAATATGCAGATAGTTATTAATGAATTTGATATAGTTGGGATCACAGAGACATGGCTCCAGGGTGACCAAGGATGGGAACTCAACATCCAGGGATATTCAATATTCAGGAGGGATAGACAGGAAAGAAAAGGAGGTGGGGTAGCATTGATGGTTAGAGAGAAGATTAACGCAATAGAAAGGAAGGACATTAGCCTGGAGGATGTGGAATCGACATGGGTAGAGCTGCATAACACTAAGGGGCAGAAAACGCTGGTGGGAGTTGTGTACAGGCCATCTAACAGTAGTAGTGAGGTTGGGGATGGCATTAAACAGGAAATTAGAAATGTGTGCAATAAAGGAACAGCAGTTATAATCGGTGACTTAATCTACATATAGATTGGGTGAACCAAATTGGTAAGGGTGCTGAGGAAGAGGATTTCTTGGAATGTATGCAGGATGGTTTTCTGAACCAACATATTGAGGAACCAACTAGAGAGCAGGCCATTCTAGATTGGATATTGAGGAATGAGGAAGGGTTAGTTAGCAATCTTGTCGTGCGAGGCCCCTTGGGTAAGAGTGACCATAATATGGTGGAATTCTTCATTAAGATGGAGAGTGACATAGTTAATTCAGAAACAAAGGTTCTGAACTTAAAGAAGGGTAACTTTGAAGGTATGAGACGTGAATTAGCTAAGATAGACTGGCAAATGATAGTTAAAGGGTTGACAGTGGATATGCAATGGCAAGCATTTAAAGATCGCATGGATGAACTACAACAATTTTTCATCCCAGTTTCGCAAAAGAATAAACCAGGCAAGGTAGTGCACCCGTGGCTGACAAGGGAAATTAGGGATAGTATCAAGTCCAAAGAAGAAACATATAAATTAGCAAAAAGAAGTGGCACACCTGAGGACTGGGAGAAATTCAGAGACCAGCAGAGGAGGACAAAGGGCCTAATTAGGAAAGGGAAAAAAGATTATGAAAGAAAGCTGGCAGGGAACATAAAATCTGACTGTAAAAGCTTTTATAGATACGTGAAAAGAAAAAGATTGGTCAAGACAAATGTAGGTCCTTTACAGTCAGAAACAGGTGAATTGATCATAGGAAAGAAAGACATGGCAGACCAATTGTTCTGTCTTGGTTCTGTCTTCACTAAGGAGGCCATAAATAATCTTCTGGCAAATTCATGGCAGATGCAATTTAATGTGGATAAATGTGAGGTTATCCACTTTGGTTGCAAGAACAGGAAAACAGATTATTATCTGAACGGTGGCCGATTAAGAAAAGGGGAGATGCAACAAGACCTGGGTGTCATTGTACACCAGTCATTGAAGGTGGGCATGTAGGTACAGCAGGCGGTGAAAAAGGCAAATGGTATGTTGCCATTCATAGCAAAAGGATTTGAGTACAGGAGCAGGGAGGTTCTACTGCAGTTGTACAAGTCCTTGGTGAGACCGCACCTAGAATATTCTGTGCAGTTTTGGTCCCCTAATCTGAGGAAAGACATTCTTGCCATAGAGAGAGTACAGAGAAGGTTCACCAGATTGATTCCTGGGATGGCAGGACTTTCATATGAAGAAAGACTGGATCGACTAGGCTTATACTCACTGGAATTTAGAAGATTGAGGGGGGGATCTTATTGAAACGTATAAAATTTTAAAGGGATTGGACAGGCTAGATGCAGGAAGATTGTTCGATGTTGGGGAAGTCCAGAATGAGGGGTCACAGTTTAAGGATAAAGGGGAAGCCTTTTAGGACTGAGATGAGGAAAAACTTCTTCACACAGAGAGTGGTGAATCTGTGGAATTCTCTGCCACAGGAAACAGTTGAGGCCAGTTCATTGGCTATATTTAAGAGGAAGTTAGATATGGCCCTTGTGGCTAAAGGGATCAGGGGGTATGGAGAGGAAGTAGGTACAGGGTTCTGAGTTGGATGATCAGCCATGATCATACTGAATGGCGGTGCATGCTCGAAGGGCCTGCACCTATTTTCTATATTTCTATTATTCCCACAGTTTCTCCACCTAATGGTATCAAATCACCACCTGTAACCTCAACTCACTGCTGCTTGACCTGTTAAGTACTTTTAGCATTAACAGTAGCAGTAATATTCACCATTAGAGACAACCATAAACCATTTTCCAAAACAGGGCTTCCCAAACTTTTTTATGCCGTGGGCCTCTATCATTAACCGAAGGTCCGTGGACACCAGGCTGAGAGCCCCTTACAAACATACTACTACTGAAAAGGCATTTCAGCCCACAGTATTTGTTCTGACTTCCAACATAGTAATCCCATCAGTCACATTACACCCTCTTTATTTCCCTGTAGTTTTCCAACTTATTTTCCTTCATCTGCCCATCACAGTCACAGGGAAGAAAGATCAACTCCAAACAAGGGTCAGGATCAAACCTGGGCCCTTGGACCAAGGAGGATGCAATTTTGTAGTTGTTGTAATTTACTTCTTTGGTTCTGTTCACACTCATTTCCCAGAATGTAGTTCAGGAGATTTAACAGTCATGATTAAAGCGATCTGACTGATGAAAGAAACCACAGTTACAAACTGTATAGAAGTCCAGATTTTGATCTGGAAAGGTCAGACACGATTAAAAGAGGAAAGAAAGTTTTCACTCTTACTTAAACTATATTAATTCCACTGCCAGACTGAGGGAACTCCTGTTCCTTGCAGTAACTTCAGCTTCCTTCCATTTCAGATGATTATATTCCTATTCACAAACTACACTGGAACAATTATTTTACAAGTAGTAGGACTGACAGTTAAACAGACTACCCATCCCCCTATACAATCAAATGAATGAAATGCCAACCAGAACTAGGCAGGCAACAAGCATACCCAAGGGGCATACAATAATCTGACAACAAAATGTCATGGCTGAAGTCATCTGTGTGACCTCACTTGTATAGATTATAAACTTCTTGCATGATTACAGACATCCTCCATATCACTTCTAAAGCAGTATGGTGAATCACACAGCATCCTCACTTAAAGTAAGTGAGTACTTCAAAATAAATGAGAGGCATGAAAATGCTAGCAAATAAGAGCAGAAGCCCCATCAGCTGACATTTATAAAAATCATCAGAATATTGTCACAGAATTTCATCAGGGAATGAAATTGCCTTGCTCTGGTGAAAGAAAGAAAGAAAATTTGCTTCTGGTGTTATTGTGTGTTATCTGCATATAACACAAGGCCTGGGGTTCCATTGTTGTGGCCTTGGGGGCAGAGTGTAAACAAATTCATTAGAACTGTCAATAATTAAAATCAGGCATTTGAAAGCCAAATATCAGAAGCCAGTACAGCAATGCCAGAGACAGGGGTGGAAGGTACAATGTGGGCATCTGGAGTTGGAGTATAGAGGTTTTACTGGCTGAACCTACTCTCTCCTTTGCATTATGGGGGTTGCAAAGAATAGAGTCATCTGGCCCGTCACTGAGGCTGCTGAGCGAGCCTCCAGATGACTATGGATCAAGAGGTGTGACCTGTGGACCAGTGCTACTGGGATACAAGCCAAGGTGTGATCAACCTTGGCTGAGTCACCTGGGTGAGAGTGTCTGATGCTGAAAGACCCAAAACGCCTGATAACCCCAGGTTACTTTGTTGATGATATGCATCCTCCAAATACACCTCAGCATCACAACACAAGAAGCTGTTTGACACATTGGCCCGTGATGCATCAATCTCATTGCTGTTCCCTTTCTTATCACCCTCATGGGCCTGAAACGTTCTCTCTCAATTACAACCTACTTGCCTCCTGTTATTACCTAGACTTACCACTCTCTCTCTCTTCTGGTTCTATCTATCCATAGACTACATACCCATCTACCTGGGGTTTTTCCTCCCTAGATTCACCTATCCCATTCTCTTCCCCATCTCATCCCATCATCTTTTTACCCTCCCTCTTATTTCTATACACTGGACATCTTCAGCAGTGCCTTAACCCAAAATGTTTCCACCCCTTTTCCTCTAGAGATGCTGCCAGACCCGCTGAGTTCTTTCAGCAGTTTTTCTTTTTGCTCCCATGAACTTCCCTTTGATTCCTTTTTTAAAATTTAACACTATGAAGGCGTGATTTACAGTAACCATTAGTCAACCATCACAACTTCCCATTTACACAAGAGTCATGTAGCATAGATATTTCACACAACCACTCCACCCACTGATTTCACAGTTGAGAAAGGAGGATTCCATCTCTCCCATTTATAAAGCTCCAAAGAGAACTGATGAACTATGTAAGATTTGGAGGAAAAACCACAGGTAAGTATAAATACATACACAGGAGATTTTGCAGATGCTGGAAATTCAGAGCAACATACAAAATTCTGCAGGAACTCTGCAGGTTTAATGGTTAACAGTAACACACACACAAAATGCTGGTGGGACGCAGCAGGACAGGCAGCATCTATAGGGAGAAGCACAGTTGACGTTTCGGGCCAAGACCCTTCCTCAGGACTAACTGAAAAAAGAGATAGTAAAAGACTTGAAAGTGGGGGGGGGGGGAGGGGGAGATCCAGAATGATAGGAAAAGACAGGAGGGGGAGGGATGAAGCTAAGAGTTGATTGGCAAAAGGGATACAGAGCTGGAGAAGGGGGAGGATGATTGGACAGGAGGCCAATTGAGAAAGAAAGCAGGGGGAAGCACCAGAGGGAGATGAGAACAGGCAGAGTGATGGGCAGAGAGAGAGAAAAAAACAACTAAATATGTCAGGGATGGGGTAAGAAGGGGAGGATGGGTATTAACAGAAGTTGAAGAAATCAATGTTCATGACATCAGGTTGGAGGTTACCCAGATGGAATATAGATGTTGTTCCTCCAACCTGAGTGTGGCTTCACCTTGACAGTTGAGGAAGCCATGGATAGACATATCAGAATGGGAATGGGATGTGGAATTAAAATGTGTGGCCACTGGGAGATCCTGCTTTATCTGGCGGACTGAGCGTAGGAGTTCAGTGAAACGGTCTCCCAGTCTGTGTCAGGTCTCACCAACATATAGAAGGCCACACCGGGAGCACCGGATGCAGTATACCACACCAGCTGACTCACAGGTGAAGTGTCGCCTCACCTGGAAGGACCGTCTGGGGTCCTGAATGGTGGTGAGCGAGGAAGTGTAGCACTTGTTCCGCTTACAAGGATAAGTGCTGGGAGGGAGATCGGTATGAAGGGATTGGGGGGGGGAATGAATGGACAAGGGAGTGACATACGGAGTGAAGCAGGAAAGGGGGAGGAAAAGATGTGCTTGGTGGTGGGATACTGTTGGAGGTGGCAGAAGTTACAGAGAACCTGTAACCTGGACCCTGAGGCTGGTGGGGTGGTAGGTGAGGACAAGGGGAACCCTATCCCTAATGGGGTGGCGGGAGGATGGGGTGAGAGCAGGTGTGCGTGAAATGGGAGAGATGCGTTTGAGAGCAGAGTTGATGGTCTAGGAAGGGAAGCCTCTTTCTTTAAAAAAGGAAGACATCTCCTTCATCCTGGAATGAAAAGCCCAAAACGTCAACTGTACTTCTTCCTATAGGTGCTACTTGGCTTGCTGCATTCCACCAGCATTTTGTGTGTGTGTTTGAATTTCCAGCATCTGCAGATTTCCTTGTGTTTGTGTTAATGGTTGACAGGTTCATTTTATTGTCAAAGTATGCATGTACAATACAACCCTGATATTCATCTTCTCCAGAAAGTATTAAATACAGAAATGGATGTTGATGGAGGAAAAGTCACCAATTTACACCCCCCTCAGCATGGAAAAGAAAAGGAACAAAATTCGCAGACTCCAAAATACCCTCCTCCCCTGCAGCAAAAAACAGCAACAATAACAGTCCCCTTACTCCTCACTCACAGAAGTGAACAGTGACAATAACAATCTCCGACCCCTTACCCACACACAGCGACAATAAGATTCACTGACCCCATCACTCGCAGAAAAACACAACAAATCCACTTGATTTCTCGGTCCTTTTCAGCACCCCCCCCCCCCCCCCATCTCTAATCTCCACGAGGCAGCTCTCCTGACACAGCAGAGCACTGGATCCTGTAATTGAGTTCCAAACTGTACATCACAGGCTACAACAATTTCTGTAACAAAAACAAAAGAGCAAGCAGAAGGCATATAAACATGATATAATTACAGAGATTTGCTATCTGTAAGATGTCACCCAAGGGATCGTTTGTTTGCTGGCGCCATCTTGACTCAAAGTAATCTAAGGTCAGGCAACATCTTTGGAAATCATTTTAGGCTGAGGACCTTCATCAGAACTGGAAAGGAAGGAAGAAGATTCCAGAATAAAAAGGCATGGGGAAGGGGTATTTCTCTACAACTTCTGCCATTGTCAACTGTACTTTACCACCAATCAAATCTTCACCTCCCCTCCTCCACTCTCTGCTTTCCACAAGGATCAATCCCTCTGTGATTCATTCATCCTTCACTACTAATCTTCTCCTGGTACTTATCCCTGTAAGTAGAGGAAGTGCCATATCCACCCATTCACCTCCTCCCTCACCTCCGTTCAGGGTCTCAAGCACTCCTCTCAGGGAGGCAACGCTTCACCTGAGAATCTGTTGGGGTCACCTACTGTATCCAGTGCTCCAAATGCAGCTTCCTCTACATTGGTAAGACCCACCTGCACTCCATCTGCAAAAGGATTTCTTGGTGACCAACAATTTCAATTCCCACCCCCATTCTTTTTCTAACATGTTGGTCCATGGTTTCTACTGCCAAGATGAGGCCACTCTCAGGTTGGAGGAATAACATCTAATATTGCATTCTGGTCAAGATGGCACCTGTGTACAACATCCTTTGGTCAACATCTTCTGGATAGATCATGAAACCATACCTTTTGCTTCTCTTATGACTTTTGTGTTTGTTTTTCATCTTGATTGTGATTCTGGAACTGCTGGAGCCTGTGATTTGCAGTTTAGGGATCATTTGGGTGTTTCAGTGCTCTGCAATCTCCGAGGGGATTCCGGGAAGCAGAGGCAGCAACTTCGTGGTGAGAAAGCTGCAAACTGATTTTCGACTCAATTTCACAGATTAAAGCTTCCATTGTTCACCGATTAAAGCAACAATGGAAATCGAAATACCAGCTGCCTGCCTTTATACTGCTAGGGAATTGGTCTGCTGCCCGAGAGGGGAGACTGCCTTTTTATTGCTGGTAAGATTTCTCTGCTACAAGAAGGAGAATGTTGCCCAGGTTTTCTGCATTTTAGGTGTGGACTTTTTTTCAGTCCTATTGTTATTTGTATTCTGTGTTTTTCACCTGAACTTTCTCATTTTTTTTGTGTGCAAGGTAAGGGAATTTGGAGGTCAATGTTACTATTCCATTTTTGTCTTGATGGCATGATCATTGATTTCTTCAACTTCTGGGAATTTCTCCTTCTCCCATCTTCATTTTCCTACTCTGGCACCCCTCTTACCTCTTCTCCTTGCCTGCTATCACCTCTCCCTGGTGCTCCTCCTCCTTCCTTTTCTCCCAAGAACCTATCAGATACTTCCTTATCCAGCCCTTTACCTTTTCCACCTATCACCTCGCAGCTTCTTACTTCATCCTTCCTCCCCCACCCACCTGGCTTCACCTATCACCTTCTAGCTTGTACTCCTTCTCCTCCCTTACCTTCCTTTTCAAATAAGTATAACTAGCAGGTAAATATTAACATTAAGTAACACACACAAAATGCAGGAGGACTCAGCAGGCTACGCAGCATCTATGGAAAAGAGTACAGTCAACATTTCAGGCCAAGACCTTTCAGCAGGAAACGTTGACTATTCTCTTTTCCATAAATGCTGCCTGGCCTGCTGAGTTTCTCTACCATTTTGTGTGTTACTTGGATTTCTAGCATCTGCAGATTTTCTCTTGTTTGTGATTAAAATTAAGGATCTTTATGCTCATCTTTTAATGCATCATAAGAGATTAATAGTGCAAGTGGGATTTTTTTGTAATGTAGCAAGATAACTAGTAATTGCCTCATGTTGACAGGGCCCCCTTTGCAATGGTGATTAATACTGAGGTGGGATTCAGTTAAAATTGTAATTCATTTTGAGTTTTAGATGACAATACAAAAGCAAGATTTTTGGAAGACAGTGCCAAACTTTCAGACTGTGGAGTCCTTCTACTGTGCTGTTCATCTAAGAGTTCCAGGATTTTGACCCAGGACAGTAACACAGATTGCAATGCAATAGGACTTCAAGAATCTAGTGGCAGTGATGCTCCCATTGTCCATTATGTGAATGGACGATCACATAATTTTCCATTCTGTGATTATGCAAAAAGTTTGAAGTTAATAACTTATTTCCTTCTACCTTAGGTCACAAACTTATCAATCATCCCCAATGAATTAACTGATGAGTTATTAACTTCAAGTTTTCTGCATAATCACTCAAAGAGTTGAACTTCACGTGCACGTAACGAGAGCTGTAAGAGAGCATCTTCTACTACCTTAGGCCACAAACTTATCAATCACCCCTGTCGTGGACACTTTCTGGTGGTCCAAGATCCCCATACTCCACAACTGCTGGACTAAGTGTGTAAATGTAGGAAGGGGCTATGTTGAAAAATAAATGTGCTAGGTTTTCTAAAATTGACTCCTTATACTGTAGGCCACAAACTTGTCAATCACCCCTCGTATTTTACTATCCTATGGGGATGATGCAGAAAACCAACATTGCCAGTTATTGGGAAGGGTGGGAGAATATGATGTTGCCTGTGGATGCTATCATGACTTGCTCCTGAATGAATGGCATTGCATGACACAGTCTGAAAAATGAGGTATACTCTATCTAGTTGTGTGCTTGATTGGGATCCAATAGAAACATCGACAGAAGCTTTGCTGAAAGTATCCTGACTGGTTGCATTATTATTTAGCATAGCAATTTGATTGAGCAGGAATGTAGGCAGCTTCAGAGAGTAGTGGACTCAGCCCAATATCACGGGCACATCACTGCCCACCACTGGTTCTTGAACCAACCAGCAAAACCCTAATCACAACAGTTTAACAAGGTTATGATCATTTTGATCACTGCACACCACAGATTTTTTTGTTCTGAATGTATTTCATTTTGTATAAGTTGTGTATTATTTAAGTTTAATTGTGTTTTTCCATGAATACTGCTTATATAATACTATGAGCCTGTGAATAAATTAAACTGAATTGAATTGACTTTATTTCTTACATCCTTCACATATGTGAGAAGTAAAAATCTACATCTCCATCTGAATGTGCAATGTGTAAATAATAGTAATTTGTAATAAATAATATGTGCAGTAAGATATACAACAGAACAGTCAATTTAGCTTAGAAATATACAAAAGTACATGAAGAGAGCAAAGGAATTATAAGGTCATATTTCTAGACCATTCAGAAATTTGGTGGCAGAGGGGAAGAAGCCATTTCTGAATTGGTAACAGTGATTCTTCAGGCTCTTGTACCTCTTTCCTGACAGAAGAAATGAGAAGGGGAAAAGTCCAGGATGGTGTGGGTCCTTAGTGAAGGATGCAGCACCTCTTTGAAGATGTGTTTGATGGTGCGGATGGTTGTGCCCATGATTGAACTGGCTAAGTTTACAACATGCTGCCACCTTTTGTGATCCTGCGCATTAAATTTCCATACCAGGCTGTAATGAAACCAGAATATTCTCCAGCATACACAGTGCCTATAAAAAGTATTCACTCCACCCCATAAGTTTTCATGTTTTATTGAGCTACAACATTGAATCACAGTGGATTTAATTTGTTTTTTTTTGACACTGATCAATAGAAAAAAAACTCTTTTGTGTCAAAGTGAAAACAGATCTCAACAAAATTATCTAAATTAATTACAAATATAAAAAACAACATAATTCAACCCCTTTAATGTGCCACACCAAATCAATCACTGGTGCAGCCAATTGGTTTCAGAAGTCACATAATTATTTAAATTGAAATCACCTCTGCGCAGCCGAAGTATTTCAATTGATATAGTAAAAAATACACAGGTATCTGGAAGGTCCAACTGCTGGTGAGTCAGTATCCTTACAAAAACTACACCATCAAGACAAAAGAACATTCCAAGCAAGTCTGAGAAAAGCACGTCAGGAGCTGGATACAAGAAAATTTCCAAGTCACTGAATATCCCCGGGAGTACAGTTAAGTCAATCATCAAGAAATGGAAAGAATATGGCACAGCTGTGAATCTGCCTAGAGCAGGCTGTCCTCAAAAAAATAGTGACGGTGCAAGAATGGGACTAGTGAGGGAAGCCACCAAGAGACCTTTGACAATTTTGGAGAAGTTACAAGCATCAGTGGCTGAGATGGGAGAGATTACATATACAACAACTGATGCTTCACCAGTTGCAGCTTTGTGGAAGAGTGGCAAAGAGAAAGACACTGTTGAAAAAAACTACATGAAATCTTGGCTAGAATTTGTCAGAAGGTATGTGGGAGACTCTGAAGTCAGCTGGAAGAAGGTTCTATGATCTAATGAAAGCAAAATTGAGCTTTTTGGCCATCAGACTAAATGCCATGTTTGGGTTAAGCCAAACACTGCACATCATCAAAAACACACCATCCCTACCATGAAGATGGTGGCTGCATCATGCTGGGGGATGCTTCACTACAGCAGTCCCTGGAAAGCTTGTGAAGGTATAGGATAAAATGAATGCAGCAAAATACAGGGAAATCCTGGAGGAAAACCTGATGCAGTCTGCAAGAGAACTGTGACTTGGGAGAAGATTTGTTTTCCAGCAAGACAATGACCCCAGGCATAAAAACAATGCTATTCAGGAATGGCTTAAAAACAACAAAGTTAACATCCTGAAATGGCCAAGTCAGAGTCCAGACCTCAATCCAATTGAGAAGTTGTGGGGTGATCACTCATTATCCCAATGCGATCTAACAGAACTTGAACAATTTTATAAAGAAAAATGGGGGGAAAATTGCAGTGTCCAGCTGTATAAAGCTGATAGAGACCTATCCACATGGACTCAAGGCTATAATTACCACTAAAGGTGCATCTACCGAATACTGACTTGAAGGGGGTGAATACTTATGCAATCAATAACTTTATGTTTTATATTTGTAATTCATTTAGATCACTTTGTAGAAATCTGTTTTCATTTTTGACATGAAAGAGTCTTTTTCTGCTGATCTGTATCAAAAAAAGCCAAATTAAATCCATGTGATTCAATGCTGTAAAACAACAAAACCATGAAAACTTCCAAGAAAATGTTCTATAGGCGCTGTACCTATAGCAACTTGTGAGAGTCGTTTGTGACATACTGATTCTGCTCAAGCTCCTAACCAAGTAGTGCTGCTGATATGCCTTCTTCGTGATAGCAGTTTGTAGAAAACATGAAGTCACAGCCAGTGAAGGAGATGGGATGCAGGCCATTTTTAATTGGGAAGTGCTCAGTCCCACACAGTTTAACTGGAGCCAATTTTATTTTAAAAACTTGTATCAGAGTAATCAAGGGAGAGAAAAGGTCTTGTAAAGCCCTCAGAAAACACTGACAACTCTTTGCTATGGATTATATACTTCCATTGAGGGCTGTATTATAGACAATGCAGCAGTTATTTTACACATAGCAAGCCACAGACAGCCATAACCAGATAATTATTTTGATGTTTGCAGAGGAAATAATATTGTCCAAGGCATAAAAAATCGTTTCAGCTTTGAGACACAGATGGGGAAGAGATGGGAGGTGTGTGGTGAGGTCCAAGAAGAGCATAAACGATGAGGAACTTGAAAGACACAAGAGAATTAGAACTCTATTGCATTTTTGAGCACTGACTGAGGGGGTGGGAAGAGAAAGTAGGGAGGAAACTGCATGTGTCATGAGCTTTCCTACAGAATGCTGTCTTCATAGTGCTTGATGACAGGACCAATCCAGGAGCACAACCTGTTCTCTGACTCCACATCTCAGACTCAGATCCTTAGAAAAATGTATGGTGCACACAAAGGATATTCAGTCCATTGTCTGTGCTGTTTGAGAAAGAGTACCCTGTGCAACCCCACCTTCAATGCAGCTCTATCTCTCTTGGTTCTTCAATTAAACATGCAAATACTGTTTACATGTGGTAAGATTTTCTACCTCTCTCTCCGTTAAGCAGAGAGATTAAGAGCACTCTCCAAGCTGAGAACATTTTCCCTCACCTCGTCTTGTACCAATTACTTCAAATCCATGAGCCAAGGTTACTGACGCCTCTGCCAAAAGAAAATGGGTTTCAGTTATTTACTCTATCTTGGCCCCTAAATTTTGCAACACCTCGATTAGGTCTCCATTCAGCCTCCATTCCAAATAAAGCCCCAACCCAACGAAACATGGTTACAATTTTTCAGTCCTGCCGATGTCCAGATGAATGACCTCTCCAGTGTTATCCCATCTCTCCAGTAATTTGGTGACCAGAACCAGACATAATTCTTAGGCTGCAGTCTAACTAAGGCTATGGACAGTTCAGACACCACCTGCCCACTATAATATTCTATACCTTGATGAATACAGAATACTATCTAATGAGCTGTCCTGCTACCATTAAAGATCTGTGGACATACAGTCCAAGGTTCCTCAGACCCATATCCTCCCATTTACTGTACATACATATGCTTTAATGAACCTCCCCAAATGCTTTATAAGACATCTCCCTCAATTAAAACCCATTTGCCATTTTTCTGCCCAGCTGACAAACCATCGATATCCTATGGTCTAAAGTCTTCCTCCTCACTGCTCACAGTAAATTTCTGTACCATCTGCTTCTGCCATTTGCCCTCACTTAGACCATGAAGGTCACAATGGTCTTGGGCCTTGGTGATGTTAGCAATGTTCCAGGCCACATATCCCTTTGTTGCACTAGCAGAGTGAAAGGATTTTCATCAACAAATCCTAGATTAATCTCATTCTCCTTGGGCATGAGACAATGGTCCAAGGCTTGCAGATGTGGGGCTTCTTGTAAAGCCTCTGCCCCCATGATGGTTAGTTTATGGAGGAGGTAACAAAATACCCATTGCACATTGTAATGGAGTCTGTCTACAAAGCTGCTGAGTCTCCATTCCCTGCTAAGCATGCTCCCTCCTGAACACGTTGACACTACTGCAGACATATGACGCACATGCATGTGCACACACGCACGCTCACACACACACTGGAGCCACAGGAAACCTGTATCCGACCATTCAAGGTGCTGGCAGACTTGAAAGAAGGCACTGATACAGAAATCAGATGTCCATGGAGTTCACTCAACTCAACCTTACAGTGCCTGACCAGGTGACAGTTTGGAGACCACTCCTATCTCTCCCACCCCCCCCCCAAACGCCTGCATCTCACTCCTCACTCCAGAATAGCAGGGAATATCAGTGTGACACGCAGGACTCTGCAGCTTTGTAGTCAGGCTCCAGTGCAATGTGGAGGATGTCCTCTGTGCCTATGAAAAGGAGATGACTTGTTTTGTGATTACGTTGAAAATAAGAGGTGGATTTCCCATATCCACATAAAGAGGCAAATAGGTTCATTTGCTCATATCTTGACTCAAACCTGTATGCGAGAAATTGCACTCACAGTAGCTAAGTGAAAAAGTAACATTTGAGGAGTTTAGATGGCTCTGGTCCTGTATACAGCAGCGTTCCGAAGGACTGGGGGAGAGGGGAAGGATCTCATTGAAATCTGCAAACGTTTGTACTTCATGCTGATAGGTTCAGATTGAAGTTCAAATTCAAGTTTACTGTCACGTATTGTACACATGCGTGTACACTGCCAAACAAAACAACTTTCCTCCAGACCTAGGTGCATAGCACAATACATATAACCCACACACATAAAGTAATATTAACACAAATAAATTAACAAATAATAATATACTGAATACCAGATGATTTTCACTTAGCAGAAGGTGCACTTACAACATGAGTTAAAAAGTAAACAATATTATGCTATTGGCCTTTCTGACATGATAAGACCAGGGTGGTGGCAGAAAGTTTAGTAGGCTCATGGCCTGGGGGAAGAAGCTGGTTGCCATCATCACTGTCAGTTGTCCTAATGCCATGTAACCACCTGTCTGATGGTAGGGGTTAAAGAGATTGTGGGACAGATGGGAGAGAGCCTTGACAATGCCACTCCTGATAAATATGTTGGATGGGTGGAAGATAGATCCTGGTGATCCTCTCAGCAGTCCTTGCAATCCTTTGTAGGGTCTTGCAGTCAGATGCCTTGCAATTCCCGTAACAGACAGAGATACAACTTATCAGGACATTCTTAATGATGCGTCTGTAAAAATTGGTTAGAATGGTGCGGGCAAGCCTCACATGCCTCATACCCCTCAGGAACTGGAGACATTGCTGTGCTTTCTTGATTAAAGACGTGGTATTGAGAGTCCAGCTGAGATCATTTGTTATGAGGAAACAGAGGAGCCAGTGAGGAGTGGTCAGCCTGTACCATCCTAAAGTCCACAATCATGTCCAGGCTGATAGGTCTGGATACAGTTTCTATTAGTAGGAGAACCCGGCGACCTCAGAATAAAGGAATGACCCTTAGCACAGAAAAGAGAAATGTCTTTAGCCAGAGGGTGGTGAATCGATGGAATTTGTTGCCACAGACAGCTGTGGAGGCCAAGTTGTGGAGTTTATTTAAGGTAGGGATTGGTAGGGTCTTGATTAGTTAAGAGGATTAAGGGTTATGGGGAGAAAGTGGGAAAATGAGGTTAAAAAAATTCAGCTATGATTGATCAGCAGGCAGATCAATGGACTGAATGGCCTAATTCTGCTCCTATATCTTATGGTCAAATCCTAGACAATGATCCTTCCCAGCAAGTGAGAAGCTAACCAACCACCATTGAGACTACCATCTGCAATGTGGAAGATTAACCTATTTACTGATTGAGTTATGTAGCCACTTTCCCATTGGTGAGTTCCTGTGCACTGCGGCACCAGTTTCTGGTCATGTACTGCGATATATGCGACAGGTTTATGGTTTTCAGGTGTACAAAGGTGAACACACCTGTGTTAGTCCCTTTCTTGACCTGAGCCACTCCAGGCTGTGAGTCACAGGCTGTGCTGGAGAAACCATTTGGAAGGTGCGTTACAGTTAATAGGGGGAAGGGCTCATGTTTTGGGTGCATATCTAGATACAGTAAGTAGTTGTTTATTGCTTATTTAGTCTTGTGTAAGTTGGACAGACTTAACTAGTGTATTGAATGTTTAGTATTGTAGTTTCTATAGTTTGGGTAACTTGAATGAGTGTTTGACTTACATGCGAGAAAACTGATTCATTGTTTGCTTGTCAATGAACAGTTGCTGTATTTACCCGGAATCAGTGTCTGCTGTTTCACTAACTGAACCCGTGAACCTACTTCCCTACAACACCATCTGAGTACTCTACCATCAACATCCTGGGAGTCATCCTTGGTTAGAAATTCAGCTGGACCAGCCACATAAATACTCTGACTACAAGGCCAGAAGATGAGTGTTCTATGGCAAGTGACTCAGCTACCAAGTCCCTGAAACCACCATTCAGATAAAGAATGTGATAGAATATGCTCCAAGTGCCTTGGTGAATTGATAAATGCAATGTTGACATTCTCCAAGGGTAAAGCAGCTCATTTTGGGGCATCCTATCAACAATCTTTCTCCACCATTTGTGTGCTTGGTGGATGGTGAGCATAATCTACAAGATGCATGGTACATACTCTTTAAGGATTCCTTAACTCCATTTGGCACAACAACCACCTCTGTTAATGAGCTAGATATAGGTAACAAAGATGTGGGACACTGTCACCTCCAGGTGCCTGCCCCTCTCTTACAAACCCTCCTGATATTCTTCCCATGTAACTAACACCATTGTGGGAGTACCATCACCAAACATAACTGACCCGCTCAAGAGTGTTTAGTAATAAGTACCATTCCAGCCACATCTGGGAGATTGACAGGTATTGCAAAAATCCCTTTAGTTAACAAATGCACAAGTGAATGCATGAACAATAACAAGGGACAATGAAGATTTTGCTTCCTGATTACTTTTGGGTGTATCTTATGGATTTTGGGCTGCTGATCATGAAAATCACCATGAAATTTCCCTAACATCAGTTTTTGAAATAGTCTACATTTGTTATTTGAATTCATAATTCAAGTCAAAATAACTGATACCAAGATTAAGGAAGGGATTTTTGTTGGTCTACGAATCAAACAGGTCATCAATAACAGATAATTCGAAGAACTTCCAGTGGGATCAGAAAATGGAAGGCAATTCAAGGATGTTATTAGAAACAGAGAAACACAGAAAACCTACAGCACAATACATCCCATTTGGTCAACAACGCTGTACTTACTTTAGAAATTACTTAGGGTTACCCATAACCCTCTATTGAAAATTTTCTTTGCAACTGCAGAGCACCAAACTATGTGTAACTACTCCAAGCATACAAAACCAAGAAGTGCAACATGTCACTGAAGTTTCATTTTCTGCATTCCCATTTAGACTTCTTTCCTGGTAACCTTGATGCCATCAGCGACAAGTATGATGAAAGGTTTCACCAGGACATTGTGGTCATGGAGAGATTGTATCTGGGCAACAGGAATCCATCAATGCCGGCTAATTATTGTTTGACACTTAAGTGTGAAGCTTCATACACTGAGTACAAACAATAATCATCAGTAAAACACTTTTAGCTTAGTTGAACTGTTATAACCATACAACAATTACAGCACGGAAACAGGCCATCTCGCCTTTCTAGTCCATGCTGAACGCTTACTCTCACCTAGTCCCACCGACCTACACTCAGCCCATAATCCTACATTCCTTTACTGTCCATATACCTATCCAATTTTTTTTTAAATGACAATATTGAACCTGCCTCTACCACTTCTACTGGAAGCTCATTCCACACAGCTACCACTCTCTGAGTAAAGAAGTTCCTCCTCGTGTTACCCCTAATCTTTTGTCCTTTAACTCTCAATTCAAGTCCTCTTGTTTGAATCTCCTCTACTCTTAATGGAAAAAGCCTATCCACGTCAACTCTATCTATCCCCCTCATATTTTTAAATACTTCTATCAAGTTCCCCCTCAACCTTCTACGCTCCAAAGAATAAAGACCTAACTTGTTCAATCTTTCCCTGTAACTTAGATGCTGAAACCCAGGTAACATTCTAGTAAATCTTCTCTGTACTCTCTCTATTTTGTTGATATCTTTCCTATAACTCGGCGACCAGAACTGTACACAATACTCCAAATTTGGCCTCACCAATGCCTTGTACAATTTTAACATTACATCCCAACTCCTATACTCAGTACTCTGATTTATAAAGGCCAGCATATCAAAAGCTTTCTTCACCACCCTAGCCACATGAGATTCCACCTTCAGGGAACGATACAGCATTATTCCTAGATCACTCTGTTCTACTGCATTCCTCAATGCCCTACCATTTACCATGTATATCCTGTTTTCATTAGTCCTACCAAAATATAGCACCTCGCACTTATCAGCATTAAACTCCCTCTGCCATCTTTCAGCCCACTCTTCTAACTGGCCTAAATCTCTATGCAAGCCTTGAAAACCTACTTCATTATCCACAATGCCACCTATCTTAGTATCATCTGCATACTTACTAATCCAATTTACCACCCCATCATCCAGACCATCAATGTACAGGTGTCCCCCGTTTTTCAAACGTTCACTTTATGTCAACTCGCTGTTACGAAAGACCTATATTAGTTATCTGTTTTCACTAACAGAAGGTGTCTTCACTGTTACGAAAAAAGGCAGCGCGCCAAGCTCCTCCCCCGGAACTGCATTCTATCCGGCATTGCTTAAACACACGTCTGTGATCATCTGTGCTTTATGTCGATTTATTCTGTACATCCATTAGCAAGATGAGTTCTAAGGTATCGGAAAAGCCTAAAAGAGCGCATAAGGGTGTTACACTTAGTGTAAAACTAGACATAATTAAGCGTCTCGATCGTGGTGAACAAAGTAAGGATATAGTGAGTTTGGCGAAGGGTTTGTGGAAGTTGACGAAGATGATGTTGAAGAGGTTCTTGGCATCACATGATCAAGACCTGAGAGATGAAGAGCTGATGAAGAGGAAAGGATAACAACTGAAACCGAACGCAGTAGCAAACAACCCAAAAGTGAACTGAACGTGAGGAAATTGTGTGAGATTTTCGCTGCAATGATTGCAGAAAAGTATGTCTAATTTTGAAAGGGTATGTAGGTTTAGGGCATATTTGCAGGATGCTTACAAAGAACTGTATGATAGAAAAATGCGCGAGGCTAAGCAGTCAAGCATATTGTCGTTTTTCAAGCCTTCCACATCAGCCACAGCAGATGACGAAACTCGACCTTCGACATTGAGGCAGGCAGACATAGAAGAAGGTGACCTGCCTGTCCTGATGGAAACGGACAATGATGAGATGATACCCCAGTGTCCCACCACCACAGCCTCTGATGACTCAACCTAACACCCCATCATCAGTGTCCACACTGTCATCCCGATTCCAGTAAGTGAAACTACACTGGGCGTACATTATTTCTATTTTATATAGGCTGTGTACTTTTATGTGTTATTTGGTAGCTTCATAGTTTAAGGTTACTGGAAAGAGAGCTTCTGCCAGGAGCGCTTGCACCGAGTGTTTCTGTCGGGAGCACTTGTGTTGTGTGTTTTTGCCACGAATGCTGCCGAGAGCGCTTGTGTGAGATTTGCACTGCGGTGGACAGTGCTGCAATGATTGTAGAAAAGTATTCCTACATTATATAGGCTGTGTATTTATCAGATCATTCCTGTTTTTACTATATGTTACTGTTATTTTAGGTTTTATGTATTATTTGACATGATTTGGTAGGTTTTTTTTGGGTCTGCGAACGCTTAAAAAGTTTTGGAGAAGGAAGTCAGAGGATCAGAACGGGAGTGTGGCGGGAGCCATTTTGATTTTTTCTTATTCTCATTGGAATTAAGAGAGGCGGGACTGTGCAGGCATGTGACGTCGGGCAGTGAAGCAGGGAAGATGTAAAGAGGACACAATTTTAAACAGTGGGCTGAGCTGGAAGCACAGTGAAGGCTTAAGGCTTTGGCTCAACTGACTTAGGCAGAAACGGGCGAGGCATGGTAGGTTTAGGTTTCAATTTTTCCTGTTATTTGAGGAAAGGGGAAGTATGAATGACAGGGCAGCTTGTTGTTCTCGGTGTCGGATGTGAGAGGTCCTGCAGTCTCCTAAGGGACTGTGTTAGGGAACTGGAGCTGCAGCTCGATGACCTTCATCTGGTCAGGGAGAATGAGGAGTTGATAGAGAGGAGTTACAGGCAGGTGGTCACACTGGGGTCATGGGAGGCAGACAAGTGGGTCACGGTTAGGAGGGGGAAGGGGAAGAGTCAGGTACTAGAGAGTACCCCAGTGGCTGTACCCCTTGACAATAAGTACTCCTGTTTGAGTACTGCTGTGGGGGACAGCCTACCTGGGGGAAGCAACAATGGCCGTGCCTCCAGCACAGAGTCAGGCCCTGTGGCTCAGAAGGGTAGGGAAAGGAAGAGGAAGGCAGTAGTAATAGGGACTCGATAGTTAGGGGGTCAGATAGGCGATTCTATGGACGCAATCAGTTGACCCGGATGGTAGTTTGCCTCCCTGATGGCAGGGTCCGGGATGTTTCTGATCGCGTCCAAGATATCCTGAAGTAGGAGGGTGAGGAGCCAAAGGTCATGGTACATATAGGTACCAATGACATAGGTAGGAAAAGGGAAGAGGTCCTGAAAGGAGAATATAGGGAGTTAGGAAGGCAGTTGAGAAGAAGGACCGCAAAGGTAGTAATCTTGGAATTACTGCCTGTGCCACGTAACAATGAAAGAAAGGAGGTGGAGGATAAATGCGTGGCTGAGGGATTGGAGCAGGGGGCAGGGATTCAAGTTTCTGGATCATTGGGACCTCTTTTGGGGCAGGTCTGACCTGTACAAAATGGATGGGTTACACTTGAATCCTTGGGGGACCAATATCCTGGCGGGACTTCCAGAACCACCTGAAAAGTGTGACAATGAAGTATGACGGGCCCCTCCCACCAATCACTGTCAGAAATCCTCAGTTTTGTGGGACTTCATCATATAGCCTGCTACTGACCACACACACACACCGACCCACACATCCTACCCAGCACCATGCCAACAGCCGCACTTCTGACACCACTTGCAGCCTCTCCACCCTCAAGATCCCTCCCCCACCGCTGTTTACCAACCTGACCCCTGAGTGTAAACCTGTGGCAACTAAAAGCAGGAGGTACAGCGCGGGGGACAGGGCCTTCATTCAGTCAGAGGTGCAGCGGTTGCTCAGGGATGGGGATCATTAAGCCAAGCACAAGTCCTTGCAGGGCCCAGGTGGTCATTGTTCGGACCGGGCAGAAAATTAGGATGGTCGTGGACTATAGCCAGACCATCAATAGGTTCACGTAGCTTGACACGTACCCACTACCCCGCATCACGGATATGGTCAATCAGATAGCTCAGTACAAGGTGTACTCGACCATAGACCTGAAATCCGCTTACCATCAGCTCCCCATCCGCCCGGAGGACCGCCGCTGTACCGCCTTCAAGGCGGGCAGCAGGCTCTATCACTTCCTGTGCGTCCCCTTTGGTGTCACGAATGGTGTCTCTGTCTTCCAGAGGGAAATGGACCAGATGGTGGACCAGTGCCAACTGAAGGCCACGTTCTCATATCTGGATAACATCACCATCTGCGGTCACGACTGGCAGGATCACAACACCAACCTCCAACAATTTTTCCAAGCAGCCAAAGTTCTTAACCTTACCTATAACAGGGACAAGTGTGTGTTCAGAATCACCCGACTCGCTATCCTTGGGTATATCGTGGAGAACGGGGTAATTGGCCCTGATCCTGACCGTATACTCCCTCTGTTGGAACTCCCTCTTTCCACCACCCTCAGAGCCCTCAAACGGTGCCTGGGCTTCTTTTCCTATTATGCTCAATGGGTCCCTCACTCCGCAGACAGGGCCCGCTCCCTGGTCAAGTCCACCGCATTTCCCCTCTCAGCCGAGGCCAGCGCGGCCTTCAACCGCATTAAAGGGGACATTGACAAAGCAACGATGCATGCGGTGGACGAGACCATTCCCTTCCAAGTAGAGAGTGACGTCTCCGACTTCGCGCTGGCTGCTACCCTCAATCAGGCAGGAAGGCCATTAGCATTCTTCCCTCGTACCCTTCAGGGCCCTGAAATTCGGCACTCCCCAGTGGAGAAAGAAGCCCAGGCCATAGTGGAAGCTATTAAGCACTGGAGGCACTATCTCGCCGGCAAAAGGTTCACCTTGCTGACCAACCAGAGCTCAGTTGCATTCATGCATAGCAACCAACAGCGGGGCAAAATCAAAAATGATAAAATTTTGAGGTGGAGAATAGAACTCTCCACCTACAACTATGACATCCTGTACCGGCCTGGAAGGCTCAATGAGCCCCCTGATGCCCTATCCCGGGGAGCATGTGCCAGCGCACAGCTCGACCGGCTATACGCCCTCCATGCAGACCTCTGCCTCCCAGGGATCACCCGACTTTACCATTTCGTGAAAGCCCGGAACCTGCTGTACTCCCTTGAGGACATCAGGACGATGACCAGGGACTGTCAAGTCTGTGCTGAGTGCAAACCGCACTTCTACTGTCCTGAAAAGGCACAACTTATCAAGGCCACCCACCCCTTTGAGTGACTGAATGTCGACTTGAAGGGCCCCCTTCCCTCCACCGACCACAATGCCTACTTTCTCAACATAATCGACGAGTACTCACGGTTCCCCTTTGCCATCCCCTGCCCCGATACCACTGCCACGTCCGTCATAAAAGCCCTGCGCCAGCTCTTCACTCTGTTCGGATATCCCTGCGATATGAGTTTATTAGTGACGAGCTGCACCAGTACCTGCTGGCTTGGGGTATTGCTACTAGTAGTACCACACGCTATAATCCCCGGGGGAATGGACAGGTGGAGAGGGAGAATGCCACTTTGTGGAAGGCCACACTCTTAGCCCTTAGGTCAAAGGGATTGCCGGTCTCTCACTGGCAGGGGGGTCCTCCCCGAGGCACTCCACTCCATCTGCTCCCTGTTATGCACGTCCACCAATGCCACCCCTCATGAGTGACTGTTTTCTTTTCCCAGGAGTCAGCCACTGGGACCACCTTACTGGCTTGGCTGACATCCCCAGGGCCAGTGCTGCTCCAGAAACACACGAGGAGCAATAAATACTCCCTGATGGTTGAGAGGGTTCACCTACTTCATGCGAACCCCCAGTATGCCTACGTGGTCTTACCTGATGGGCGGGAGGACATGGTCTCCGTCCGCAACCTGGCGCCCGCAGAAGCACCAGACCCTTACCCCGAACACTCCACGGTGACTATGAACCCCGTACCCACCAAGGTATATACCCACGAGACACCGCACACACCAAGCCCTACACAGACTCCTCACGACACTCCCATACCGGGCGCCTCGCACACGCATGAGGGATTACTGACGCCTAACGGGCTGGCACCTCAAGTCAGGCCGGAGCCAGCACAACCACCGTCACCGGTGCAATCACCACCGGCACTGGAGTAATCACCACCAGTGCTACGTAGATCGCAGTGACAGACTCGACCGCCTGATAGACTTAACCTGTAAATATACGTAAGAAACTTCGCCCCGTGCCCCAATCACCTTTATACAGGGGTCTGTGGGAGGAGCCACAGGAGCAGTCAGCAGAGGGGCTTGTCCAGAAAAGTATACATAGTTTACCACACTCTTCAAAAAATTCATTAAGATTTGTCAAACATGACCTTGCACCCACAAATCTATGTTGACTGTTCCTAATCAGACCCTGTCTATCCAGATAATTATACATACCATCTCTAAGAATACTTTCCATTAATTTACCCACTACTGACATCAAACTTTCATAATTGCTAGGTTTACTCTTAGTCCCCTTTTTAAACAATGGAACCACATGAGCAATACGCCAATCCTCCAGCACCAACCCGTTTCTAATGACATTTTTTTAATATTTCTGTCAGAGCCCCTGCTATTTCTACACTAACCTCCCTCAAGGTCCTAGGGAATATCCTGTCAGGACCAGAGACTTATCCACTTTTATATTCTTTAAAAGCAGCAGTACTTCCTCTTTTTTAATCATCATAGTTTCCATAACAACCCTACTTGTTTCCCTTACCTTACACAATTCAATATTCTTCTCCTTAGTGAATACCGAAGAAAAAAAATTGTTCAAATCTCCCCCATCTCTTTTGGCTCTGCACATAGCTGTCCACACTGATTCTCTAAGGGACCGATTTTATCCCTCACTATCCTTTTGCTATTAATATAACTATAGAAACCCTTTGGATTTATTTTCACCTTACTTGCCAAAGCAACCTCATATCTTCTTTCAGCTTTTCTAATTTCTTTCTTAAGATTCTTTTTACATCCTTTATATTCCTCGAGCACCTCAAGCATCAGCACTGTTAAGCAATTAAATGCACTCTATTTAATATTACAGACTGACAGGTATGATGTTGTGGCCATCACTGAATCATGGCTGAAGGATGGTTGTAGTTGGAAGCTGAATGTTCAAGCTTACGCATTATATCAGAGGGATAGGAAGGTTGGCAGAGGGGGTGGTGTGGCTCTATTGGTAAGTAATGGCATCAAATCAATCAAAAGGTATGACATGGGACTAGAAGATGTTGAATCCTTGTGGGTTGGGTTAAGGAACTGCAAAGGTAAAAGGACATTGGTGGCAGTGATATACAGGCCTCCCAACAGTGGTTAGGAGGTGTACCACAGATTACAACAGGAAACAGAGAAGGCAAATCAAAATGGCCATGTTATAGTAGTCATGGGAGATTTTAACATGACATGCTATACGACTGGGAAATTCAGTTTGGTAATGGATCTCAAGAGAGTCAGTTTGTTGAATGCCTAAGAGATGGCTTTTTAGAGCAGTTTGTCATTTGAGTCTACTAGGGGATTGGCTGTACTGGATTGGGTGTTATGTAATGAACCAGAGGCGATAAAGGAGCTTAAGGTAAAAGAACCCTTAGGAACCAGTGATCACAATATGAGTGAGTTCAACTTGAAATTTGATAGGGAGAAAGCTAAGTCTGATGTAGCAGTATTTCAGTGGAATAAGGGAAATTACAGCGCCATGAAACAGGAGTTGGCCAAAATAAATTGGAAGGAGCTGCTGGCAGGGATGTCAGCAGAGCAGCAATAGCATGAATTTCTGGGAAAATGAGGAAGGTGCAGGACATGTGAATTCCAAAAATGAAGAAATACTCAAATGGTAAAATAGTACAACTGTGGCTGACAAGGGAAGTCAAAGCAAAAAAAAAGGCATACAACAAAGCAAAGATTAGTGGGAAGACAAAGGATTGGGAAAGTTTTAAAAACCTACAGAGAGCAACTTAAAAAATCATTAGAAGGGAAAAGATAAAATATGAAAGCAAGCTAGCAAATAATACCAAAGTGGATAGCCAAAGTTTTTTCAAGTATGTTAAAAATAAAAGAGAAATGAGAGTGGATATAGGACTGCTAGAAAATGAGGCAGGAGAAATAATCATGGGGGACAAGGAGATGGCTGATGAACTAAATGAGTATTTTTATCAGTCTTCACTGCAGAAGACACTAGCTGTGTGCCTGATGTCGTAGTGTGTGAAGGAAGAGAAAGAGAAGTGGCTGCAGTTACTATTACACAAGAGAAGGTGCTCAAAAAGCTGAAAGACCTAAAGGTACATTATTCACTTGGACCAGAGGAACTGCACCCTAGGGTTCTGAAAGAAGCAGCGTTAGTGATTGTGGTGGCACAATAATCTTTCAATAATCGTTGGTCTTTGGCATGGTCAGATAAGCCATGATTTAATGGTGGAACAGACTTGATGGGCCAGATGGCCTAATTCTACTCCTATGTCTTATGGTCTTATAAGGTCACAGCATCACATCCTTGCTCTTGGATTTTAGACCTCTTGAAATGAATGCGAACATGGCATGTGCTTTCCTCATTACTAACTCAACCTGTAAGTTAACCTTTAGGATGTTCTGCACAAGGACTCCCAAGTCCCTTTGCAACTCAGATTTTTGGATTTTCTCCCCATTTAGAAGGCACTGGTGAGGCCTCATCTTGAGTATTGTGAACAGTTTTGGGCCCCTCATCTTAGAAATGATGTGCTGGTATTGGAGAGGGTCCAGAGGAGGTTCACAAGCATGATTTCGGGAATTAAAGTGTTATTATATGAGGAACGTTTGATGGCCCTGGGTCTGTACTCACTGGAATTCAGAAGGATGAGGGGGATCTCACTAAAACCTTTATAATGCTGAAATGCCTGGACAGAGTAGATGTGGAAAGGATGTTTCCCATGGTCGGAGAGTCTAGGACAAGAGGACACAGCCTCAGGATAGAGGGGTGCCCTTTCAAAACAGATATGTGGTGAAATTTCCATAGCCAAAGGGTGGTGAATTTGTGGAATTTGTTGCCACTGGCAGCTGTGGAGGCCAGCTCATTGGGTGTATTTAAGACAGAGATTGATAGGTCCTTGATAGAACATGGCATCAAAGGTTTTGGGAAGAAGGCCAGGAACTGGGGTTGAGGAGGAGAAAAGGAAAAGGATCAGCCATAATTGAATGGTGGAGCAGACTTGATGGCCTAACTCTGCCCCTCTGTCCTAAGGTCTTCTGGTCTAATAAAAGTTAATTTCCTATTTCTCCAAATCCCTACAGGATACAAGTAGTCTGAAATTATATTTGTGTTCAGTGTCAAGCTATCTATCATAAACAAAAATAATTCTGAGGAAGCAACGCTTCTGAAAAAAAAATTGTCTTCTGGTGTAATCTGTCATTCCACAAGAGGACACACCTTCCCATCTTACCCTCCACTGTTAGTCATCACAAATTCCATAATCATGTCCTAAACCTAAATGCCTTTCCAAAACATCCCACTAATACTAACGGCTTTCAAACATCCCAAGCTGGGATCCCATTTTGTAGTTGTACAAAATGTAGTGAGGCCATATTTGGCCATATTGCATTCAGTTTTGGTCACCCTCTCTAGGTCAAATGCCACACACAGCAAATTACCTTAAAGCTTTTATTAATCATCCTTACAAATCATAATTCAACTAGTGTCCTGTCACAGGTAAACCTAGAAATGTTACAGTAGATTCTCTCATCCATATCATTGAAATATATTGTGGCAAGTATTCTGTCCATGATGACAGATGAGAATAGCTTTTTTTTCTCAACTACTGTTTTTATTGCAACAAGCACAATAACAGACAGAGCGTAGTTGCTTGGTGACAACTAACTCAGTCACATACAGACTGGGGGAGGTGATTATTACACACCCCGGTGGGGTCAGGGTGGCATTCAAACACACAAGCAAACAACTTTATAACCTGAGCTAGAATAAATTAATATAAACACCCCACCATAATGCTACTGAAAACACACACAAACCAGCAACGCCTTTTTAAACAAGAATAAAATAATGCCACTAGGAATGCTGGGCTGAGCTGTCGACCACGCCCCCATAGCACCACACAGCCCTTGCCTGAGGGGTCAGCCATCCCTGGCAATCCCAAAGTCCACAACGAAGCCCATAAGTCTTTGTGGAGGTTGACACTGACACCTGGGGCGTTGGGGGTGTCTGCAACCCACCCCCAGGGTGTTGCAGACTGTTTGGTGAGGCAAGGGGAAGGGCAGCAGAGTGTCACCTCCTTCCTTCAGCCTTGCTGGGTCGATACAGTTCCAGCCCATTCCGGTGCAGCAAGACTGCCTTCTGCAATTCAGGCAGCTGTACCTGGTATACCCCATCAGAGATGTGGTCAATCACCTCTCCTGGTCCCTTCCAATCTTGGCGGATAATCGCTGCTTCTGGGTGGGGCAGTAGACTCACACTTGGTCATCCCCCCCAATAAGGTCCTGTCTCTGGCTGCAGGCATCCTAAACATGTCTTTGGTGGCCACTAGCTGTTGTTTGGTTCAGCCGAGCAGCATCGTGAATGGTGCTGCAGGTACTCCAACCCGACCTCCCCAGGAAACCGTGGGTTGGGGCGGGGGGTCTAAACACCAGATCCCCCGGCAGGTGACACAATAGTTCCGTTCAGGGCTCAGGATACGGCTGAAGTATAGCACAACACATTCTCCTTGGTCACCCTCCTGTGACAGCACTCCACCTAGCCCCCACTCTGTTGCTGGCATCTGTGTCAACAATGAAAGAATGTGCTAGTTTGGGGTACGCCAGCACCCAGGGCCAGAGTGAGCACAGCTCAGAGCTAGTTGAAGGTGGCAGTCCAGGCCATCCTTCTCAGAGAGGTGCAGGGAAATGGAGATGGTGGCAAAATCCTTAATGACGAAGGTAGTATGATGCCATCCCAGGATGCTGCGAAACTCGGAGACATTGTGGGGGCTGGGCCATTCCTGGACTGCCGCTACCTTCCCAGGGTCTGTCGTCACTCCTTCCGCACTCAGTACGTGACAGACGAACTTTGTCTGGCCACGCAGCAGGTAGCATTTTGTGGGGTTGAGGCGCAGGTTCACCTGGTGGATGGTGGAACTCTTCCAAGTTCCACAGAGCATCATTAAAAATGGTGGTGCGCACCAGGAGATTGTCCAAATAGATGACACAGTGACTGCAGAATGTTAGTCAGCACCCTCTCCATCAGCCCCTCGAATGTTGACGGAGCATTACACAAATCAACTGAAGTGCCACAGCCCTTGGCCAATGGTGAAAGCAGTCTTGGGCCAGACTTCAGGGGGCAGTGCCCTGCCAGTAGCCACTGTGGAGACAGAGAGCTGAACCATTTCAAACCACAGAACAGTCCAGGGCATCATCAATTTGGGGCAGCGGGTAGGAGCACTTCTGGGTCACAGCATTGAGGCAGCAGCAGTCTACATAGAACCGCCACAACCAGTCTTTCTTCCTGACCCACACCGCTGGGGCTGCCCACGAGATGTTGGAGGGTTCAATGATGCCAACCACTGCCATCTCTTTGATTCACTGCACCACTGCCCGGTGTTTGGCAAGGGCCAGTCAATGAGGCTGCAGGCAGATGGATGGGCTCGGCATCCCTGGTGTTAATTTGGTGTTGGACCAGATTTCATGTGTCTGCAGTCTTTGTCCTTGGTTGCGAAGCCCTCAAGGTGCTGGTCGAGAAGGTCTTCCAGCCACTACTGCTGGTCCTGATCTAAGCCTTTGCTGCTCCGCTGCCTGGATGGTCTCACTGCAGGGTGCCGCAGTAGTACTGCCGATGTCATCACGCTGCACCAATGTCGTTGCTGATGACACGTGCACAGTGAGCTGCACTGGGGTGGCTGGTGAGGGTATGCGTCGCCCCCATCGTAAGTTTTGGCATGGAGTGAATGGGATAGGCTGGAAAAATTATTAGAAGATGTGGTGGGTAGTCAAGTCAGTAAGAGATGGACAGGTAGAGAAACAAATAGTTATACAGAACTTCATTCCAATCTTTCTCTATAACTAAAACCCTTTGGCTCCAGGCAATATTCCTGTGAATATTCTCTGCACCCTCTTTAGCTTAATTACATTTGTGCCACAGTATAGTATTAGAACTGTACACAATACTCCAAGTGATGTGCAACCAATGATTGTACAACCATAACATTATATCTCAACTGTTGAATTAAGTACCTCGGCCAATGAAGGCCACACACTTCTTCACCACTCTGTCTCCTGTTTTACTACTTTCAGGGAACTATGTACTCTGCGCCCCAAGGACTTGCTGTTTTGTCTATCTAATTTAGGCAATAAAGCTAGGAATTGGAATGCAAGCACAATATTCTTACGAGGCAACTACATTATCAAATTTGTCTCAATTGTCCATATCAGGTGTTAAACTAATTGAAAACTATACCAAACATTGGCAGCTGTTAAGAACACCACAGCACTAGTGAATCACCTCCATTCTTAATTACACCCACATAAAGCTTACAGCAATGAAGGAAAGGTCTTGCTTATTACTTCAACTATTTTCCAACCAGCTGACCTGATTTACTTTGTATATCTACATCACAGAGCATTCACCACCTATTATTCAATTAAGTGACTCACATTGGATTAATGAAGTGAAATAAAGACTTCTGAGATAAAAAAAAAGACAATGGCCTGGATGTTGTTAATCTTGTTAATGCCTGCAAGTTTGAGTCTCATTAATGAATGAGGGGATTATGAATTTTCTGGATGCCTTACAGTAAATGGATCCCAATAGTGGAGTAAGAACTTGGGCGAACACCTTATCATTCACACTGGGCAAATCTGCTCTCAGACCTGGATGACAGTTTTAACAAAAAGTCACATTTCTTTGTTAACCACTTGAATATGTTGTCATGTCTTTAATTATTTATTTTGGTTGGTATTTAAAAAAACACTTTTGATCTTTTTAATTGCCCATTTCCTTTTCAATAAGCTTTTGAACATTTCATGAACCAATCACAATCCCAGGGGAAAATGTAATGGCTTTAACAGTTGGCAAATCTGAGGGCATGGCTTTCCCCATTTGTCATTGGTTGACCCCACCCTTTGGTAGGCAGGATCTTTCCTGGCCCATTCATGTGGGATGATCACGTTACTCAAGACCTCAGTACAATGCTGATTGGGAGCTGCAGATTCTCATTCAGTAGGTGCTTCAGGATTATACCCAGGTGTGTCTGTGAGAATTGATTACATCAACTATAAGTGTGGCTGCTGGGTCCTCCCTAGAATAAATCAAGCCAGAGATATTTCTTTTTAACTGTTACGATTGGCCAATACATGGCACAAATTTGTTGGAAATACTTAATTACAGGAAAGACTATGACAATGGATAACAGGTGTGGCCACTTTAACTTGTGTTCCAATTATTTATGTGGAATACTACTTTAATGGACATTGTATGCTGATAATCCTTGAGGAAAAATCTGTGTAAAATTAAATTGATGCCATAAGATATGGTAAAACATTGAATTTGGTGCAAATGCACAATAACAAATAAATAATATACTTTCTATTAATTTGGTTGGTAATCCAAATGTGGCAACCAGTTTTAACATTTGCAAATTTGAAATTCCCATGCATTGGCAAGTTGCTCAGAGAGTGCAAAACAAATTGAATTAGTTTGATCTAGCAGTTCATTGTGGCATTATGGTAATTCTATGGATTACTTTTGCTATATGAATATTCAATCATAAAATATATATCTAGGAATACTATATTCAAAACAGGAAAGTCACACTTGCATTAGATCATAAGAAACCTAGGTCATGGCTGATCTCTTCCTATCCAGAAGTATCACAGCTGGCATACAACTGAGAACACAAGAAATTGTGGAGATTTGAGGACACAAGCTCAGTCCATCCTGGGAATAAGTCTCCCCTCTATTGACTCTGATCACACTTCCTGCTGCCTGGGGAAAGCATAATCAAGGACTCCTCCCACCCCAGTAAATCCCTCTCGCCCACCCCTATCCCACCCCCTGTCATCAGGCAGAAGATTCAAAAGCTGAACCTGTACCACCAGGTTCAAGGACTGTTTCTATCCTGCTGCCTTAAGATACTTGAATGAACCTTGTGTAGAATTAAGCTAGACTCTTGATTGCTCAATCTATCCTGCTGCATTCTGTCTACCTTCACCGCACTTTCTCTGACACAGTAATACTATACTCTGCACTTGTTAGTGCTTTTCCCATCAGTGTATTTATGTATGGAAATCTCCATATGGAAGCGTGCCTTCCATATGAAAAGTGCGAAATTTTTCGTGCTAATATTTCCGTGTGAAAGCGAAGCTTTTCACTGAACCTCAGTACATATGACAATAAAAAGACAATTAGCTCAGTGCCACTTTCCATTAACAACCCTATTTTTCTTGCTTTCCTTAATATCCAAACATTGATCAATCTCTAAAGAACCAAATGACTGCACCTCTACAGACCTCTCACACTAGCTGAAGAAATCTCATCTCTGTCCTGAACAAATGACTCCTTATTTTGAAATCTGTGACAGATAATCAAAATCAGAATCAGGTTTATTATCACTGGCATGTGATGTGAAATTTGTTAACTTAGCAGCAGCAGTTCAATGCAATACGTAATCTAGAAGAATAAAATAATAATAATAGATAAAGTAAATTAATTACAGTATATGTATATTTAAGATTTTAAAAGTGCAAGAAATAGAAATACTGTATAATAAAAAAATTGAGGTAATATCCAAGGGTTCAAAGTCCATTTGGGAATCGGATGGCAGAGGGGAAGAAGCTGTTCCTGAATCGCTGAGTGTGTGCCTTCAGGCTTCTATACCTCCCACCTGATGATAACAGTGAGAAAAGGGTAAGCCTTGGGTGCTGGAAGTCCTTAATAATGGAGGCTGCCTTTCAGATACACCACTCCTTGGTTCTTTGTAGGCTAGTGCTCAAGACGGAGCTGACTAGATTTACCAAACCTCTGCAGCTTCTTTCAGTCCTGTGCAGTAGCCCCTACCATACCAGACAGTGATGCAGCCTGTCAGAGTGCTCTCCACAGTACATTTATTGAAGTTTATCAGTGTATTTGTTGACATGCCAAATCTCTTCAAACTTCTAATGAAGTATAGTCACTGTCTTGCCTTCTTTATAGCTACATCGATACATTGGGATCAAGTTAGATCCTCAGAGATCTTGACACCCAGGAACCTGAAACTGCTCACTCTCTCCACTTCCTAGGTACGACTTGAGTATCAGCAGTACTCTCAATAGATATGAGTAAATATTGTTGTTCCAGCCTCATTCAGCTAAAAAGCATAACTGCTTCCAAGGTCAGCACAGATCACAAACACCCGCTATTCCATTTAGGTTCCAAGGAAGAGAAAAGAAGACAGCGTGCGGTAAAACAACCTGACTCTTAAATATAAACTGTGAACTCAATTAAAGCAATACACACAAAATGCTGGAGGAACTCAGCAGGTCAGGCAGCATCTATGGAAATGAACAAACAGATGATGTTTCAGACCAAGACCCTTCTCCAGAAAGGAGAAAAATAGCAGAATGAAGAGTGGGGGATGGGAAAGAGGACAGCTGGAAGGTGATAGGTGAAGTCAGGTGGGTGGGAAAGGTAAAGGGCTGGAGAGGAAGGAATCTGACAAGAAAGGAGAGTCGACTGTGGGATGAAGGGAAGGAGGAGGAACGCTAGGGGAAGGCGATTGGCAGGTCAGAAGAGGTAAGAGGCCAGAGTGGGGAATAGAACTTAATTACTTTATCTTGCCTTGATAAATCACTGAGCTGGTACAAAACTAATGTGCTCCTTCTTTAAACAAGCATAGCTTCTACCACATAATACACAGCATGCAAATTACACCCAGAACAGTGAAACAAGATCAACCTATCATGTGCACTGGGTAGTTAATCATCACAGATACACTCCAACTAAATTAAACAGAGTTTCAGAAGTGATTTACCATGCAAACAAAACCTTGCCTCAAGACAGGCTTATCAGAGGAGTGTTATGGTGTCCACAACTACAAGTTATAAACAGTCGAAAGATCAATAACACTTGCAGGGAAAGAAACGAGCGCTTTCACCAATTAATTGCTTTGCACTCCCAGCGTTCATTTCTGTATAGAAAAGCAAATTTAGAGAAAATGTGCTGGAAATGCTGTACCACAGCAGGGGACTGCAAGACCAGATGTATTTATTAGCATTTATGTAGCTTCGAAGATATCCATGTTTCTAACAAAAATAGCACTGAAAAGCAATTTCAGGCGAGAGCTCTTGATTCAAAATAACAAAGACACAATAGATGAGGGAAGGGCTTTTGATATCCTCTGACAATTTATACTGCATATAGGACCTATGCCAGCAAAAATACTAGAAGAAACCAACAAAAAGAAACAAGGCAATTTAAGACCTCAATACTAGTAACAGAATTATCAACTATAACTCTTAATCAGCAACAACTAACATGGTATTTAAGCAGTCCCTGGATAACATCCATGGTTGTTCTTAAGGCTATACACAATGCATCATATTTACTCATTGATTCCAGAAGACTTTTTATAAAATTCTGCATGAAAGGCGTCAGCTAAGATTATAAAAGTCAAAGAAATCCATAATGGAGCTTGTGACTAGATGAGAAGCATCAAAAATATGCAGAGAGCATATCCAGTAAATCCAGTAGTTATTTTATGTACAGGTGGCCCGTTTTTAGTACGTTCGCTTTATGACAGATCGCTGTTATGAAAGACCTACTTTAGTACCTGATTTTGCTAACCAAAGAGGATTTTTGCTTTTATGAAAAAAAGACACCCGCTTTATACATATGTTTACCCCAAGAAAGACGATCATGACCATGAAGCCTACTGTGGGCAGTTGTATGCGTATGTGTGTACGTGTGTATGATTGTACGTACGTGTGTACACGCCAATTTTTTTCTCAAAATCAATTTTGGCTCACTGTCTTCCCAATTTTGTTAAGTGAAACTACACCATACATACAATATTTCTACATTATATAGGCTGTATATTAATGATATCATTCCTGCTTTTACTATATGTTAGTGTTATTTTAGGTTTTATGTGTTATTTGGTATGATTTGGTAGGTTATTTTTTAGGTCTGCGAATGCTCAAAAATTTTTCCCATATAAATTAATGGTACTTGCTTCTTTGCTTTATGACAATTCGGTCACAAACGGTTTCATAGGAACACTCTATCTTTGGATAGCAAGGGAAACCTGTACTGAGAAGGGAAGGTGAAGGCACAAAGCAGATGGAATTTAATGCAATTATATATTTATAGATCCCATCATATTTACAAAGAATAGACTTTAACAAACGCACTCTAGGATATGAGTGATGTTGGCAAAATGACATCTAAAGTCTAAACCCAATCACCTTGCTTGGTTGAGCCTGATCTGAAAGCAGGAACTCATTTGCATGTCTTCTAGTCAAGTGCAAATCAGGGATTTTCTTAAATGTTGTCAGCAAATCTGCTTCCATCAGGCTCTCAGGCAGTGTATTCCAGATATTCACCACTCTTAGGGTGAAAAGGGTCCTCCTCAAGTCTCCTCCAAATCTCTTAACCCTTATCCTAAACCTATGTCCTCCAAACACATTTACCTCAGACTGCAAGAAACATGCATATCAATGTTATCTGTAGCCACAGTTTTATATACCTCAATCATGTCCCCTCTGCTGCAAGAAAACCAGATCCAGCCTCTCCAGTCTCTTTATAACTGAAACATCTATGCATAAATAATGGTAGGTATAATGAGGCATCACAGCAGTGTAATGGTTAACACAACACTTTACAGTACTAGCAACCTGGGTTCAATTCCCATTGTTGTCTGTAAGGTGTTTGTATGTTCTCTCTGTGACCACATAAGTTTCCCCTGGGTATTCTGGATTCCTCACACAGTCCAAAGACATACCAGTAGGTAGGTTAATTGGTCATTGTCCAGTGATTGGGCTGGGGTAAGTTAGGGGTTTCTGGACAGTACAGCTCAAACAGCCAGAAGGGCCTATTTCACACTGTATCTAAGTAAATAAATACTGTTTCCAGGATACTTGGCAAATCAGTAATAAGGTAATTGGAATACTGAGCTGATGAACCAAGACTAAAACTATAACATATGAACTGTATTTCCAGAAACTGGCACATGGCTTCACAATACACAAACTGTCTTTTAAACACAATACTGAATTTTAATAACTTGTATTGAGGACGGAGATGTGCAATATCTGCAAGTGATTGCATGTGGTGACAAGCTAACAGGGAACAGCCTGTACCTACGTATAAAAAAACTACTCAAGGGGTGAGAAAGGAACATGACTGTTGCACAAACACCAATAAAGGCCAGCATTTCCTCAACTGTAACCTCACTGGAGATTCAGTAGAAACCACATATAACAGAACTTCCTTTCATGGGAGGATGTAGGAGAGGCATCCCAAGGAACTTTGCTGGATAAGTGGTGTGATAAGGAAACCAAGATTATTACTCCTATAGGTTTCATCAAGGCCATAACAGAAACTATTACAAGTTCCAAAAAGGTGACAGGAGAACCTTTGTGAAAACAAAGTTAAATGTGTTGGAGTGCAAGGAGAAGAAAATGACCATAGATGGAGGAAGTCAGAAAATAAAAACAGAAGATGCTGTACTCGGGTCAGGCAGAGTCTAAAGAGAGAGAAACAAATTTGGTGTCAGACTGAAACAGATCTGCAGTGGGTAAGTGTCATCTTCACTGAATTAATTCCACTGAATTTTGTTTGAGTCAAAGAGAAGACAGATCACGAAAATAGGCCCTTCAGCCCAACAAGTCCACAGTGACCATCAAATCAGGCATTTATATTAATCCTAAATTATTGCCATTAAAACAAAATTCTCCCAACATTCTTGTCAACTCCCAAGCTCCACTGGGGGTAATTTCCAGAACCCAGTTATCCTACCAACTTTTTGGATGTGACAGGTTTCTGAGCCCTCCACAGTCACAGGAAGAACATACAAACTCCACACAGACAGCACATAAGGCCAAGATTGAGCCCAGGTCTCTGGTGCTGTCTGACACTGGCTATACTAGCTGCACCACTTCATTCTCATTTGATGATTATTTGATATATTTGTAAAAATCAAAAGTATGTGGATTTCTGGATTAAAATTCATACTTCAGGAATTTCAGACTAGTCAATGATAGCAGGTAGTATAAAAAGGCAGCACTTAAGTGTAACTGCCCAACCGCTGTCTACCCACCTGAACATACAATATAAAACAGTAGAGTAGAGGAACATGCTCTTCAGCCCACAATGTTGTGCCAAAATAACTAAGCTAAAAATGCCTTCTCCTTGCACGTGGTCCATATTCTTCCATTCTCTGCATATTCATGTGCCCATCTAAGAGCCTCTTAGATGCCTCTATATCTGCCTGTTCTATTACTCATGGCAATGCACTGCAGAACACTACAAACATCCTCCATGATTCCTATGCCTCTAGCCATGTACTTGAGAGGTGTCAAATATGATAAGCAAGTAAGGTCAGGAGTTCCATACTCAAGCAGAAGCTTAACCGATGTTCTTGTCAGTACTTCTTCATCTAGAGGTGGCCACTGAATCCAGCTGCTGTTGGACAGCGCCATTGGCACAGAGCAGCAGCTCATTCCAAGGCATCCAACCATGTCCTGGTGAGCAGGAAGAAATCCAGCGACAGTTCACATGGTAGACTTGACAAGGTTCCATACGGTAGGCTTATTTAGAAAGTCAGAAGGCATGGACTGCAGAGAAGTCTGGCCAGGTGGGTTCAGAGTTGGCTTGCCTGCAGAAAGCAGAGGGTCGTGGTGGAGGGAGTACATTCAGATTGGAGGGTTGTGACTAGTGGTGTCCCACAAGGATCTGTTCTGGGACTTCTACTTTTCATGATTTTTATTAATGACCTGGATGTCGGGGTAGAAGGGTGGGTTGGCAAGTTTTCAGACGACACAAAGGTTGGTGGTGTTGTAGATAGTGTAGAGGATTGTCGAAGGTGCAGAGAGACATTGATAGGATGCAGAAGTGGGCTAAGAAGTGGCAGATGTAGTTCAACCCAGAGAAGTGTGAGGTGCAAACATAAGGAAATCTGCAGATGCTGGAAATTCAAGCAACAATACACACAAAATGCACGTAGACTAGGCAGCATCAATAGGGAGAAGCACTGTCGACGTTTCGGGCCAAGACCCTTCGTCAGGACTAACCGAAAGGAAAGATAATACGAAATTTGAAAGTAGTGGGGGGAGGGGAAAATGCAAAATGATAGGAGAAGACCGGAGGGAGTGGGGTGAAGCTAAGAGCTGGAAAGGTGATTGGCGAAAGTGATACAGAGCTGGAGAAGGTAAAGCATCATAGGATGGGAGGCCTCAAGAGAAAGAAAGGAGTGGGGGAGCACCAGAGGGAGATGGAGAACAGGCAAACAGCTAAATATGTCAGGGATGGGGTAAGAAGTGGAGGAGGGGCATTAACGAAAGTTAGAGAAGTCAATGTTCATGCCATCAGGTTGGAGGCTAGCCAGTCAGTATATGAGGTGTTGTTCCTCCAACCTGAGTTTGGATTCACTTTGACAATAGAGGAGGCCATGGATAGACATATCAGAATGGGAATGGGACGTAGAATTAAAATGTGTGGCCACTGGGAGATCCTGCTTTATCTGGCGGACTGAGTGTAGGTGTTCAGGGAAACGGTCTCCCAGCCTGCGTTGGGTCTCACCAATATATAAAAGGCCACACCGGGAGCACCGGACGCAGTATACCACACCAGCCGACTCACAGGTGAAGCGTCGCCTCACCTGCAAGGACTGTCTGGGGCCCTGAATGGTGGTGAGGGAGGAAGTGTAAGGGCAGGTGTAGCACATGTTCCGTTTACAAGGATAAGTGCCAGGAGGCAGATCGGTGGGAAGGGATGGGGGGGGGGGGGAACGAGTGGACAAGGGAGTCGCGTAGGGAGCAATCCCTGCGAAAAGCAGAAAGAGGGGGGGAGGGAAAAATGTGTTTGGTAGTGGGATCCCGTTGGAGGTGGCGGAAGTTACGGAGAATTATATGTTGGACCTGGAGGCTGGTGGGGTGGTAGGTAAGGACAAGGGGAACCCTATCCCGAGTGGGATGGCGGGTGAATGGGGTGAGGTCAGATGTGCGGAAAATGGGAGAGATGAGCTTGAGAGCAGAGTTGATGGTGGACACAGGGAAGCCCCTTTGTTTAAAAAAGGAAGACATCTCCTTCGTCCTGGAAAGAAAAGCCTCATCCTGAGAGCAGATGCGGCAGAGAAGGAGGAATTGTGAGAAAGAGATAGCATTTTTGCAAGAGACAGGGCGGGAGGAGGAATAGTCCAGGTAGCTGTGAGAGTCTGTAGGCTTATAGTAGATATCAGTAGATAGGCCATCTCCAGAGATGGAGACAGAAAGATCAAGAAAGGGGAGGGAGGTGTCAGAAATGGACCAAGTAAATTTGAGGGCAGGGTGAAAGTTGGAGGCAAAGTTAATGCAGTTGACGAGCTCAGCACGCGTGCAGCAGGCAGTGCCAATGCAGTCGTCGATGTAGCGAAGGAAAAGAGGGGGATGGATACCGGTATAGCCTTGGAACATGGACTGTTCCACAAAGCCAACAAAAAGGCAGGCATAACTGGGACCCATACGGGTGCCCATGGCTACACCCTTGGTTTGGAGGAAGTGGGAGGAGCCAAAGGAGAAATTATTGAGAGTAAGAACTAATTCTGCTAGACGGAGGATAGTGGTGGTAGAGGGGAATTGGTTAGGTCTGGAATCCAAAAAAAACCAAAGAGCTTCAAGACCATCTCGGTTGGGGGATGGACGTCCATGGTGAAAATAAGATGGTGGGAGGCCAGGGAACTTAAAATCATTGAAAAAATTCAAAGCATGAGAAGTGTCACGAACATAGGTGGGAAGAGATTGAACAAGGGGCTATAAGACAGTGTCAAGGTATGCAGAAAGGTATGCAGGAGCAAGCTGAGACAAAAGGTCTACCTGGACAGGCAGGTTTGTGGATCTTGGGGTAGGAGGTAGAAACGGGAAGTGCGGGTTGTGGGAACTATGAGGTTGGTGGCAGTGGATGGGAGATCCCCAGAGCTGATAAGGTTGATGATGGTATAGGAGACAATGGCCTGGTGCTCCTTAGTGGGGTCATGATCAAGGGGTAAATAAGTGGAGGTATCAGAGAGTTGTTGCTGTGCCTCGGCCAGGTAGGGGTCAGTACGCTAGACAACAACAGCTCCCCCCTTATCAGCAGGTTTTATACTGAAGTTGGGATTGGTGTGGAGGGAGCGGAGAGCAGAGCGTTCGGAAGGAGTGAGATTGGAATTGGAACAGGGTGTGGTGAAGTCAAGACGGTTGATGTCCCTTCGGCAATTAGCAATAAAGAGATCCAGAGCAGGTAGAAGACCAGAGCGGGGTGTCCATGAAGAGGAGGAGCGTTGAAGACGGGAGAAGGGGTCATCGGTGGGTGTAGGAGAGTCCTTGTCAAAGAAGTAGGCTCGGAGATGGAGCCGGCGGAAGAAGAGTTCAGCGTCATGGTGTACGCAGAACTCACTGAGGTGTGGGCGAAGGGGGACAAAGCTGAGGCCCTTACTGAGGACAGAGCGCTCTGCCTCAGAGAGTTGAAGGTCGGAGGGAATGGTAAAGACCCGGCCCGGATGAGAGATGGGATCAGAGGGGGGAGGGAGGCTGGTAGTGTCAGTGGAGAGGGAAGGGTTGGGGTGAGAGGAAGATGGAGCCTCTGAGGGCCCAGGAGCTGATGATTGGATCTGAGGGAGAGGGGATTGTAGAGTGGTGGTGGGGGAAGGGGAGACGGGAGACACAATCACAGCATGTGAAGACCCGGCCTGGAGTTCAAGACTGCAGTAGCAGTCGGTGGTTGTGCAATCGCTTTGAAGCTGTCCATGGTCATTGGAACCTGCGTTGATGGTGCTGGAGTCCGGATTTTCAAAATGCCCTGGGTCGCTGGGGCAGCCGAGATCAACAGCTGGGGTCGAGGATGCAATACAAAGACCATGCTCTGGGTTCTGCAGATGGAAGATCTTGCGATCCTTGCAGGACGTGATAAACTCAAAGAAGCGGCGATTGCACGCATGGATCTGACGGAGGATGAAATAACGGACAGGTCCATTGCAAACGGAGAAACAGGTGTCCTGGAGGCGTGGAAGGGATTGTGATAGGGACCTTCTCATGGCGGAGAGTGTCAACCTCAGAGCTCGACTGGAGAAACAACGGGAGGCAGAGTCAATTAAATGTGAGTACCTGGGATCCTCAGAAGGTCCAAATTGAGAAGTCTTCTCCTATCATTTCGCATTTTCCCCTCCCCCCACTACTTTCAAATCTCTTACTATCTTTCCTTTGGTTAGTCCTGACGAAGGGTCTTGGCCCGAAACGTCGACCGCTTCTCCCTATCGATGCTGCCTGGCCTGCTGTGTTCTATCAGCATTTTGTGTGTGTTGTTGAAGTGTGAGGTGGTACACTTTGGAAGGACAAACTCCAAGGCAGAGTACAAAATAAATGGCAGGATACTTAGTAGTGTGGAGGAGCAGAGGGATCTGGAGGTACATGTCCACAGATCCCTGAAAGTTGCCTCACAGGTAGATAGGGTAGTTAAGAAAGCTTATGGGGTGTTAGCTTTCAGTAGTTGAGGGATAGAGTTTAAGAGTCTCGGGGTAATGATGCAGCTCTTTAAAACTCTAGTTAGGCCACACTTGGCAGTACTGCGTCCAGTTCTGGTTGCCTCACTATAGGAAGGATGTGGAAGCTTTGGAAAGAGTGCAGAGGAGATTTACCAGGATGCTGCCTGGTTTAGAGAGCATCCATTATGATCAGAGATTAAGGGAGCTAGGGCTTTACTCTTTGGAGAGGAGGAGGATGAGAGGAGACATGATAGAGGTATGCAAGATATTAAGAGGAATAGACAGAGTGGACAGCCAGCGCCTCTTTCCCAGGGCACCACTGCTCAATACAAGAGGACATGACTTTAAGGTTAGGGGTGGGAAGTTCGAAGGGGATATTAGAGGAAGGTTTTTTTTACTCAGAGAGTGGTTGGTGCATAGAATGCACTGCCTGAGTCAGTGGTGGAGGCAGAAACACTAGTGAAGTTTAAGAGACTACTAGACAGGTATATGGAGGAATTTAAGGTGGGGGGTTATATGGGAGGCAGGGTTTAAGTGTTGGCACAACATTGTGGGCTGAAGGGCCTGTACTGTGCTGTGCTATTCTATGTTCTATGTAGTTCCACCTGTTCAGGGAACCCGAATGCCACCAATGTTGGTTAGTATATGGAATGAGCTGCCTGAAGAAGCGGTACAATTGGATGCAATTACAGTTTGTAAAATAAACATTTAGACAGTTACATGGATAGGAAGGTTTCAGAGTGATATGGGCCAAATGTGGGGACATGGGAATAACTTGGACAGTCACCTTGTTGACACGGGCATCTTGGTCTGAAGGGCATATGTCCATGCTGAATCCTCTCCAACTTTACTCAAACTTGATAGACATAAACTGATGCACAAACCCATATACACACTCCAACATAGTCCCTTTTCTCTTGAACTATACTATCCACAACTATATATCTCATATTTAACCCTCCTTCTCATACCTCTCCCTTCCCTCAACCCACTGGAATATGGACCTTACAACATCCATTTGGCTCACCAATACCACTCTTGTTGCCCTTCAATGTGACCATACTATTGTTAAATTCATCAATGAACCATCCCCACCCTCACCCAAGAAGATTAAAAGATACAGTTCATTAGATGTCACTTGGCTGAGCCTTTCTCAGTATTTTATTGTTGAATTCCTGTTAACACATCATAAACACAATGAAACTGCCTGATTATGTGCCCCTTAATGAGTTTGAAATCATGCATCTTGGCAATCTGACCCAGAGTCTCCAGCCAACAAGCAGAGAGATGATGCATGCCTCAACAGACATGGGCATGCCGAGGGCACAGAATGTTATGTACCATGGCTTATTATCTTCGCACCATTGAACTGTAGCCACCTAATGAGCACTTACACAGAGGAGAGAGAAGACGGGGATGTGCAGCACTGGCCCTCAAGGTTAGTCTTGAAATGGGACTGGGATAAGACGTAAAAGAATAGGACCTACCAAGTGTGACAGTGGGAAGGTGTGTATGAAACCAGAGGAAATGGCAGTGATACTAAATGAATCCTTCAGTATTCACAATGGAAAAGGATCTTAGTGATTGTAGTGATGTCTTGCAGCAGACTGAAAAGCTTGAGCATGTAGATTTTAAGAAAGAGGAAGTGCTGGAGCTTTTGGAAAGCATAAATTTGGATAAGTCACTGGGACCAGACAAAATGTACCCCAGGCTACTGTGGAAGGTGAGGGAGGAGATTGCTGAGCCTCTGGCAATGATCTTTGCATCATCAATAGGGATGGGAGAGGTTCCGGAGGATTGGAGGATTGCGGATGTTGTTCCTTTATTCAAAAAAGGGAGTAGAGATAGCCCAGGAAATTATAGACTAGTGAGTCTTAACTCAGTGGTTGGTAATTTGTTGGAGAAGATCCTGAGAGACAGGATTTATGAACATTTGGAGAGGCATAATATGATTAGGAGTAGTCACCATGGCTTTGTCAAGGGAAAGTCATGCCTTACAAGTCTGATTGAATTTTTTGAGGATGTGACTAAACACATTGATGAAGGAAGAGCAGTAGATGTAGTGTATATGGATTTCAGCAAGGCATTTGATAAGGTACCCCATGCAAGGCTTATTGAGAAAGTAAGGAGGCATGGAATCCAAGGGGACATTTCTTTGTTGTTCCAGAACTGGCTTGCCCACAGAAGGCAAAGAGTGTTGTAGACGGGTCATATTCTGCATGGAGGCTGGTCACCAGTGGAGTGCCTCAGGGATCTGTTCTGGGACCTTTACTCTTTGTGATTTTTATAATGACTTGGATGAGGAAGTGGAGGGATGGGTTAGTAAGTTTGCTGATGACACAAAGATTGGAGGTGGTGTGGATAGTGTGGCGGGCTGTCAGAGGTTACTGTGGGACATTGATAGGATGCAAAACTGTGCTGAGAAGTTGCAGATGGAGTTCAACCCAGATAAGTGTGAAGTGCTTCATTTTGGTAGGTCAAATATGATGGCAGAATATAGTATTAATGGTAAGACTCTTGGCAGTGTGGAGGATCAGAGGGATCTTAGCATCCAAGTCCATAGGATGCTCAAAGCAGCTGCACAAGTTGACTCTGTGGTTAAGAAGGTGTATGGTGTATTGGCCTTCATCAATCATGGAATTAAATTTATGAGCCGAAAGGTAATGTTGCAGCTATATAGACAATAGACAGTAGGTGCAGAAGTAGACCATTCGGCCCCTCGAGTCTGCACCGCCATTCTGAGATCATGGCTGATCATTCACTATCAATACCCAGTCCCTGCCTTGTCCCCATATCCCTTGATTCCCCTATCACCTGGGTCTGGGTCAGACCCCACTTGGAGTACTGAGCTCAGTCCTGGTCATCTCACTACAAGGAAGGATGTGGAAGCCATAGAAAGGGTGCAGAGGAGATTTACAAAGATGTTACTTGGACTGGGGAGCATGCCTTATGACAATGGGTTGAGTGAACTCGGCCTTTTCTCCTTGGAGCGACAGAGGATGAGAGGTGACCTGAAAGAGGTGTACAAGATGATGACAGGCATTGATCAGGTGGATAGTCAGAGGCTTTTTCCCAGGACTGAAATGGTTGCCACAAGAGGACACAGGTTTAAGGTGCTGGGGAGTAGGTACAGAGGAGATGTCAGGGGTAAGTTTTTCACTCCAGTAAAAAACTTACAGTGGTGAGTGCACGGGATGGAATGCCAGCAACGGTGGTGGATGCGGATATGATAGGGTCTTTTTAGAGGCTTTCAGATAGGTACATGGAGCTTAATAAAATAGAGGGCTGCAGGTAAGCCTATAGTAATTTCTGAGGTTGGGACATGTTTGGCAGAACTTTGTGGACCGAAGGGCCTGTATTGTGCTGTATGTTTTCTATGTTTGTATGAAAGGAAAGAAGAATATCAGGGAGTGATTTGGGTGGGGTATGAGGGGTCAACATTTGGGAGTAAGTGGGGATTAGAGGTGGGTAAAATGGAATGGCTTCTAATAGCTCAAATGGTTTAAATTTGCAATTGCATTAGTGAAAATAACATCTCCTTTTCCATTCTGTGATCTGACCTGCTGATTAGAAACTGCAGCAGTAGTCTTAACTGCTGGCTGCAAGTGTGGAAACATAATGTTAATATGCAAAATGAATATTTATGCAATGTAACCATATTTAAAGTGGTTTAGAGGAGGTTTACATAGAGGAAACACTGGCTGGTCAGGGTTACTGACTTTGGAGCAGAGAAGGCTGAGGGAAGATTTTATAAAGTTATAGCTGGATGAACTTTATGCAGGAGATTACGTACCAGTGTAGATAAATTTAAGACATTTAGAACAGAACAGTACAGAGCTTAATTACTTCATCCCATGACGTTGTGTCAAACTAATCAGACTAATGTCACTTCCTCCCTTCTGCACGTACATGGTCCACATCCCTCCATTCTCTCAGTAATCATGAGCTATCTGAGCATCCCTCAAATGCCTCTACTGTATCTGCCTCCAATACCATTCCTGGCACTTCTTCCACTTGTCATCTCCCAGCTTCTCACAACATTTCTTTTCTATTCACCCCCCCCCCCCAACCCACCTTCTCCCTCTCACTTGGATTCACCTATCACCTGCCACCTTGTGCTCCTCTCCCTTTCTCCTGCCCTTTTATCCTGTCTTTTGTCCTCTTTCTTTACAGAACTGATAAAGTGTTTTGGGCCAAAACATCACCTGCTCATTTCCCACCATAGATGCTGACATACTGAGTTCCTCCAATGATTTGAGTGTGTGACATATGCTTTTAGGGAGATCTTTTTCTATTATAATAAGATGCTGATTCTTTGGAAAGGGTTCTAAACTCCTAAGGTGAACATGCTTCAATGATGGAACTAGAATACCCAGTCTGAAGCACATGGTAGTTACTGATTTGGAAATAAATACAAGTGAACAGCCATATCTGAGACTTCAAAGTCAGCTTTCAATTTTATAGGCTAATTACACCTCTTTGAGCTGTGCATCATGTCCTCTTAATTACTTGGTATTTTGGATAAGATGTCAAAATAATGATGTGACACAAGGTACTTACTTATTGTTTGGCAGACTGGTGTAGTAACTTCAGGGGACAGGCGAATGACAGAACACAAAAATCTACACCTGCTGCCTGGTTACAGTACTGTTTGATTAACCTTGTCAAAGTGGTGCTTCACTCACTATCTCACTAGTACAAAACATTGGAATGATGTGATTTTTATGTTAAAGTGTGATAGATGTCAGATAATCATATCTGAAATACTGCACATATTTTAAAATCCTTTTCTATCTGCCAGTTTTCCTGAGCACTTTACTTTCCCTTTTCTATCTCTCACTGATTTGGCAATGCATTCACAGCTTCTTCCCAGCCTAGTCTGTAATCTGTAGTCCTATCCAAGTACACAAGCAGTGGTCTAGTTCACAGATGTTCCTAGGACCCTGCACCTCTCTTTGTGAGATCAGCTCACTCTTATAGCAACATTCTGCATAAAATGTTGAAAGGTGATGAAGCCAAGTCCAACAAATGGTCAAAGGCAGCTTTCATTCCTGCACAAACTGAACAATCTTTATGAATCTGTGTGCTCCAGTTTTAACTGTTATGAGTTGTGCATCAATGAATTCACTCCATTTTCTTGTTCTACCATTCAACGGCTCACAAATGGATCAAGTGTAAATGTCAAGGACAGCTTTTTACCCTGACTAACTACCACGGTTTCAACTAGTAGTCAATATGCCAAAGTTCGTGTGACACATTGGCATAGCAGGTAGAATTGCTGTCTCACAGTTCCATCAATCTGGGTTCAATCCTGAACTCTGGTGCTGTCTGTGTAGAGTTTGCATGTTCTTCCCTATGAAAGATGTGTGGGTTAGGGAGATTAGGGTTAGTGGTAGATTAGTGCAAGTGGGAGGTTGGCGGTTGTCACAGCCAGAGTAGGTTCTTGGGTTTATTTGCATACAGTAGATTATAGGAGGAGGGGGAGGGGGAGAGGGAGAGATACATTATGGAAATAGGCCCTCTAGCTCAAGTCATCCATGCCAACCAAATTGTCTATATGAATTGGTCCCATTTTCTGTATATGGTCTGTATCCCACTAAAATCTTTCCTATCCACTCCTGTTCGAACATTCTTCAGGCAGCACAGTAACGTAGTGATTAGCATGCATTTTCCATTACAGACAACCCAGGTTCAATTCCCACTGCTGCCTGTGAAGAGTTTGTATGCTCACCCCTTAACCACATTGGTTTCCTCCTGTGCTCCGGTTTCTTCCCACAGTCCAAAGATGTAAAGTTATTTGGTCATTGTAAAGTGTCCCATGATGAGGCTCAGATTAAAACTGGGATTGCTGGGCAGTGTGGTTCGAAGGGCTGGAAGGGCCTGTTCTGAGCTGTATCGCAATAAATAAATAAATGTAATCATCTTTCTTACTGGCAGCTTGTTTCACATATCCACCATGCTCTATGAAAAGTTTGACCCTGAGTTCTTTTTTAAATCTTCCTCTCCCAGTTGAAATCTAAGTTCTCTAGTTTCAGACTTCCCTACCCTGGGAAAAAGACCTTTTCTATTACCCTCATGGGTTTATAAACCTCTCTAAAGCCACCCCTCAGACTCCTTTGCTCTGCATCTGGCATCCATCATTAAAGACCATCACCATCTGGGATTTGCCCCCTTTTCATTATTGCCATTGGCGAGGTGGTACAGGAGCTTGAAGACCCACACTCAACCATTCACAAACAGCTCCTTACCCTCTACCATCTGATATCTGAATGTCCTTGTTATTCTTCTTTCACACAGTTTTACTCATTTATATTATTTTTTACGCTGCTGCCACCAAACAACAAATTTTGTGACACATGTCAGTGATAATAAACCTGATTCTGATTCTAGGGGAAAAATCTCAGCCTATTCAATTTTTTTTTTTAACTTAAGTCATTCTGTCCCATCCTTATGCATCTTTACTACACCATTTCCAGCTTGATGACATTCTTCTATAGCTGGGTGACCAGAACTGCATATAATGTGGTCTTACCCCAACGTCTAATGCCACAGCTCTTGTACTTAGTGCCCTAACTGATGAAGACAAACAATCTTTATAGTGACTTCAAAGGCAACACAAGTGAATCTGCAGATGCTGGAAATAAATAAAATCACAAAATGCTGGCAGAACTCAGCAGGCCAGATAGCATCTATGGGAGCAGGTAATAACTACGTTTCGGGCCGAAACGTCGTCACTACCTCCTCCCATAGATGCTGTCAGGCCTGCTGAGTTCTGCCAGCATTTTGTGATTTTAATCTTTATAGTGACTTCAGCATCCAGCCAGGCCAGCATGAAGTACATTGTCAAATATTTGCCTCAATGTCAGGCTAGCAGGGATGAATGTAAATATGCACTGTTTAAAACTCAGGAATGCTTGAGCAAGAGGTGAACTGCAGCTGCAGCAGAAGATGCACATCATTGTAAGAGATTGAAATTGGGCTAAAACTAAGTAGATGCAGGATGCAGGGGAAGCTGCATCGGAGGCAATGGTGCTGGAGCAGGCTACTTGCTGACACAACTCCAAACATTAGAGAAGAGCATTGCTGAACATCCTGGCCACCCAGCATGGAGTAACTATATGCACATTTCCAGACACCTTAAACCCACCTGGAGATATGTCTCCTCAATATCTGGCTGCATTTTTTTTCTGCCAAGCATTTCCTTTCTGGTATAAAAACCTTCTCGCACCAGTAAGACATTACTTAGTATTAAAATTTGGTAGTGAGATACTCTCCCTCCCTGTTCTGAAAAACAACTGTTCCTTAGTTACTTATGGTACAACCAGATTTCGGCTGAAGGTGGAAAATTCACACAGGCTCAAGAACAGCACACGCTCTCTTTCCTAGACTGCTTTTGTCTGTGGAGGTCATCCTCTGACTCCTGAAACCCACAGTTTAAAATGGTTTTCTTGGACAAATATCAAGGTCTGTCACTTTCAACTCACCTCTAGAATTCAGTATTTTGGTCTGTATTTGGGTGAAGGCCAGGTACTGCACAAGAGTCTTAGGTACATATACAGGCACACCACAGCTGGGGTGCCTTAGACCAGGGGTCACCAACCTCTTTGCACCGCGGACCAGTTTAATATTGACAATACTCTTGCGGACTGGCGGACTGGCTGACTGGGGTGGGGGGGGGGCTGTTAATCACAACCGGAATGTAGGTGATAAGTCAACTATAAGTTACTTACAAGTGGCTCATACACTCAATTTCATTTCTAAAAGGATTTATCTAACAAATTTAATATTAAACACTCAGCACATATTTTCCTCCCATGAATATAGTGATAAGTCAATTATAAGTCAATAGCATCATAACATTTTAAGTAACGTTTGGATATTAAATACACAGCACATATTTTCCTCAAATGAACATATAAAACCATTGCAACACGCCAATATCACTGAATCAGCGGGAGCCCTGGGCTTGTTTCCCTGCAACAAGATGGTCCCATCGAGGGGTGATGGGAGACAGCGATACTCAAAGGGGGTTCCTTATGTCCAGTCTATTCCGCAATTTAGTTTTCATTGCAGAAAAACCCGCTTTGGAGAGATAAGATGTTGGAAATGGAAGCAACGTTTTCAGTGCTTTTCTGGCTATCTCAGGATATTCAGCCTTGACTTTGATCCAGAATGCCAACAGCAATGCTATGTCAAACATACTTTTCAGCCCACCATCACTTGCAAGCTCGAGGAGTTGATCTTCTTCCCGCGCTGACATGGACGATTCACCGGGGACATTCACAAATGGGTCAGGGACCCATTCCTTTGCATGTCTTGGGTCATTTGCGGTTGGGAAGTAACACTCGAATTCTGTCGACAGCAAAGATAGGTGATCGCACACCAGCTGTGAGAAGGACGGTGCAGCCTCAGTCTCTCCCAAAATCCCAGCTAATGTTGGGAACATGTCAAATATACCTCTGTTCACTTGCCGTCCTCATAGTTCCAGTTTGGCTTTGAAAGCAGATACTTCATCTGACAACTTAAAGACAGTTGTCATTCTCCCCTGAAGTGACAAATTGAGTTCATTGAGCAGGTTGAAGATGTCACACAGATAAGTGAGTTTTGCTATCCACTCCTTGTCACTAAAGTGTGCTGCCAGTGGTGACTTTTTTCCTGAAAGAAATCTCTGTAGCGGCTCTCTTAACTCAAAAACCCTGGCCAGGGCTCTCCCCCTTGCTAGCCATCTGATTTCAGTGTGTAAGAGAAGGCATTTGTGCTCTGCATCCACTTCCTCGCAAAGCTGCTCAAACAGACGTGAGTTAAGGGCTTTTACTTTAATGTGATTAGTAACTTCAACAATGTCACTCAATACACTGTTAAGATCAGGTGACATTTTTCAGCTAGCCAGCATTTCCCTGTGTATGACAGAGTGTGTAGACTGCCATTCAGGAGCAACCTCTTTGACTCAGGTAGTGAAACCGGACAGCTGTTCAGTCATAGCTGCAGCCCCTTCTGTGCATATTCCAACACAGAATGACCAGTCCAGTTTACCTGACATGTAGTAATTCAAAGACTTGAATAGTTCTACCCCAGTTGTGTTAGTTGGCAGCGGAAGTGCACACAACATATCCTCGTGCACATCGTCTTGAAATCTATATCGCACATAAACCAGCAGTATTGCCTTGTTGTCGACATTGGTAGACTCGTCGACTTGGATAGCATACTATGGTGACTCGTTAAGTAGTTCCAACAGCTGTGCTTCAATGTCCTCCGCTATGCCATCGATTCTCCTTGAAACTGTGGTAGCTGAAAGAGAAACCTGTGCCATCTTGTTAGCTGCAGCTTCTCCCAACAGTTCACGGCACATGTCCTTGACAGCAGGCAGAATCAATTCTTCACCAACAGTGAAAGGCTTCTTAGCCTTAGCAATACGGCTAGCCACTAAGTATGACACTCTCAGAGCAGCAGCATTTGTGGAGGTGGTGGCTCTCTGCACTTGCTTCCGTCCCACTTGTCATATTTTTTCCACTCAAAAAACTCAATGTGTTTGTCTTTAAGTGCAGGGTGCTTGGACTCAAGGTGCCAAAGCAATTTTGAGGGCTTCATTGCCTCATTAGACAGCTTGTCTCCACATATCACACACAGGGGGCTTGGAGCAAGCAAGTCACCAGTCGCAATAAAGCCATACTTTATGTACGACTCGTCGTATTTTCTGTTGAAGTAGTTTTCTTTTTTTGCAGTCTCGGCCTCAGCTGTCTCTGTGTTATCATCATCATTAGGTCTTTTATGTCCTCTACCACCTCTTCCAAAGAAACTCTTAAGCGACATTTGTTTTTCTCTCATCGAGTAGTGTAGGTTAATGGCCGACTGATGACCTCGCGTGTGTAATGACCTCACGTGCGTTCAAGTTCAACAGTGGGCGTGACAGGGAATGAGGAAAGGTGCAGCTGACTCATATCGTTACATATCGCCAAATCATATCATTTTCTCGTGGCCCAGTAGCACATTTTGCGGCCCGGTACCAGTCCGCGGCCAGGTGGTTGGGGACCACTGTCTTAGACTTTTGAATAGTTCCGTAGTAATTTTATATGTTACACTACTGCTGCCACAAAAAAAGCAAATTTCATGACATGCATGAGTGATACTAAACCTGATTTTGATATGGGTCTCCAATGTGGACTGAAAGTGGAAAGGGGTAAGGAGAGGGGAATTATGCTTTGGAAAAGGCGAAGGAAGAGGGGAGGGGTGGCAAGCACCAGAGAGACATTCTGTAATGATCAATCAACCAATTGACCTTGCCTGGTATCTCACAGCAGGGTGTGTCTGCACCCTCACTAACTCTTCCCTAGCACTCCTTCTCTGCCACCTGTCCTACACCCCTCCCACAGCACTCCACCTTCACCATTCCCAATATCCTCTGCTTCCACCAGATTTACAAACTCGCTCTCTGCTTCAGGTTAACAAATACAGTCTGACATGCTGTGGTCTTCTAACATTTTGTGTGTTGCTCCAGATTCCAGCATCTAGTCTTCTGTCTCTTCAATACTCCATAATATTGGGAAGACGCAGTGCTGTTACCATACTGGAACAGCTTAGCTAGAGTAAAGATGTTGTTAGTTTTGGACTACAGGTCTTCAGGAGTACAAGTCTTCAGTACTGCAGCTGGGATATTGTCTGGTCCCGCAGCCTTTGCTGTAACCAGTGCTCTTAACTATGTCTTGATATCACATGGAATAAACAGAAGTGGCTTCTGTGAAGGTAGGGGTTTGAAGAAACAGCTAGGGTAGATCATATATGTGGTACATCTGGACAAGATGATTGTGAAAGCCTCAGCTTTTTCTCTAGTACTCAGGTGCTGCACCCTACCATTGTTGTGCATGGCAATGTGCTCTGAGTCTTCTCCTTATGCTCATTGATTAATTGGCCATAATCCACAACTTGAAGACTGCACAGAGTCACTCTGATCCACTGTACATGCATTTGCTTTATTCTGATTCAAAACCACAACCTCTACTATCAAGAATGGCAGATGGGAGCACCATCACTTGTAGACTTCTTACTAAATTGTGCACCATTTTACTAGTGCTTCGTCATCACCAAATCCAAATCCCGGAACTCCCTGCGTGGATGGAGCACCTTCACCAGGTCTTCAGTAGCTCAGCCCCACCTTCTCAAGGGCAAGCAAAGATTAAGGATAAATATTGGACTTGTTAATGAGCCCAAATCAAAAAAATATATAAAAAAGGCCATATTGATTGGCTTGGTTAATAAAAATGAGAGTTTGTTCCTGAGAAAGTAGAGGGAGTTTTTAAATAAGTTCACAGAAAATGCAGATAGTTGAGCAATCTCGAATCATCTTGTCTCCATTTGAGAGAATAATTGCTGGAAGACTGTACTTATGATTAATGACACTGAAATAACCTGATCAGCAACCTATTCTTGGTTTAAAGATTCTTTCCAACCAGGTAGAGATCTTGGTAATAAATGGAAAAGACATAAGCTAGGCAGTTAGGTGGCCTTGAGGAAGATGACCAAAGAAAGCAGTCAAAATGTTATCTTGAAGACACAAGAAACTGCAGATGCAGGAATTCAGAGTAACAAACAATACTGAAGAACTCAGCAGATTAGGCAGCATCTGATGAGGGAAATGGACAGTTGATATTTTGGATCAAGACACTTCATCTTTACTGAAAACTAGAAGGAAGATAACTGGTATAAAAAGGTGGAGGAGAGGGGTGGGGGAAGACCTAGCAAGCGATAGGTAGTTCCACGTGAGAAGGAGTGATAGGTGGATGCAGGAGGGAAGAATGGAAGTAGTGATTGGAGGGAACAAAAAGCTGCAGGTGATGGCATATAATAAGAGAGGAAGGTAGTACTTGAAATCAAATAAAGGAGGTGGGGAGAGCAGATGAGAATGGAGGGAGTGAGTGAATATGCGGGGAAGATTGAAACACACTCCCACTCCCAAGTCACACAAATCAAACAAAAACCCAGCACACACCCAATTCCAAAAAGGTTGTATCCACTGCCCACAGAAAAGGTATTATTTAATTTTGCAAGACTGTGTACTGAATAGAAATCAGATCTCTTAATAGTTAAAAACAAAAGAAAATGCATAAAATACACCAACAATGCTGAAAATCACAGAAATGCTCAGAGAAACGAATATTATATGCCAATGATTTTTCAGACCTTTCAGGACTAAACTTTACAACAAACCTAGCTTTAAAATATCTTTAAACTGTAACTGGTAAACAGAGCTTGAATATATATTGGAGTTTATATTTTCATTGACACCAAGCAGCATTAGCAACAGAATTTTTGCCTGAATCTGAAGCCCAGAAAGCTAGTAGCTTATCAGCGTGAGGAAACTGAATGATGCACCATCAATAACTCTCTCTGAGACGTGAAGGCGAGATATCGGCTTTTATTGACTGGAAGAAAGAACAAACAGTAGTTGACCACCATACTACATCCTGGAGACTAAGGGCCGGGCTCAGGCCTCAATCGCCTTTATACCGGGGTCTGTGGGAGGAGCCACGGTCAGTGGGAGGGGCCACAGGAGTAGTCAGCGGGGGCGTGTCCAGACAGGTATATGTAGTTCACCACATTCACACCCCCCCCTTTGTTTTAAAAGAGAGTCCCCATGTGGCGAAGGTTATGTCTATCAGGTGGTCGAATCTGTCGCTGCGATCTACGTAGCACCAGCTGTGATTGCACAGGTGCCGGTGGTGACTGCACCGGAGACGGTGGTTGTGCTGGTTCCACCCTAACTGGAGGTGTCAGCCCACTAGGCATCAGTGATCCCTCATGCGTGTGCAAGGCGCCTGGTATATGCGCGTATGAGACGCGCGGTATAGGAGTGTCGTGAGGAGTTTGTGTAGGGCTCGGTGTGCGTGGTGTCACCTCGGGTACAGGGTTCATAGTTACCATGGAGTGTTCGGGGTAGTGGTCTGCTGCCCCTGCGGGCGCCAGGTCGCGGATGGAGACCGTGTCCTCCCGCCCATCAGGTAAGACCACATAAGCATACTGGGGGTTCGCATGTAGAAGGTGAACCCTCTCGACCAGCGGGGAGTATTTATTGCTCCTCACTTGTTTCCGGAGCAGCACTGGCCCTGGGAACGTCAGCCAAGCTGGTAGGGTGGTCCCAGTGACAGACTTCCTGGGAAAAGAGAATAGGCATTCGTGAGGGGTGCCATTGGTGGACGTACATAACAGAGAGCGGATAGAGTGGAGTGCCTCAGGGAGGACCTCCTGCCATCGAGAGACCGGTAATCCTTTTGACTTAAGGGCTAGAAGTGTGGCCTTCCACACTGTGGCATTCTCCCTCTCCACCTGTCCATTTCCCCGGGGATTATAACTTGTGGTCCGACTAGTAGCAATGCCCCTAGCCAGCAGGTACTGGCGCAGCTCGTCACTCATAAAGGAGAACCCTCTATCACTGTGGATATAGCAGGGATATCCGAACAGAGTGAAGAGCTGGTGCAGGGCTTTTATGACGGACGTGGCAGTGGTGTCGGGGCAGGGGATGGCAAAGGGGAACCGAGAGTACTCGTCGATAATGTTGAGTAACTAGACATTGTGGTCGGTGGAGGGAAGGGGGCCCTTCAACAAGTCAACATTCAGTCACTCAAAGGGGCCGGTGGCCTTAATAAGTTGTGCCTTTTCAGGATGGTAGAAGTGCGGTTTGCACTCAGCGCAGACTTGGCAGTCCCTGGTCATCATCCTGATGTCCTCAAGGGAGTACAGCAGGTTCCAGGCTTTAATGAAATGGTAAAATCAGGTGACCCCCGGGTGGCAAAGATGTGCATGGAGGGCGTATAGCTGGTCGAGCTGTGCACTGGCACACGCTCCCTGGGATAGGGCATCAGGGGGCTCATTGAGCCTTCCAGGCCGGTACAGGATATCATAGTTGTAGGTGGAGAGTTCTAGTTTTATCATTTTATCATTTTTGATTTTGCCCCGTTGTTGGTTGCTGAACATGATCGCAACTGAGCGCTGGTCAGTCAGCAAGGTGAACCTTTTGCTGGCGAGATAGTGCCTCCAGTGCCTAATAGCTTCCACTATGGCCTGGGCTTCTTTCTCCACAGCGGAGTGCTGAATTTCAGAGCCTTGAAGGGTACGAGAAAAGAATGCTACTGGCCTGCCTGCCTGATTGAGGGTAGCAGCAAGCGCAAAATCAGAGGCGTCACTCTCTACTTGGAAGGGAATGGTCTCATCCACCGCATGCATGCAATGTCTCCTTTAATACAGCTGAAGGCCGCGCAGGCCTCGGCAGAGAGGGGAAAAGTGGTAGACTTGACCAGGGGGCGGGCCTTGTCTGCGTAATGGGGGACCCATTGGGCGTAATAGGAAAAGAAGCCCAGGCACCGTCTGAGGGCTTTGAGGGTGGTGGGAAGAGGGAGTTCTAACAGGAGGCGCATACGGTCAGGATCAGGGCCAATGACCCTGTTTTCCACGACATACCCAAGGATAGCAAGTCGGGTGGTTCTGAACACAAGCTTGTCCCTATTATAAGTAAGGTTCAGGGCTTTGGCCACTTGGAAAAATCGTTGGAGGTTGGCATTGTGATCCGGCCAGTCGTGACCACAGATGGTGATGTTATCCAGATAGGGAAATGTGGCCTTCAGTTGGCAGTGGTCAACCATCCAGTCCATTTCCCTCTGGAAGACTGAGACACCATTTGTGACACTGAATGGACGCGCAGGAAGTGATAGAGACTGCCGCCCGCCTCGAAGGCGGTGTAGGGGCGGTCCTCTGGGCGGATGGGGAGCTGGTGATAAGCGGATTTCAGATCTATTGTCGAGTACACCTTGTACTGAGCTATTTGGTTGACCATATCCGCGATGCGGGGTAGGGGGTACGCGTCAAGCTACGTGAACCTATTGATGGTTTGACTATAGTCCACGACCATCCTATTTTTCTGCCTGGTCCGAACAACAGTCACCTGGGCCCTCCAAGGGCTTGTGCTTGGCTCAATGATCCCCTCCCTGAGCAGCTGCTGCACCTCTGACTGAATGAAGGCCCTGTCCCCCGCGCTGTACCTCCTGCTTTTAGTTGCCACAAGTTTACAGTCGGGGGCCAGGTTGGCGAACAGCGGTGGGGGAGGGATCTTGAGGGTGGAGAGGCTGCAAGTGGTGTCAGTAGCATAGCTGTCGGCATGGTGCTGGGTGGGATGTGTGGGTCGGTGCATGGTGTGTGGTCAGTAGCGGAGTATATGGCAAAGTCTCACAAAACTGAGGATTCCTGACAGTGAGTGGTGGGAGGGGCCCATCATATGCCATAGTCACACTTTCGAGGTGGTTCTGGAAGTCCAGCCCCAATAGCACAGGCGCGCACAGTTGAGGCATGACCAGTAGCACAAGGTTCTGATATTCTATGCCCTGCACCACCAATGTCACTACACAACCCACCCGGATGTCTGTGGAATACGACCCAGAAGCCAAGGTGACCCTCTGGCTTACCGGCCGTGTCATGAGTACGCAGCGTTGCACCATGCCCGGGTCAGTGCTGCCCGTGTCAAACAGGCAGCTAGTCCTGTGCCCCTCCACCAGGATGTCCATCATTGACCTTGCAAGTTGGTGTGGGGCGCTTTGGTCGAGGGTTACGGAGGCCAGAGTTGAACTGCCGTCTTGGTGCCCGGTAAGCACCGGTGGGTAGGGGGCGGGGCATGTTGGTGCTGACAAAGATGGCGGCCCCCATGCCTTGCACGAGGCGGGCAGGCAAGATGGTGGCCCCCTTGCCTCACTCGCAGTGCTGCCCAACCCCGCTCATGGTTTAGACTTACAGACCTTGGCGAAATGGCCCTTCTTCCCGCAACTGGAACAGGTCACTTCTCGGGCCGGGCAGCGTTTTCAGGTGTGCTTTTCGAGTCCGCAGAAGTAACACTGCACAGGCTTGCAACTGGCAGCAGCTGTAGTTCGGTTTGGGGAGTTTGTGGAATCACAACTGGCAGCGGCATTGGCGAATTTGCTCACGGGAACCGGCAGCGGCTGGGTCTGAGGTGTCCACGGAACCGGTTGGGAATGGCGCAGCTGGACAGCGTCAGCATTGTGCAGAGCAGCCTCCAGTATGTCGGCCATCTTGATTGCCGAGCGCAAGATAAGATCGGCATTTTCCAGCAGCCGCTTGCACATGTACACTGACCTGATCCCTGTAACAGAGGCATCTTGTACGAGGAGATCCGCATGTTGTTCCGCCGTGAGAGTTTTGCAGTCGCAAGTTCGCACGAGTGTCTGTCGGGCTCGGAGAAACTCGGCGCTCGACTCTCCAGGCTGCTGTCTTCGCATAGCTAAGCGATGTCTTGCATAGACGGTGTTCACCTGCCGCAGGTACTGTCTTTTGAGGGCGTCCAGTGCCCCTTGGTAGGTCGACAGGTCTCTGATAAGTGAGTAAACTTTCCAGGACACCCTCGAGAGGAGAATTCTGTGCATAACAGCGAGTTCAGTTGCACGAACCTCCTCCAAGTATGATTGGAAGCATGCAAGCCAGAGTTCAAAGGCAAGAGCTGCTTCAGGGGCTTGGGGGTCCAAATCCAATTTTTCCGTATGTAAAATACTTTCCATGTTTTAAAACTTCCAGTCAATAAAATTGATACACCATCAATAACTCTCTCTGAGACGTGAAGGCGAGATATCGGCTTTTATTGACTGGAAGAAAGAACAAGCAGTAGTTGACCACCATACTACATCCTGGAGTCTGAGGGCTGGGCTCAGGCCTTAATCGCCTTTATACAGGGGTCAGTGGGGGAGCCACAGGAGCAGTCAGCAGGGGGCGTGTCCAGACAGGTATATGTAGTTCACCACACTGAAAATCAACATTTACTTTCTAAAATGAAAGACAATGACCTCTATTTCCAGATCACTTTGCCACACTTGGAAAGGAGGATCATCCAATAGAAAGCACAGGTATCAATTGAGTGATGTTACAAAGGGGTGATATATATAAATATATATAGTTACCTCTATTTCTTTAATGTTAATTGCTTAAAAGATTCTGGATAAATATTTATTGTGTTTTGTGTAGGGTTTACATTCACTTTATCACACACTTGCATATTAGAAACATAGAAAACCCATAGCACAATACAGACCCTTTGGCCCACAAAGGTGAGCAGAACATGTCCTTACCTTAGAAATTACCCAGGGTTACCCATAGCCCTCTATTTTGCTAGGCTCCATGTACCTATTTAGGAGTCTCTTAAAAGACCCTATCGTATCTGCCTTCCTGGGCTATCTCTATTCCCTTTCTTGAATAAGGGAACATCATCCGCAACCCTTCAATCCTCCGGAACCTCTCCTGTCCCCATTGATGAAGCAAAGATCATTGCCAGAGGCTCAGCAATCTCCTCCCTCGCCTCCCACAGTATATTAATCCAGGGGAAACCACAACAAGGTTCTGCAGAGGGGTTTAGTGCTTTGACAAGCAAAATCTCCACCCACATGAGCTTAACACCTTCTGCTAAATGTCAGTTTCTTCCTAATTAAAGAAAAAAATTACTGCCTGAATAAATAAGTGCTTTTGTGCAATGAATTTTGGGTTGTGGGCATATTGTTTTATGCAGGTTGTAAGGTACTTGCCCTACAGAAAATGTGTGTATGATTATAACATTTTCTAGTTCTCCACTTGTACTAATTATGCATTAATTTTTCTTCAGTTGTTACACCCTTGTTATTAATCATCTTACTTTTTCTGCTGCTTATCATGATATCTCTCAACTATATTCTACCTTTAGATTTAACACTCAAGTACTCTGAATATGTACAAATACTAGAGCCATCCCAGCAAGCTCCTACAATTTCTTGGGAGATATCTTACTGGTTTCAGCACAACATCCCACCATTGCTCTCCCCCAATTCCATTTCCTCACCCAGTATCCTCCCCAAGGCCTGATGCACTAATCACACTTAACCCAAAGTCACCTAGTTCAGTTGCCCGACAACAAACCCTCAGAGCAAACCCCCGTGCTTACATCTGTCACAGAAGAGATTACCAGAGGAAATGATTCAAAGGATGTTCTTAAAACCTTCTTGGAAAAAAAATGCAACATTCCCACTGAGCCCAGGGGATTTCTGGCACCTGGCTACTCAAGACAGAAAAGAAACATTCGGACAATATTGAGAACCTCCATCCCATGCTTCAGGAGCACACTTTAGCCACCATAAGTGGCAGAGGAAGGCACTCACCCTGTAATCACATATTGCCCCACCTGTGGTGTCCACACTGGCCTCATCAATCACATCATAATTTGGATGGAAATAGGTCATCCTCAACCTCAGGGAATGCTGAAGAACAATGAGAGAACTTCCCTGGTGTAAAACATTTGGATTATTTGAGATTCTTACTGGATGTAACCAAATTTCTTCTTTTGAAGAGTGCATCTTTGTAAATCAGGTAAGTAACTTTTTTATTTTTCTCCAATAATGCTTCAAACTCTGCTTCTTTTAAATGATACCAAATCAAAAAACCTCTAAGAGAACCATAACCTTGTTGTAAGGTTTGGAGGTTTGCATGCATTAATGACCTGGAGAGCTATGTTGGCTGGAGTCAGGGCTTTATGCTTTGGCTCTTGGTAGAGTCACCCATGCCAAACTGGTCAAAGGGTAGAGGCCAGATGAGAGTGATACACTGGTCCTCCAGGCTCAGGGTTTAGCTCAGGGCTAACAACCCTGAATGATCAAACAGAACTGTTACAGAAACAGCAATGAAGAATCTCTCTACATCTGAATACAATGGTATTCCTGAATCTTCACCCGGAACTTGCCTTACTGACAGTAGTGAAAACTGAGCTACTAACACAATGAAGGAAGCCCTGAACACTGTGTGACAGGCAATAGAGAAATCATATAAGTATCTCAGCAAAAACCATCACAGATCATTTTCTGCAGTTCCACAGAGGATTTAGGATTCATCCTGCACTAACTGCCCTCTCAGCTGCCATCCTTGAGAAACAGCATTTTATCAACTTCAGCTGTAGAATATGCAAGGAGAATACACTTATTTCTTGTTAATAAATTTGCCGTTGTTCAAAAAAGTAACGGCATGCAAACACCAAATATAATTCAGTTTCATTGCATTCTTTGTTCTATATGTAGCAGGTGTTCTGAGTAGAAATTAGGAGATGAACTGTATTTCTAAAGTAAATCAATATAAAGACTAGCTCAAGGGCATTACTGAGAATTTCCTTCAATAGATGCAATAGATTTGATTTAGTGCAATAAATTTTAAATTCATCTCAATCCCAATACTATAGATTTAGTAGTACAACAGTTAGGAGTAATAATTCAATCCAGGTGGAGTGTCATAACCCGAAGTGTGAACTGTCCACTCCCACTAGGTGTTGCTTGGCCACCTGAGACCCTCCAGCAGCTCGTCCTTTGCTCCAGGTTCCATCATTTACAGTCTCGTATGTCTCCATACAAGTAATAATTGTTCTGATAAAAGGTCAATGAGTCTAAAATACTTCCCTCCATTTGTTGTTGTCCAACCTGCTGGGTACTTACTTCAGTTTCTGCCTTTAAATTATAAAAAAAATTTAAAGACTGCAGATCCTGGAAATCAGAACTAAAAACAGAAAATGCAAGAAATGCCCGTCAGATCAGGAGACAGAAAAAAGATACAGTCATAGAAAAATACAGTAGGGATTCAGGCCCTTCAGCCCATCTGGTCCATGCCAAACTATTTAAACTGCCTACTCCCATTGACCTGCATCACAACCATACCCCTGCAATCCATATACTGTACCTATCCAAACTTCTCAGACGTTGAAATCAGTTCTGGCTGCCTCTGACCCAAATCATCAGCACTACTTAACTCTGCTTCTCTTTCCACAGAGCCTACCTGAACTTTTGAGTGCTTACAGCATTTCTATTTTGTTCCAGTTTTTCTGTCCTTGGACATTTGACCTTTCATGAGCTTCATGCAGTTTGTATAAAAGAGCAATTTATGAAACTGATTGTATTAAACATTTAATGTTTAATTTCTTCAAAGTGCTCAATAGCAAATGAATGTACATTCATAGAGGGGCATAACATAATATGGTAATAAATGTGTTGTCCTTTCCTACATCTACCATGTCTTCATTTGTTTATTAATTTTGATCCTAGTACCATGCTCCTACTGCACAACAGCCCTATAGTTTTCATCAGGACACATCACTCTTTTTCTCTACCATTCAACGTGTTTGCAGCAATACTTGGTATACAAGAACAATAAGCAAACATTTAAACATGAGAGATTCTGCAGATGATGGAAATCCAGAGCAACACACACAAAATGCTGGAGGAACTCAGCAGGTCAGGCAGCACCTATAGAAACGAACAAGCAGTTGCTGTTTCATGCTGAGGCTCTTCTTTAGGACTGGAAAGGGAGGGGGAAGATGCCAGAATAAAACGGTGGGAAGAGGGGAAGGAGGACAAGCTAGAAGGTGATAGGTGATGCTAGATGGGTGGGAAAGGTAAAGGGCTGGAGAAGAAGGAATCTGATAGGAGAGGAGAGTGGACCATGGGAGAAAGGGAAAAATGAAGGATGCCAGGAGGAGATGATAGGCAGGTGAGGAAAAGAGGTAAGAGAGTGTGGAATAAGAGAGGAGGGAACGGGAAGGGAAAAGAAAAAAAAAGAAAGAGAAGTTACCGAAAGGATGAATCAATCAATGGCCATACCTTCAGGTTGAAGGCTACATTGATGGAAATATGAGGTGCTCCTCCACCCTGAGAGTGGCCTCATCATGGCAGAAGAGGACCAAAATGTCAGAACAAGAATGGGGATCGGAATTAAAATGGTTGGCCACTGGGAAATTCCACTTTAGGTGGATGAAGCAGAGGTTCATGACAAAGTGGTCCCCAGTTTATATCAGGAGCTTAAGGAGCACTGGATGCAATAGATGACCCCAGCAGATTTGCAGGCCTCATCTGCAAGACCTGTCTGGGGCCCTAAATGGAGGTGAGGGAGGAGATGAATGGCAGGTTTAGCATTTCTTTCATTTGCAGGAATATGTGCCAGAAGGAAGGACAAATGGAGGAAGTAGGAGGGACAAATGGACAAGGAATCACAGAGGGAGCGATCACAGTGGAAATTGGAGAGTAGTGGGGAAGTAATGATATCTTTGGTGGTAGGATCCTATTGAAGATGGCAGAAGTTGCAGAGAATGATGTGTTGGAATTGAAAGTTTATGGGGTGGTTTGTGAGAGCAAGAGGAACTCTAACCCTGTAAGGTGGCGGGAAAATGAGGTGAGTGCGGGTGTTCGGGAAATGGAGATGAGGGTGAGCAATGGTGAGGGCAACCATAAAAGTTGTTTGTGAACCTCTAGTACAGGGAATGGAATCTCCATGTGTGCAGCTTACAAAATAACTTTTTTGCTGCAAGAAGACTACTTTTGGATTTCAAAAGCAAGCAGCTTCCAGACCAGTGCCACAATCTTCCACAATTATTTCTCATAATTGTACTCTAACTACATTAACGATGCTTCATAAGCAGTTCTAGGAAGCATTTCATTTTCCAAAGTTTGCTGAAAGCTGTGATCCACTGAAGCTGAAGCACTGAAGCAGTGTGATCCACTGAACGTTTCCAACATTTTAGATTTTTATTACTGTAGTTAATTTTCATTTAAAATTTTTAATTTCTGTTCTTACCTTAACAATTGTAGATGGTAATGAATCTTCTGTGAATCCAGAGTCTCAGGCTAATAACAAACCAGTATAGCATGGGAACTGGCCTTTTGGCCTGTGATGTTTGTTCCGACTATATTGCCAATTTAAACAGTATGGCAGTTTGCCTGTGATTTATATCCTTCTATTCTATGCCTGCTCCTGTGTTTGTCTAAAAGCCTTTTAAATGCTACTGTCACAGCTGCTTTCACTACCTCCCCGGCAGCCTGTTTCAAACAACCTCCACTGCATTAAAAAAATTACCTCACACATCTTTTTAAACTTACTGTCTTCTACCTCAAAGCTACTTTGTCTAGAATTAGTTTTTTCACCATCCTGGGAAAAAGACTGGCCATTCATCCTGTCTATGTCACACATAATTTCATATACCACTCTCAGCTTGCTTCTCAGCCTCCGATGCTCCAGAGAAAATTATCCAAATTTGTTCAACCTCTGCTTATAAGTAAAAACCTCTAACCCAGGCAAATTCCTGGTGAATCTCTTCTGCGCCTTCTTCAAAAGTTCCATATCCTGTAATCAGGTAACTAGAACTGACACAACAATCAGAAAGGTTCAAATCCCACATAGCACTTAGGGAAATTAAGACCACTTTAAAGCAAATCAGCAATATAAAGTTGAGTATCAAACAAGCATATCTGTCCTAGTGACCATGGATCCATTAATCTGAATGCCCATCTGGGAAGGAAATCAATCATCATCACTGATTGTGTGATGATTGGCTGTGTAACTCCAGACTGTCTCTCAACTGCCATCTGAAGTTTTGCCCAGCAAGCCGCTCAATTCAAGAGCATTACTAGCCTTACCAATGGTACCTATTTCCTATAAATACCACAACCCCTTTCATTAAGCAAACACGAGGAAATCTGCAGATGCTGGAAATTCAAGCAACACACAAAATGCTGGTGGAACAAAGCAGCATCTATAGGGAGAAGCACTGTCGACTTTTCGGGCCGAGACCCTTCGTCAGGTCTAACTGAAAGGGAAGATAGTAAGAGATGTGAAAGTAGGAGGGGGAGGAGGAAATGTGAAATGATAGGAGAAGACCGGAGGGGGTGGGGGTGAAGCTGAGAGCCAGAAAGGTGATTGGCAAAAGGGATACAGAGCTGGAGAAGGGAAAGGATACTGGGATGGGAACCCTAGGGAGAAAGAAAGGGGGAGGGGAGCGCCAGAGGAGGATGGAGAACAAGCAGAGTGATGGGCAGAGAGAGAGAGAGAAAAAAAAATGTCAGGGATGGGGTAAGAAGGGGAGTAGGGGCATTAATGGAAGTTAGAGAAATCAATGTACATACCTTGAGGTTGGGGGCTACCCAGCTGGTATATGAGGTGTTGTTCCTCTAAATTGAGTGTGGCTTCATCTTGACAGCAAAGGAGGCCATGGATAGACATATCAGAATGGGAATGGGATGTGGAATTAAAATGTATGGCCACTGGGAGATCCTGCTTTCTCTGGCAGACAAAGCATAGGTGTTCAGCGAAACGGTCTCCCAATCTGCATCGGGTCTCACCAATATATAAAAGGCCACACTGGGAGCACCAGACGCAGTATACCAGCCGACTCACAGGTGAAGTGTTGCCTCACCTGGAAGGACTGTCTGGGACCCTGAATGGTGGTGAAGGAGGAAATGTAAGGGCAGGTGTGGCACTTGTTCTGCTTTCCCTCCCCCCCCTTCTGCTTTCCACAGGGATTGCTCCCTACGTGACTCCCTTGTCCATTCGTCCCCACCATCCCTTCCTACCGATCTCCCTCCTGGCAATTATCCTTGTAAGTGGAACAAGTGCTACATTGTCCTTACACTTCCTCCCTCACCACCATTCAGGGCCCCAGACAGTCCTTCCAGGTGAGACGACACTTCACCTGTGAGTCAGCTGGTGTGGTATACTACGTCCGGTGCTCCTGGTGTGACCTTTTATGTATTGGTGAGACCCGACGCAGACTGGGAGACCGTTTCACTGAACAACTATGCTTTGTCTGCCAGAGAAAGCAGGATCTCCCAGTGACCATACATTTTAATTCCACGTCCCATTCCCATTCTGATATGTCTATCCATGGCCTCCTCTAGCGTCAAGATGAAGCCACATTCAGGTTGGAGTAACACCTCATATACCAGCTGGGTAGCCTCCAACCTGATGGTATGAACATTGACTTCTCTAATTTCTGTTAATGCCCCTCCTCCCCTTCTTACCCCATCCCTGATATATTTAGTTTTTTTTCCTCTCTCTCTACCCATCTGCCTGTTCTCCATCCCCCTCTGGTGCTCCCCTCCACCTTTCTTTCTCCCTAGGCCTCCCGTCCCATGATCCTTTCCCTTCTCCAGCTCTGTATCCCTTTTGCCAATCACTTTTCTGGCTCTCAGCTTCACCCCACCCCCTCCAGTCTTCTCCTATCATTTCGCATTTCCCACTCCCCCGCCTACTTTCAAATCTTTTACTATCTTTCCTCTCAGTTAGTCCTGACGAAGGGTCTCGGCCCTAAACATCGACAGTGCTTCTCCCTATAGATGCTGTCTGGCCTGCTGTGTTCCACCAGCATTTTGTGTGTGTTACCCCTTTCATTAATCTGTCCCTCAACAGCTTCCACCAGGACTGAACTAAATTAATAGTTTAATGGTGTTCCTTACACAGCAATCTGAATATTTAGATTTTAAACCTGTTATCTTTCAATGCACAGAGAACAGTGGGATCCTATACAAGGTCTATAAATCTGTGCATGACCCTGAGGACTTGTGGAAACTGTGTGATGGTTTCTTTCGAACTTATAGTCTTTTAACATCTTTGGACTATTTTTACTGTGCCCATGGTCTTTTTTTTTATCAATTATGGTATTGTCTGCACTGTTGTAACAATATGTTAACTATAACTATATGCAACTGTGTGGTTTTGTGAAGGTCTTGTAGCTTTAGTTCTTAGTTTGTTGGGTGGTAGAGTTGGTCTCCTGACTTGGTGTGTCTGTGGAGTCTTGTTTTGACTGGGAGTTTTGGAGGTCCTTTCTGGAAAACACACTAAGATGGTAGCGCGATATTCATACACAGCAGCCTCTCTGGACTCTGGATTTGGGGATTAACAAATGTTATGTGAATTTTCTGGTGTAGTCTGTTTTGTCATATGCTTTTGTGATATCATTCTGGAGGAACGTTGTCTTATTTTTTAACTGCATTGCATTTGTGGTTTCTAAATGACAATAAACTGAAACTGAACTGAACTGAATTGGACAGAACTGAAGTCACTGGGCAGTGTGTTCTAGACCCAGAACCTTTCACTGCTGCAATGGCCAGGTCCTAATGTGAGGTACAATACACTGTTTGGACAATTTAGATGATATAGTGGAAAGACAATCCTTCGGGATCAGAGATGAGATCCAATTTTGCTTGCTCTCCCGTGATGTTCACTCCTTTCTCACTATGGCACCGAGGCTATGAAGACTGCCCCAGTTGCTGTGCTCCATGCTCACTAAAATGATGGCTTGTTACTGAAGTCTAGGCCTACTCTGGGATTCGGATCTAAGGACTCATTTTAGTTCAGAATGTTGTTGCACACTTCAATTGTTTGCACGGTCTGTGTTTTTTTTTACCCCTTTCTCCACACATCAGGTTTTGGCCTTTTATTTTTTTAAAAATTCGGTTCTTTCAGGTTTCTTGCTTTGTGGCTGCCTGTAAGCAAATAAATCTCAAGGTTGTATAATTTATACATACTTTGATAATATATGTACTTTGAAACATTTGAACCTGATACTAGAGTGCATGGTTTTGAGGTGAGAGAGGACATTTCAAAGGAAATCTGCAGGACATGGTTTTGTACAGAAGGAGTGGTGGGTGCCTTCAAGGGGAAGCTCATGAATACACAGAAAATGGAGAGGTATGGATCATGCGCAAGCAGAAAGAAATTGGCTTACTTAGGTTGGCACAACATTGTGGGCCTGTCCTGTGCTGTAGTGTACTTTGTTCCTGCTTCTATCGGTAACTGGAGAAACTAAAACATCTCAATAAACAAGTACAATGATCATCAGCATAACCAAAAAGGAATAGTGATTGGCATTTATCCTTTTCTCCTTGCCTTGAAGTCAGTGTGTGTGATAAATCAGAATAAAGAATTCTTGAAACTCGATCGTTCAGTGTGAGCTCTCAATCAATTGCATTCACTTTAGATTTATTAATATCTTTCTTTCTTTGGCAATGTTTCTTTATCTTACTTAAACTAACAGCCTTGCCATGGGCCTTGTTATTTACTTGCCCCTGTAACTTCTGGTTTTCATTTATCAAATTACCAAGCTTCTAAGTCGACTCTGGCTTCAACTAGGTTAGCAAAAATATATATATACTAAACTCCATTTGGAACAATATTCCAGTACTACAAAATACAGTAAAACAAAACAGGGCTCTTTAATTTGTGTAGTGTGGTGTTCAAAGGATTTGAAGTTGCAGAGTGTAGTTTGAATCTGCTACATGAAGACTAACTGGGAGGGCAGTCTCACTCCTTGTAGCCTGAGATTTGTGGGGGGGGGGGCAGTCGGGAGGGTGGTGGAGTAAGAAAACTCCTTTCCCTCATCTCCCTATTCTTTTGAACTCTTGTCCTGCATTAACAGTCCTGCTCAGAGGGAATTTCCTTCTGCTGCAGCAAAACCTTTCAGCATGTTGATCTCCCCCTGCCCACTCATCAAGTCACCTCTGAAACCTCTGTGTCTGGTTTTCCCACAACCTTTGCCTATCCATGATAAAATCCACAGTACTCAAAGTGAAACCTGCATTAGGATGTAAAACCCTAGCAAGAATTTGTTATAGAGTCATAGCCATGGCTTCAGAGTCATACAGCATTTAGCCCACAGTGTCCACGTTAACCTGTGGGTACCTATTTGTATCGATCCTACCTTCCAGCACTTGACCCATGTATCTAGGTGACTTCACTACTTCTCTAGATTCTTCTTAAATGCTACCAGCAATCTCACATCCAAGAATCTTTCAAGCAATCCTTCAGACTGCTAAGCCTCTTGTGATGATCTTTGCAAATATTGAGCAATCAATAGGGATGGGAGAAGTACTGGAGCATTGAAGAGTTGCAAATGTTGTTCCCTTGTTCAAGAAAGGGAGTAGAGATAGTCCAGGAAATTATAGATCAGTGAGTCTGACAAGTTGTTAGAGAAGATCCTGAGAGGCAGGATTTATGAGCATGTGGAGAGACATAATCTGATTAGGGATCGTCAGCATGGCTTTGTCACAGATAGGTTGTGCCTTATGAACCTGATTAAATTCTTTGAGGATGTAACAAAACACATTGATGAAAGTAGAGCAGTGGATGTAATGTAAATGGATTTTAGTAAGGCATTTGATAAGGATCCCCATGCAAGGCTCCCTTAGAAAGTAAGGAGGCATGGATTCCTAGGAGACAGTTTCTAAACAGATTCTAAACAGTTTCTAGAGTAGGTTACATGGCCAGCACAACATTGTGGGGTGAAGGGCCTGTAATGTGCTATGGATTTCTATTTTCTACATTCAATGTATTCCAGGTACTTAACGGTCTTTGGGTGACCAGACTACCATGGTGGACCTTAACGAATGCACTGCTAATGTCAAAATGGACAATATCTGTCCTTCTAGTTCTCTCTTTAAAAAAAACTCTAAAAGATTCATCTGTCCTTCTAGTTCTCTCTTTAAAAAAAACTCTAAAAGATTCATCAAGCATGACTTTTCACACACAAAGCTGCACTGACTCCTCCCAATCAGTCTCAGTCTATCCAAATGTTGTTAGATCTTGTCCCTCAAAATTCCTGTCCCTGGAACCATGGCTTATGAAACATTTGAGGCAACTTGTCAAGAGAAAGAAGGAAGCATATATTAGATATAAGAAGCAGGAAGCAGGAAGAAATATAGGGTAGCCAGGAAGTAGCTTAAGAAAGGACTTAGGAGAGCTTGAAGATGGCATAAGGCCTTGGCATGTAGGATTAAAGAGAACCCCAAGGTGTACTATGCGTATGTGAAGAACAGAAGGATGACTAGAATGAAAGTTGGGCCACTAAAGAATAAAGGAGTCAACATGTGCCTGGAGACGAAGGAGGTTGGGGAGGTCCTAAATTAATACTTTGCTTCAGTATTCACAAGTGCAAAGGACCTTGATCAGGGTGAGGTTGAAATAGAACAGGCCTGTGTGCTGGTCAATGTGAAAATTAATGAAGAAGAAGTGTTCTTAAAAACATCAAGATTGTTAAGTCCCCAGGGCCGGATGTGGTATACCCCAGGTTGCTGTGGGAAGTGAGAGAAGGGATTGCTGGAGCAGTAGTTATGATCTTTGAATCCTCTTTGGCTGCAGGGGAGGTGCCGGAGGATTGGAGAATGGCAAATGTAGTTCCCTTGTTGAAAAAAGGTAATAGGGATAATCCTTGAAACTATAGACCAGTGAGTCTTACATTGGTGGTCTGCAAGCTATTGGAAAGGATTCTTAAGGATAGGATCTAGGAGCATTTGGAGAAGTACAGTCTACTCAAGGATAGTCAACATGGTTTTGTGAAGGGAAGGTCGTGCCACACAAGCTTAATTGAGGTTTTTGAAGAGGTAATAAAAGAAATTGATGAGGGTAGGGCAGTGGATGTGGTCTACATGGATTTTAGCAAGGCATTTGACAAGGTTCCCCACGAGAGACTCATCCAGAAAGTCAGGAGGCATGGGATCCGTGGAACCTTGGCTATTTGGATAAAAAATTGGCTTACAGGAAGAAAGCAGAGGGTAGTAGTGGAAGGAAAGTATTCTGCTTGGAGGTCGGTGACTAATGGAGTGCTGTAGGGATCTGTCCTGGGACCCCTGCTATTTGTGATTTTTATAAATGACCTGGATGTAGAGGTGGGAGGATGGGTGAGTAAGTTTGCAGATGACACGAAGACCGGAGGAGTTGTGGATAGAGCTGTAGGTTGTCAAAGGTTACAAGAGGATATAGACAGGATGCAGAGTTGGACAGAAAAGAGGCAGATGGAGTTCAATCTGGATAAGTGTGAGGTGATGCATTTTTGGAAGAACAAACCAGAAGACTGAGTACAGGATGAATGGTCAGTTAATTAAGAGTGTGGATGAACAGAGGGACCTTGGGGTTCAAAATCCATACATCCCTCAAGGTCGCTGCACAGGTTGATAGGATAGTGAAGAAGGCCTATGGGATGCTAGGCTTCATTAACGGGGGGATTGAGTTCAAGAGTAGAGAGTTCATGTTGCAACTCTACAAATCTCTGGTGAGACTACACTTAGAGTATTGTGTACAGTTCTGGTCACCTCATTATAGGAAGGATGTGGAAGCTATGGAGAGGGTGCAGAGGAGATTTACCAGGGTGTTGCCTGGATTGGAAAACAAGGTTAGCAGAGCTGGGGCTTTTCTCTTTGGAGCATAGAAGGATGAGAGGGGACTTGATAGAGGTCTACAAGATTATGAGAGGCATAGATAGGGTGGATAGCCAGTACCTGTTTCCCAGGGCATGAATAGAAAACACCAGAGGGCATATGTACAAAGTTAAGGGAGGGAAGTTTAGGGGAGACATCAGGGTTAAGTTTTTTACACAGAGGGTTGTGAGTGCCTGGAATGACTTGCCAGGGATGGTGGTGGAGGCTAAAACATTAGGGGTATTTAAGAGCCTCTTGGACAGGCACATGGATGAAAGAAAAATAGAGAGTTATGGAATAGTGTGGGTTTTGTATATTTTTTAAGGAAAATATGGGTCGGTACAACATCGAGGGCTGAAGGGCCTGTACAATGCTGTAGAATTCTAGTGTCTAGTGTCTATTATTTAAGCTTACATGAGTTATCCATACAACCAAATGAGACAGTGTTACTCCAGGGCTAAAGTGCAAAACACAGTATCAACAGTTACATATAGCACATATATATGTTCTTAATTCTTATTCATTTAAATGATTAATTATGAGTTATTTGTAAAAATATATTAAATGCATATATCATCACACTATCATGTGATACGTGCACATCTTGCTTAAAGACTACCCTGTGTCATCCTTTGAACTAATTTAATGTTCTAAAGTTACAAAACATAACAACCTCCATCTATTAAATGCAATGTTCGGGTTTTCAGACTATTTCTTCCTACCCTCTGAAGCCTAACATCATAAATGGCTGTGATGCTTCATTCTCAGATGAGCTCAAAACCTTTTATGCACATTTTGAGAATAAAACTTCATCTATGCCAATCCCTGTGACATCTGGTAACCCTGTAACCTCTGTTTCAGAGGCTGACACCACATATCTTTCAAGAGGGTGAACTCTCATAAGGTGACAGACCCTGCTGGTGTACCTGGCAGGGCTCTGAAAACCAGTGCCAACCAACTAGCAGGAGTGTTCAGGGTCATCTTCAATCTCTCACTGCTGCAGTCGGGGTTCTCACCAGCAACAGTCATACCAGTGCCCAAGAATACAAAGGTGAGCTGCCTCAACAACGATCGCCCAGTGACATTTACATTTGCTGTGATGAAGTCCTTTGAGAGGTTGGTCATGATTAGAATCAACTACTGCTGAAGCAAGGACCTGGACCCACTGCAATTTGCCTATTGCTACAATGGGTCCACAGCAAATGCAATCTCACTGGCTCTCCCTCAGCCTTGGATCACCTGGACAATAGGCAGTGCTCAACACAATCAGTGCTCAACATAGCTCAGTGCTCAACACCATCACACCCTCAGTTTGAATCAAAAAGCTCCAAATCCTGGGCCTCTGTACCACCCTCTGCTTCTGGATCTTTTACTTCCTCACTGGGAGACCACAGTCTGTGTGGATTGGAAATAACCTCTCGCCCTTGCTGACAATTAACACTAACACACCTCAAGGAGAGCTCTACTCTCTTTACACACATGTAGAGGCTAGGCACAGCTCAAATGCCCTCCATAGAGTAGCCGAGATTATGACTATTAACAGCAGAATTTCATATGTTGATGAAGAGACATACAGGAGTGAGACAGATCATCTCGATGAATGGCGTTACAGAAACAACCTTGCATTCAACATAAGTAAGTTCAAGGAACTGATTGTGGACTTTGGGAAAGGTATGCTGAGCGAACAGACACCAGTCTTCATCGAGGGACCAGAAGTGGAAAGGGTGAGCAGTTCCAAGTTCCTGGGTGTCAACATCTCTGAGGATCTATCCTGGACCCAAGATACTGATGCAATTACAAAGAAGACACAACAGTGGCTATACTTCATTAGGAGTTTGAGGAAAATAGGTATGTCACCAAAGACACTCACAATGTCTACAAGAAATACTGTGCAGAGCGTTCTAATTGGTTGCATCATCATCTGGTATAGAGGGGCCATAACACAGGATCAGAAAAAGCTGCAGAAAGTTGTAAACATATCCGGCTCCAACATGACCACTAGCGTCCCCAGCATCCAGGGGACACTTCAAAAAGGCGGCATCCATCTTTAAGGACCCTCATTACCCAAGACATGCCCTCTTCTCATTACCACCTGTGGTGAACTACGAGTGCCTGTCTGGACACGCCCCCTGCTGACTGCTCCTGTGGCTCCTCCCGCAGGCCCCTGTATAAAGGCGATCGAGGCCTGATGCTCGGCCTCAGTCTCCAGGATGTAGTATGATGGTCACTCACTGCTGGTTCCTTCTTCAGTCAATAAAAGCCGATATCTCACCTTTACGTCTCAGAGTGAGTTATTGATGGTGCATCAATTTTATTGACTGAAAGTTTTAAAATGTGGAAACCGTTTTACGTCCGGAAAGGTTGGATTTGGACCCTCAAGACCCTGAAGCAGCTCTTGCTTTTGAACTCTGGCTTGCATGCTTCCAATCATACTTGGAGGAGGTTCATGCGACTGACCCTGCCGTTATGCACAGAATTCTCCTCTCGAGGGTCACCCCAAAAGTTTATTCCATTATCCGGGACCTGCCGACCTACGATGGGGCACTGGACGCCCTCAAAAGACAGTACCTGCGGCCGGTGAATACCATCTATGCAAGACATCGTTTAGCTACCCGGCGACAGCAGACTGGAGAATCGGGCGCCGAGTTTCTCCGAGCACTACAGACACTCATCCGAGCTTGTGACTGCAAGACGCTCACAGCAGAACAGCATGCGGAGCTGCTAGTGCGAGACACCTTTGTGACGGGACTGAGGTCAGTGTACGTGCGCCAGCGGATGCTGGAAAAAGCCAATCTTACCTTACGCTCAGCGATCGAGACGGCAAACGCTCTGGAAGCTGCTCTGCACAACGCTGACGCTGTCCAGTCGCGTGATTCCCTGCCGGTTCCGTGGACACCTCAGACCCCACCACCGCCGGCTCCTGGGAGCGAATTCGCCAAGGCCGCTGCCAGTCGCGATTCCACGAGCTCCCCGAACCCGACCACGGCTGCGGCCCGTCAGAAGCCTGTGCGTTGTTATTTCTGCGGACTAAAAAGCACCCCTGAAAACGCTGCCCGGCGCAAGAAGCGACCTGCTCCAGCTGCAGAAAGCGGGGCCATTTTGCCAAGGTCTGTAAGTCTAAACTACGAGCGGAGTGCAGCGCTGCGGGTGAGACGTGGGGCCGCCATCTTGCATGCTCGGATGTGAGCGGCCATCTTTGTCGGTATCAGCACGCCCCAACCCCGACCCTCAGATGCTTACCGGGTACCCCGGATGTGAGCGGCCATCTTTGTCGGTGTCAGCACGCCCCACCCCCAACCCTCCGATGCTTACCGGGTACCCCGGATGTGAGCTGCCACCTTTGTCGGTGTCAGCACGCCCCACCCCCGACCCTCCGATGCTTACCGGGTACCCTGACGGCTCAACTCTGGCCACTGTAACTCTCGACCAAAGCGCCCCACACCAGCTTGCAAGGTCAGTGATGGACATCCTGGTGGAGGGGCACAGGACTAGATGCCTGTTTGATACGGGCAGCACTGAGAGTTTTATTCACCCGGACACAGTGCAACGCTGTGGACTCACAACACGGCCGGTAAGTCGGAGGATCAATTTGGCTTCTGGGTCGCATTCCACAGACATCCGGGGGGGTTGTGTAGCGACATTGGTGGTGCAAGGCACAGAATATCGGAACTTTGCGCTACTGGTCATGCCTAATCTGTGCGCACCTGTGCTATTGGGGCTGGACTTCCAGAGCCATCTCGAAAGTGTGACTATGGTATATGACGGGCCCCTCCCACCACTCACTGTCCGGAATCCTCAATTTTGTGGGACTTCTTCACATACCCCGCTACTGACCACACACACACACGGGCACACACATCCCATCCAGCACCAGGCCGACAGCTGCGCTACCTACACCACTTGCAGTCTCGCCACCCTCAAGGTCCCAACCTTGTTCGCCAACCTGACCCCCGACTGTAAACCTGTGGCAACTAAAAGCAGGAGGTACAGCGCGGGGGACAGGGCCTTCATTCAGTCAGAGGTGCAGCGGCTGCTCAGGGAGGGAATCATTGAGCCAAGCACACAAGCTCTTGGAGGGCCCAGGTGGTTGTTGTTCGGACTGGGCAGAAAAATAGGATGGTGGTGGACTATAGTCAAACCATCAATAGGTTCACGCAGCTTGACGCGTACCCCCTACCCCGCATCGCGGATAAGGTAAACCAGATAGCTCAGTACAAGGTGTACTCGACAATAGATCTGAAATCTGCTTATCACCAGCTCCCCATCTGCCCAGAGGACTGCCCCTACACCGCCTTCGAGGCGGGCGACAGGCTCTATCACTTCCTGCGCGTCCCTTTCGGTGTCACAAATGGTGTCTCTGTCTTCCAGAGGGAAATGGATTGGATAGTGGACCAGTATCAACTGAAGGCCACATTTCCCTATCTGGATAACATCACCATCTGTGGTCACGACTGGCTGGATCACAACGCCAACCTCCAATGATTTTTCCAAGCGGCCGAAGCCCTGAACCTTACTTATAACAGGGACAAGTGTGTGTTCGGAACCTCCTGCCTTGCTATCCTTGGGTATGTCGTGGAAAACGGGGTCATTGGCCCTGATCCCGACCGTATGCGCCCTCTGTTAGAACTCCCTCTTCCCACCACTCTCAAAGCCCTCAGACGGTGCCTGGGTTTTTTTTCCTATTACGCCCAATGGGTCCCCCATTACGCAGACAAGGCCCGCCCCCTGGTCAAGTCTACCACTTTTCCCCTCTCTGCTGAGGCCCGCGCGGCCTTCAGCTGCATTAAAGAGGACATTGCCAAGCTACAATGCATGCGGTGGACGAGACCATTCCCTTCCAAGTGGAGTGTGAGAGTGTGACGCCTCCGATTTCGCTCTGGCTGCTACCCTCAATCAGGAAGGCAGGCCAGTAGCATTCTTTTCTCGTACCCTCCAAGGCTCTGAAATTCGGCACTCCGCTGTGGAGAAAGAAGCCCAGGCCATAGTGGAGGCTGTTAGGCACTGGAGGCACTATCTCGCTGGCAAAAGGTTCACCTTGCTGACCGACCATCGCTCGGTTGCGATCATGTTCAGCAACCAACAACGGGGCAAAATCAAAAATGATAAAATGATAAAAATAGAACTCTCCACCTACAACTATGACATCCTGTACCGGCCTGGCAGACTCAATGAGCCCCCTGATGCCCTATCCCGGGGAACGTGTGCTAGCACACAGCTCGACCAGCTACACGCCCTTCATGCACAACTTTGCCATCCAGGGGTCACCCGATTTTACCATTTCGTGAAAGCCCGGAACCTGCCGTACTCCCTGGAGGACATCAGGATGATGACCAGGGACTGCCAAATTTGCGCTGAGTGCAAACCGCACTTCTACCATCCTGACACGGCGCAACTTGTCAAGGCCACCCGCTCTTTTGAGCAACTGAGTGTTGACTTTAAGGGCCCCCTTCCCTCCACTGACCGCAATGTCTATTTTCTCAATGTTATCGACGAGTACTCATGGTTCCCCTTTGCCATTCTCTGCCCCGGCACCACTGCCACGTCCGTCATAAAAGCCCTGCGCCAGCTCTTCACTCTGTTCGGGTATCCCTGCTATATCCACAGTGATATAGGGTCCTCCTTTATGAGTGACGAGCTGCGCCAGTACCTGCTGGCTAGGGGCATTGCTACTAGTCGGACCACCAGTTATAATCCCCGGGGTAATGGACAGGTGGAGTGGGAGAATGCCATGGTGTGGAAGGCCACACTTTTAGCCCTTAAGTCAAAAGGGTTGCTGGTCTCTCGATGGCAGGAGGTCCTCCCTGAGGCACTCCACTCTATCCACTCTCTGTTATGTACGTCCACCAATGGCACCCCTCACGAACGGCTATTCTCTTTTCCCAGGAAGTCTGTCACTGGGACCACCCTACCAGTTTGGCTGACGTCCCTGGGGCCAGTGCTGCTCCGGAAACATGTGAGGAGTAATAAATACTCCCTGCTGGTCGAGAGGGTTCACGTTCTACATGCGAACCCCCAATATGCCTACGTGGTCTTACCTGATGGGCGGGAGGACACGGTCTCCATCCGCGACCTGGCGCCCGCAGGAGCAGCAGACCACTACCCTGAACACTCTCCAGTAACTATGAACCCTGTACCCGAGGTGACACCGTGCTCACCAGGCCCTACACAGACTCCTCACGACACTTATATACCGGGCATTTTGTACGCATATATACCAGGTGCCTCGCACATGCGTGAGCTGGAACCAGCACATCCTCCGTCTCCTGTGCAATCACCAATGTTGCCGGCATCTGTGCAATCACAGCCAGTGCTACGTAGATTTCAGCGACAGATTCGACCACCTGATAGACTTGAGCTGTAAGAAACTTCGCCACATGGGGACTCTTTTAAACATCACTCTGAGACGTAAAGGCGAGATATCAGCTTTTATTGACTGGAAGAAGGAACCAGCAGTGAGTGACCATCATACTACATCCTGGAGACTGAGGCCCAGCATCAGGCCTCGATTGCCTTTATACAGAGGCCTGTGGAAGGAGCCACAGGAGCAGTCAGCAGGGGGCGTGTCCAGACAGGCACACGTAGTTCACCACACCACCATAAAAACACACACTCAACATTTCAGGAACAGCTTCCTCCTCTCCATCATCAGATTTCTGAATTGCAAATGAACCACTGAACACTTACTCAGTATTTTCCCTCTCTTAACCATATAACCAAATAACAATCACAGCATGGAAACAGGCCATCTCGGCCCTCCTAGTCTGTGCCGAACTCTTAATCTCACCTAGTCCCACCTACCCGTACTCAGCCCATAACCCTCCACTCCTTTCCTGTCTATATACCTATCCAATTTTACCTTAAATGACACAACTGAACTGGCCTCTACTACTTCTACAGGAAGCTCATTCCACACAGCTATCACTCTCTGAGTAAAGAAATACCCCCTCGTGTTTCCCTTAAACTTCTGCCCCCTAACTCATGTCCTCTCGTTTGAATCTCCCCTACTCTCAATGGAAACAGCCTATTCACATCAACTCTATCTATCCCTCTCAAAATTTTAAATACCTCGATCAAATCCCCCCTCAACCTTCTACGCTCCAATGAATAGAGACCTAACTTATTCAACCTTTCTCTGTAACTTAAGTGCTGAAACCCAGGTAACATCCTAGTAAATCGTCTCTGCACTCTCTGTAATTTATTGATATCTTCTTGCACTATTTATTATTTTTTATAAATCCATATTGTAATTTATATGTATCGCAGTATACAGCTGCCAAATAACAACAAATGTCATGACATATGCCGGTGATATTAAACCTGATTCTGATTCTAATGATTCTATGTTTCCTTCTTTTTCCTGACGAGATTCTCAATCATCTAGACTTCCCTAAATTTGCCATATTTATCCTTCATCCGAACAGGAACATGCTGCCCTGGACTCTTAATACAACTTTATTTGTTTGTTTGTGCTTTATTTGAGGGAGAGATCTTGGCAATGTCTCTGGGAAAACTCCCAACTCTTTACACCCGGTTGCTGGGTCAACACAGCTTTGGCAAGGCAGCGCTTGAAACTACAACTCACTCAGAAAGCCTCACTTTGTCATCACTGAGCAAAGAACCATTAAAGCATATTTAATATCTTTAGGGGATGGAGAAGTAGGGCTAACTTCACCACATGGGCTTCAAGACTACAAGGGATAGACAGGAGATGATGGATTTCATCATGGTACATGTTTTCCAACAATGATTTCTGTCAAAAGGAGACTGGATCCATTTTTTGGTGTATAAATACTCCTTATTCAGCTACGTTGTCAAGTGCCCTGAAATAAATCTCGGTGACTATATATAAATCTCTGTTATAGTGACTATGGACGCTCACCTCATCAGAGTCACAGTGTCATACAGCACAGATACAGACATTTTCCTGTACTGCTTTCTGCTTCACCCTCTGGTATACATACACTCCTCACATTGCTAGGTCCACTACTAATCACCCACCTTCCCTGCTTCGCCCCGATTATCATTGTGAATTCCTCAGTTCGTTGCCTCTTCATTTTGTCCATCTATGTTCCTGCTTCACCCTACACTGTTCACTAGGGCATCACACTTCCAGGTCCGCACCCATCTGTACATCTTCCTTTCAGGTGGTCCGCTGGAAATCCAGCCTGCCATTTCCCTTTCAGTTCAGCATGAGCTCCGCCCAATCCAGCCTGCACCCCGTTCATCCTACTGAAACACGTGATCTTCTCAACATCAGCTGCAATCCATTCATTGTCAGAGTTCTCTCACACTCATTGCTTCATACAGGTAGATGTGGAGTCAAGGTCCTAGCCAAATGGAAGTGGTAAAATCTAAAGCATCACATATAAAGTCATACACCATGGAAATAAGCCCTTCAGCCAGATTGGTTCATGCTGACCAAAATTCCCATCAAAGTTAGTTCAATTTGTTTTGTGACCCATATCCCTTTAAACCCTTCCTATCCATGTACCTTTGTGTCTTTTAAATTTTGTTATTGTACCTGTGACAACCACTCTCTGATACCTCATTCCATACACTGACCAGGCTCTGGGTGAAAATATAACATTAAACATTAGCTTCCATGTGCAAACTGAAGGGCAGGTTAGAGGTGATAATGAACTATCAACATTCTTTGCCTATCATAACTATGAGGTTCTGAATCAGAATCAAGTTTAATATCACTAGCATATGTCATGAAATTTGTCGTTACATGGCAAAAAATTTTTTTTTTAAATAGTGAGGTAGTGACCATGGGTTCAATGTCCATTCAGAACTCGGAGGACAAAGGGAACGAAGCTGTTCCTGAATCGTTGAGTGTGTGCCTTCAGGTACCTCCTTCCTGATGGTAGCAATGAGAACAGGGCATGACCCTGGTGATGGGGGTCCATAATTATGAAGGCTAGTGCCCATGATAGAGCTAAGTTTGTAACTCTCTGCAGCTTATTTTGTTCCTGTGTAGTATCCCACCCCCATAACATAGAGTGATGCAGCTAGTTAGAATGCTCTTCATGGTACATCTGTGGAAATTTGTGAGTGTCTTTGGTGACATACCACATCTCCTCAGACTCCTAATAAAATATAGTCATTGTCATCCCTTCTTTGTAGCTGCATCAATATGTTTAGGCCCAGGATAGATACTCAAAGATAATGACACCCAGGAATTTGAAATTGCTCACCCTCTCCACTTCTGATCCCTCTATGAGGACTTGTGTGTGTTCCCCCATCTTACCCTTTCTGAAGGCCACAATCAGATTTTTTGTCTTACTGACATTGAGCATAAGGCTGATGCAGCTCAATATTGAGCAATATGAGGTATAAAAAGTTAACAGTCTGAAACCTAACCTGCCTACTGTAAGTGATCAAGGCTTTATCTGACACAGAAAACAGGCTGGCCATTTAGTTATTAGAATGGGCTAGACTTCCGGCAAGATGGTGATTGTTTAGTCGCTTCAAACTTTTGCTCCATTATATTTCTTATCTTCGCACTATGTGTCTCCCTTTTTAAACCTTAGTTCGTTATTTTATTTGTTTTTTTATCTGCCTGCGAATACGTCTATCTTATAATGGCTACAAAAAATACTAAACTCGGGAAAAAGAAACTTCCACGTCTCTGTCGGCTGAGATTCTCTCTATCCTGGAACAGAATTGACAAGACATTCTAACTGATATGAAGACTGAATTTAGAGCCTCTATCAGTCAGCTGGAGTCAAAATTGGACCAGATTAACGCCAGAGTGGATGACCAAGCCGAACATTTATCTCACATCGACCTAACCCCTGAAGATTTAAAACACCGCGCTCAGCATCTGGAAACTCTCTGCTCCAAATTAACAGAGCAAAACAGCAAACTTACTTCCAAAATGGTGGATCTCAAAAGTCGAAGCAGATGCTGCAATCTGCGAATTCTCGGTTTGCCGGAGGCCACCGAAATGGGTTCTTCCGTTGAATTTTTCTTTTTGTTTTTCTGTGAGATTTTTGGGAAAGAATTTCTCCCGACTCCACCTGAGCTAGAAAGAGCTCACAGGGTCTATGTCCCTCGAGCTGTTTTGGGTTCTAGACCACGGCCAATTATCCATCGATATCAGGTGAAAAACAGTTTGATTATGGAGGCACGCCGAACAGGTACTCTGACCTTCAATAATAATATCATTCGTATCATGGAAGATTATGCCCCCCAGGTTCTGAATATGAATGCCGAGTTCAAAGGCATTATGAAAGTGCTCTTTAATCGTGGATTCAAACCTTTCCTTCGTAATCCTGCCAACCTTCGAATTATGCTTACTACTGGAGAATATAAGTGGGTTAAATCAGTTAAGGAGGCTGAGTTTATTATTGGAAATCTTCCAGCCATCTTGACTTCTTCAGACCCGGTTTGATTTTCTAAAATGGCTGATAAGTATTTCTTGAATTAAAGTTTTTTTTTGCGAACTCAGAGTCTACTTAGACACTAACTACTGAGATTCTAAGGGTTCTAGTTAGTCTTTCCCTGGACTTGGTGCGATTTTCTTAAATAGATGATTTAAATTTAATGTTTCTCTGTGGACTTAGATTTTACTTGTGTAATTTACTCTACTTTTGAATAACTTTAACTATAGAGAATTACAATTGGTCTTAATTTGTTTTGGAGGCTTGGAGTTTCTTATTGAAGGTCTTGCTGTCGATTTACAGTATAAGACTTGCCTTTTTTTTAAACGGCTGATATGTACTCTCTTTAAATACAAAATTTCCCCCTTCTCCCCATCTTTCTTTTTCAATTTTTCATAGTTTCTCACAGGTAGGTTAGCTCTTGATTTTTTTTTGTATTAAGTTTTATATTTTTTTCTGATGAAGTTGTTCCTATTTGTAATTTTGCTTTCTAGTGCATAAATTAGTTAGTATTTGCTATATTATTTACACGGAGCTTATGTTAATGTTACGGAACTGCAAGTTGTTTTGGGGGTATCATTTTTTTTGTAGAGCTAGCTGTTTTTTTGGGTAGCCATCTAGTTTTGGGTTCTCCAGTCCCAACACTATTTATTGTTTTTTCTGTTTTTCCTTGTTATTCAGGAAATGTTTGTGTCCTGATCTTATTGATTTATGTTTATATTTTTGCTCCCAGACTGTTATTGCAATGTTTGATTTTATATATGCCTACTATCTTTTACATATTAACAATTGATAATGGTAAATACATTGAAATTTGTGAGCTGGAATGTAAAGAGATTGAATCATCCTGTTAAAAGAAGGAAGGTCTTCTCCCATATTAAGCAACTTAAAGCTGACATTGCTTTCCTTTAAGAAACTCATATTCATAGTTTTGATAATTCTCGGCTTATGTCAAAGTGGGTGGGTCAGTATTTTCATTCATCCTTCCCGGCCAAAGCTGGGGGGGGGGGGGGGGAGGTTTCCATTCTTATTAACTCAAATATTCCTTTTGAGCTCCATAGTAAGATATCTGATACAAATGGCCATTTTATTATTGTTTCTGGTAAATTATATAACACTTAAGTTGTATTAGCTAACCTGTATGCTCCCAACTTTGACGATGTTAACTTTTTTGAATGTTTTTTTTCCTCATTACCAGATCTGAATTTATATTCTCTTATATCAGGTGGCGACTTTAACTGCTGGTTAGACCCAAATTTGGATCGATCATCCCCTGTTACTAGATCACCTACTAAATCTGCTTTAGCTATTCACTCTTTTCTTTCTAACTATGGTATCTCAGATATATGGCATTTCCTTCATCCTACTGAGAGAGATTATTCCTTTTTTCCACATGTTCACCATACCTTTACTAGAATTGACTATTTTTTAATTGATAATCAACTTATTTCATTTGTCCATTCTTGTGACTATCAGAGTATACTGATCATGCCCCAGTTACTTTGTCTCTAAATTTTCCTTGTCTTACTCAGAGGAATAAACATTGGTGTTTTAACCTGACTTTATTATCAGATGATGATTTTCTAAAATTTATTAAGGATCAGATAACTTTTTTTTTAAACACTAATATGTCATCTGAAATTTCATCCCAGATTGTCTGGGATGCTATGAAAGCATATTTGAGGGGTCAAATAATTTCATATACAGCGAATCTTAACAGAAAGTCCCGTATAGAGTGATTAGACTTAATTAATCAGATTAAAGAATTAGATCAATTATATGCTCAGACTAAAAACCCCGATATATATAAGAAGCATGTAGAACTTCAAACTAAATTTGACCTTCTCTCTACTCAACCAGTTGAACGCCAACTTCTTGAAAGTAAGAGTTGCATTTATATTCACAGTGATAAATCTGGTAAATTTCTAGTTAATCAGTTGAGATGTTCTAAAGCTAAACAACATATTACAAAGATCCGGAAGGAGAACGGCGATACTACATCGAATCACTCAGAAATTAATGATGTATTTAAAAATTTTTATTCTCAGCTTTATTCCTCTGAATCTCTGAATGAGAATATTTCTGTTGATCTTTTTTTAAATAGCTTGAATATCCCTTCACTTTCATCTGATTCTAAAGCAAAACTTAATGAGCCTATATGATTAGAAGAAATATCTTTTGTAATTTCTGCACTGTCTTCAGGCAAATCTCCTGGACCTAATGGGTTCCCCGTAGAATTTTATAAATCATTCTCTTCACTTCCTTCACCTCAATTACTCTCAGTACTATCTGATTCATTTAACTATGGTAAATTGCCACCCTCATTTAATGAGGCATGTATTATTCTCTTATTAAAAAAGAGCAAAGATCCAACAGAGTGTTCCTCATACAGGCCGATTTCTTTGCTTAATGTTGAAGTTAAAATTTTGGCCAAAGTTTTGGCTCATAGATTAGAAACTGTTATTCCCTCTATTATTTCTGATGATCAAACTGGTTTTATTAAAAATCGTCTTACTTTTTTTAATATACGGCGTTTATTCAAAATTTTATATTCACCTTCAACTAGGACTCCTGAATGCATTATCTCTCGATGCGGAGAAAGCACTTGATCGTATAGAGTGGAACTCCCTCTTTGTGGTTTTAGAAAAATTTGACCTCGATCAAAATTTTATCTCTTGGATCAAATTGCTATATCTATGTCCTACCACCTCTGTTTTGACTAATTCTCAGCAATCCCAGTTATTACCCATCAAGGATGCCCCTTAAGTCCCTTTCTTTTAGATTTGGCTGTACAGAACTTTGGCGATTGCATTTCGAAGCAGTCCTGAATTGACAGGGATCTGGGGGGGAGGTGTTGAGCATAAAGTTTCACTTTTAATATATAATATCTTTTATTCGTAAAGTTTCACTTTATGCTGATGATCTATTACTTTTTCTTTCAAATCCGTCCACATCCTTACCCCCAATGTTTTCACTTCTTGATCAATTTAGCCAGTTTTCTGGCTATAAACTTAACTTACATAAGAGCGAACTTTTCCCAATTAATAAAGAAGCACAAGTATTAGCATTCTGCGACCTCCCCTTTAAAGTAGCTGATAATCAATTTACCTACCTTGGTATTACAGTTACAAGTAAGTTTAAAGATCTTTTTCGTGAAAATTTTGCCAATCTTTTGCATTCTACAAAACAGAGTTCGTCACAATGGTTACCTCTATCTATGTCCTTGGTAGGTCATATTAATGTTATTAAAATGTATGTTCTCCCTAAATTTTTATATTTATTTCAATCTATTCCAATTTTCATTTCTAAAACCTTTTTTGATTCCTTAGACTGTTATTTTGTCCTATCTGTGGAAGAGTAAGCATTCTAGAATTAATAAAGTTTATCTTCAAAAATCTAAAAAAGAGGGAGGTATGGCCTTACCTAACTTTTGTTTATACTACTGGGCAGCTAACATTTGTTGTCTTATCTTCTGGTCTTTTTTTCATAGCCAGCCTGATCGCCCTAATTGGGTAGCAATGGAGCTGAATTCCACTAAAGATCTATTTATTTCTGCACTTCTTGGCTCTGCACTCCCTAGTAGTTTGTCTAGACTAATTGTTAATCCTCTTGTTAGACATACGTTGCGAATATGGGCCCAGTTTAGGAAATTTTATGGTTTTTATGGTTTTTCCCTTTCTCGTCCTATTTTACATAATCATCTTTTTCTACCTACTATGTATGATTCAACATTTTATGATTGGTATAGAAAGGGCATTAGGTATTTTGAAGATCTTTTTATCAATAATCGCTTCGCATCCTTTCAACAGCTCTCTGCTAAGTTCAATCTACCTAATGCCCATTTCTTTAGACATCTCCAAATTAGACATTTTATCAATACTTTATTTCCCAACTTCTCTGAAATGCCCAAGAAAAATGCTATGGACTTATTTCTTTCTATTAATCCATTGGGTAAAGGCTTAATATCTTTTATTCATAATAAATTAGTATCCTTACGGCGTGCCCCTGTGGATAAAATTAGAATGGCTTGGGAGCACGACTTAAATATCCCTTTATCTGATGAGGTTTGGGACTCGATCCTCAAATCAGTTAATTCAACTTCTCTTTGTGCTTGCCACTGTCTTTTACAGTTTAAGATTGTTCATAGGGCCCATAAGTCCAAATCTAAACTATCTCGATTTTATCCTAATATTAGTCCTCTTTGTGATAAATGCAAAAGTGGCGAGGGTTCTCTTATTCATATGTATTGGAGTCTAGTCTAGAGAAATTTTGGAGAGATGTTTTTATAACTTTATCCTGTATTCTGAATCGCCACTTAGAACCTAACCCTTTAATTGCTCTGTTTGGTTTCTTGGGTGAGACAGATATACGCTTGAGTTCAACTATATGTCCAATATTATCTTTTGCTTCTCTCCTGGCTAGACGTCTAATCTTCCTTAGATGGAGAGATGTTTCCCCACCCACGCATGCTCAACGGCTTACCGATATAATGTCCTGTTTAGACCTTGAAAAAATTCATCATTCAATTCTTAATTCGGATATAAAGTTTCATAAGGTCTGGGGACCTTTTATTGAGTATTTTCATAACTTTCCTTTTAATTAAGTTTTTTTTCAGTCCTTTGCTTTCCGCTTTTTTTTGGTAGTAGGCATTATTATCTTCTGTTTTCAATTGTATTTACAGTTTTGGGGGTTTCAATGTTCTGATTTATATTTTCTACATTTTGTTTTGGTTGGTCTGGAGTTTTTTTTGTGGGGTTGGGGGTGGACACTAACTTTACATGACTTCAACTTTTTCAATTATTTTATTTTGTATTATATTACTATTGTATGTTTATCTTGCACTATACTAATTTCCTATTTTGTTTTTGGGTTTTTTTTTTGTTTGTAGTGTTGTAGAAAATATATTTAAAAAATCTATTAAAAAAAAAGAATGGGCTATGTGCCTCAGAATTAGCCAGAATTTTACATTTAACTCTGGCTTGTCAGATTTTGCAGATTTCTCAATTCCAGCAGCAAAAGGGAGCTGGGGACAGTTAAGTGCAGGAGGGGAAAACCTTCCTATGATCAGCTGGTTGGACAGTTTACTGACTTCACAATCTCCCGCTGAAGTTGGACATCATTGGTGAAGGGCCTTGGCCTGAAATATTGTCTGTCCATCTCCCCACACAGGTGTCATTTGACCTGTTCAGTTCTTCTAGCGTTTTGCATGTTGCTTCCCAACTCTTATACTGATTCTCCCCTCCTCTTGGATGCCAACAATTGCCTGCTCATCTGTTACTCCATCCCTGCCTCCCTCTTGAACCCACTCTGCCCAACTGCCACCCGGCCTGAAGCCACTCAACATGGCTACCTCCTGTCAGGACAAAGGCAGAATTGGTAAATGTCATTTGATATGACCCAAGGGAAATAAGTCACCCATCTGCAAATAGACCACTCCTCCTGCCAGCTTCCTCAAAGGAAAGACAAGGGTACATACACTTTCATCTGTCACAGGCTTAAGCTGTTTCCTCTCTTGTACTCCAGGACCTTTCTTCCAACTTTCAGATATTTGCAAATATTATACAGTCACTGTGCCATACAGCATAGAAACATTTCCCTAGCCTGCTAATCCCCGCTGAACTCATTCTATTTTAAAGTTTCAAAGGTACATTTACTATCAGAGAAATGTATATGATATACATCCTGAAATACTTTTTCTCCACAACCATCCACGAAAACAGAGTGCCTCCAAAAAGTGAATGACAGTTACATGTTAGAACTCACAGCGCTCCCTAGCACCCTCTCCCCTGCAGAAACAGCAGCCAAGCAACAATCCCCCCTCCCCCACCAGCAATAAAAAAGCATTGGCACCAGCCACCGAGCACTTAAGGATGCTGCTAAGCATCAGCAAAGACATAGACTTGTATTATCCCAAAGACTACTCATTCACCCAGTATTCAATGTACCACAGGTTCTTTCTCTCCCTTCTATTCTTCCCATATTCCCAGTAACCCCCTCAGGTTCTGTCACTCCCCTACATACCGAGGCAAATAACCCACTAACCTGCATGCCTCTTGGATGTCAGGAGAAACCAGAACATACGGAGAAAACCCACAAGTAACCTAGCCAATGTGCAAGCTCCACACAAACAACATTGGAGGTCAGGATTGAATCCGGATCCATAAGACCATAAGACATAGGAGCAGAATTAGGCCATCTGGCCCATCAAGACTGCTCTGCCATTCAATCATGGCTGATCCTTTTCTCCTATCTACTCCTCAACCCCAGTTCCCACCCTTCTTCCTGTAACCATTGATGCCATGTCCAATCAAGAACCTATCAATCGCTGCCTTAAATACGCACAACAACCTGGTCTCCACAGCTGCATGTGGCAACAAATTCCACAAATTCATCACCCTTTGGCAAAAGAAATTTCTCTACATCTCTGTTATCGAAGGGTGCCCCTCTATCCTGAAGCTATGCTCTCTTGTCCCAGCATCTTCCACCATGGGAAGTATCCTTTCCACAGCTACTCTGTTTAGACATTTCAGCGTTCAAAAGGTTTCAATGAGATCCCCCCTCATCCTTCTGAATTCCAGTGACTACAGAGCCAGAGACATCAAACGCTCCTCATATGATAACCCCTCAATTCCTGGAATCATCCTTGTGAACCTCCTCTGGACCCTTTCCAATGCTAGCACATCTCTTCTAAGGTGAGCGGCGCAAAACTGTTCACAATACACAAGGTGAGGCCTCACCAGTGCCTTATAAAGCCTCAGCATCACATCCTTGTATTCTAAACCACTTGAAATGAATGTTAATATGGCATTTGCCTTCCTCACCACAGTCTCAACCTGCAAGTTAACCTACAGGGTGTTCTGCACAAGGACTCCCAAATCCCTCTGCATCTCAGATTCCTGGGTTTTCTCCCCATTCAGAAAACAGTTCACACATTTATTTCTACTTCCAAAGTGCATGACCATGTATTTTCCAACATTGTTATTCATTTGCCACTTTCTTGCCCATTCTCTGCATGGAGGTCAGTGACCAGTGGTGTGCCTCAGGAATCTGTTCTGGGACCCTTACACTTCGTGATTTTTATAAATCACCTGGATGAGGAAGTAGAGGGATGGGTTAGTAATTTTGCTGATGACACAAAGGTTGGAGGTGTTGTGGATAGTGCGGACGGCTGTCAAAAGTTACAGCGGGACATTGACAGGATGCAAAACTGGGCTGAGAAGTGGCAGATGGAGTTCAACACAGTTAAGTGTGAAGTGGTTCATTTTGGTAGGTCAAATATGATAGCAGAATATAGTATTAATGTTAAGGCTCCTAGCAGTGTGGAGATCAGTGTCCGAATCCACAGGACGCTTAAAGCAGCTGTGCAGGTTGACTCTGTGGTTAAGAAGGCATACAGTGTATCGGCCTTCATCAATCGTGGAATTGAATTTAGGAGCCGAGAGGTAATGTTGCAGCTATATAGGACCCAGGTCAGACCCCACTTGGAGTACTGTGCTCAGTTCTGGTCGCCTCACTACAGGAAGGATATGGAAGCCATAGAAAGGGTGCAGAGGAGATTTACAAGGATGTTGCCTGGATTGGGGAGCATGCCTTATGAAAACAGGCTGAGTGAACTTGGCCTTTTCTCCTTGGAGCAATGGAGGATGAGGGGTGATTTGATAGAGGTGTATAAGAAGATGAGAGGCATTGATTGTATGGATAGTCAAAGGCTTTTTCCCAGGGCTGAAATGGTTGCCACAAGAGGACACAGGTTTAAGGTGCTGGAGAGTAGGTACAGAGGAGATGTCAGGGGTAAGTTTTTTACTCAGAGAGTGGTGAGTGCATGGAATGGGCTGCCAGCAACGATGGTGGTGGTGGAGGCGGATACGATAGGGTCTTTTAAGAGACTTAAAGATAGGTATATGGAGCTTAGAAAAATTGAGGGCTATGGGGAAGTCTAGTAATTTCTAAGGCAGGGTCATATTTGGCACAACTTTGTGGGCTGAAGGGCCTGTTTTGTGCTGTAGGCTTTCTATATTTCTCCTAATCTGTGTAAGTCCTTCTGCATCCTACCTGTTTCCTCAACACTACCAGCCCCTCCACCAATCTTCATATCATCTGCAAACTTGGCAGCAAGCCATCTAGTCCATCAACTAAATAATTTGTAAACAACATAAGAAGAAGTGGTACCGACACCAATCCCTGCTGAACATCACTAGTCACTGGCAGCCAACTAGAAAACAATCCTTTTATTCACACTGCTGCTTCCTACCAATCAGCCAATGTTAGTAATTTTGCTGTAATACCATGAGCTCTTAACTTGGTAGGCAGCCTCATGTGCACCTCGTCAAAGGCCTTCCTAAAGTCCAAATACACAACATAGACTGCATCCCTTTTATCTATCTCACTTACAATCTCCTCAAAGAATTCCAACAGATCTGTCAGGCAGAATTTTCCCTGAAGGAAACCATGCTGATTTTGTACTATCTTGTCCTGTGTCACCAAGTACTGCATCACCTCATCCTTAACAATTGACTCCAACATCTTCCCAACCACTGAGGTCAAGTTAACTGGTCGAGAATTTCCTTTCTGCTGCTTCCTCCTTTCTTAAAGAGTGAATAATGTTTGCAATTTTTTAGTCCTCTGACACTATGTGAGAGTCCTACGATTTTTGAAAGATCATTTCTAATACCACTACAATCTCTAACGCTACCTCTTTCAGAACCCTAGGGTGCAGCTCCTTTGGTCTGGGTGACTTATGTACCTTTAGGTCTTTCTGAATTTTGAGCACCTTCTCTTTTGTAATAGTAATTACACTCACTTCTCTTCCTTCACACACTACAACATCAGGCATACAGCTAGTGTCTTCCACAGTGAAGACCGGCGCAAAATACTCACTTAGTTCATCATTGACCCCATTATCATTTGTCCTGCTTCATTTTCTAGTGCTAAATCCACTCTCATTTCTCTTTCATTTCTCTTTGGTCCTAAATCCACTCTCATTTCTCTTTCATTTTTAACATACTTAAAAAAAGCTTTTACTATCCACTTTGGTATTAATTGCTAGCTTGCTTTCATATTTCATCTTTTCTTTTCTAAAGATTTTTTTTAGTTGCTCTCAGTAGGTTTTTAAAAACTTCCCAATCCTATATCTTCCCATTGTTTATTGCTTTGTTCTATGCCCTTTCTTTTGCCTTTACAATAGCTTTGACTTCCCTTGTCAGCCACAGTTATATTACAAAGTTTATATTTTACCATTTGAGTATTTCTTCATTTTTGGAATACACATGTCCTGCACCTTCCTCATTTTTCCCAGAAACACACACCATTGCTGCTCTGCTAACATCCCTGCAACAGCTCCTTCCAATTTACTCTATCATGCTACTGTAATTTCCCTTACTCCACTGAAACACTGCTACATCAGACTTTATTTTCTCCCTAACAAATTTCAAGTTGAACACAATCATATTGTGATCACTGTTTCCTAAGGGTTCTTTTACCTTCAGCTCCCTAATCGCCTCCGGTTCATCCAATCCAATATAGATGATCCCCTAGTAGGCTCAGCAACAAACTGCTCTAAAAGGCTATCTCTTAGGCATTCAACAACTCAACTCTCTTGAGATCCATTACCAGCCTGATTTTCCCAATTGACCTGCATGTTAAAATCTCCCATGATAACCATAACATTGCCCTTTTGACTCGCCTTTTCTATTTCCTGCTGTAACCTGTGGTGTACCTCCCAGCCACTGTTGGGAGGCCTGCATATAACTGCCATCAATGTCCTTTTACCTTTGCAGTTCCTTAATTCAACCTACAAGAATTCAACATCTTCTGATCCTATATCACATCTTTCTACTGATCTGATGCCAATTCTTATTAGTATAACCACACCATCCCCTTTGCCTACCTTCATATCCCTCCGATATTACATGTAACCTTGGACATTCAGTTCCAACTACAACCATCTTTCAGCCATGATTCAGTGATGGCCACAACATCATACTTGGCATCTGTAATATTGCAACAAGATCATCAACGTCATTTTTTACACTATGCGCTTTTAGATACACCTTGAGATCCATTGAGCATTTGCTGTTCTTTCTGACTCTGCATTCCTAATGATTTGATACTTAGCCTGTTGACTGAAACTAAGTCCCATCACCTGCCTGCCATTCCTAACAATCTGAATGCACGGCATCTTTACTTTTTTATCATCTGTCCTATCCTGAGTCCCTTCACTCCGATTCCCATCCCCCCGCCAAGTTACTTTAAAATTCTCTTTTCAGGACCTCATTGCTTTTCCTTCCTGTGTCATTGGTACCAATATGTACCAAGCCATCTGGCTGCTCCCCCTCCCTCGCCAAAAAGGTGTGGATGCGATCTGTGACCCTGGCACCTGGGAGGCAACATACTATCCGTGTGTCCTGTTCACATCCACAGAATCTCCTGTCTGTTCAACTGACTATTGAGTCCCCTATCACTACTGCCCATTTCTTCTCTCTCTTTCCCATCTGTACCATGGATCCATGCTCAGTACCATTAACCCTGTCGCCATGGCATTCCCCCAGGAGGTCACCCCACAGAAGTATCCAAAGTGGTATACTTGTTTTTGAGAAGAATGGCCACAGGGGTGCTCTGCTCTAACTGCCTATTTACATTTCTCCTAATGGTCACCCAGCTACTTGCCTCTTGCAACCTTAGAGTGACCATCTCCCTGTAACTTTGGTCAATTATCTCCTCACTCTCCCGTACATACCGAAGGTCATCCAATTGCTGCTCCAGATCCCTAACACGGTCTTCAAGGAGCTGCAGCCGGATGCTCTTCACACATATGTAGTTCTCTGGGAGACTCTGGGATGAAGAGCACACGACAGCCATTTAAATGGTACAGTAAGAGAGAGGAGAAAAACCAAAAAGGAAAACTTAACAGACACTGGAGCTCTAGCTGCTGTGCCACTCTCCCTTCCAAGAGTATTTTGAGAATAAAGCCTTTGAACTGCTGTAATTAATGTCATTTCTCAACTCTTTTCCTACGAGTATACAGTTTTGTTTTGACGTACATCTGTTTTCAAATTTCTGTTGTGGATTTGCATTCAATCCACTTTGCCAAACAGTGGTCTAAAGTATAATCACTTACTATATGATTTACCTCATCACAACTTCCTTTCTTTACATACCCTTCACAATTTCAAAGCACTTCCAATAAACCTTCTCTCAATTCTGTCTATCCTGAGGAGAATCTCAGCTTTTCCCTCCACCCCACTACACTATTAAAGTCCTGCAATCCCAAAAGCACTCAGAGATTCCCTTTCACTGCGCCCAATATAATGCTTTCACACACTTCCTGAAGTGTGATGTTGGATATATTGCTCCAGTTGTGACCAAGCCAGTATCTGAAGGTAAACATAACTTACTTACTTAATTGCAAGTTTATTTACAGTCCAATTTATAATTGCCAGTACATTTGGTTCTTATATTCAAAAAATTACTTATTTGACCAATCATTCTATTCAAATTCCTACCAGTTCACCTCAGTGAGATGAAAACTCATTTATTTAAATTTTCTGTGTTATACTTCATCATCCATTTGCTAGTCAATTCCACTTACCTGAATTTATCAACGTGGTTTCTCAATAACCCCTCAATAACTACACTTCCAGTTTTTGATTCAATTTTAAATGACAAACCTTAAACTGCATTCCAAGTCATTGACATGCATCCAGGAAAGCAGTGATTCAGGCACCATTGCCTTGGGAATACTACTATACAACTATCTCCAGTCCAGAAAACAGATTCATCAGGATTTCCTGAGCCGACTCTGTATCCATACATTCACTGCTCTCTTGATTTTGCAACTTCTATTTTGCTGTCAAACTTGTTACATGGCATTTTACTCAACACCGCTTGAATATTTATGTATGAAACATCAACCAAGATTATATATTCTCTTACAACATAGCAACCCACTTAGCCCACATTATTTCTATTCCCCAATTATTTTCCTGCAGGTTACACCCATTCCAATCAAGCTTTCACCAAGTAGCCACAAGTGATCAATTAGTCTCCCGTGCCTTTGGAGACTTCACAAACTCCATACAAACAATACCCGAAGTCAGGATCAAACCAGGTTGTCTAGACCTGTGAGGCAGCAGCACTGCAATACCTACATCAATTCGTTCTGTAAGCTCACTGAAATACCATTTGTCTTTAATAAATTCATGTTAGCCTTTCTTGATTAATCCTCATGTCAAATTACCTTTAATTCCTTTTTGGATGATCATATCTAGAAACCTTGAAACACCAAAGTCAAGCTGACCAGTTCTTGTTGGGGAAAATTTTGCTGAGATCTTTTTCAGAAGTGACTTCACAAAGCATGTTTACAGTGCAATCTAATGACCTCTGAAATGTATTCTGATACTTCGTCACATCAATTATTTTACTGACGTCAACAACAAGATTCATTGAAACAATTCTCTCATTTGGACAAAAAAGCTTTGAGCTGCAACTATTCTGGAGATTAAAAAAAAAACAAAAAGTGATAGAAATATGCAGCTGGTCAGGCAATATTTTTTTGTTTGGCTTCATGTTTTTGATAAAGCTTTGAACAAAAGCCCAATCTGCTCAGCAATTGCAGCACTTTCTGTTTTTATTTCAAACTTCCAGCATATTTATGCCATGTTGGATATTATTTTATTGCAGACGACTTTGTTATGAAGTCAGTGACTCAGTTAGAATTATGTTCCAGGATTTCAAGTAGTGGTGTATGTTAACAAAAGTGCTGGAAAAGCTTTGATACTCTATCTTTGTGTGTTCTATAGATGCTAGTTATCAACATTCAGCTGCATTTGACTACCTACATAGTTCACATAGAAGGCTCCATGCTAACGTCAGAAAACACAAACAGGTGAGATTTGTCAATCTCATTAACAAATTTAGTTTAGAACTCATGAAGACAGATCAGAAAGGAAAGAGTAGAGTAATCACTCCTCAACTTACTAAAGAGATGAATTCTTGGGAAACTTTCCATAAAGTCAAACCTCAGGGTGAAATACATTATAGACATCTTACTGCAACTTGTATTCATGTAGGCAGAGATAGTGTGCTAATTTGTAACAAAGAAAAATACATCAACAAATAGAAAAACATTAGTCTCCACCCATGAAGATCGAGAAGAGCACTGAACAAACTTAATTTTATTCTCCCTAGAGCACTGGAAGCTGAGGGGAGACCTGATTGAGGTTTTTAAAGTTATGAGTGACATAAATAGGGGGGGGGGGGATTGTCAGATCTTTCCCCCAAGGGACATGTTTTTTAAGTTTCTGAGATCAAGGAGTTAAGAGTTTAAAAGCATTGTGAGAGACAAGTTGTTAATATATATACACACACACACACAAGAGAGAGAATCTGACTGTCTACCCTATTTTCCCCATTCCAAACTTCTATTCCATCCCCCTTCAGCTTCCACTATGCCAGAGAAATTAATCCAAGTTTATTCAAACTTTCTTTGTAATTGATGCCCTCTAAGCCAAGCAGTATCCTGGTAAACCTCTTCTACACTCTCTCCAAAGCCCCCACATCCTTCCTGTAATGGGGCAACCACAGGCATTCTTCTGATAAATTTTTCTCTCCATAAGTACTTCCTGACCTGTTGAATATTTCAATCAATTTTTTTGCACTGTTTATGGAACTGCAGAAGTCTTTCATCAATACTCTGGCACAGTATAGGGTCCCACTTGGAGAACTGGATCAGCAAAGGAATATCATCTAACAACAGACAATCTCCCGGAGGGGGAGCAAAGCTAAACTGCGACTCCTTTGCTTGCATCTTTGGAAACAGCCCTATTTCCATCTTTATTTTTTTCCTTTTCAGGGTTCTTTTGAAGACCCTGACCTGGAGTTACACGCTGACTTCGGTTCTTTGCGGGAATGGGACCTGTTCTCGGGGTTTCAGGACTGGCCGTTGTCTGGCACACCAATGGTTTAGCCTGAGAGTCTAGCTCAGATTTGGAAACCTAAGATCTTGGGGCTCTACAGACAGGTGGATCAAGGGTTGCTGTCACAGCAGGAGACCCATGTGTTGTCAGGGGAGTCAGAAATCTACTGCTGTGCGCCTGAAAACCCGGGATCTTCGGGATCTTCAGGCAGAGCATGAATAAACAACGTAACGGACTTTGAAAATCGTAAACCAGTGAGTTGTTTGGTATGTCTCCACTCTTGCTGGGAAGATGGGAGACTTCTCTTTCTCTCTTAATAGGGAGAAAGAAAAACTGTGGTATGTCGAATGCTGGGTGAATGCGAAGTCTTTGGGGTAACTGCAAGTTTGTGTCTTTACTGTTGCTTTGCTCACGCTTGAGTGCTCGGTGGTGGTACTGATGCTTGTTTTTTTTTCTGCTGGTGGGGAATTGGTGCTCGCTGCCACTCACGCACAGGAGGGACTTTACGTTTAACTGTCATTCATTCTTTGGGACATTTCTCTGTTTTCGGGGATATTGTGAAGAAAAAGCATTTGAGTATGTATATTGTATACATTTCTCTGACATTAAATTAGACCTTTGAATAGTGAAAATGCACCCATGATCACTGCAGGAAACTCATACCAGGTCCCAACATCTTCATTCCATCTTTCCACAGCCTCTCCCTGACTGACTGCAGTATTTATACATTTTGCAGCTTCTGCTGTCGATGGGCAATGGTAGCATAATGGTTAGCAGGACAATATTACAGATCAGGGCATCAGAATTCAGAGTTCAACTGTGATGTCCTCCATGTGGCATGTGTGGTGTTATGTATTGTAGCTCAAAAACATAAAATTAATTGAAAGCTAAAACTCATAGCTGTGAATGCATGTCTTAGTTTTGTCTCTGTGTTTTTGCTTTCAATTAGTTCTATGTTTTGGAGCAACAAATAGTACTACTGGTGATGAGGAAGAAGGTTACCTACCTGTGGAAGAGCAGCAAGATATTCGAGTTTAAAAACAAAGCACAGCGAGAAATAGTCAAGTGAAAAAACAGTGATCAGATGCTTCATCGAAAAGGGACAGAGATATTCGAGTCAAAATAAAGGCAGAAAACAAATTCATGGATCCATAAACAGTGAGTATCGGGTGATAATAATAATAATAATAAATGAAAACAAAGCAGAAATGGCTGGCTACATTGGGAGGATCGATGTGTTTGATTGCACAAGAGATATCTGAATTTCGTATACTGAGGGAATTGGGTTATGTCTTGAAGCAAATAGAAAAGATAATAAAAAGAGACTGCCAACTTTGCTGACTGCATTGGCTTTAAAGGCATACAATTTGCATAGAGGTTCTCACTGCTCCAACTAAACCAGCCTAAATAAGCTTTACTGTATCATGAAAGTAATACAGAAACATTTAGAACCAAAACTATTGTTGGTTGCAGAATGCTTTAGGCTTTACAAATGAAATCAAAAGGAAGGGGGACTCCATTTCAGCATACTTGCCTGAATTGAAGAGATTGTTTCAGCATTGTCAGTTTAATGATAGGCTTAATAAGAGAGAACAATTAAGTTTGTTAAAGCTTACAAGAATGCATTAAAAATGACTCCTAACAGAATCATAACACATCTAAAAGAGCAGTTGGAATTGCTGTATAAAATTAAAGTGAGCATGAACAAAATTCAAATATCTAAACAGAAGCCTGCCTGGTCCAATTAATTGTGTTACCATTGTAGCAGGGGCTCACATACACCTGAAAATGCAGGTTTAAACAGACAGACAGACATACTTTATTGACCCCAAGGGAAATTGGGTTTCATTACAGCTGCACCAACCAAGAATAGTGAAGAAATATAACAATATAAAACCATAAATAATTAAATAATAATAAGTTAATCATGCCAAGTGGAAATGTCCAGGACCAGCCTATTGGCTCAGGGTGCCTGACACTTCAAGGGAGGAGTTGTAAAGTTTGATGGCCACAGGCAGGAATGACTTCCCATGCCACTCAGTGTTACATCTCAGTGGAATGAGTCTCTGGCTGAATGTACTCCTGTGCCTAACCAGTACATTATGGAGTGGATAGGAGTCATTGTCCAAGATGGCTTGCAACTTGGACAGCATCCTCTTTTCAGACACCACCATCAGAGAGTCCAGTTCCACCCCACAACATCACTGGCCTTGCGAATGAGTTTGTTGATTCTGTTGGTGTCTGCTACCCTCAGCCTGCTGCCCCAGCACACAACAGCAAACATGATAGCACTGTGTTAAAGGTGAAACTTGCAGAAAATCTATCAGAATCAGATTTAATGTCACTGGCATTGTCATGAAATTTGTTAACTTATTGGAAGAAATATATTGTATATAGAAATATATATATATAGTATATTTATTATATATATAAAGTATGTATATAGTATATACATAGTATATATTGTACGGAAGAAATGTGGCAAATGTTCAGGGAACATTTGTGTGAAGTTCTGCACAGGTATGTTCCAATGAGACAGGGAAATTATGGTAGGGTGCAGGAACCGGGGTGTACAAAGGCTGTAATAAAACTGGTCAAGAAGAAAAGAAAAGCTTACTAAAGGTTCAGAAAGTTAGGTAATGTTAGAGTTCTAGAAGATTACAAGGCTAACAGGAAGGAGCTTAAGAAGGAAATTAGGAGATCCAGAAAGGGCCATGAGAAGGCTTTGGCGGGCAGGATTAAGGAAAACCCCAAGGCATTCTACAAGTATGTTAAGAGCAGGAGGATAAGATGTGAAAGAATAGGACCTATCAAATGTGACAGTAGGAAAGTGTGTATGGAACTGGAGGAAATAGAAGAGATACTTAATGAATACTTTACTTCAGTATTCACTATGGACAAGGCTCTTGGTGATAATAGTGATGACTTGTAGCAGATTGAAAAGCTTGAGTATGTAAGTATTAAGGAAGAGGATGTGCTGGAGCTTTTGGAAAACATCAAGTTGGATAAGTCTCCGGGCCTGGATGAGATGTACCCCAGGCTACTGTGGGAGGTGAGGGAGGAGATTGCTAAGCCTCTGGCGATGATCTTTGCATCATCAATAGGGACAGGAGAGGTTCCAGAGGATTGGAGGGTGCGAATGTTGTTCCTTTATTCAATAATGGGAGTAGAGATAGACCAGGAAATTAAAGACCAGTGAGTCTTACCTCAGTGGTTGGTAAGTTGATGAAGAAGATCTTGAGAGGTAGGATTTATGAACTTTTGGAATGGTATAATATGATTAGGAATAGTCAGCATGGCTTTGTCAAGTGCAGGTTGTGCCTTACAAGACTGATTGAATTTTTTTGAGGATGTCACTAAACACATTGATGAAGGAAGAACAGCAGATGTAGCGTATATGGATTTCAGCAAGGCATTTGATAAGTACCCCATGCAAGCCTTATTGAGAAAGTAATGAGGCATGGGATCCAAGGGGACATTGCTTTGTGGATCCAGAACTGGCTTGCCCACAGAAGGCAAAGAGTGGTTGTAGACGGGTCATATTCTGCTTAGAGGTCGGTCACCAGTGGAGTGCCTCAGGGATGTGTTCTGGCACCCTTACTCTTTATGATTTTTATAAATGGCCTGGATGAGGAAGTGGAGGGACTGGGCTGAGAAGTGGCAGATGGAGTTCAACCCAGATAAATGTGAAGTGGTTCATTTTGGTAGGTCAAATATAATTGCAGAATATAGTATTAATGGTAAGACTCTTGGCAGTGTGAAGGATCAGAGGGATCTTGGGGTCTGAATCCACAGGACGCTTAAAGCAGCTGCACAGGTTGACACTGTGGTTAAGAAGGCAGACAGTGTATTGGCCTTCATCAATCGTGGAACTGAATTTAGCAGCCGAGAGGTAATGTTGCAGCTATTTCGGACCCAGGTCAGACCCCACTTGGAGTACTGTGCTCAGTTCTGGTCGCCTCACTACAGGAAGGATATGGAAGCCATAGAAAGGGTGCAGAGGAGACTTACAAGGATGTTGCCTGGATTGGGGAGCATGCCTTATGAAAACAGGCTGAGTGAACTTGGCCTTTTCTCCTTGGAGCAATGGAGGATGAGAGGTGATTTGATAGAGATGTATAAGATGATGAGAGGCATTGATTGCATGGATAGTCAAAGGCTTTTTCCCAGGGCTGAAATGGTTGCCACAAGAGGACACAGGTTTCAGGTGCTGGAGAGTAGGTACAGAGGAGATGTCAGAGGTGAGATTTTTACTCAGAGAGTGGTGAGTGCGTGGAATTGGCTGCCAGCAAATGTGATGGAGGCGGATACGATAGGGTCTTTTAAGAGACTTTTGGATAAATACATGAAGGTTAGAAAAATATAGGGCTATAGGTAAGCCTAGTAATTTCTAGGGTAGGGACATGTTCGGCACAGCCTTGTGGGCTGAAGGGCCTGTATTGTGCTGTAGGTTTTCTATGTTTCTATGTCTATTAAATAGTTAAGTTAAAATAAATAGTGCAAAATAACAGCATTAACAAAGTAGTGAGGTAGTGTTCATGGGTTCAATGTACATTTAGAAATGAAACAAAGTCGGACACATATAAAGAGCATGTTGGGCATATAAAAATAAACGGACTGCACAGGGAAGAGAAAAAGATAAGTCAAGCTGAAATTTCAAAAAGAACACCTACCTGCATACTATTGATGAAAAATCTGATAATGATGAGAGTGACACAAGACTGAGCAGCATTGAGATTTATAATGTGAAACCTAACAAGAGACAAGTTACATGGCTTACACCAAAAGAAAACAGCAAATTAATTAGAATAGAGTTAGACACTATCTTGACTTTTTCAGTCATTCCACAAAGTGAGCTTGAACAACATTTCAAAGATACTAAACTGAAGCCTGCAAATATTCAACTAAGAACTTACCAGAGAAAACTCTTGTGGAAATGATATTTGTTACAGTGAAATACAACAGCCAACAAGCCATTGAGATTGTGCTGTATGAAGGTTTTCTCACCATAACATTCACAAAGGGTTTTATCACTCTAACAGGCTTAAAGTAAAAATGAAACTAAGTGTACATGAATTCCAGCCTCCCTTGTTTTTCTTTCGATTAGTTTTATGTTTTGGATTTGTGAAACATAACACATGGGTTTTCTCCAGGTCCTCTGGTTTCTTGTCACAGTCCAAAGACCCACCAGTTGGTAGGTTAATTGGTCATTGTAAATTCTCCCGTGATTAGGCAAGTGTTAAATTGAGGGATTATGGGTGGCACAGATGGAAGGACTGAAATACCCTATTCTGTGCTGTATCTCTAAATAAAATAAAATAAAATAAAATAAACATAAAATTTTGCAATTTTGCAAATTTTGTCTGATAATCACAGACACAGAAAAAGTTGAAAAAATAATTTTAAAATTATAACTTAAAATTGATGTTATTTTAGTTGAAACTATGGCTAGTGAAGCTGCTGCCTTACATTTCCAGCAAGCCGGGTTCAATCCTGTCCTTGGGCACAGTCTGGATGGAGCATTCTCCCTGTGAGTACAAGTGCTTCCCTGGGATGGGCTACAATAAACCAATAAAGAATGAGACTGTTCTGTGAACTGGAATTGATCCTATGGGATGGAACAACTTCCTTCTTCATTGAAAGAATATATGTCCTTTAGATGAATTTACATAAATTAATTTAGTAATAGCAATAATTTTAAGTAAAAAGAAGAAATGTTTTACTTTTAGATGAAGGTTATCAACTCCTGCTAAATGAATGAGGCATCACTAGATGCACCAGCTGGTAAACACTGTGGGACCAGATGTGAAGGTTTGGTAATGTTATGGAGTCACACAGCAAGATACGTAAAACATAAAACAGTACAGCACAGGAACCGGCCCTTCGGTTCACAATGTTATGTTGACCAAATCAAAAACACCCAAACACTAATACTTCATACCTTCACAATATCCATATCCCACCGTCTTTCTTATATTCATGTGCCTATCTAAACACCTCTTAAGAGCCCCAAATATTTTTGCCTCTATAACCATACCAGGCAGCACATTCCAGGAACCCATCACACTCCGAGTAAAAAAACTTACCCTCACATCCCCTTTGAACCTACCCCCTCACACCTTCAATGTATGCCCCCTGGCAAACCCTAGGAAAAAGATACTCCCTATCTACTATACCCATGCCTCTCATAATCTTACAAACCTCTATCAGATCTTCCCTCAGCTTCTGACACTCTACAGAAATCAACCCAAGTTAGTCCAGCCTCTCATGATAGCACATGCACTCTAAACTAGGCAGCATACTGGTAAACCTCTTCTGGACCCTCTCCAAAGCCTCAACATCCTTCCTATAGTGGAAAGATCCGAACCGTATGCAATAATCCAGATATAGCCTAACCCAAGTTCTATAAAGTTGCAACATAAGCTCTTGATTTTTGAATTCAGTGCCTTCAGATATAGAAAGAAGGGTCAGGAACTGCCACTTTTGACCTCCCAGATTTCAGAAAGATGTCAGAATCTACAAGTCGTCTTGTCATTCAAATCATTCCCTTCTCTGGAGTATATTTGCAGCAGACTAGATTCATAGTAAACAAAATTATTCTAACTGTAATTGCTGTGCATGCTTTTAAGGTCAACTGAAACAAGATAATAAATTGCTTAATGTTCCCATGACGCTGGAGAATTCTGCAAGCCTTGCTCGTTAACACTTGAAACTCCCCCACATCTCACATACCAAAGCTATTACTTACTAATGTGCGAATTCATTATACTGTATAATAACCAACTAAGCCCCAATGATTCAAAACTTTAAAGCATAAGAGCTTCTAGCCTGGAATAATAAAAAAATAAATTAATTAATATTCAATTTAAACAATTAAAATGTATTCCAAGTAGATCAGCAGCAGCATTTTGTGGAAGTATTCTGCATAACTGAAGGAAGGCTGTGTTAGCACCTCCTGTCAATGTGGAAGAATTGACCCACCAGGAAACGGATTTTCAACCTTCATTGGTTGTCTTTGACTCCTCTTTGAAATACAAACATACATTGTAGAAGATTATGAACAATTGTAGGGGATTTTGATCAGTTGGGTTTGTGGGCTGAGGATTGTCAAATTGCTTTCAATCCAGATAAATGTGAGATCGTTCGAGATCAAACCAGGGTAGGACTTATACACTGAATGATAGGGCCCTGGGGATTGCTGTGGAATAGAAGGGCTTACGAGTGTGAGGGCATACTTTCATTCCTAGGTTTAAGATCAAAGGTGAGATATTTAAAAGGAACCATAAACAAGAGAAAATCTGTTTAAAAGGAACATCAGGGGAGAATTCTTCACACAAATGGTGATGTGTATTTGCAATCAGCTGCCAGAAATAGTGTTTGAAGGGGACACATTAGCACATTTAGAACCTATCTAGGTAATTAGAAAGACAGATCAAGTAGGAGGGCTGTGAACCAAATGTGGGGAGATGGAGTTACTCGCTGGACAACACAGTTGACATGGACAATTTGGATCAAAGAGCCTGTTTCCAAGGTGTAGGACTCTGTGATTATAAGATGGAAGAATTATTTATTATGACAGAGCAACATTGATTTTAATCTTCTTGCAAATACTCTGGGGAACTTCTTATGGTGGGAGCAAATCCAAACAGCTAGGCATTTCTCTAACATGATTAGTTTATATTTGGGGAAATTCAATTTGCATTGATGGGTCAGAGGTGAAGAGAGTCAGCACCTTCAAATTTCTGGCCATCACACAGATTAATTATGAAGCTGTGTTCGTAGCTTTACTTTCCTAGAAGCTTAAGGGTATCTGAAATGTCACCTTTGCCTTAATAAACTTTGAAAGACTTTTGAAAGTATGCTAACTGGTTTCATCATGATGTGGTACAGCAGTTTCTAAACACAAGAACACCAGAGGAGCAGTAGACACAGTCAATCCAACATGGGCACAACCCTCTACATCACTAACAGCATCTAGAGTAGGCACTGCCTTTAAAAGGTAGTACAGTCGGCCCTCCTTATCCGCAGGGAATTGGTTCTGGGATCCCCCGCGGATACCAAAATTCGCGAATGCGAATTTAAATAAGTCCCTTATTTAACATGTAGCAGTACTGTGGTCTTTAGGACCCAGCGGAATCCCGGACTTTATTTAACGTGTCTCCATGCGCTGGACATTAGGACCTGGTGCCGCAGCTCTGAATCCGCAGTGTTTCTGTTCACAAAAATAATCACGATTGCAATTGAAAATAAGGTGGAAGTAATAACACGATTGGAAAGAGGTGAAATGCCATTGGTCATTGGAAAATCATTAGGCTACAATCGGTCAACGGTCAGAACAATTTTAATGGAGCATATGAAAGGCACTGCCCTGATGAAATCTACAATTATTACATAAGCAACGCAATGGTTAAGTTATTGAAATACATAAGTTTCTTAAGTGTTTTATATGCATAGGAAGGTAAAATATGTACTATATACTAAGAAAAATGTTTGACTAACTGACGCTAAATAATACCGGATGTACCTGTTCCGACTTCAAATCCGACTTAAAGATGGACTCAGGAACAGAACTCATTCATAACCCGGGGACTGCCTGTACTTTTAAGTCATTTCTAGATTAGTTATAATACCTATTATAATGTAAATACTATGTAAATAGTTGTTATACTGTATTGTTTAGGGAATAATGACAAAAAAAATAGTCTGTACATGCTCAAACAACGAGTGCTGTAGAGAAAACTTGCGGGTTTTCCCAATCCGTGGTTGGTTGAATCCGCACATACGGAATCCGTGGATAAGGAGGGCCGACTGTATCTACAATCAGAGATCCCCACTATCCAGCTCATGCTCTCTTCTCACTGCTACTGTCAGGTAGGAGGTACAGAAGCCCTAAGTCCTACATCCCCAGGCTCAGGAACATCTTATCTTCCTACAATCATCAGGGGCTTGAACCAGTCTGCATAACCCTAACTCCCTCAGCAATGGAACACTATTAACCTTCTTTTGCAATACCAAGGATTTGTTTTCAATTCTGAATTTTTTTTGCATTAAAGTCTTGCTTCTCATTGCATGGTATAACTTTATGTAAAACCAGGGTGGGTCAAGTATCGCACAGCTCAACCCAGCCTTCAGTAGTTATGCCATATTCAAACCTGGCACAAGATGCGCAGCAACCAAAATATCCATTTTGTCAGTCTCCCAACATTTCATTTGTATGTACAGGGTACCATAAGTGGAGCATTTGTAATCCAGATAGACTGATATACAGACAGAGCAAGTTAATTGAGGAAGCTAACAGAATGTTGTTGTTTATTGCTGAAAGAATCAAATACAAAAGTAAGGAGATAAAGTTTCAATTAAGTAGGACATTGGTGATTCCACCTCTGCAGGACTGTATATTTAATATACAATATTTAAGGAAACAAACCCAAGAAGATTTCTTAAATTGGTACCTGGAATAGAAAGGTTGTCCACTGAGAAAAGGTTGGACAGACTTTAGTGGTATCTGTTAGAATTCAGAAGAGTGAGAATATATATGAATGAAACATCCAAGATCATGAGAGGTCATGCAGGGCAAATGTGGAGAAGATGTTTCCTCCTGTGGGGGAATCTAGAACACAGGGTCACTGCCTAACACAATGGAGTCACCAGACGGGGATCCTGGTGAGTTTCTTTTCAGAAGGTTGAAGCAGTGAAAAGCAGAGTGCTTGAATGCCAATTTCAAGGGAAAAGTAGGGACTTGATAAGCAAAGGGTTAAAAGTTACTGGAAATGGGTGGGAATATAGTTGAGGTTACAATGAGGTTAGCCACGATCTTATTAATTGACAGAGCACACTCAAGAGACAGTGTCCTAGACCTGAGATCCAGGCAGGACTTGAGTGTTACACTATCACTGGGAAGATCCTGTCTCCACAATATTAACATCCCATGATACCAAAGTGCAATAGCCTGGAGGTCACAGCATTCTTACAAATGTATTTTAGCCAGGGCAGCCCAGGGAGCAAAGCAAAATGAAATATTTCACTGAAAAGAAATGTTCAAGACCATGTACATAAATGATGTCACCGTACTGAGAGCTCTACAAAAATTGAAATAAGCTGCCAAAAATGATCTGGAAAATGTTTAAGATACTATGCAATTTGTTTTTACATCAATAAATAATTCTCATTTTCATCTTTACGTTTCAGCAATCCCTGGCAAGACCCTTGTGCCTGTCTCTGCAGTGCCTTTAAAATAAATGCAAAAAATTAATCATCTGTTTTATATATTGTAATAGGATGAGGCAAATTTATAATGCAGAGCTAACTCCCACAGCCACTGTCAACCATGCAAAAGGAACCGCTTTAATCCAAATCATAAAATATACAGAGAACTTAATAAAGCTGGTTTTGCCAACACTCTCCTGGAAGTTTAGTATATCAATAAAGGTTGGTGAAAAATACATGTCTTGTTTTGTGGAAAACAATCTACGGGCAGCAGGTGTCTAACCACTGAGTCGGGGAAATTTCCACTGTGCAGTAGATTGGTCCTAAGGGGAACACAATAATAGAGTTCCAACTTTGTGTACAAGAACACAGCAACATATGGGAGAATGTGCATCCTACAACTGTTGCCTCATTTCTTTTCAGAGATCACTAAATGTTACAATGGTGGCTATACATACAATCTGTAATATGCAATAGGGTTTCAAGATTAAAGCCATTCATGCTTCAAAGGTTTAGAGTATGGTATATGAAGTTTGTGGTAATATTGGCATGGATAAAGAAGTAATTAACTAATAAACAAGAATACATGAACCTCAACTTTCTATTTCCATATTTTCCATATGACATAAAATCAATGCCAACTCTCAAAATAAACTATATTAGGTTATTTTCAGATCAGTCATTTGATTCAGACACTCCGTATTGTGTGCAATTCTGGTTGCCCCATTGCAAAAGCATGCAGAGGCTTTGAAAAGAGGACAAAAGTGGTCTATCAAGGTGCTGTCTGGATTAAAAGGTATTAATTATAGAGGGAAGGTGGACAAACTTGGGTTGTTTTCTTTGGCCCAGTAGATGCTGAAGAGAGCCATCATACAAGTTTATAAAATTACAAGAGGGTAGAGAGGGTAGACTGTCAGAATCTTCTTCCCAAGGTAGAAATGTCAAAAACTTGAGCACATGCATTTAAGGGAAAAGGAGGATATTTTAAAGGAGATATGCAGAGTAAGTTTTGTTCTGACACAAGAAAGAGATAGGGGCCAGGAGTGATGTTGGAAACAATTATGATAGTGTACTTAACAGGCTTTTAGGTGGACACATGAAGATGCAGGTACTGAATCACGTATAGCAGAGGGGATTTAGCTTAGTGTGTTTGGCAGAGACGTAATGGATTCTTGTAGTGTACTGTTCTATATTCTCTGTAACCAAGGGGGGGGGGGGGTGTTGTAGCAGTGTACTAGAGACGACACACAGTTGGTAAGTCATTTTGAGATGAGTTTATTCGAACTTCACGGCACTGGCATTTAATCCCTAGTACCAGCCCTCTCCGGGCGGAAATGACGTCAGAGGTGATTTACCAAAGTCTCCCCCCACGCACTGGCTATTTGTGAGCCGGTTCACCTGCGCAGAAAGTGGGTCGCCACATAACCCCCTCCCCCAGAACCGGCGATACACTCCCCAATGTCCACAATCTGGATCAGCCTCTGTTTGGGAGGTCTGCCTCTGCGCCGCGGTGCCTGAACCTCGGCTGGCTGGACCAAGTCCACATGGGCTGGTTTGAGTTGGTCCACCGTGAAAACCTCCTCTTTCCCCCCAACATCCAGAACGTACATGGACCCATTGTTGTTGATCACCTTGAACAGCCCCTCATACAGCCGCTGTAGCGGTACCAGTGTCCACCCCTTCGTACAAACACAAACTTACAGTTCTGCAGGTCTTTGGGTACATGGGTTGGGGTCCGTCCGTGCTGTGAAGTCGGTACGGGGGCCAGGTTGCCAAGCCTTTCGCGTAGTCTGTCCAGGACTGTTGTGGGTTCTTCCTCTTGCCCCGTTGGGGCTGACATGAACTCTCCTGGGATGGCCAGGGGTGCACTGTACACCAACTCGGCCGACGAGGCATGCAGATCCTCTTTGGGCGCTGTGCAATTCCAAGCAGGACCCAGGGAAGCTTGTCCACCCAGTTAGGTCCTCTCAGGCGGGCCATGAGAGTCGACTTCAAGTGATGGTGGAAATGCTCCACTAGTCCGTTCGACTGTGGGTGGTAGGCAGTAGTGTGGTGTAGCTGCGTTCCCAACAGGCTGGCCACAGCCGACCACAGCCGACCACAGGCTGGAGGTGAACTGGGTGCCTCTGTCTGAGGTAATGTACCCTGAAGTGTGCTACCCAGGTTGCAATCAGTGCTCGGGCACAGGAATCGGCAGAATTGTCGGTGAGCGGGACTGCCTCTGGCCACCTCGTGAACTGGTCTACCATAGTTAGGAGGTACCGCACTCCTCGGGACACTGGTAGGGGGCCCACGATATCCACATGAATGTGGTCGAACCTCCGGTGGGTGGGTTCAAACTGCTGCGGTGGGGCTTTAGTGTGCCGCTGCACCTTGGCTGTTTGGCACAAGCCGATTCACTGACCTGCTTGCGAAGTCCATGCCACGCAAACTTGCTGGAGACCAGCTGGACAGTTGTCCTGATAGATGGGTGCGCCAAACCGTGTATGGAGTCAAAAACCCACCGCCTTCAGGCTGCCGGGACGATGGGGCGAGGTTGGTCGGTAGCCATGTCGCACAGGAGAGTCCTCTCATCTGGGCCTACGAAAAAGTCCTGCAGCCGCAAACCCGAGACTGTGGTCCTGTAGCTGGGCATCTCGTCGTCTGCCTGCTGTGCCTCCGCCAGTGCTGCATAGTCCACCCCCAGGGACAGGGCCTGGACAGCTGGTCTGGAGAGTGCGTCTGCCACGACGTTGTCCTTTCCCGAGACATGCTGGATGTCCATCGTGTACCCGGAGATGTAGGACAGATGTCACAGCTGGCGAGCCGACCAGGGATCAGACACCTTCGTGAACGCAAAGGTCAATGGGTTGTGGTCTGTGAACGCGGTGAACAGCCTGCCTTCTAAGAAGTACCTGAAATGCCAGATTGCCAGATACAGTGCCAACAGCTCCCGGTCAAAAGCACTGTACTTGAGTTCAGGTGGTCGTAGGTGCTTGCTGAAGAACGCCGGGGTTGCCAGTGCCCCTCGATGAGCTGTTCCAGCACCCTACCGACTGCTGTGTCGGATGCGTCCACCATGAGGGTGGTTAGAACGTCTGTTCTGGGGTGCACCAGCATCACAGCATCTGCTGAGGCTTCCTTGGCTTTAACGGAAGTGGCCGTGCCTCCTCGTCCCAAGTAATGTCCTTGCCTTTACCCGACATCAGGGTGTGCAAAGGGCGCATGATACGGGCTGCTGAGGGGAGGAAACAGTGGTAGAAGTTCACCATACCAACGAACTCCTGCAGGCCTTTGACCGTGTTGGTCCGGGCGAAGTGGGAGATCGTGGGTCTACCTTGGCGGGCAGAGGTGTTGCCCGTCTTTGGTAATCCTGTGGCCCAGGAAGTCAATGGTATCAAGACCAAACTGGCATTTGGCCGGGTTGATCCTGAGGCTGAAATCACTCAGGCGGGAGGAGAGCTGGCAGAGGTGGGACAGATGCTCCTGGCGACTACCACTGGCTATAAGGATGTCATCCAAATAGATGAACGCAAAGTCCAGGTCACGTCCCACCGCATCCATTAGCCGCTGGAACGTCTGTGTGGCATTCTTCAGGCCGAATGGCATTCAAAGGAACTCGAACAGGCCGAACGGGGTGATAAGTGCTGTTTTGGGGATGTCCAGGGTGCACCGGGATCTGATGGTATCCCCGGATGAGGTCTACATTGGAAAATATTCTTGCCCCATGCAGGTTTGCTGCAAAGTCCTGTATGTACAGCACAGGGTAGCGGACCGGAGTAGTAGCCTCATTCAGTCTGCGGTAGTCACCGCATGGTCTCCAACCCCCGGCTGCTTTGGGCACCATGTGCAGGGGGGAGGCCCATGGGCTGTCAGACCTCCGTACGATCCCTAATTCCTCCATCCTCTTGAACTCCTCCTTTGCCAGGCGGAGCTTTTCTGGGGGGAGCCTTCGTGTGTGGGTGTGGAGGGGTGGTCCCTTGGTCGGGATGTGGTGCTGAACCCCGTGTCTGGGCATGGCTGCTGTGAACTACGGTGCCAGGATCGATGGAAAGTCCACCAGGATTCTGGTGAATTCGTTGTCCGACAGCGTGATGGAGTCCAGGTGTGGGACCGGCAACTTGGCTTCACCCAGGGAGAACATCTGAAAGTCTCGGCATGTACCAGTCTTTTCCCTTGCAAGTCGACCAGCAGGCTGTGAACTAGCAAGAAATCCGCAACCTGGGTGGCCGTCTCCTGGTCAAGGGCGCTCACCACATTGTAGTAACACGTGGAATCAGAAGATATCTGCCGAATCTGGAACTGGGCTTCTGCTTGGCTAAACCACACGTGTGGTCGCTGCATCCAGAAAGTCGGCAGTTTTAGCGAAACTGCGTGAACAGGTCACCAATGTAGCGATGTACTACATACAGAGCTAGAGAGGACACGCATTTCGTAAGTCATTTCGAGACTAGTTTATTCAAACTTCACGGTGCTGGCATTTAATCCCTAGCGCCCGCCCTCTCCGGGCGGAAATGACATCAGAGGTGCATTACCAAAGTCTACCCTCACGCGCTGGCTATTTGTGAGCCGGTTCGCCTGCGCAGCAAGTGGGTCGCCACAGTGTCACAAATATCAATGCTGTGGTGTCAGCTGTTTATAATCTATTCTGATGACTTAGATGAAGGAATCAAATGCACTTGGTTAAGCATATTAGTGATACAAAGATCAGTGGATTAGCTGGTTGCAAAGAGGAGTTAAGACAGATACAAATAGGGCAATGTAGTGGTTAGCACAACGCTTTACAGCACAGGTAGCCGGGGTTCATTTCCTGCTGTCTGCAAGGAGTTTATACATTCTCCCTATGACCATATGGGTTTCCTCCAGGTGCTCTGGCCTCCTCCCATAGTCCAAAGACATACTGGTCAGTAGGTTAACGGTCATTGATATTGTCCCATGATTAAGGTTAAATCGGGTGTATTTCTAGCCAGTGCGGCTCGAAGTGTGGCTCAGAGGGTCACACTGCATCTCTCAGTAAACAAGCAATTAAATAAATAGATTATGTGAGTAGACAAAGGTGCTGATAGAGTATAATGTGGGAAAAGGCAAGGTTATTTACTTCCAAAGGAAGAAGGAAAATCAAGTCTTTATCTAGGTGTTTTGCAGTGTCACAGATGGTAAAGGAGACTTTTGGCACACTGGCCTTCTGCAGTCAGAGCACAGAGTACAGGAACTGAAATGTTGCAGTGTATAAGACATTGGTGAAGCTGTGCCTGGACTACTGTGTATATGTAGCTTTGGTTGGCCTATTATAAGAAAGAAATTAAGCTGGAAAGGGTCCAGAGAAGAATATTACTAGGACTTGATGGCTTCAGTTATACAGAGAGACTGGACAATCTTGGACTTTATTCACCGGAGCACAGAAGACTAACAGGTGCATAAAGTCATGAGGGACACACAGTCTTTTTCCCAGGGAAAAGGATTTAAAATCTAGAGATTAGAGATTTAATGTGTGAATAAAAAAAGATTTAAAGGGGATGTGAAGGACAATTTCTTCATGCGGAGTTCTATGTGCGTATGGGACAAGCTGCCAGAGGAAGTAGTTGAGCCAGATACAATAACAATAGACACTTGGACAGGAACAATGACAGGAAAGGGATCTGTGCCAAAAAGGATTAACTTAGATAACCATTTTTCTCACCATGGTTAAGAATCTATTCCCCTGCTGTATCACTGACTCAATGAAAGGATCATGAGGGGTCCTAATAGGCAAAACACACAACTATTGCAAATCAACAGGGATGCAAGAGGCAGGGAATGTCAAAATACAGAAGCTTTGATGAGCATGACTGAGATCTCAGCTGTCATTCTGTGTACAATTCTTGTCTCCCCATTTCAAGGATGGGGGCAGCATAGAGAAAGTTCATTGGTCTAGAGAGGGACTGCTCCACGTGGTACTGATAGTGAAGAACCAGAATAACAATAGAATCAAGCATGAAGGAATACTCACAAATCAGGGAGAGATGATAGAAATCACAAAGTACTGTAAGATGCAAATTAAACTGGTATAAGCAAGATAAGGAACAACAAGAACTGTGGCAAGATACCTTAAAGAGGTAAGATTCATTTTCTATTTTATTCAAATAGAAAAATATTCATACAAACTAGACAGAAGTGGCCAACACTTTAAGTGATTGTTGGAATCCAAATTAAAGATACTCACTAAAATAGTGGTCGCCAACCCGTTGATCGCAATTGACTGGTCAATCTTTGAGACTTTCCCAGTAGATCCCAAAAATAGAAGAAAAATAAATACACAAAAACTGTTGAGAGATTGTTTCCGGGTTGTGAGGTTTTAGTTCCATTCTTTCTGCCCAGTGCACATGTGTATAGCTCCCCCACCACGCATTACAGTGTACTTCAGTGGTCCCCAACCACCGGGCCTCAAGGAAACGATACGAGCCAGCTACACCTCTCCTCATTCCCCATCATGCCCACTGTTGAACTTGAATACACGCGGGGTCATTACCCAAGCGTGTCAGGGATCACTGGTTGGCCTGGGGTAACCGGCGGCCTCGCGTGGCTGGCGAAAAGTGCCATTGCTACTGGCCTGGACTGCAGACAGATGGGCGCCACCTCTAAACCTGATTACCACACCAAATGTTTGTGGGGAACCTGGTGCTAAGGTATTCATGGAAGACCTAATTCGGGCTCAGGGTTTTCTAAGTATCAGTGCAGTTACCTCGCTGCGATCTACTGAAAGTCATCCCTCGAGACAAACTTTTGTTGGCTGATAGATCCTAAAAGGGTGGCGGGTGCGTGTCCTGTCGCACTCCTCGCTCGGTCGGTCAGTCACTCTCTCCTGACTGTGACCGCCGTGGCCCCGGTACAGGAACAGCCGCACCTGGCCAAGGCGTCTGGTGGCAGGTGGGTGAGAGGCTGGAGTTCGGGTCCGGAGGTTGTCTAATGAGGCAATGAAGCACTCAGGACTGCTTCGGCACCTGAAGTCCAAGCACCCTGCACTTAAAGACAAACACGTTGAGTTTTTTTCCAGGGGAAAAAATGTGAGCAAACGGGACAGCAGGTAAGTGCTGAGAGCCACGAAAACTAAATTGTGGAATAGACTGGACATAAGGAACCTGCTTCGAGTATCGCTGTATTCTGGTCATGTTTAACACCCCCTCCCTCCCACTGTCAGCCGGTCCACAAGAATATTGTCAATATTAAACCAGTCCGTGGTACAAAAAAAAGGGTGACCCCTGGTGTTCATACATTACTTCTACTTCCGGGTTGCAGGATTTTACTTCCTGTCTTTTCTGCCCCAGTGCTCCACCGAGGATCAAAGAGGCAAAGTCAGGATCAAAACAGAACAATGAATGGTTGAGCAAATATGTCAAAAGCTCAGTAACGACAAAATCACAACTAAAAAGGCAAATACAAACTACGGATCAAAGGAAGAGGTAACCATATAAATAACTTCAGGAAAATCAAGTTATGTGATTAATCATAAGACAGCAGAGCAGAATTGAACCATCTGTTTCCCTCTCAACCCAGATTTCCTGCCCTTTCCCTGTAAACTTTTATGGCTTGACTAATCAAGAACCTATCAACCTCTGTCTTAAATACACCCAATGACTTGGTCTCCACAGGCACATGTGGCAAAGAATTCCACAGATTCATCACTGTATGGTTAAAGAAATTCTATCTTATCTCTGTTCTAAATGGACGTCCCTCTGTTCTGAGGCTGTGCCCTCTGGTTCTAAACTCACACCATAAAAAACCCTCTTCACATCCATTTTAATTTGATAGATTTCAAGGAGAACCCACTAATTTTTCTAAATTCCAGCGACTGAAGGCCCAGAGCCATCAATCACTGCACATATAATAAGTCATCCTGGAATCATTTTTGTGAACCTCCTCTGAACCCTCTCTAATGTCAGCACATACTTTCTTAAGTAAAGGGGCCCAAACCAATACTCCAGGTGAAGTCTCGCCAGTGTCTTATTACATCCTCCCTATTACATCCTGACAAGTTAAACTACAGGGAACCCTGCGCAGCATTCCCAAGTCCCTTTGCAACTCTGATTTTTTTAGATTTTCTCCCCATTTAGAAAACAGTCTATGTCTTCATTCCTTCTATCAAAGAGCTTCCCTAAACTATATTCCATCTAACACTTATTTGCCCATTCTCCTAATCTGTCTAAGTCCTTCTGCAGACTGCTACCTGCCATTCACCTATCTTGGTATCATCCTCAAACATGGCCACAAAGTAATCAACTTTGCCACCCAAATCATTGCCCAAATAGCATATAAAGAAGTGGTCTCAACACCGACTGCTGTGGAACACCACTAGTCACTGGCGGCCAATTAGCTCCCTTTATTACCACTTTTTGCATCCTGCCAATCAGCCAATTCTTTATCCATACTGCATTTTCCTGTAATACCAAATGCTCTTATCTTGTTTTAGCAGCCTCACATGTGGCACCTTGTCAAAGGCCTTCTGAAAATCCAAGTACACAACATCGACCGATTCTCCTTTGTCTACCCTGCCTTTTATTTCCTCATGTAATTCTAACAGATTTGTCAGGCAAGATTTTCCCATAAGGAAACCATGCTGACTTTGGCCTATTTTATCATGCGCCTCCAAGTACCCTGAAACCACATTCTAAACAATCAACTCCAACATCTTCCCAACCTCTGAGGTCAGGCTAACTGGCCTGGAATTTCCTTTCTTCTGACCCCCTCCCTTCTTGAAGAGCAGAGTGACATTTGCAATTTTCCAGTCCTCTGGAACCATTCCAGAATCTAGTGATTCTTGAAAGATCATCACTAATGCCTCCATAATCCCTTCAGCCACCTCTTTCAGAATCCTGCGGTGTAGACCATCTGGTCCAGATGACTTATTAACCTTCAGACCTTTCAGTTTCCCAAGACCTTCTCTGTAGTAATAGCAACTGAACTAACTCCTGCCCCCGACACTCTCAAACTTCCACCAAGCTGCTAGCATCTTATACAGTAAAGACTGATGCAAGATGGTTATTCATTTGGTCTACTTTTTCTTGTCCCCCATTACTAACTCACCAGTATCACTTTTCCTGTGGTCCAATATCTACTCTCATCTCTTTTTGCTCTTTACATATCTGAAAAATCTTTTGGAATCTTTTTTGTTAGGTCTGAACATAGGTAAGAGTGGGAGGAGCTAAAGATGGTACCAGACATTTTTACAGACCTGTGCAACTTCTTCCAGCTCATCCATATTCATCCAGTTAAGTCTCTTGTTCTCTTGTCTCCCTTTTCCTTTTCAAGGTGGCTGGGGTCCTCTCGAAGTTCATGATCTACAACTGTGCCATTACTACATTCTTCAGGGGCACTGGGTTCTAACTCTTGGAGTTCACTAAGTGTCCTGTGCTTCAGGATCTCTAGGAATGGCTTGGAAGGCAGATTGCCTTCTGAGTGTGCCCCTATGGACGAACCAATTCCTTGGTAATGTCACTGAATGAAGTGTTGCGGGAGATTGGAGCATTGAGACAGGTGGCACAGCTGTCAGAGGCCTCTGTTCTCAAGTGAACTCTCTCTCTTGATGGTGAGAGAGAGTCTGCTGGTCTCAAGTCAGGGGAACATGGACAATAAGCAACGTCGTACATCATAATATTGAAACAGCAAGCTGTTGGTTTCCCTTCTTGCTGTAGCAGGAGCAGTATCTCTCTCTCCTTCATTTGTGAGAGAGAGAAGGCCTGCTTGAAATGTCTGTGTTGGGATGGACAATAGTTTTTGACTGATCCTAGATCATGGTCTCTGGTCTATGGAGCTTGCATTGTGGGTGGTGCGAGGGGAGGGTTGATGTTTTTGCTGGAACACGTGGGGGAGCGGGCTGATGCTTTTGCTGCTGCTTGTGCTTGTGGGGATGAGGGAGTTTTGGGGTTTTAATATTTTTCTGTCATTCATTCTTTGTGGTTTTTCCCCTCTGTTTTGTGGATGTCTGCAAAGAGTAAGGATTTCAGATTGTACACTATATGTTCTTTGATATTAAATTGAACCATTGAACCATTGATGTTGATGTCTAGATCACCTTCATATTTCATTCCCCCCTTTGGTTTTTTAGTTGTTTTCTGTTGGTTTTTAAAAGCTTCCCCATCTTCTAACTTCCTGCTAATTTTTGATCATTATATATCCTCTATTTTGCTTCGACGAGGGTAATTGATAGGTTCGTGGCCTAACATAGAAAGAGATGGGTTATTAACTTCAAACTTTTTGCATAATCACTCAAAGAGCTGATCTGCATGTGCATGTAACGAGAGCTGTATAACTCATCTCCTCCTACATTAGGCTACAAACTTATCAATCACCCCTGCTGTGGACCACTTCTGGAGGTCCAAGATGCCAACTTCTACAAAGAAGGGATCTGTATGATCCATGACTGCTGGACTAAGTGTGAAAATGTAGGAAGGGACTATGTTGAAAAATAAATGTGCAAGGTTTTCTAAAATTGACTCCTTCCACCTTAGGCCACAAACTTATCAATCACCCCTCGTATGTTGGTTTTGACTTCCCTTGTCAGCCACAGTTGGGTCATACTGTCTTTGGAATACCGTACATCTGCTTTAGGATGTATCTATCCTGTGCCTTCTGAATGGCTCCAAGGAACTCCAATCTTTGCTGCTCTGTTGTCATCTATGCGAGTGTCCCTTCAAATGGACTTTGGCCAGCTCCTTCTCATGCCTCTGTAATTCCCTTTACTCCACTGTAATACTGATATCCCTGAGCCATTAAAGTTGTCAATAATAAACATATTAAAAATTAGAACCAAAATAATCAGTCCAGCTGAAGGGTCTCAACTCAAGATGCTGACTATCCATTCCTTCCACGGATACTCTCAGACTCACTGAGTTCATCCTTCAATTTGTTTTTTTTTGTTCCTTATTCCAGCGTCAGCAGTCCTATGTCCCCATATTAAAAATAACATTTTTGTTTTGCCCCAGTTTTGTCAAAATTGATAAACTAATTGGAAGGAATGAAATCCAGTCTAAATTCAGTAGTACCAATGAGCATTAAAATTAGTTACACAGATACAATTGTGGTATTTTATAATAGATAATTTAATATTCCCAGCAGACAGCTAATATGATCCCTTAATGTAGAAAGAAACGAAGTCCAGGGAATGATGTAACAATTAGTTTAACATCAGTGGGAGAAAAGGTAATAGAATCGTTTGAACAGCTAGAAATTTTGTAAATATAATGAAGGACAGTGAAGATGGTTGACAAGTTAATGAAAGTCAAAATTGTGCAGATGTTAGAAATTTGAAATGAAAACAAAATTCTGGAAAAATTCAACAGTTCAAACAGAGTTATTGAAAAAAAAAGCAGAGTTAATATTTGAAGTCAAAGACTCTCTCAGAACCAGAAAGAATCATTGTTTTGGCATATCTCAGTTCTGACAAAGGGATCAATAAACAATAATTTAACTTTTTAAATATTGTGTCACAGGACTGCTCTCTCTCTTCAGTGATGCTGTTTGACCTGCTGAATGTACCTCATTCATTCTACTGAAGAATCACACAAGACTTAACTAACCTTCCCCAAATAAACAGACAAGAGGAGACAGTAACAGAGGAGGAGCTTTTTAACAATGTGGATGGGGGGGGGGGGAGGAGGAGGGGGGAAGAGAGGAGAGGAGAGAGACCATGTATTACACAGAGTGCATATTACAAATTAAAGGTAATTGTACTGCAGGAACAAAGGAACAAAACTATAGCTGGAAGATGAAAAGTCAGAGCACAAGCAGAATGGTTTGTAAGATTTTCACCGTACTTCTCCCCGCATTCTGATAGACACCCTCAGATTCTAAGACTCATCTACACATTAGAGATAAATGATAATGACCAACCTGCATTCTTTACAACACTGGAGGAAAATTAATAACCTGGAGAAAACAGTGTACATGCAAACTCCACACAGACAGCACCCATGGTCAGGGTTGAACCTGAGCTGCTTAAGCTATGAGACCAGCAGTTCAACCAAGTGCACCAATGTATGATCCCTAGCCCTTTTACCAATCTTGAATTTCTAATAAACTTCTTCCTCAGTACTTGATGGTCTACAATGTGTACCCACACCTTTCAGAATTCTTTTTATATTGCACCAAGAAAATCTCTGTTTAAACATTAAAAATTGATAATAACTTGTCGCACCAAATTTAGTTGTGCTGAATCTCCAGGTTACTTTCCCCCACCCATTGTGCAAATTAAGCAGGCAGAAATATTTAAGTGCCCTGTCATGGCAAGAACAGGCAAAAATGCTTCTCATTGCAATTAAAATTGACAGTCAAATATTTGCACCTTTCACAGTGTTTTCAATTGGTATGTAGTACATTCATTTATATCCTATAAAATAATACAACTCCACTATTCCACATTGGTACTGTAACTCAGCACTGCATGATTTGATTACTTATCCAATCCTCTCAGACATCAGCCACACAATCCTCAATACAGGTAGTCCCCAAATTACGAACATCCGACTTACAAACAACTCGTGCTTATCAACCGAAGAAGAGGAACGCAGTCCGCCATCTTAAGTTGGATTGCGATGCCGTCTGCCATTTTAAGTCGTTGCCGTTGACACTGTGTTGAGTGTGTAACTTTGTACAGTATGTGGCTTAAATTTTTCTTAGCAAGATTCACCCTGACCCCCGTCCCTTTTCTGGTTGGCTGGTGGCGCAGTAGATCGGTGCTGGGCTCAAGAATGGAGGATCCTGACAGACCACTCTCAAGTGTGCCAGGTTGATGTCAAGCTCGCAACTCCACCTCATAAAAAAAACACTGCCACCTCCAGTTTAAATTACCATGTGGAATATTGTAGAGGATCAAATATCCAAACCCAGCACAGCCCCCACTTGTCCCATTTAACCTGTCCCAGTGTGGTGGACTTTAGGACCTGGGGAATTCAGTGCGGTGGTCCTTAGGACTCAGTGGACTTTGGGAACCCGCATTGTTTCTGTTCTATTGACAGGAAGCGATCACGATTGAAAATAATAAAGCGTTTGGAAAGAGATGAAACGTCATCGGTCACTGGAAAAGCATTAGGCTACAGTCAGTCAACGATCGGAACAATTTTAAAGGATAAAAGATAAAGTGAGAATAATGGAGCATGTGAAAGGCCCTGCCCCAATGAAAGCTACAATTATTACTAAGCAATGCAGTGGTTTAATTATGGGAATACATACATTTCTTAAGAGTTTTATATACATAGAAAGGTAAAATATATACTATATTCTAAGACAAACGTTTGACTAAGTGACGCTAAATAATACCAGATATACTTGTTCCAATTTATGTACAAATCCTAGTTAAAGATGGATTCAGGAACGGAATTTGTTCGTAACCCGGGGACTGCCTGTATTCTAAAGTTTTAGACAAACTATCATGTTCATTTACTTTAGATCAGGAACCAGTCATCAGAACATGGGTCTCAGCCCAAAGCATCAACTATAATCTTTTCCCTAGATGTTGCCTGGCCTACTGAGTTCCTCCAGCATTTTGTGTGTGTTGACTGGATTTCCAGCATCTGCAGATTTTCTCTTGTTGAGCAAGTTAGGACTTTATTCATTGGAGCAAAGTGATTTTTTTTTGTTGACTCTTTCAATCTCTCCATTATCACTATCACAATAGGTTACCAAGAATTCTGAGCACTTGGGTCCTGCTGGGCTCTCTAAGGGGTGTGTGCTCAGGATCCTTCACATCGTCCAAGACTGACAGTTGGGAAGTTACGTTGTGGTTGTAAAAGAGACAGGTAAGGCCACACATGGAGTACTGTGTTTGGTTTTGGTCATCCTGCTATTGGACAGATGCTATTAGCTAGAAGAGTACAGAAGAGATCTAAAAGGATGTTGCCAGACTCTAGACACGTAGAGAGATTACACAGGTTATGTTTATTGATTGGAGCGAAGTGGAATGAGGGGTGTTATGAGGGGTGGAATGAGGCCCTCTTTCACTCTATTTATATCTCCACATCTCTTTACACCTCCTGACTGTCAACTCCAGATGGTACGAATCAAAGCTGTGTATTCCTTTAAGGGATGCTGGAGCCCTGCATGCTAGTGTCACAGCTAAGTGCTGGCAGCAATGTGAAACTGATTTGATGATGTGTCCTGCTCTCTCTATTAGGCTGTATAGGCCTATTCAAATACAATTATTATTGTGAACATTGCACTAAATCTGTCACCTGAAACAAGTAAACCAAGCTGCAACATTTTAATGCTCCTTTTGTGAATTTCTAGGCTGAATATTTCCCCACGACCTCCAAGCTGCAAGCTGCATCTACCTCAAAAAGCAAATTTTGTTTTATTTCAAAGATAAATTTTATTCATAACAAAATATATAGAGAAAAGGAATAAGCACAGTTGAAAACACTTTGTATTCTTGATTTCATTTGATCAATACCTTGATTAGAGTTAACACATTTTTATAGGTAACACTATTACCACTCATGTAGTGCCCCCCCCCCCACCCCAGACTCATCCCCAGGGGCAGAAGCATACTAAACAGATCATTTGCACTGCTCCAAGTACACAGAGGCAGAAAAACACTTGTGTTTGTATTCAATGTCATGACATTGGGTTACAAATAATCCCAGTATTATTACACTCACATGAAATTAAGAGATCTGGGTTCAAATCAATACAAAGATCTATTGTATTGACCCTGAGCTTTCATGATTTCCCTGTAAGATGTTGCATAGGAATATGTACACAGTTGAAGGAACTATTCAGCTCTGCTCTGCTATCTGAGCTCTGACTTGATTGGTGCTATCCTTGCCTTCAGTAAGATTCTGAGTCAAAATCCTACTCCAAGAATTTAAGCAACAAAGTTTGGCCAACACTCCAGTTAAGTGTTGAGAATGGGTAGTTACAAGTAAAGCAAGACAGTAGTTATACTTCATTAGGAGTTTGAAGAGATTTGGCATGTCAACAAATACACTCAAAAACTTCTATAGGTGTACCGTGGAGAGAATTCTGACAGACTGCATCATTGTCTGGTATGGGGGGCAGGGGGCTACTGCACAGGACCGAAAGAAGCTGCAGAGAGTTGTAAATCTAGTCAGCTCCATCTTGGGTACTAGCCTACAAAGTACCCAGGACATCTTCAGGGAGCGGTGTCTCAGAAAGGCAGTGTCCACCCAGGGCACTGGGTACTTTTCTCACTGTTACCATCAGCAAGGGGTTACAGAAGCCTGAAAGCCTAAACTCAGTGATTCAGGAGCAGCTTCTTCCCCTCCCCTCTGCCATCTGATTGCTAAATGGACATTCAACCTTCGGATACTACCTCACTTTTTAAAAAATATACAGTATTTCTGATTTTTGCATGGTTTCTAATCTATTTAATATACATATACTGTAATTGCCTTATTTATTTATTTTCTCTTCTATATTATGTATTGCATTGAACTGCTGCTGCTAAGTGAAAAAATTTCACATCACATGCGGATTCTGATTCTGATTCAGAACTATCCTAACAATAAAGAACTAAACTGAGGCTGCAAATGTATTTTTTTTTAATTTTAATCACTTTGGATGGGTTGCACTTGAAACCCAGGTGGACCAATATACTGGTGGGGAGGTTTACTAAAGCTAGTGGGAAGAGTTTAAACTAGAATTGTTGGGGGGTGGGAACCGAACTGAAGAGACTGGGGAAGAGAAGGTTGGCTCACAGATAGAGAAACCTTGTAGACAGTGGGAGAGGGAAGACAGGCAGGTGATAGAGAAGGGACACGCTCAGACCGAAGATTTGAAATGTGTCTATTTTAACGCAAGGAGTGTTGTGAACAAAGTGGATGAGCTTAGAGCATTGATCAGTACTTGGAGATATGATGTTGTAGCCATTACAGAGACTTTGATGGCTCAGGGACAAGAATGGTTACTTCAAGTGCTGGGTTATAGACATTTCAGAAAGGACAGGAATGGAGGCAAAAGAGGTGGGCCGTGGCACTATTGATCAGAGATAGTGTCATGGCTGCAGAAAAGGTGGACACCATGGAGGGATTCTCTATGGAGTCACTGTGGGTGGAGGGTAGGAACAGGAAGGGGTCAAGAAGTTTACTGGGTGTTTTTTTACAGGCTGCCCAATAGGAACAGGGACATTGAGGAGCAGATAGGGAAACTAAACCTGGAAAGGTGTGAAGATAACAGAGTTATTATGATGGGAGATTTTAATTTCCCAAATATCGATTGGCAGCTCCCTTGAGCAAGGGTTTAGATAGGGTAGAGTTTATTAAGTGTGTTCAGGAAGGTTTCATGACACCATATGTAGATAAGCCTACACGAGGAAAGGCTGTATTTGATTTGGTATTGGGAAATTAACCTGGTCAGGTGTCAAATCTCTCAGTGAAAGAGCATTTTGGAGCTAGTGATCATAATTCTATCTCCTTTACAACAGCATTGGAGAGAGATAGGAACAGACAAGTTAGAAAAGTAAGGGGAATTATGAGGCTATGAGGCAGGAAATTGGAAGCTTGAATTGAACACAGATATTCTCAGGGAAAAGTACAGAAGAAATGAGGCAAATGTTCGGGGGATATTTGCGTGGAATTCTGCATAGGTACATTCCAACGAGACAGGGAAGTTATGGTAGGGTACAAGAACTGTGGTGTACAAAGGCTCTAATAAATCTAGTCAAGAAGAAAAGCTTACAAAAGGTTCAGAGATCTAGGTTATAAGGCTAATAGGCAGGAGCTTAAGAAGGAAATTAGGAGAGCCAGAAGGGGCCATGAGGCGGCCTTGGTGGGCAAAGTTAAGGGAAACCACAAGGTAATCTATAAGTATGAGAAGAGCAAGAGGATAAGATGTGAAAGAATAGGACCTATCAAGTGTGACAGTGGGAAAGTATGTATGGAACTGGAGGAAATAGCAGAGATACTTAATGAATACTTTGCTTCAGTATTCACTGTAGAAAAGGATCTTGGTAACAGACTGAAAAGCTTGAGCATGTAGATATTAAGAAAGAGGACGTGCTAGAGCTTTTGGAAAGTATCAAGTTGGATAAGTCACCACAATTGGATGAAATGTACCCCAGGCTACTGTGGGAGGCGAGGGAGGAGATTGCTAACCCTCTGGCGATATTCTTTGCATCATCAATGGGGCAGGAGAGGTTCCGGAGGATTGGAGAGTTGCGATTGTTGTTCCTTTATTTAAGAAAGGGAGCAGAGATAGCCCAGGAAATTATACACCAGTTAGTCTTATCTCAGTGGTTGGTAAGTTGATGGAGAAGATCCTGAGAGACAGGAATTATGAACATTTGGAGAGGTATAATATGATTAGGAATAGTCAGCATGGCTTTGTCAAGGGCAGGTTGTGCCTTATGAGCCTGATTGAATTTTTTGAGGATGCGATTAAACACATTGATAAAGGAAGAGCAGTAGGTATAGTATACAGTTGGCCCTCCTTATTTGCGGATTCCACATGCGCGGATTCAACCAACCACAGATCGGAAAAACCCGGAAGTTATCTCTCCAGCACTCGTTGTTTGGCCATGTACAAACTATTTTTTCTTGTCATTATTCCCTAAACAATACAGTATAACAACTATTTACATAGAATTTACATTGTATTAGGTATTATAAGTAATCTAGAGATTATTTAAAAGTACAGGCAAGTCGGAACAGGTACATCCGGTATTATTTAGTGTCAGTTAGTAAAACATTTTTCTTAGTATATAGTATATATTTTACCTTTCTATGCATATAAAACTTAAGAATCATACGTATTTCAATAATTAAACCACTACGTTGCTTAGTAATAATTGTAGCTTTCATCGGGGCAGGGCCTTTCACATGCTCCATTAAAATTGTTCCGATCGTTGACCGACTGTAGACTAACGCTTTTCCAAAGACTGATGGCATTTCACCTCTTTCTGATCGCTTTATTACTTCCACCATATTTTCAATCGTGATTATTTTCATGAACAGAAACATTACGGATTCAGAGCTGCACCAGGTCCTAATGTCCACAGGTTAATGAGACAGGTTAAATAAGGGACTTGAGCATCTGCGATTTTTGTTATCCTTAGGGGGTCCCGGAACCAATCCCCCATGGATAAGGAGGGCCAACTGTATATGGATTTCAGCAAGGCATTTGATAAGGTACCCCATGCAAGGCTTATTGAGAAAGTAAGGAGGCATGGGATCCAAGGAGACATTGCTTTGTGGATCCAGAAATGGCTTGCCCACAGAAGGCAAAGTGTGGTTGTAGATGGGTCATATTCTGCATGGAGGTCGGCCATCAGTGGAGTGCCATACATATGTTCTTAAACATATGTTAAGTGTTTTATAAGCATGGAAAGGTAAAATATATACTATATACTAAGACAAACATTTGACTAACCGACACTAAATAATACTGGATATACCTGTTCTGACTTACTTAGTAAGAGAACTTCCGATTTTTTAAAATCCCGATTCATGATAACCCACGCATATCCTCCCATATACTTTAAATCACCTCTAAATTACTTATAACACCTAATAGTTGTTATACTGCATTGTTTAGGGAATAATGACAAGAAAAAAAGTCTGTACTTGCTCAAACAACAAGTGCTGGAAGAGCACTTCTAGGTATTCGTGATTCGCGGTTGGTTGAATTCGTGCATAAGGAGACTGTAATATCAAATTGTAACAAACCTTTTTTTTTAAACTTTTGGTCTAAGGCCCATTTATAACACAAGTCTCTGGAGGAGACTTCTCTGCCTTCCTGGGTAACGTCTGTCAACAACTTGTTTGTTTTAATACAGATTTCCATTTAAAAGTCATGAAAAACTGACCTCTGAGCATTGGGAGTTAAGAAGATCTGTGCCTCCAACTTGCTAAGATTTCTAGGCAGCAGATCGCCTCCATATAATGAAGACTCTTCTGTGCAGCTGTCCTGGATATATATGCATCTTTGTGCTATCACTTGTCTTCCTTACCCATATCTCAGTTGTTCCAACTGAACTAATTACATAGCCAATCTTCTTATTCTCCTTAGATCCCATCTAGACAGTCTGACCTTTATGATACCTTCTCCTATCATTATATAACTTCTATTCATGCTTCATATCTTTGTGCTGGTGATTCAGCAGGAGTGCTGGGAAGATGCTCAGGAGAAGACGAAGATGCTCGTCTTTTCAGAGAGTTAAGCTTATTGAGAGTTTGCAGATCTTCCATTATCTGTTCATCTGTTAACAAGTAACTTAACTGTGCAGGTGCAGGTTTTTGTCTTTTGTCTGTAATTGGAACAGGGTCATTAGGTCTCCTCCTTAGTTTTCTAATCATTATTGGCTTTACCTCCATAAAACCTCCTGCGAGTTCCATTGTTAGCCTCTCGTTCTCAATCATCTTTTTCTTTTCTTCTAACTCAATCTTTTTATCTTCAAATTCCTTCACTGCTGCTTTCTTCTCTTTAATATAATTCCTTTCCACTTGTTCTGTCTCCAGTGGCAGAAAAAGCTCTGCATTTCATATTCATTCCTTGTATTGTTGATCTAGTTTCATCATCCTTTTCTGATACTCCTGCAAAGTGCCTTCCTGTAACTGCTATATCTGTCTTTTGAGAGATGTCAGTTTCTCCTGGTACCTCTGCTCTGTTACTTCCAGGTAGTCTTCATTATCCTGCTTACTGGCAATATCTGTCTCCCTTGCATCCTCTGTATCTTCATCCAAGTCGCAGCCACGGATACTGCATTTTTCCTCATCGCGATGCTGTCTAGCTCCTCCTCATCATTGTAATAGTTGACAATGGGTGAGAGGAGAGCTGCAGACATCTTCCCTGCCAAACTGCCCTCCTTTGTTGACACATAGTGTGCCAATCCAACTGGATTTTCCTGAGACGTTCACATCCCAGCAATGGTGGTCCTCCATTTTTCAGTACATAGAGGTTCAGCTGCTGTGTTTTGTCTCTGTAGGTCACTATCACTTTAATTTTACCTTTGGGATGCACTTTCTGTCCTGTGTAAGTCTTTAGCAGTAGTTTAGTTTGTTTCAGAGGTATGTAAGAAAACAGTCATTTGTAGTTGTGTACAGAGATCACTGTTAAAGCTGAGCCTGCATCCAACTCCATTTTCAGTCTCACGCCTGTCACTTGTGGAGTGATCATTATTACTCTTTGATCATCTGTCTCTTTCACGTTGTGAAGTTGCAGACAAGACAATTCACTTTTGTCTGAGTCATCTTCATCAGAACAGCCTTCTTTCATTTTGTGCACATTGTTGTGTTTTCCTTTCTGGGTTTCTTGTTTCTCTGTAATTGTCCTATTTCTGCTGTTTACTAGCTTTGCATACTCGGCCAATGTGGCCCTGTTTGCCACAGTTTCTGCATTCTTTGTCTTTAAACAGTCATCAGGGTCATGTGACATGTTCCCACAACGGTAACATTTCTTTCCTTAATTTCTGTTTAGTGACATTTTATTCGTAGCATATTCCAGAGATTTTTGTTGTATCTCTGAAGCGCCCCATGATACCGTTTCTGCTGATATTGCAATGTTCAGTGCCTTCTCTAATGCAAGGTCTTTTTCACCCAGGAACCTCTTCAGTGTGGTTTCACAGTGCATGCCACACACTAACCTATCCCTCAATGAGTCCGATAGACCAGCTCCAAATTGACAATGTTCTGATAATTTGGGCAATTCAGCACAATATTCAGAAATGCTTTCATTTTTGCTTTGATTCTGTTTGTGAAATTTAAATCTTTCAGTAGTTTGGGTTTTAAATACTGTTGGAGAGTGTCTACTATTTGCTTGAACGTTTTGTCAGCTGGCTTTTCAGGAGTTAACAAGCTCTGTAGCAGCCAGTATGTTTTTGCTCCCAGAATACTGAGTAAGATGCTGGCTTTCTTTTCATCGTAAATGCTGTTAGCCTCACACTGTAAGTCTACTCTCTCAATGTAAGTTGCTCAGTCTTCAATGCCACTATCAAGTGCTGTAATGGTTCCAATCATCACCATCTTTGTTATGTTTAGCTCTGTTTTCCCTTGGTTTTCTTTTTCACTCATGTGTCCTTTTTACTAGCACCACAAGCACACTCCGTCGAGATGTGCGTATCGCTCCTTTTTATCTCTCTTCTGGGGCAGGCAGACCCTCAGTCCCTGGGGATCAGCAGTGGCTGTGGTCTCGGGTGGACGTGCTGCTGCTCCGACTGTGTCTCTTGGTCCCCTGACGTTCCTGACCCCGGCTGTGCTCCCATTTCCTTTCAGACTCATGTCCTCGCTCTGCCTCCTTCTCCCACTCCTTGGCTCGTTCCTTGCACTCTTCCTCTGAGTATCATTATCAATTAAAACATGGCGTTCCGATACGATGTAGGTTCATTAACCTCATCGCCAATTTGCTGTGTATGTGGCCTGGTTAATAAAAACCCTGGAGATGAGAGCTAAGGTTCATGATTCTTTACTGGCAGAAACCGCACTCAGCACACGCGTACAGATCAATACGTGCCTAATAGTGCATGCTCAATATGTGCCATTCAATGACATGTTATTAAAACATAAAGTAGTCCCTTATTATACTGTAGGCTATTCGGTACAATCTCCATCACAAGTTATCCACAAACAGATTTGGTGTTGGGTCCTGTTTGAGGGGGTGCAGTCAAGCTCATGTCTGTGGAGCCCCCGATATAGACAATAGACAATAGGTGCAGAAGTAGACCATTCGGCCCCTCGAGTCTGCACCGCCATTCTGAGATCATGGCTGATCATTCACTATCAATACCCAGTCCCTGCCTTGTCCCCATATCCCTTGATTCCCCTATCCATCAGATATCTATCTAGCTCCTTCTTGAAAGCATCCAGAGAATTAGCCTCCACCGTCTTCCGAGACAGTGCATTCCACACCTCCACAACTCTCTGGGAGAAGAAGCTCTTCCTCAACTCTGTTTTAAATAACTGACCTCTTATTCTTAATCCATGCCCTCTGGTACTGGACTCTCCCAACATCTGGAACATATTTCCTGCCTCAATCCTATCAAATCCTTTAATTATTTTAAATGTTTCAATCAGATCCCCTCTCAATCTCCTCAATTCCAGAGTGTACAAGCCCAATCTCTCCAATCTCTCTGCGTAAGACAGCCCTGCCATCCCAGGAATCAACCTAGTGAATCTACGCTGCACTTCCTCAATTGCCAGAATGTCCTTCCTTAAACCTGGAGACCAAAACTGTACACAATATTCCAGGTGTGGTCTCACCAGGGCCCTGTACAAATGCAAAAGGACATCCTTGCTCTTGTACTCAATTCCCCTTGTAATAAAGGCCAACATTCCATTTGCCTTCTTCACTGCCTGTTGCACTTGCTCATTCACCTTCATTGACTGATGAACTATGACTCCTAGGTCTCTTTGCATTTCTCCCTTACCTAACTCTACACCGTTCAGACAATACTCTGCCCTCTTGTTCCTGCTTCCGAAGTGGATAATTTCACATTTATTCACATTGAATGACATCTGCCAAGTATCTGCCCACTCACCCAGCCTATCCATTCTCCTAATGCCCTCTTCGCATGTCACACTGCCACCCAGTTTAGTATCGTCAGCAAACTTGCTGATATAGTTTTCAATGCCCTCATCTAAATCATTGACATAAATCGTAAAGAGCTGTGGTCCCAATACAGAGCCCTGTGGTACCCCACTAGTCACCTCCAGCCAGTCTGAGAAACACCCATTCACTGCTACCCTTTGCTTTCTATCTGCCAACCAGTTTTCTATCCATGTTGAAACCCTGCCCCCAATGCCATGAGCTCTGATTTTACTCACCAATCTCCTATGTGGCACCTTATTGAATGCCTTCTGAAAATCTAGGTACACAACATCCACTGGCTTACCCTCGTCTAACATCCTTGTTACACCCTCAAAAAACTCCAACAGATTAGTCAAGCATGATTTGCCCTTGGTAAATCCATGCTGGCTCGGCCTAATCTTATTACTGCCATCAAGATGTGCCACTATTTCATCCTTAATAATGGACTCAAGCATCTTCCCCACGACTGACGTTAGGCTAACAGGGCGATAGTTCTCCGTTTTCTCCTTCCCTCCCTTCTTGAAAAGTGGGATAACATTAGCCACTCTCCAATCTTCAGGAACTGATCCTGAATCTAAGGAACATTGGAAAATGATTACCAATGCATCCGCAATTTCCTGAGCCACCTCTTTTAGAACCCTCGGATGCAATAATTTAACCACTGTTCTCTTGAGCAGCAGATGCTGAGCCACACCTGAGTAAAATCCACACCAATGCTTGTTACCACTAATGTAGGCGTAGGTACGCAGAAAGTGACTCCTGTGTGTGAAGCATGCCAACCTTGACTACAATAGATCTTCCTTTTGCTGTGAAGTGGAGGCACAAGAGACTGCAGATACTAGAATCTACAGCAATGAACAATATACTGGAAGAAATCTATGGAAGAAAAGGATTTTTTGATGAGATTCAACAAAACCCTTCCTCAGGATGGACATCCAGACTGGTCCCAGGTATATTAGCAATTCCTTTCCCATAGATGCTGCTCGACCCAGAGATCATCCAGCAGATTGATTATTGTTCCTTTGCTGTGAACTCCTTTGAGCTGTTCTACAAAAGATGTAAAACATTCTATAAATGCAAGCCTTTTTTTCCCCACCAGTCCACACTGGGTTTATATATTACAGGCGTGTCTGCCATCTTTCTTTGTCTAACTCAATTGGCTTCTACTTTCTTCTTTCCAGCACCCTTATCTAGCAAACCCATCCATGCTTTCCTCATAAGCACAACCATATTAGGCTACATCCACACTAGACCGGATAAATTTGAAAATGCCAGTTTCGCTTAAAAACAATAGGCGTCCACACTATGCGTTTTAAAAAATATCTCTGACCACATTGAAATGGAGATATTGGTGAATCTCCTCCTACTGCACATGCACAGGACTTATCTACTGAAAACAAGCCACATACTTGGTGTCGAATCTCGTCGTGAAAGTGCATGTTTGTGCAGTTACAGACTAGAAAAACTTAAACGACGGACAGCTGTTGGCTGTCACGGAGGAGAACTTAAAAGTAAAAAAAACAAATACTGGAGCGTATGGAGACAACCGACATGGAGTCCACGGACAGATTGACCCGGCTGACAACGAACATTGAAAAAATGACTAACTCTGTTGCATTAATAAAACACCTTGTTAAATGTATAAAACGTGTCTGCATCAGTGTTATCTTGTATTTCCACACAATGTTACATTAGGCTGTTACACATCTATTGTCAGAGAAGTACTTGCATAAATAGGTAAACCACCTTCATACGAGCAAGGACAGAAAACAGGGCAAAGTGAGTATACTTATTTATTCAGTAAGCTATGAGTCAAAATATTTGTAGAGTACATTTCTAACTCTTCTGGCGTCAGTCTTGTTGCCGTCTGTTCTGAAATTGTTAGATTGTATTCAAGAAAATAATGAAATGGCGCGCTGCCATCTGACAGTGTTTTCAGAAGTCTCCGGTTACCCCGTCCACACTGCTCCAGCCAATCCAGCATTTTCAAAAACACACACCTTGGACAGCATTTCTGAAAAGCTCCGGTTTTGGGGGAGGAAAACGCTATTTTAGTTTGGACGAAGGGTAAAAACAAAGAGAAAGAGCTTCGGTTACAGATTTATCCGGTGTAGTGTGGACGTAGCCTTAGTCTCCCTTCACCATTACTAGTTTCAGATTCTCAGCATTTCCTGGGTAAGGAAATTTCTTCTGCATGGTACCACCCTTCATTAATGATAAGGTCTTAAGGGGATTCTCAGATTCCTGTAAATAATGGTTAAGGTTGAGTCTGTGTATTCTGGTTTGTGTTACATACCCCGTAACTGGGTCACTTACCAGCAAAGATAGAGAGGTCCATTGAAGTCTGATGGTACTATTTTTAACAGTATTTATTGATAAAAATACACAAAACTAATATCAATGCAAACACACAGATAATATACGTCGTCAATACTAAATCTAAAAGTGCCGGTATAATAATCATCAATAAGAAATAGCTCTATCGTTGTCTAGGGGTTAATGTATTGTCTGATGGAAATATAAAAGTCACTTTAGTTCATTCAAGCTGCAGCTCTTTGGTTGGAGAGAAAGATGGGTTAAAACTTGCCCATTCCTTTTATGATGTCAATCCTTCAAGAGTCATTGGGAATTGATTTCCCCGTTGTTAGCTAAAAACCGTTCTTCCGTGGTAAAGGCACACCGATTCTGGGGCAAAGGGAAATGGACGCACGTGGGCTTCCCACCGGCTTTTGCTAATACGGGATCGCGAGCGTTTCTTCTGGTGCGTCTGAGGGGCTGTTCCCACAGTCCCTCTTTTATCCTGACTCACAGGGTCTCAGATGTCAATCAGGTTGGGATGATGCAATCTCACCCTCGGTTCATTGCCTGGGGGCTTCGATGCATGGTACCGGATTCAATACACAAGTCCGCTTCCAAGAGACAATAGCCGGTATCAATGGCTCTGCCTTTCGGTGGCCAGGACACATTCCAACTCTTTGTGGATTCTGCATGTCTTTCTCTCATTTCCTGGGTCTCCTGAACTGACTTAATAGTGATCTTGCGATTCTCACAAAGGAGGGGGTTACCCCACACCCTTTGGTCCCTCAGAGCTGTGATACATTTGTAACACCCCCTTTCTTCAAAGCATTTTCACCAGCGGTGAAAACGAAGTAGTACAGAGTCTTACAGGATTTTAGAATCTAACACAATACAAAAGTCTTTTTTTTCTACAGGGTAATACAGTTATACATTCACTTCAGCATCTAAACAGTTAACAATTACAGTGTCACTTCCTTTAATATCTTAACATCTTGTAACTTACTAAAGTCTTGTAGCATCAGACTTCAATTTAATAACCACCTATTTTTATTTCTTTCCTTCACCAAACAAAAACTAAAGAGTTGTGATCTTAGCTTACGGGTATACTACAAAAGTTCATGCAAATACTAATCTTTCTGTTGCTTTCAAACTTAACAAGCAGGCTTCCATGGGGTTGTCTTTATTATTCACATGCTTTGTCGAAATCCCGTAAAACCGGCTTTTGCTATTTAAAAATGGCGTCCCCATTAACCCTCGCCTCTTTTCCGGTTAATTCCCACGTGGGGAGCTTGGGTACCCTGGCGAAATAGGCTTTCCCCCGCTTCTTCCATAGGAGTTATTTTATCAACACTGTGTCCCAAACTTAGACCATCTTCTGAATTTCCACCCAATTCTTTAATTTTTTGCAAGTTGCTAGTTTTCTCTTCAGGACCCTTCAGGCTATTAGTTGTTAGTTCGTACTCTTTGTCCAAGCAGCATTTCAAATTCTGCCTTTTCACACCACACTCTGGAATATCAACAGCATGGGGGACCCCGCCATCTTCCAACTCAACCCGTAAGTGATCCGCAGGCTTTGTGGTACCACGCCATTGAAAGGACTGGGGCCTGGTTGCTGCCTTTGATATTAATCCAGCCTTCAAATTTTTTTCATTCGATTTGGGAACTACATATTTCCCTTTTCCTTCAATAGTAATATTCATCTCCCCACTTTTGATCTCCACATTAACTTTTAACACACCTTCGAGCACAAACACCTGGGAACTCTCACTTCTCACTATTACCAAGGTTAACCCTTTCTTCACTGACCCAAGTCTATATGACCCACAAGGACGGCCTTCCTTTTCAATTGAATCAAATACCTCAGACTTTTTCTGAGCTCCATTACTAGATTCAGTTCCATGTGCATCCACATCTTGGACACACTCAAACGGGACATTTGCCTCTTCCAGGCTTTCAATACCTGTACCCGGTCCAAATTCTAAATTCCCCTGATTCTCCCAGCTACTCTCTGGGCAACTCTCTTCCCGAGTAAACTCAACCCTGCGGGCTGAAACAACCTCATCTGCCGACCCAGCAGACTTCTTCAAGGTAAGGGCACCCTTTTCATCTAGGACTGCCCTCATTTCATTATCAGGAACACCTTTAGAATTTTCAACTTCTTCAAACAGTTCTGCCAAACCAGACAGATCATCCATGTCCAACTCTGGACCTTTTAACAGCTGTTTCTCATCTTTATCTCCTGCCTCTAGAACTTTTCTCCCCGCTAAGGGAAGGTCTACCTCCTCTCCCTTACTCTCTTTCACTTTATTACTCTTTGTTTTACCACCCTCTAAACCCTCGTGGTACAGGGTCGGTAAGAATGTCTCGGCCAAATCGATACTGGCCTGATTTAAACTGCTCTCTGTCTCAGCTGCCTTTCTCGACATGCTGTGAGTGACCGCGCATGCAGGATAGATCTGGGAATCTAGGGGCGGAGCCTCAACACTCACAGGCTGTTTTGTCAGCGTCATTGCTGCCCAAACCTTACCACCGGCTAAATCATTACCCAGAAGGACGTCCGCGTCAGTTCTCGGGAATTCTGATCGCACCCCTATTTCAACTGGTCCAGAGACTAGCTCACAATTCATAATGACCATATGCAAGGGCACCATTTCCGTCCCTTTGCCTATTCTTTTCATAGCTACCATTCCCATCTTGCGACCAAAATCTAGTACCTTACTGCTGATCAACGACAGCTCAGCCCCCATGTCTCTCCAGATCCGTACTGGAACTGGGGTGTCTCCCTCCCTCACAGACACGGTTCCATTTGACATACAAGTCTCAGACCCTTCTCGTACTCTGTCTACCCGGGGCTCTCTTGTCGATTTACTGATTACCACGGCACATCCGATAGGGACTGCTGCTTTCCCTTTTCCTGTCTCTTTCCTCGGAGCAAAGCACCTAGATGCAATATGCCCCCCCTTTCCACAATTAAAACAGGTCAAGCCCGGAAATCTCTGGCCGTCTTGCCTTTCCCCCCCAATCTTACCACCAGCTCCCGGTGGGACCTCTGCCTCGGCCGGCGGGCTTTCTCTATCGTTCCCACGGTCTCTCTGGGAACTTTTATTCGAGGAAAACTTTGTCTTGTGGGTTAGGGCATATTCATCTGCGAACCTAGTAAAGTCTGAGATGGACTTATTCGGCTTCTCATTCAAATACATCTGGATATCCTCCGAAACACAACCTTTAAATTCCTCAATCAGAATTAACTCCCTGAGATGCCAATAATCCTCTCCCACTATCTCTGCTGTGCACCAATGGTCCAAGAGCACACCTTTCTCATAGGCAAACTCGGTATACATCTGATTCCACCCTTTCTTTAACTTTCTGAACTTTAGTCTATACGCTTCAGGTACTAACTCATAACTCTGGAGAATGGCCGCCTTTACTTTGTCATAACTCTCCTCCTCTTTCTCCTCCATGGACAACGCCATATATGCCCGCTGTGCCTTCCCTTTTAACACATTTTGTAACAACGCCACCCACTGATCTCTGGGCCACTTCTGATTCACTGCCACCTTGATAGCAAGAAATAGCTATCAACATCCGTCTCCTTGAACGGAGGTACTAACCTCAACTCCTGACTAACATTAAACCACTCCTCTCGGTCTGACCCCTGAACTGGTGGCTCTTGCCGTAACTTCTCCATCTCCAAGTCATGTTTCCTCTGTTTCTCTGCCTCCCTCTCCTTCTCGGCCCTTTCCTTCTCTTTTTCAGCTGCTTCCAGCTGTTTTAACTGAATTTCGTGCTCTCTTTGTTTCTCAGCTCTTTCCTGCTCCTGTTTCATCTCTAACTCCTTTAGCTGCAGTGCATTCATATTCTCTCTCTCTCTCTCTCCTTCTCAGCTGCTTTCAGCTGTTTTAACTTAATTGCATGTTCCAACGTTAATTTCTCCAACTCTAACTGAGCCGTCCCACTAGCTGGTACCTTTTCAGGGATATTTTCCAATACCTCAGCTGCCAACACATTCTTCCCAATATAATACTGAGTTATTGCCCTTCGCACCTCCCGCTTTTTCATCGACAATCTCACCTCTGCAAGGTTTAACCTTTTCGCCAAATTTATCAAGTCTGATTTGGTGACCACCTCTAGCGCCTCCAGAGTCGGTTTTTCTATAAATTCACCCATGTCCATCTTTGATGTTTTCCCGTCTGGCTACCCACGTAACCAGATCCAAGTTTGGACTTACAAGCCCGATCCACTGGCCTCCCAATTTGGTGTCAAATTCCGGATGAGCCCCCAATTTTTACATACCCTGTAACTGGGTCACATACCAGCAAAGATAGAGAGGTCCGTTGAAGTCTGATGGTACTATTTTTAACAGTATTTATTGATAAAAATACACAAAAGTAATATTAATGCAAACACACAGATAATATACGTCGTCAATACTAAATCTAAAAGCGCGGGTATAATAATAATCAATAAGAAATAGCTCTATCGTTGTCTAGGGGATAATGTATTGTCCGATGGAAATATAAAAGTCACTTTAGTTCATTCAAGCTGCAGCTTTTTGGTTGGAGAGAAAGACGGGTCAAAATTTGCCCATTCCCTTTATGATATCAATCCTTCGAGAGTCGTTGGGAATTGATTTCCCCGTTGTTAGCTAAAAACTGTTCTTCCATGGTAAAGGCACACCGATTCTGGGGCAAAGGGAAACGGATGCACGTGGCCTTCCCACCGGCTTTTGCTAATACGGGATCGCTAGTGTTCCTTCTGGTGCATCTGAGGGGCTGTTCCCCAGACACTCCTTTATCCTGACTCACAGGGTCTCAGATGTCAATCAGGTTGGGATGATGCAATCCCTCCACCAACCTCACCCTCGGTTCATTGCCTGGGGGCTTCGATGCATCCGGATTCAATACACAAGTCCGGCTCCAAGAGACAATAGCCGGTATCAATGGCTCCGCCTTTCAGAGGCCAGGACACATTCCAACTCTTTGTGGATTCTGCATGTCTTTCTCTCATTTCCTGGGTCTCCTGAACTGACATAATAGTGATCTTGCAATTCTCACAAAGGAGGGGGCTACTCCGCACCCTTCAGCCCCTCAGAGCTGTGGTACATTCGTAACATTTGCGAATGGCCGCAGCGTGTTTGAGCAGCTGCTCTTTGGAGTGAGATAAGGATTAAAAGCTCACAAAACCCAGAAAAGGATGTCTCCTGATTTTTCACATCTTCTTGGTTTTGACAAAAGGTGTTTGCTGATGGAGATTAGACAGGACATTCCTTTCTTAATTAAAGCATTAAAAAATTGGTGGATGTTCTTATCTTTGTAATTAAGTTTTGGCTCCAAACAAACCAGGTAGGGCATTCCTTTCTTAATTAAAGTGACTGGGGTGTCTATCAAACTCATTGTCCTTTTGTATCAATAATCCACTTACTTGACTGAAATATCTATTTTGTTTGAAGTGATTAAGTGGTATTTGTCTTGGACTACCACTGTTGCTGGACATGTGATTGTGGTGGTTAGCTAGAAATGGTTTTCTGTGTCCGTGACAAAGATGGTAAAAACTCTGTGCTTCGACAGAGAGATTCTGTGAGAGTGCAGATGGAATGTTCTCTCTCGTAGCTTGCTACTAATAAAGGTGGAAAAGAATCAACTGTGGTACTTGTTTCATCACATCGGGTTGATCACCGTTAACAATATTAGTCTCCGTTCACCATTAAAAGTTTCAGATTCTCAGCACTTCCTGGGTAAGGAAGTTCCTCCTGCATGGTAATACCCTTCATTAGTCCTGATGAAGGGTCTCAGTTTGTAATATTGACTATTTATTCTTTTCCATAAATACTGTCTAACCTGCATTTTGTATGTCACTTTGGATTTCAGCATGTGCAAATTTATGAGTTCCTTCTGCATTCACCATTTGATTTCTCGGTGACGGTCTTATATTGATAGGTCTCTGGACTTTTTTTTTGCAAGCTGAAGCATCATTTTCCATTGCTTTTCCATTCCATTTCCATTGCTAAGTCTTTCAGAATTATAAATATCTATGTTTGATTTACCTATGCCTCTATCTATGAGGCTTCGGCGAGCAGAGGCAGAGGACGAGCTTGCTCCCATTCAGGTAAGGCCAGGTAACCACCTTTAATTAATCTAATTAGTTTAGGGGTAGGTAATGGAGACAGCAGTTAGGGCAGTTGACTGCTCCATTTGCAGTATGTGGGAAATCAGGGTGAGCACAGTTGTCCCTGATGACTGCACCTGCAAAAGGTGCATCCAGCTGCAGCTCCTGACAAACCGAGTTAGGGAACTGGAGCTGAACTTTGAATCATTCCGGAGGCAGAGGCAGAAATAAACAGGAGTTACAGGGAGATAGTCACCTCTAAGTTTCAGGAGACAGGTAGCTGGGTGACTGTCAGGAGAGGGGAGAGGTTAAGACAGAATGAGCAGAGCACTCCTGTGGCCGTTCCCATCAATAATAAGTATACCATTTCGGATACTGTTGGTGGGGATGACCTACCAGGGACAAGTTCCAGTGGTTGCGTCTCTGGCACCGAGACTGGATCCTGAGCACAGAAGGGAAGGAGGGAAAAGAGGAGAGCAGTAGTGATAGGGGATTCGATAGTTAGGGGGACAGATAGGAGGTTCTGTGGAAGAGATCGAGAATCCTGGATGGTCTGTTGCCTCCCTGACACCAGGGTCAGCGATATCTTGGATCGAGTTCTCAGTATTCTCAAGAGGGAGGGTGAGCAGCCAGATGTCATGGTCCATGTAGGGGCCAATGACATGGAAAGGAAGAAGGAGGAGATCCTGCAAAGAGAATTTAGGGAGATAGGTGCAAAGTTGAAGGACAGGACCTCCAGGGTTGCAATCTCAGGATTGATACCCGTGCCACTTGCTAGTGAGGCTAGAAATAAGAAGATAATGCAGCTAAATACGTGGCTAAGGAGTTGGTGCAGGAGGGAGGGCTTCACGTGGGTCAGCATCTGGGGGACAGTGACCACCACTCCCTGGCCTTTAACATTATCATGGAAAAAGATAGAATCAGAGAGGAAAGAAAAATTTTTAATTGGGGAAGGGCAAATTATGAGGCTATAAGGCTAGAACTTGTGAGTGTGAATTGGGATGATGTTTTTGCAGGGAAATATACTATGGACATGTGGTCGATGTTTAGGGATCTCTTGCAGGATATTAGGGATAAATTTGTTCTGGTGAGGAAGGTAAAGGATGGTAGGGTGAAGGAACCATGAGTGACAAGTGAGGTGCAGAATCTAGTCAGAAGGAAGAAGGCAACATACATGAGGTTTAGGAAGCAAGGATCAGATGGATCTACTGAGGAATGTAGGGTAGCAAAAAAAAGGAGCTTAAGAAGGGGCTGAGGAGAGCAAGAAGGGGGCATGAGAAGGCCTTGGCGAGCAGGGTAAAGGCATTCTTCAATTATGCGAAGAACAAAAGGTTGACAGGAGTGAAGATAGAACCGATTACAGATAAAGGTGGGAAGATGTGCCTGGAGGCTGTGGAAGTGAGCAAGGTCCTCAATGAATACTTCCCTTCGGTATTCACCAATGCGAGGGAACTTGATGATGGTGAGGATAATATGAGTAAGGCTGATGTTCCGGAGCATGTTGATATTAAGGGAGAAGAGGTGTTGGAGTTGTTAAAATACATTAGGAAGGATAAGTCCCCGGGGCTTGACGGAATATTCCCCAGGCTGCTCCATGAGGCAAGGGAAGAGATTACTGAGCCTCTGGCTAGGATCTTTATGTCCCTGCTGTCCACGGGAATAATACCGAAGGATTGGAGGGAGGAAGGCACCTTAATCTCTCACCTCAAACCTAGCAAAACGAATATATGCATTATCCCCCATCTACGTATGATTTTATATTTCTTTGTAAGGTTACCCTTCAACCTCCTATATTTCAAGAAGACCTAGCCTGCCCAACCTCTCCCCATAATTCAAGCACTCAAATCCTGCCAGTATCCTCATAAACATGCTCTGCCCTCTTTAATGATGTCTTTCCTTTAACAGGGTTATCAAAACTGTACACAGTACTCCAGTTGCAGTACTACCAATGTCTTGAACAACCGGATCTTAACATCCCAGCTCCTATACTCGGTACTCTGACTAACCAAGGCCAGTATGTCAAACATTTTCTTCACCACCCTGTCTACCTGTGACACTACTTTCAATGAAATATGTACTTTGGTAAGCTGATGATCCCCCTACAAAGAGACAAAGGCTTGGTGTGTCCAATTGAAATACATAAGGATTTTCTGTGGCTACTGTATTTCTAATCCATGATTGATTTTCTGGTTAATTACTATTATTATTGGCAAAATTTAATTCACCATATTTGTTGAGGTTTAAATTACCTGTCTGCTTTTTATTAATTAAAGTCACTTCAATCTGCTGCAGCATAAAACACTGTTAACAAAAAAAAAAACTCTTGGACAGATACATTGATAGAAAATGCTTTGATGGGTAGGGAACAAACACAGGTGTAGCTTACCTGGGCATCTTGGTCAGCATGGACAGTTGGCAGAAGGACCGCTACCTGTGCTGTATTTCCCCAAAATGGGAGCATTCAGACTATTCAGCCCCTTGAGATTGGAGTGCTACTTGTGAAGTTCACAACAACACTCATTACAGAGAGTAGCATCGAACTTTAAAGAAACTCTCTTCACACCAGCTGTGGACCTTCTCCATAACTGGCTGCTATTAGGGCCAGGGAGTCAACCTACTGTGTCCTCAACTTTCATTGAGTCCTGCACAGGCCACAGTGTTCTGGGGCATCATCAGCAAGGCAGGGGTGGTTGCTCCTTGCACTGTGGCACATAAAACAGAAAAGCTTTGAAAACTTTTGGCAAATAATGTGAACAGTGTAAAAGAGGTGGAACAGTGCTGTGTGTCAGGCATTAATGTCAGAGCAGAAGCTCTCAAGCCCAACCTTGCTGGTAACCTCAGCAGGCCCCCTTTCCTTGTGACTCCCCTGTGGCTCTCCTGTCCAAATCTAGTCAATGACAATTGAAGGTGTGGTGCCAACAAAGATACCATCACATGCACATCAGATGCAACAATGGTTAGACATTCCAAGGTAGATCCCAACCAAAAGCCCCGTGTCCAATTACACCAAGCACATGAAAATGCAACCCAGACTCGGTAAAATCAATTTTTTTCATTCATATTACATTGAAAAATTAAACTAAAATGTTTATGTGCAAAGTTGGAGAGGCAGTAGAAAGTTTTACAGCTCTATGACTAATTCAATAATCATTTCAAGATGAAGTATGAGTAATGAAACCCACACACTCAAACCCACTACAGGTATAATTTCAGCCAAGTAATTCAGAGGTTTTGTAGAACCTGCATAATTTACAGAGGGTTGAAGTTAAGATGGCACTGAGTTGCAGTCTCTATTGAGGTCGTGGCTCAGATTTTGTTGCCTTTTAGAAGAATTTTAGGTTTGTAGGGATGATTTTGGGGTGAGTTAGGGGTCATGTTTGTGTTAGGGACAGGGATGTGGGGGAATTCAGACATCAGGCCTCAGTCCAAGCATCCATTCAATATCTGAAGGCCAATGATGAAACCAATGATGTTGGACATCCATGGTCAATTGACGGGCCAGCAAACCAGCATGGATGAAAGTTGGTGCACCCTCTCCCACCCGGTATTGATATGATACAAATGCTACTTGCTACATCTGACCATGCCCTAATGGCGTTCACACACTGCTGCATGCTTCATCTTCTGAGGTGCTCTGCTCTCCCTGATAATCACACCTGTATGAAATGCATCAAGCTGCAGCTCCTTAGAAACCCTGTAAATGAGATCTTGGCAGGTTCTGGAGAAGGAATATCATGCAGGAAGGAGGGGTGAGGTCCAATAATCCCCTGGCATGTGAATCAATGAGACCAGCATTCAAAGCCTAGTGTTTGGGGTTCCATCATCAGGATATAAAACCAATACTTTTTTTTGTTGCTTTTGATTTCCAGAGTTTGCAGCCTAGTGTTTGATGATGGGTGGGTCCTGCCATCAAAGCTAAGGATCAGCCCAAGAAGCCCAGAAGTCGAGGCCTGCTGGCCAGAGCCCCTAATCTGTGGATATCTACAAATCCACTGGAGAAGTAGGAGGCCCAGTGTCTGTGAGTTTGAGTCTGCTGGATGCTGCAGGGTGAGGACACTTGTGCTGGGGTTGGAGGACTGAGTATGTGCATGGATAGGTGAATGTGTGAGAAGAATGAGCATTGTTTTGTTGTTGTGTTCTGTGTGGTTCTGCTGAGCATTATGGGCATTCTATGCTGGTGCTGGAATGTGTAGCAACACCTGCAGGCTGCCCCTTCACATCCTCAGGTGTGTTGGTTGTTAACACAAATGACACATTTCACTCTGTGTTTCAATGTAACTGTGATAAAAAAAATCTGAATCCTGAATCTCTTCAGTACTGACAGTTACTAGCTGGTGATAGTTTCTACAAATCACACAGTGTTTCAGTATTCTACAAGCCATAAGCAAAGCTTGGGAGGCTTAGTTCACCTTAATACTCTGCAACACTCAAACCTGGACATCACTGGGATGAGGGAGGAAATCAGAGCACCTAAGGAAAATCACACGATCACAGGGAGAACAGACAACACTGGAGCTCAGGACTGCAGGAGCAGTGAGGTAGTAACTCTGCCACTGTGTCTGCAAACGTCCTCTCACCAACAGCCTGTAATAAGAACTCCCATGCCAGCTACGCACTGCATTTCATAGCTGCTGGCCTCAGAACAGAACTGTAATATAACTGCAGGCTTATTGATCAGCAAGCAGATCATGCTCCAATGATCCAGGTTGGTTTGCAGTGCGGTTATTCCTCTAACAGACGCCTGATGTATTGAGAAGTCCCTTGAGAAACCAGATCAGATAGAGTTTCACAAAACCTCAGCTGTGATTTAACTTTAAAGATACAATAGAAAGAAGACACAAAGTAACTTGAACCGAGTGTTTGCTGAAACAATGATATACAAAATCAAGAAGAATTGTGCCTGCTTTTGTTTAAACTGAAGAGATTATGCAACAATTTGAAGTCAGGTTACCACCTGAGTAGGATGCCACAGAAGACAACTTCCAGTGGTTGTAGAACAAGAATGTTTTCTCCAATTCATTTACCGTTTTTGGTTATTAGTGACATGGTCATTAACTTGCTGCTGATCCCCACATTGTGGTTACCTGACCTGCATCAATCCAGGTGGTATAGTGATGTGGAAGTATATTGGTGTGGTATGTAACAGGTTCTTTAAGGTTATAACTAGGGGTAGTAATGGGAACAAGCTCCCACTACCTATTAAATGCTCTCAATTAAATGTGGGTCAAATAGCCTCTGACAACCAAGTCCAGCTCCTGGCCTTCACATGTTGCTTAGCTACTAAGCCCGGGGGAACCATTTCTACTGATAGGAGAAGGGGCAATGGTGGATTACTGGCAGCTTAAAACCAGTCGCTTTGAGCAGATGGGGCTCATCAACCATGGCTGGCAGCTCACCTAGAAGGAAAACTCTGATCTCAAATCTCTGCCATCTTGCGGCTACACCCACTCATGGGATAGACTTCCGGAGTAAAACCTGAGGGAAAAATCTGGAGTGGAGTCCCTAAAGTAGTCCTACATTGAGTTCAATGCTGACTGGTAACTTCTGTGACACTGCTGGTACCAAACTGTATTGGTCTCTGCTGTTTCTTTGGGTTCATCAGATGCGTGGAGAGAGGGAGCTTGATACATGGACAACAACTTGCTGTCCATGTTGTCCCACCCAGGCTTGCATATCTAGACAGCTAGGACACAATATCCATGGTCACCGTTGACCAACGGAGGCCTCAGATCGGCATATTGGTAGCTGGAATAGAACCTTGGAGCTAAAGACAATTAATTTAGAAACACAAGTTCAAAGCTCACCCTATCAGCAAAGTTTGCATTCAAATTTTTAGATTTTTGCTTTAAAACCCTTTATCAATGTGAAGGAAATCTGCTGTTGAGTAAAACTCTCATAACGCTGCACACTCAGAGGATCTTGGTGTCAGATCTGCAGATTTTCCTACTGAACCTCCAACATCCTTTGGATATAATGATGCTGAACAGTAAAATAATAGATTTTCCAGTGAACTAAATTTCAAGTGTGGGATCTGAGGCTCAGAGTGTGTTGGGAATGGTGTATCAGAGGAAGCACAGGAATCCAGGGTCTTGGTGTGTTAAACATAGATGGTGGATACTTGTGGTAACTGGCCAATGCAGCCTTTGACTTGCCCTTGCTGTTCCAGTTAAGTTTCTAGACTGTGGTGATCTCAGTGTAAATGCTACTAAACAGTGTTGGAACAAAGCTAGATGCCCCCACTTAAACATAACAAATCCTGGTATTGTTACGATACAAATGCTACTTGCTACATCAGACCATGCCCTAATGGTGTTCACATGCTGCTGCATGTTTCGTCTTCTGAGCTGCTCTGCTCTCCCTGATAACTACACTTGCATGAAATACATAAAGCTGCAGCTCCTTAGAGACCCTGCTAAGGAATCCTGATAACCTTCAGCTTATATGGCCAAATGAGGAGGAGGTGATAGATAAGAGCTACAGGGAGGTAATTACCCTTAAGTAACAGGAGGCCGGTACCTAAGTGCCTGTCAGAGAGGGAACAGGAAGAGACAGCCAGTACAGTGTACCCCATGTCCATTTCCCCCAATAAGTACACAACCTTGGATACTGTTGGGGGTGGAGTTTAACGTACCAGGTGAAAGCGCAGCAACCAAGTCTCTGATATTGATTCTGCCTCTGTGGCTCAGAAGGGAATGGGGGAGAAGAGGAGTGCAGTAGTGATAGGGGATTCCATAACTAGAGGGGCAGAAAACTGACCCTGTGCCAGGTGCCAAGGTCAGGGATGACTCAAATTGGGTCCACAGCATTCTAAAGAAGGAGAGTATAGCACTGGAACTCATCATACATATTGGTACCAATGACATAGATAGAAAAGGGGAGGAAGACATAGGGAGTTAGGCAGAAAGCCAAAAAACAGGACCTCCAGGGTAGTAATCTCTGGATTGTTGCCTGTGCCATGGGCCAGTGAGGGTAAGAATAGGATGATTTGGCAACTGAATGTGTGACTGGAGAATTGATGCAAAGGGCACCATTTCAGACTTCTGGATGATTGGGATCTTTACTGGGGAAGGTATGACCTGTACAAAAAGGATGGGTTACACCTGAAACTGAATGGGATCAATATACTTGTGGGCAGGTTTGCTAAAGCTGTTAGAGAGGGTTTAAATTAATTCAGCAAGGGGATGGGAACTGGAGTGATAGGGCTGAGGAGGTTTTGGTCTACAACTTGAAGCAGTGTGTAGTGAGACTGTGAGGAAGGACAGGCAGATGATAGAGCAGAAATGCAGTCAGTGGGATGAGTTAAAGTATAACAGGGAGGCCAAAATCAAAAAGGGTGATGAATACAGGACTGAAGGTGTTATACTTAATGGACACAGTATATAGAATAAGGGCAAACACGAGGAAATCTGCAGATGCTGGAAATGCAAACAACAGACAAAATGCTGGTGGAACACAGCAGGCCAGGCAGCATCTATAGGGAGAAGCACTGTCGACGTTTTGGGCCGAGACCTTTCAGGATGTCAGGATGAAGGGTCTCGGTCCGAAACGTCGTCAATGCTTCTCCCTATAGATGCTGCCTGGCCTGCTGTGTTCCACCAGCATTTTGTGTGTGTTGTTTATATAGAATAAGGTGATGTTGTAGTGCAGTTAGAGAATGGCAGGTATGATGTGGTGGGTAATTCTTAGTCATGGCTTAAAGAAGATCATAGTAGGAGCTTAACATTCAAGGCTGCGCATTGTATCAAAAGGACAGGCAGGTAGGCAGAGGGGGTGGTGTGCCTCTGTTGGTAAAAACTTGAAATCAAAGCCTTAAAAAGTGGTAACATTGTAAAGGGAATTACACAGGCCTGAGAGAGGAGATGGCCAAAGTTGACTGGAAGGGGACATTAGCAGGGATGATAACTGGCTAGTGTTTCTGGGAGAAATTCAGAAGGTGCAGGAAAGATACATACAAAAGATGAAGGAGGATTCTAAAGGAAGAATAAGGCAACCATGGTTGACAAGAGAAGCCAAAAACAGCATAAAAGCTAAAGAGAGGGCATATAATAGACCAAAAGTTAGAGAGAAGCTATAGGATTGGGGAACTTCTAAAAACCACAGAAGAGAACTAAAAGAGAAATAAAGACAGAAAAGATGAAATACAGAGGGAGTTAGGAAGGAGAAGCAGGACCTCAAAGGTAGTAATCTCGGGATTACTGCCTGTGCCACATGATAGTGAGTATACGAATAGAATGAAGTGGAGGATAAATGTGTGGTTGAGGGATTGGAGCAGGGGGCAGGGATTCAGATTTCTGGATCATTGGGACCTCTTCTGGGGCAGGTGGGACCTGTACAAGAAGGACGGGTTGCACTTGAATCTGAGGAGGACCAATATCCTGGCAGGGTGGTTTGCTAAGGCTTTTGGGGAGAGCTTAAACCTAGAATTGCTGGGGGGTGGGAGCCAAACTGAAGTGACGGAGCAAAGGGAGATTGACTTACAAATAGAGAAAGCTTGTAGACAGTGTAAAAGGGAGGATAGAGAGGGGATGCATTCAGACCGATGGTTTCAGATGTGTCTATTTAATGCGTGGAGTATTATGAATAAAGCACATGAGCTTAGAGCATGTATCAGCACTTGGAACTATGATGTTGTGGCCATTACAGAGACTTGGATGGTGCAGGAGCAGGAATGGCTACTTCATGTGCCAGGCTTTAAATGTTTCAGAAAGGACAGGGAGGGAGACAAAAGAGGTGGGGGTGTGGCACTGTTGATCCGAGATAGTGTCACGGCTGCAGAAAAGGAGGAAGTCATGGAGGGGTTGTCTACGGAGTCTCTGTGGGTGGAAGTTAGGAAAAGGAAGGGGTCAATAACTCTACTGGGTGTTTTTGATAGACCACCCAATAGTAACAGGGACATGAGGGAGCAGAAAGGGAGACAGATTCTGGAAAGGAGTAATAATAACAGGGTTGTTGTGATGGGAGATTATAAATTCCAAAATATTGATTGGCATCTCCCTAGAGTAAAGGGTTTCCATGGGGTGGAGTTTGTTAGGTGTGTTCAGAAAGGTTTCTTGATACAATATGTAGATAAGCTTACAAGAGGAGAGCCTGTACTTGATCTGGTATTGGGAAATGAATCTGGTCAGGTGTCAAGTCTCTCAGTGGGAGAGCATTTTAGAGATAGTGATCACAATTCTATCTCCTTTACCATAGCATTGGAGAAGGACAGGAACAGACAAGATAGGGAAATATTTAACTGGAGTAAGGGGAAATATGAGGCTATCAGGCAGGAACTTGGAAGCATAAATTGGAAACAGATGTTCTCAGGGAAACGTAAGGAATTAAAATGGCAAATGTTCAGGAGATATTTGTGAGGGGTTCTGTGTAGGTATGTTCCAATGAGACAGGGAAAGGATGGAAGGGTACAAGAACCATGGTGTACAAAGGCTGTTGAAAATCTAGTCAAGCAGAAAAGAAGAACTCACAAAAGGTAATGATAGATAGAGATCTAGAAGATTATAAGGCTAGCAGGAAGGAGCTTAAGAATAAAATTAAGAGAGCCAGAAGGGGCCATGAGAAGGCCTTGGAGGACAGGATTAAGGAAACCCCCAATCAAGTGTGACAGTGGAAGCGTGTGTGTGGAACTGGAAGAGATGGCAGAAGTACTTAATGAATACTTTGCTTCAGTATTCACTATGGAAAAGGATCTTGGTGATTGTAGTGATGACTTGCAGCGGACTGAAAAGCTTGAGTATGTAGATATTAAGAAAGAGGATCTGCTGGAGTTTTTGGAAAGAATCAAGTTGGATAAGTCTTCGGGACCAGACGGGATGTTCCCCAGGCGACTGTGGGAAGCAAGGGAGGAGATTGCTGAGCCTCTGGCAATGATCTCTGCATCATCAATGAGGATGGGAGAAGTTCCAGAGGATTGGAGGGTTGCGGATGTTGCTCCTTTATTTCAGGAAGGGAGTAGGGATAGCCGAGGAAATTATAGACAAGTGAGTCTTACTTCAGTGGTTGCTAAATTGATGGAGAAGATCCTGAAAAAAATAGAGATCTATGAGTAACCCTAAGTAAGGACATGTTCGGCACAGCTTTGTGGGCTGAAGGGGCTGTATTGTGCTGTAGGTTTTCTGTGTTTCTATGTTTCTAAATGCTCGTCATAAATGCTTTCATTCCGAGGATCATTCTCGTGAACCTCCTCTGGATCCTCTCCAATGTCCAACACGTCCTTTCTGCGATAAGGGGCCCAATACTACTCATAATACTACAAGTGCATTCTGATCAATGCCTTATAAACTTCAGCATTACATCCTTACTCTTGTGTTCTAGTCCTCTCGAAATGAATACTAACATTACATTTGGCTTCCTTACCACTGACTCAATTTGCAAGTTAACTTTTAAGCAATCCTGTGAGGACTCCCAAGTCCCTATGCAGCTCTGATATTTTGAATTTTCTCCCCATTTACAAAATGGCCCGCACCTTTATTCCTTCTGCCAAAATGCATGGCCATTCACTTCCCTACGTTATATTCCATCTGCAACTTCTTTGCCCATTCACCCAATCTCTCTAAAACCTTTCTCAATGCTGTCTGCCTCTCCACATCTTCATATTGTTCACAAACCTGGCTGCAAAGCCATCAATTCTCACATCCAAATCATTGACATATAATGTAAAAAGAAGAGGTCCCAACACAGACTCCTTCCAACACACACCACAGTCACCAGCAGCTAAGCAAAAAAAAAGCCCCCTTTTATTCTGACTCATTGCCTCCAGCCAGATAGCCAATCTCCTATTCATGCTGGTACCTTTCCTGTAATACCATGGGCTCTTATCTTGTTAAGTAGCCTGATGTGTGGCACCTTGTCAAAGGGCTTCTGAAAAACCAAATAACCAACATCCACTGACTCACCTTTGTCTATCCTGCCAGTTAGTTCTTCAATGAATTCCAACTGATTTGTCAGGCAAGATTTCCCCTTAAAAAAACCATGCTGACTTTGGCCTATTTTATCATGTGCCTCCAAGTACTCTGAAACCTTCTCCTCAACAATTGACTTTAACATCTTTCCAACCACTGAAGTCAGGCCTATAATGTTCTCTCTTCTGCCTTCTTTCCTCCTTAAAGAGTGGAATGACATTTCCAATTTTCCAGTCATTGGGAACCATTCCAGAATCGAGTGATTCTAGTAAGATCACTACTAATGCCTCCACAGTCTCTATATATATACCTCTTTCAGAATCCTGAGGTGTCGTCCATCTGACTTATCTACCTTCAGACTTTTCAGCTTCCCAGACACCTTCTCCTGAGTAATAGCAACTACACTCAAATTTGCCTCCCTGTCACTCTCACTTTTCTGGCATATTACTAGTGTCTTCCACAGTGAAGACTGAAGCAAAATAGATATTCAATTTGTCCGCCATTTATTTGTCCCCCATTACTGCCTCTCCAGTGTTATTATCCAGTGGTCCAAAATCCATTTTTGTCTCCCTTTCACTCCTTATATATCTGAAAAACCCTTTTGGTACACTCTTTTTATTATTGACTAGTTTACATAGAAACGTATAACATAGAAAACCTACAGACATTACAGGCCCTTTAGCCCACAAAGCTGTGCCAAACATGTCCTTACCTCAGAAATACCTAGGCTTACCCATAGCCCCCATTTTTCCAAGCTCCATGTACCCATCCAGGAGTCTCTTAAAAGACCCTATCATTTCCGCCTCCACCACTGCCACCACTCACTGCCCATTCCACGCACCTACCACTCTCTGCATAAAAAAAAACTTACCCCTGTCATATCCTCTGTACCTAATTCCAAGCACATTAAAACTGTGCCTTCTTGTGCTAGCCATTTCAGCCCTGGGAAGAAGCCTCTGACTATCTACACGATCAATGCCTCTCTTCATCTTATTCACTTCTATCAGGTCACCTCTCATCCTCCATCTCTCCAAGGAGAAAAGGCCGAGTTCACTCAATCTGTTCTCATAAGGCATGCTCCTCAATCCAGGCAATATCCGTGTAAGTCTCCTCTGCACCATTTCTATGGTTTCTACATTCTTCCTGTAGTGAGGCAACCAGAACTGAGCACAGTACTCCAAGTGGGGTCTGACCAGGATCCTATGCAGCTGCGACATTACCTCTCGGCTCCTAAACTCAATCCCATGATTGATGAAGGCCAATGCACCATATGCCTTCTTAACCACAGAGTCAACCTGCACAACAGCTTTGAGTGTCCTATGGACTCAGACCCCAAGATCCCTCTGATCCTCCACACTGCCAAGAGTCTTACCATTAATACTGTACTCTACCATTATATTTGACCTACCAAAATGAATCAACTCACACTTATCTTGGTTGAATTCCATCTGCCACTTCTCAGCACAGTTTTGCATCATATCAATGTCCCACTGTAACCTCTGACAACTCCCCACACTATTCACAACATCCCCCAACCTTTGTGTAATCAGAAAATTTAATAACCTAGCCCTCCACTTCCTCATACAGGTATATCCAGATAAATATAAAAATCACAAATAGTAGGGGTCCCAGAACAGATTCCTGAGGCACACCACTGGTCACCAACCTCCATGCAGAATATGACCTGTCTACAACCACTCTTTGCCTTCTGTGGGCAAACCAATTCTGGATCCACAAGGCAATGTCCCCTTGGATCCCTTGCCTCCTTACCTTCTCAATAAACCTTGAATGGGGTATCTTATCAAATGCCTTGTTGAAATCCAAATACACTACATCTTCTGCTCTGCCTTCATCATGTGTGTTTAGTTACGTTCTCAAAAAATTCAATCAGGCTCATAAGGCACGACCTGCCTTTGACAAAGCCATGTTGACTATTCCTGATCATACTATGCCTCTCCAAATGTTCATAAATCCTGCCTCTCAGGATCTTCACCATCAACTTACCAACCACTGAAGTAAGAATCACTGGTCTATAATTTCCTGAGCTATCACAACTTCCTTTCTTGAATAAGGGATCAACATCTACAACTTTTCACATCCCCATTGATGATGCAAAGATCATCGCCAGAAGCTCAGCAATCTCCTCCCTCACCTCCCACAATAGCCTGGGGTACATCTTGTCTGGTCCCAGTGACTTAACCAACTTATCCAAATTAATTTGATGGCTCTGGGCCTGTACTCACTGGAGTTTAGAAGAATGAAGGGGATCTCATTGAAACCTATCGAATATTGAAAGGCCAAGATAGAGTGGATAGGGAGAGGATGTTTCCTATTATGGGGAAGTCTAGGACCAGAGTGCACAGCCTCAGAATTGACAGACATCTATTTAGAACAGTGATAAGAAAGAATTTCTTTAGCCAAAATAGTGGTAAATCTGTGTAATTCATCACCAGATTTAGTTGTGTAGGTCAAGTCATTGGGTTTATTTAAGACAGAGGTTGATAAGTTCTTGATTAATCAGGGCATCAAATGTTACTGGGAGAAAGCAGGAAAATGGAGTTGAGAAGGATAATAAATCAGCCATGATAGAATGGTGGAGCAGACTCAATGGGCTGAATGGCCTACTTCTGCTCCAATACCTTATGGTCTAAAATAAGATGTCAGCCATTCAGGATGTAGATGCAATTTCATCAACCAGAAAGTGATGGAACATTGCAGTCCTCCATTTAATTGGCCAATGACTGACAATTTACAGGACATGAGCAAAAGGGTTTTTAGGTATAAAAGGAGTTGGAGGAGATGGAGTTAGTGTGAAACAGGCACAATCATAATGGATGAAGCAGCAAACAAAATGCCTATTACTGATCTATTTCTAACATGCTCACTAGTCTATTGGACTAGTAATCCATGTCATCAACAACAAACTGTGGCCTCAGCCAAGTTAACAACAAAGAACTACAATACAGATGGCAAATCAGGAATGATCATGTACCTGCACTGGCAGACTCTGCAGTGAAGAGGCACGTGGAATGTCAGACAAACTGGAGTAAATGACCTCAAGCTGAGGCCAGAGGGTTTGATCTAGCCAATTGCACTCAAGAACCTATATTCTCCCAGACTATCTAAGAAACATTTGTATATACTAGCTAACAGTTTAGTAGTTAGCCTTAACAGCAGATTTGGTTAAATGATTTGTCACATCAGTAAGATTCATAGAATCATAGAAAAGCACAGCACAGAAAAAGGCCCATCAGCCGAACTAGTCCATGCTGAACCATTTAAAATGCCTGCTCCCATTGACCTGCATTGGGACCATAGCACTCCATTTCCCTTCCAAGTAAGTATCGAAACTTCTCTTAAGTGTTGAAATCGAGCTCGTATCTACCACTTGTGCTCACAGCTCCTTCCACACGCTCACGACCCTGAGTGAAGTTCCTCCTCCTGTTCCTTTAAACTTTCATCTTTCACCCTTAACCCATGACCTCTACTTGTAGTTCCATTCAACCTCAGTGGAAAAAGCCTGCTTATATTTATTCTATCTATACCTCTAGCAAATCACTCCTCAATCTTCTACATTCCAGGGAATCAAGTCTTAACCTACTAAATCTTTCCTTATAACTCAGGTCCTCTTGTAAATTTTCTCAGTACTCTTTCAACCTTATTTACCAAGTTAGATATGGCCTTTGTGGCTAAAGGGATCAGGGAGTAGGTACAGGGTTCTGAGTTGGATGATCAGCCATGATCATACGAATGGCAGTGCAGGCTTGAAGGGCCGAATGGCCTACTCCTGCACCTATTTTCTATGTTTCTATGTTTCTACATCTTTTCTGTAAATATTGATATTTGTAGCTTTAAAACAAAACAGTATAAAGTTATTTGTTTAAGGAATACCAGCTGAATTACTAAGTTGCATATTTAAACTTCAGTAACACAGAAAAGAGTTGAAAAAAATCTGTTCCTATATAGTATAGACATTCTGTGCTCACATGACAATGTGATATACTGAGATAAATAATGGATAAATAATTCCATGAAAATATTGCACTGGTTCTGACCAGTTGAGAGGAAATAGAAACAAATCTCCTTAAAACAATTCACTAAAATTGGAGTGATGTAAAATAGGAAGGAGGGCAGGATGGACAGGAGACTTTTAAAGATGACTAAAGTTAAAGGTAACTCAAGAGATAAATTAAAAGTGTTCACCTGGATTTGCAACCTCTTTAAATGCTTCCTCCGATCCTGCCCTGCGTCCTTTTTTTTGTTTTTCTTCACTGTTATGAGGTTTGAACAAAGAACAAAAAGGTAATTTGTATTTTCTTCATTTTAAGCACCTACTTGAAATATTTCTAAACAAAAATTGTGCAAAATCCACACTCCGCAAGCTGTATAAATGAGATAAAACTTCCTGTAACAAGCTTTCTTTTATAAGTTCAAGTAATGGTTGCTTTTAAGTAAAAATCACACTTGCACAATAGAAACATTTTGTTCAGATAGTTGTTTAAAAATAGACCACTGTAAATTGTATTTATTGCATAATAAAATTTCCATTAAGATATGATGTGGATGCAAATAAGTGGAGCAGTTAATGGATGATGGCAATTCATTCAATAAAATTGTGGGTATTTATCATTTGCCTCAAAGTGTACTTTCAAATATAAAATGCATCTCATAATAGCAACTAATATTCACAGTATAATGGCTGTAAAAGAAAATGCAAAGAAAAACGGCTAGAATGCTCAAAATGTCATTCAAAATATCATTTCTGTGAATCATTTGGAATGGTAATTAGTCCCCCACACACTTACAGATACAATTGAAGTGTGTGCATCATTGTCTTCGCTGCAATCAGATGAATTTATAAAGTCTGCAACGTTAATTACAAGGTCAGTTCTGTTCCATGGAAAAGTAAGCAAGTGCGACCATTACAGATGATAAAGTCATTAAAGAATGACCGGCACTCAGTCCTCCAGCAGTGGCGGGATCTCCCTGTGGCCACACACTTCAATTCCACAGACCACTCCCACTCCGACATGTCTATCCATGGCCTCCTCGACCGTCAAGATAAGGCCACACGCAGGATGATGGAGCAATACCTTATCTCCCACCTAGGTAGCCTCCTACCTGCTGGCATGAACATTCAACTCACAGACCTCCGTTCATACCTCTGCCCCCCCCCCCACCTTACCCCATCCCTATCTATAATTTTAGTTTTTGGTTCTCTTTCTCTCTCTTCCCGCCCCCCCCCCATCACTATAATCTCCCCCCAGCCCTACCTTTCTTTCTCTTTTATTTCCCATAATTCTCCATCTTTCCCCTAGCCCATTTCCCTTCAGCCTATCACTTCCCAGCTCTCTACTTCATCCCTCCACCCACTTCTTATTACCCCTTGACCATCCCATGTTACTTCACTCCTGATGAAGGGTTTCAGCCAAAACGTCATCACTACCTCCTCCCATAGATGCTGTCTGGCCTGGTGAGTTCTGCCAGCATTTTGTGTTTTTATTTATTTCCAGCATCTGCAGATTCACTCCTGTTGTCATTAAAGAATTGGTTGACCAAAAATAGTAAAAAGGAATTCAATTCACTAACTGTGTTAAGTAAAATTTTTCTTCTCTTTCAACTATGCTTTTACTGTCACAATGACTGAAGGTCTTTTTCTATGTGCCAATAGTTTTGTCAATTGTCTTTTCATTTAAATGTTTTTCATCTGGTTTACATTCCCACTGATATACTGGCTTTAATTTTAACTCCTTCTCAAGTTACATAAGTACAAATATCATCTCTCTTGCCCTGTTGCTAACTTTTGCAGAAAGCCAAAAAGACCCGAAGAACCTTCTGCACTGGGCATTTTCCAGTCAGTAGTAAGTTAACATTTCACCTCAAATCCATCAGCAACTAACCATGATTAGATAAAAGAAGGAAAAGCATACACCACTTTCCCAAACCCACTTCTACACCCTCTAATGTTAACATCCTAATCTATACAACAGAACAATCATTCAAAACTTCCACTTGAAGCACATATTGTACAACCATAATTCAGTGTGCAACATTATGGGCTTAAAAGTAATAGTTTGTAAAATATCAACTGAACAAGAATAAAGGACAACACGCACAGATAATTTTAAGTTTTCCCATGGATTATTTCCCTGCAGTTTAATTACACTAGACCTTGAAATTGTTTTCGACCTACTCAAATTGGTGATACAAATACTAAAACAGAGGCTGCCATAGCCCTCATCTCTGTCACCACCCCATCAGTCACGGTCTCTCAACCCAAAAATCATTGAACCAGACTTCAGTCCATCCCAGTAATTAATATTATCAATAACCTCATATCAAAGTTCAAAGTTCACACATGGAACCTTATCAAAGGCCTTCTGATATATCATCAAAGGTCACCTTATTCTATTCTGCTATATGTAACTTCAGAAAGAAATTTTCCAGACAGGATTTCCTTTTCATAGATCCATGTCGACTCCACCAGGTCCTTCAAATTTTGAAGCGTAGTGACTCCCCACATGACAGCAAGGTTCTATTCCCGGAAGCTAATCATAACCCAGTTGGAAAATGAGTCTGTAAACTGAATTGCCACATGGTAGAAGATACCTGCAGCCCCGCCACAGCTAGTAAATTCATCCTGTCCGTCTCCAGAACACTTGTCCGTAAGCACAGTCTACAGGTAAATTTGGTGTTGGTAAGACCAGGTGTACTGTGTTACATCTTCCTTTGTAATAATTACAAAGGCTTCTTCTATCCTGATGTCAGGTTATGTGATCTGTAGAACTCCATTCTCCAACCCCCCCCCCCCTCCAAATCAGCACTCTTTCTTATATAGTACCATTATAGTTGTCATCTTCCAGGCTCATAACTATAGGCTTCAAATCATCAGGTGCTGGGGAATTACTGCAGTTTAGTCCCAAGAATGTCTCCACTGCTAATCTAACAAAAACTAGTCCTAATGTCTTTAGTGTCTCAATCGTTTCCGGGCTGTTGTCTCCCCCCACCACCTCCACTATTTCCAAATTTTCTATTTCTCCTTCCAATTAAATAGACACAGATTATTTAACTTCTTCGTAATGTCCTTATTTACCATTATAACTGCAGTGTAGTACATTAGATACTTGAGGTATACCTGACATGGTAACAAAGCAACTAAACTCTAAAACGACAGTAAACTCTCAAATTTCAGCTCACGTTCGAGTCTACCTCCTCCAATTGCAGAAACAAAAACACTGACTGCGAGTTATGGAGATGTACTTGGGAAGCCATTTGGATTTCTCAGTGATAATAAAATTGACACGGTAGGTTAACAATCCTCCTTGACTAGCAAGCTGCAGGAAGTCTGCTGCGGTCAGTCTTGGCCACACAGCTAATGCCCGAGGACAGGTCGGGTGCTGATGCAGGCGAGGCTGGCGGCGGATGTGCATCCGCAACGCAGCCACCCAGTGGCTCGGCTCCGGGTAACTTCGGCACATCTGCCTCCCAATGACATCTTGAGCGGGACAAAGAAATAAACAAGCGATCCTCACCTCCATCAGCGCTTGGCGCCCACTAACCACTCGCCTTTAGGTAAAAGTCCACATAGAAAAAATAAAAAGGTGCAATTCAAGTCATAAAACGCATCTCATCCAACAATAAATAGCAGCAGCGGGAAAATTGTACCTCCTTCAAACAGCTTCTATACCCAAAGCACACACAAAGACGATTCCTTCTCTTCACTATAACGTCAGCGGATTTAATGCACGTCGCTCGGCTTGCTGCATTGTTTCGGTCAGTACCTGTTTCCACGTTGAGGGATATTCTAGCCTCGGCGAGATAGGGCGTATCGCTCTTGGACCTGACTCTGCGGATGAGCCGGCGATCTGCTTGCTCTGTTGGAGAGGCCGCCATTAATAGAGGTACCAGCGACAGCACTCAACGCCACTGCAGCCCCTCCGACCCCCCCACCCCCTCCCCCAGCACTCAATGCAAAGGGTTGCACAAGCAAATACACGCACACAGACACACAATGGCAAGACATCGGACGCCAGAAGTTGCAGGCAACCCAGAACAGGAAAATCCCTCCCGCGTCTCCCGCACAATAAGTCCACACACATATACAACCAAACACGGAAAGACCCGCCCACGCAACGCAAATAAAAGAGACAGCAATTTATCAGCCGCTGAATTCCACTACTATTTCCATCAGTGTAGCGCCTTTAATGTTGTAAAACGTCCCCAGGGCGTCATCAATTAAAATATGACATATTAGGAGAAGAGAGGGGTTAGTGGAGATCTTGTTAGCTGGATTTTAAGGGGGTGAAAAGGAAGGTAAGGAAGTTCAGTTAAGTTTTGTCAGTTAAAAGCGCTCTCGCCCGGAATAGTGTGATTTGGGGATGTCCCTCAGACTAGAATAGAATGAAGTTTCTAGAAGGGTTGTAGGGAGATTACAGAGATGGAAAGGGGAGGAATTTAAACACTTGTCAGCAGGCACGAAGGAAGTGGATCAATGTGGCCGTCAGTGCAAGTGAGGACAGAAGCAGCAGAGGATCCCCATTTATGATAGGAAGCAAGACACCAAAAATGCATAGGATGGGATGTCTAAAGGTACAGCAGAAGTTTGGAGGCGTGATCAGACTCTGTGATGCCATGGACATGAATAGGTGCCCCAGAAATATAGTCTGCAACTCGAAAAGGAATGGAATATGGCACCAAGATTGTGAAGAGACCAACAAAAACAGCAGAGATTGGGACATTCGGCAGGTCAGGCAGCATCTCTGAAGAGAAAACCAGTGAACATTTCAGATCTGGAAATCGTCAGAACTGGAAATATTAGGGGATATACTGATGATAGGATACAGAATAAGGGTGGGGGGGTACTGGAGGGGAGAAGTGAACCAAAGGATAGGACTGTGTAGGGGTGGGAATATAGCCCTCCCCTTGGTTAAATGGCAAAAAAGCAACTACTGTGAAAAGTAGAAGTGGTAAGGTGAAGAGGTGGAAAGTTAACGTTAGTATAGAGCAGGGATTCCCAACCTTGGGTCCATGAACCCCATCAGTTAACAGCAGGGGTCCATGGCATAAAAATTTTGGGAACCCCTGGTTTGCAGGAACTCCGGGCAGGATCTGCATAATCATAACTTAGTTATGGAGACTGGAAGTCTGAAAAGAAAGTGCAGGAAATGGTGATTACTGGAAAAGGCTGAGTTTACTGGAAAAGACTGAGTTCACTACAGAATCCTGAAGGCTGCAATGTGATTACTCAGCTGATGAGCTTACATTGTAATTTATTGTAACAGGGTAAGAGGCGAAGAACAAAATGTCAGAAAGGGAAAGATACAGATAATTAAAGTGACAGGTATCTTAGGGTCATTGACCAAATGAAAACATCCTCCAAAGTGCTTTTTCACACCATTGCAGAACTTTGTAATTGCATTAGTTGGTAGAAATATACAAATGATTCCTGTTGAACAGGGGGTTTTATTCCCTAATTGGTAGGAAGTGAAGGGGCAAATGTTGCATCTCCTGGCTTTGCAAGGGAAGGTGCCACAAGAAGAGCACTGGTAGAGATGGAGCAAAGAGCCATATTTCCCAAAGGGAATGGTCCCCTTGAAATTGGAAAGGACAGAGTAGGGGAATACGTCCCATTACATTGGAGATGTTTGAAATTGCACAGAAGAGGAATTGGACTGAAGAGGATAGTGGGCTGGAAATGTAATCTCATTCTGAGTGGGAGAAGGTGATGAGGGAGTAAGAAGATGAAAAATAGAACAAGATAAGGCTGATGAACAAGATATCAGCCAGAGTCATTAAATTTTACTTCTGTCTCCATAATTAGTGAGAGCCCTACAACCATCAAGTGTTTTCAGACACAATTTATTTGAACAATTAACTGTTTATATAAAAATTTGTAAGTTCGAACAAATCTAAATTCAATTGATCCTTTTTTCTGTTCATTCCCTGAACTCTATCATCTCACAGCAGCACCAAAGGCTTTGGCTTCTCACTTGGTATGTGGGCTCCTATATCCTGGAAAAGAAACTCATTCAGAAATAACAGAGCAGAAGGTGGTATTGCCAGCGTAGCTACCATGAGCCAGAGAAACTGGCCTATGAAACAAAATATTTTCAAAAAGCACATGGTGGGCGGAATAGTTATAAGGAATCTGTAAGAGTCAATGGGCTTACACCAGATTTAGGTCACAAGTTTATTCCCTGATCTGAGGTGGAAGTCAATAAAGGTTTATTTGCAGGCCATTGCCAAGCAAGGGTCAGAGTAGAATAGTTATTACAGGGATCAAAGTCCTTGGGATTTGTGAAAATTTAGAGGAATGTCTGCTATGGATTCTAGGAAACATAGTCTAGAAGCTCAGAGGCAGGGGAAGGGGTAAGAGAAAGAAATGCAGACCCAAGGAGGATGATAAAGACAAATGCTTCTAATGCCACCCTGCTCACCAAGGAAGCATCAATAGATATGGAAATTGATAATCCAGTATCAGGCTGCAAAAGGCCTGGATATGTATCTGAGATACCTCAACCATTTTCTATCGAAGTGAGCAAAGTGGTATGGTTACACACGTAAGGGATCATGAAGCCTTGGGAGTTCAGGTAATTATGTCAAGGCCAGTAATGCACTGATGATCATAAGTGTGAACTGGACAGGATCACTCAGGCTGAGGCAACGTGTTTTTAAAAGTTTCACAGTCAGTGCAAGGTAGGAGCCACACATACTTCAGGAGAGGAGATCAACCATATGTGAAGGGGTGCTGGAGAGTCTACAATTTGCAGACACTGGGAGATCAGAGCTACAAGCTAGACCTTGATCAAGGTGGCCATGGAAGTTTAAATCAGAGCTTTAATTAGAAATCTCAGGACTGTGGTGTGATAGAGGGGTGGATTCTCTTCTGGAGAGAAGAGTTTGTACTCCATGTGAATGCCATGCGGTAACAAATCCACAGTAGCAGTTGTATCAACATAAGAGACCACATAGAAAATGAGAAACCAAAGCCTTAGGTGCTACTGTGAAATGTTAGAGTTCAGGGAATGAACAGATAAAAATTTTAATTGAACTTAGGGTTGATTGAATTTACAGATTTTTATATAAACAGTTCAAATAATTCAAATAATTTTGTGTTTGAAAACACTTGCTGGTTTATGTGAGTTTGTTTTTTTAAAGAGGATGCTGTGTAAAGTGTTATGTCTGTGTAACTAAGAAGTGATTTAAATTGGAATCGATTTGTTATCATGACATGTACTGAGATACTGTGAAAAGTTTTGGTTGGTTCTGCTTGGGTCTGGGAGTTGGGATGTGAGATTAGTTGCTTCTGGTAATCAGAAGATTGAAGACAGCATTGGTACTAATTATTTCAATCCTGGAATTGATATTTAAGAGAGGAGAACAATCATATAAATAGATCCTCTGAGAGCAACTTGCACGGGGTGGCCACCTTGGCTGTTGCGCAATGTAACGTGACTCTGTTACATGGTACATGGTATCAAGGTACTACAGATCAGTTATTGCCTGAAATAAAGTGTGTCATGTTTATAGCTCCAGTTCTGTCTGTTTGCTCATGCAAACAGCAACACAAATCCATTGGCATGGCACATGGAATTCCACTACAGCCTCCCCTACAAAACAGCAACTGCAGAGGGTAAAGGGAGCATGGACAACAGCAAAAAGTGAGAAAATAGCAGATGGGATAAATAATCAAAAGGGACGAGGAAATAGCAAGAATTGAGAATAAAGCAGCAGAGAAAGGAAGCACAAAGAAACAGGCGGCAGAGTGCTGAGCAAAGATGAAGGATTATAAAATAACAGGTATGAAATTAAGTTGATGGGTGGAGTTATTCCTGATTTCTCTATGTGAGGACATTAAAAAACTAAAAGCTAGAAATGCATAGTTAACCAATTTTAAAATTTATTAATAAAACATGTATTTTATATACAATTTTAATTTATTAAAATTATTAAATAAACACTAATTTTCATGGGGAAAGTGAAGCAAGGGTTGTGACATTACTGCAACATGTGGAAGTTAGCTGATATGTCATGTACATTTCAGACTGCAGTAGAATAAGTGACCATTATGTAGGCAGAAGGGATTAGTTTAGTCAGCTCTTAATTACTAGTCTAATTAGTTTTGCACAACATAATGGGCTGAAGGGCATATTCCTGTGCTGTACCGTTCTATGATGTACAATGTAGTTGTTTGATCTGATGCCTTGAGTCCAGAGTCAAATTTAAAGATTCTTGGAACCGTTGATTCCTGACTATGCACCTTTATTTCTTTCAGCTCTGGTGGGTGAGGGTGTCTGTAACACTGATGATAGAGGGGCCTATAATGAAAGAAGTTACAATGTCTGGGTTGGTTCTGCCAATTTCAGGGTTGGCTCAGGTTGGGCCCTTTTATCCAAGACTGGGTGCTCTGCTCTCTGTTTCGCTTCTTTTTTGTTTTTGTTTTATTGATTTGTACAGGCCCTCCCTAGGGTACAAACACCAGGCTCATGGACACCTATACATGTGAAGAAACTGCAATAATAAGGGGCTGGGTCTAGCCCAGCAGAGCTGGAAATGCTGAGCAGACTCACTGACTTACCGAGACTATGGGGCCAGTGGGTGGCCACTCTTCCCACACCTTCTTGCACTCCTGTCTCAGCTGTCTCTGTGGTCCTCTCCCACACTCTGTTTCTGACTTATGAAAAGCAGAACCCAGTCCTGTAGAAATGGTTTCAGTTGCTCACATTTCAGAGGGCAATTAGACACATTGCTCTAAATATAGAGTCAAATTTACACCTGATGGGGTAAGGGTTCTTCCCTCAAATAAAATTACTGAACCAATGACCTGGTGTTACTTGTTGGCACCACTACTGATAGAAGTTTTTTTATTTCATTTCTTATTTATTGAACTCCAATTCCCCAGCCACAATAGTGATATGTGATCTTATGTCTTCATATCATTGCTCAAGGTCTCTAGATACCTTTCCACTAACAGTGCTACCATCTTTGCTTTTTAACAGATTGACTGAGCAATCCTATTAACGGCTTGCCTCTCAGGAAGGTAATCATAATATGAACATTGCATTTTGTTAAACGAAACTTAAGCCATGAAGTTAAAAAATAAGAGTTAAATGGGCTTATAAAGCTTATAAAGCTAGATGGGAAACCAGATTTAATGAATAAACAATAAAAAGTAGGTAATTAGATTTATGTAAAAAAAATATGTCAGTGGATGCAACCCATCACCATTTCAATTTCTATCTTCTTTCTTCTGGGAGATAATACAGGGGTTCAAAACCCCAGATGTCTGGACTAAAGAACAGTTTCTTCCCCACCTCTGTCAGACTTGTGAACCAATCATCTCATTCACATCCTCTTCCCAGAGGTGCTGCCACGTTCTTGGACTCTCAGTTCTACCTCACTTGGTTATTCAGTTATTGTCACTTGAGATTCCACTACTACACTTTGCACCATTCTGTTACACTTTGGACCACTTTGCGCAATAGGTCTTGCATTATTCATTACATTTATTATAATCATAAAATACAGTTTAGTCTGTGAGCTTCATGCATACAAAGAATTTCATTGCATCCTAGAGTACAGTGCTGTGCAAATGTTTTAGACACATATATATAGCTAGGGTGCCTAAGACTTTTGCACAGTACTGTAGTAATTTTATGTATTGCACTGTTATGCTGTCAGAAAAAAACAAATTTCATAGCAAATATGAAACCTGATTCTGAAATGGGTTTCTGTTGTGGACTGAGAGTGGGAAGGGAACAGGGGGATGGAAATTATGGTTGTGAAAAGGGGAAAGGAGAGGGGAGAGAGTGGGCAACATCAGAGAGACATTCTGTAATTATCAACAGAGCAATTGTTTGAAATCAAATTACCCTGCCTGGTGTCTCTGCACCCACGCAACCACCTCCTCCTTCTCTGCCAGCTGTCCCACACCCCTCCTGCGGAGCTGCACCCAATATCCTTTGTTCCTGCCAGATTTACAAACTCGCTCTCCGCTCCATATTGACAATTACGGTACTGTGGAGAAGTCTCTAGCTGTATATATATGCCTAAGATTGTTGCACAGTAAAATATGTGGCAATAACCTAATCTGAATATGAATTGGATAGGAAATCCCTACAGGAAAGCATTCTTATCCAAACAATGATATTGAAAATATAGTACTGGATCAAGGTAAGAATCTTAGAATGTTGCCAAGTGCTGCAGTGAATCTGAACTGAAAAGAATTTGAGAAGCAAGCGAAAGACAACTAAAGATAGATGAGAGGAGAAGATGGCGGAGCTGTATGAGGTGCAGGCAGTTGGTGGGGATATGTAAGAGGGGTTATTACACAATCAGGGGCTTGGAAATCTAACCTATGTACATCTACTTTCACAATGAAATTGTACACATTGGACAGCACCAGGAAATACCCCAGATGGGGAGGTGAAGTTGGTATTTCACACTGTCACTGCATGTTCCATGCAACTGGCATGCTATTAGAACATAGAAAATCTACAGCACATTACAGAACTTTCAGATCATAATGTTGTGCCGACCATGAAACCTACACTAGAAGTTGCCTGAATTTCTCTATCCTATAGCCCTATAAGGGCTATTGGTTTCACTCTTTAACCCAGGATGTATACGTTTATCTGAACTCTCTGAAACTCATGGAAAATGTTAGTGAGCATTGTATAGACACAGAGGAGTTGACATCACAATCCCCTGTAACCCTTAAGTAACTGTGAAAAGTATCGTACCGAGTTCCTTCTTTGGCTAACACTGAAGAAAGTACTGAGAGGATTGTTGCTGTTTTCTTTCCACACTCTTGGGAAAACTCTTTACTAATACTTGGAAATGGGTGCTATTCCTGCAGCACTTTGAGACCCCAAGATAATCAGGTGGCAACCACAAGTGTCATAGAAAGACAGAGAGATACTAGACAGTTCAAGACCCTTCAGCCCACTGAGTCCATACTGACCATCAGCTACCCTTTTTTGCTAACCCCATCTAGTTTCTGCACATTTTATCCTTTCTATGTAAGGTACTCTATTCATGAAACAGCCTACAGAGCTGTTGTACAGCATCCTTACCAATTGCAGCCTTCTGGAATAGGATGAGATGTCCAAAATAATTATCTCTCAAATCTGACCACAGCCTTCAACCTACTTGCTGGACACAGGAGGGGGGCGGCTGGGGGTAGGGCAAGGGATGGATGGGGAGGGAAAAGGAGCAAATGCATTCAAAAGAGGTTGGCACCCTGGTCTTTTGACTAGGCAGATCAAGGAAGCCAAAAGTCACATTTTAGATTCTCACCTAAGAGCCTGTGGCCCAGAGAACCCTGGCCAACACTGAGAGCTTTACTGAGGCAATTTTTTTTCTGCTGGTGTTGACTTTCAAACTTTTCTTAAGAAACTCCTTACACCCAACATTTGGCCTTCACTTGAAATAATTCAGTAAAAAATATTTGTTAAATCACATTCCTATGGAATCCCACAAGGTATTTAACCGTGTGTTAGAAATCCTCTATAAATATCTCCTGTGATAAAGGAGACCATCCATCCTATCAAGTCTATGCACTGGCATGCCCCAGCAGTGTAAACATATCAATCTTATGATCCCTCTCCTTATTTTTCTTGTATTCCAACAACTCATTCTCTCTCAGATTTTAATTAATTAATTTATTTATTGTGAAGTAGTATGGAATATGCCCTTCCAGCCCTTCGAGCTGCGCCAACCAGCAATCCCCCAATTTAACCCGAGTCTAATCATGGGACAATTTACAATGACCAATTAACCTACCACCAAGTATGTCTTTGGACAGATCCATTTTATTTCCTTTTTCTAGTAACATATAATTTACAGTAATCAAGTAAACAACCAGTACATCTTTGGGATGTGGAAGAAAACCCATAGAGCAGTAACAAGGAGAACATGTAAAGTCAACACGGGCACCACCTGAGATCAGGAGCAAACCCTGAGACAGCAGCTCCAGCTGTTATATCACCACTTGTGGTGTGAACATTGATTCATTTAAGATTTGTTGCATAGCAGCATAGAGATAAACATGATACACCATAAAAGGTTAGTCAGCTGATCATGCCTGGTACTGACTGTAGAGACCAGTACCCCCCACCCCCTGCAACTTCACTCCTCATGTCCTTCAGAAACAGTGCACAGGGGAAGTACAGCAGTTCAGTGTTAAACCTGGAGATAGAAGATACTGCAAATGCTGGATTAACAACCATCTCAGAATCCTCCCCATCTCGCCTCTTCATTCTCGATCCTGATGCAGGGTTGTTGACTCGAGACGTCGATTCCTTTCCTTCAATTGGTGCTGCTGGGGCCACTGACTTCCTCCAGCAAATTGTTGCTTCAGTGCTGAACCTAACTGGTTCCTGACCTGCCCTTAAGTAAAATGATAGATGCCAGTCAAACCAGGCTGCATATGTGAAGATTATGCAGGCTACGTGAGGATCTACTTGGCCTGACTGCTGCTGCTACCTCTGGGCTAAACCTTACTCATTCTCTCACTGAACCTGTATCAACTTGGGCTGTGTATCAGACTGTAATGCCACCTAGTGACATTGTGGAGCATTTTTCACGAGCTGACAAACTGTCCTGATCAAGTTCAACCTTATTGTCACTGATTTACATACCCAGGGGAAAAATAACATGAAAACCAACTTTTTGCAGTAGCACACAGTAGATTACAAACATGACAAACAAATGTTTTAGGATGAAGAGGATGTACAGTTGGCCCAAGCAAAATAAAACACCTATTTTTCCCATGATATTATCTATTCTACATTGAGTATCAGAGCTGACAATGCAATTAGCTCCATGTTGGAAAGTGTGGACTTGTGTTCTCTTCTAGTGAATGGCACATGTAACCTGAAATTGGATATTTCAGTGTGGTCCATCAGATGGGATGGTAAAGTGAGGCGTATCACAGCAGAGACGATGATCCCTTTCTCAAGTGATGAGGAAGAGATGTTGCACAACATTTATCTCAAACCGGTTGATTTCATTTATCTGCTTACTGCTTGTTGCTTCTTTCCCAACAGTGGCTGTTACAACAAAAATGATAGTCAAAGGAACATTGTTAGCTGTGATACGTTTTGACAGCTGTTGAAACTGTGAAACTGCAAGTTTTTTGCCCCCACCCAAACTACCTCCACATCATTTATTATTTACCAACATCAGAACTAAGTTTTTTTTTCTTCCTTTTCTTCACCAACCAGCAGCGTGTTTACTTCTATGCTGCTGTCTATTTAATCACTTCCATTCCTTACTTGGCTGTCTTCCACTTCTCCTCATTCTCCGGCAGTTGTTCAAATGAAGGGGCGGCACGATAGCGTAGCAGTAAGTGTAACACTTTACAGCACCAGTGACCAGGGTCCAATTCCTACTGCTATCTGTAAGGAGTTTGTATATTCTCCCCATGACCACCGGGTTTACAGTAGGGTGCACTGGTTTCTTCCCACATTCCAAAGACGTACAGGTTAAGCTTAGTAAATTGTGGGATGCTACGTTGGTGCCAAAAGCATAGCAACGTTTGACCCCAGAACATGCTCAAATTGATGCAAACAACTCATTTTACTGGCGATTTCAACGTTTTGGCATATATGTGACAAATAAAGCTTATCTTTAATTTTTAAAATCTTTCTTTAATCTCAGCTCCTTCAGATCTAATAAAAAAATGACTTACCTAAGATACTCAATTCTTAAGATACTCTCCCACAGGTGCAGATGATCTGCTTAGTTTTGATGTCAAGATGCACCAAATATCCTCCTCCTGTGTATTATTCACATCCCTCTGTTCCCTTCTGATTTGCTTGTTAATCTAAAAGCCACTTAAGCTCCAGGACTGATAAAGGTTCTTGGCCCCAAGTCTTAACTGTACATTTACCCCACAGATACTGCTGAGTTGCTCCAGCATATTGTGTGTTGCACAGGAGAATAGCTGTGATAAAGTTTTAAGTTCAAGGATTTTAGGAGAAAATGTCCCATATTCTACACTATCTATGACAATGCTTATACAGCTTCATATTTTGAATAAGACAGGGTGCAAAATAAAACCAATTACACCAGAGAAATGTTGTCCATCTGAATGAGAAGAGCCTCTGCACATGGCAGTGGCTTCTGGATTCTCAAGTATGTTAGGGGTGAGCAAGTGCAGGATGTTTGCAATGGGAACATCTGTCAAAGGGCATGATTATCATTGGCCTGGAGAAGGAAAGGTTTACAAAGATTATATATATATAATTTTTTAACTGCCACTTTTGATCAAGTGCCTTCAACCTGAAACTTAAACTGATTGTCTTTCCAAGCTGTTGCCTACTTAGTCAGTATTTTCAACATTTTCTGCTTTTGTTCTGCAAAGATAATATCATGCCTGATACTTGACAAATAATATGTTCAGGATCTTTTGCTAATTATCAGCTGATGGTTTCAACTTTTTCATCAGCAGAGATCTTTAAATTTGACTGGTATGGAAAAATCCCTATAAATCATAGCCTACGCTGTGCAGCCATGGTTGTTCACAGTTGAATGTCATAAACAAAAGCAGAACATGTAAGAACACGTAATGAGTTAAGCTGCATCTGTACTAAATTCGGCTATTGATCTGAAATGTTAAAATCCCTTTTCTATAAAGATGCTGCCTGACAAACTGAGCATTTCCAGAGATTATTCCTTGCATTTCAAATTCAGATTTTAGATTTCATAATCTATTCAGAGGTAAAGAATTGCTCTGGCAGTCCATTCCATAAATGAATTTGTCCCACAGATCCTTCTTAAATCTTTTCCCTTGAAATTTTAGTTCCCCCTTCCCTAGGAAAAAGACTGTGCATTCTCCCTATCTAAGTCCCTCGTGATCTTACACACTCTATAAGGTCACCTGTCAATCTTTTCCATTAAGGAATAAACTCCTAACTTGCCCAATCACTCCCTATAACTTAGGATCTTGAGTTCTGGTTGCATCCTTCTAAATCTCCTCTACACTCTTTACAATTTAAGGATGTATTTCCTATCATAGTTTGAGTGCAGCTGCACACAATACCCCCAACGATGTGTGCAATCCAGAAGTGTCAGGGAGAATATTAATTGGAGGTCACTGTGTAGTTTATAAATGAAGAGAAATGTGCTAATGAATAATGAATGTGCAGGGGTATGTGCACCTTGAGCCTCCTCTACCATTTAGTAAGTTCATAACTGGGATAGAACATACAACATAGAACAATACAGCACGGTACAAGCCCTTCGGCCCACAATGTTGTGCCGACCCTTAAACCCTGCCTCCCATATAACACTCCACCTTAAATTCCTCCATATACCTGTCTAGTAGTCTCTTAAATCTCACTAGTGTATCTGCCTCCACCACAGACTCAGGCAGTGCGTTCCATGCACCAACCACTCTCTGAGTAAAAAATTTTCCTCTAATATCCCCCTTGAACTTCCCTCCCCTTACCTTAAAGCCATGTCCTCTTGTATTGAGCAGTGGTGCCCTGGGGAAGAAGTACTGGCTGACCATTCTATCTATTCCTCTTAATATCTTGTATACCTCTATCATGTCTCCCCTCATCCTCCTTCTCTCCAGAGAGTAAAGCCCTAGCTCCCTTAATCTCTGATCATAATGCATACTCTCTAAACAAGGCAACAGCATCCTGGTAAATCTCCTCTGTACTCTTTCCTTGCTTCCTAAACCTCATGTATGTTGCCTTCTTCCATCTGACTAGATTCTCCACCTCACTTGTCACCCATGGTTCCTTCACCCTACTATTCTTTATCTTCCTCACTGTGACCAACTTATCCCTAACATCCTGCAAGAGATCCCTAAACATTGACCACATGTCCACAGTACATTTCCCTGCAAAAGCATCATCCCTATTCACACCCGCAAGTTCTAGCCTTATGTAGCCTCATAATTTGCCCTTCCCCAATTAAAAATTTTCCTTTCCTCTCTGATTCTATCCTTTTCCATGATAATGTTAAAGGCCAGGGAGCGGTGGTCACTGTCCCCCAGATGCTTACCCACTGAGAGATCTGTGATCTGACCTGGTTCATTACCTGATACTGGCATTCCCCCAGTCGGCATGTCAACATACTGTGACAAACTCTGAACTGTCTAAACCATTGGAACTAATCAGGTGCCAATCAAGATTAGGGAAATTAAAGTCACCCATGATAACAACCCTATTATTTTTGCACCTTTCCAAAATCTGCCTCTCAATCTGCTCCTTGGTATCTCTGCTGCTACCAGGGGGCCTATAGAATACTCCCAATAGAGTAACTGCTCCCTTCCTGTTCCTGACTTCTATCCATAGTGACTCAAAAGAGGATCCTGCTGCATTACCCACCCTTTCTATAGCTGTAATGCCACCCCTCCTCCCCTGACCAGTAATGCCACCCCTCCTCCCCTCCCCCCCCCCCATCCCTTTTAAAGCACTGAAATCCAGGAATATTGAGAATCCATTCCTGCCCTGGTGCCAGCCAAGTCTCTGTAATGGCCACTACTTCATAATTCCATGTATGTATCCAGGCTCTCAGTTCATCATCTTTGTTCCTGATGCTTCTTGCATTGTAGTACATGCACTTTAACCCTTACTGCCTTTATACCCTTTATTCTGTTTCTCTTTCCTCAATGCCTCTTTATATGTTAGATCTGGCTTTACTCCATGCACTATACTTGCAGTTCTCGCATGATCTTTATCCTCCTCCACCTCACTATCTGCTCTAACACTCTGGTTCCCCTCCCCCTGCAAATCTATTTTAAACCCCCTGGAGCAGCACGAGTAAACCTTCCCGCAAGGATGTTAGTCCTCCTCCAGTTCCAGTGCAACCTGTCCCATTGGAACAGACCCCACCTTCCCTGGAACAAGGCCCAATTGTCCAGAAACATGAAACCCTCCCCCCTGCACCAACTCCTTAGCCACGTATTTAGCTGCATTATCTTCCTATTTCTTGCTTCACTTGCACGTGGCACAGGTATCAATCCTGAGATTGCAACCTTGGAGGTCCTGTTTTTCAACTTTGCACCTAACTCCCTAAATTCTCTTTGCAGGACATCCTCCTTCTTCCTATCCATGTCATTGGTCCCTACATGGACCACGATATCTGGCTGCTCACCCTCCCTCTAGAGAATACTGAAAACTGGATCCAAGATATCACAGACCCTGGCACCAGGGAGGCAACAGATCATCGGAGATTCTCGATCTCTCCCACAGAACCGCTTATCTGTCCCCCTAACTATCGAATCACCTATCACTACTGCTCTCCTCTTTTCCCTCCTTCCCTTCTAAGCTGAGAGTCCAGTCTCGGTGCTAGAGACTTGTCCCTGGTAGGTTGTCCCCACCAACAGTATCCAAAACGGTATACTTACTATTGATGGAACGGCCACAGGGGTGCTCTGTTCTTCCTGTCTATTCCCCTTCCCTCTTCTGACAGTCACTCAGCTGCCTCTGCCTCATGAATGATCCAAAGTTCATCCAGCTCCAGCTCCAGTTCCCTAATTCGGTTTGTCAGGAGCTGCAGCTGGATCATTGTAACCTTAGTTCCATGTACTCCCACTAATTCCTTGTTTATCAAGAATTTCCATTTATCAAGTGCTCATTCCAATTGAGACTTAATTTTTTTAATTATGATTACACGTTTACAGGTGAATGGAAATTAAACTGTGAATGGGGAACATGAAACGATTGTGTACAATTAACTGTATATTCTGATTAAAACACATCAGCTGGTCATCACTGGAGGGAGCCAGAGGCTTATAAGTTTAGTAGGAAAGGCTCCTTAATGGCATTTACTCCATTTTTATCTAGTTTTACCATGCAGACACCTTAACCTCTATTTCCTAGGGATGCTAAAGAAATCCTTGTTGACCTTCACCAACTTTTATAGGTGAACCATAGCATTCTATCCAAATACATCAAGGGCTTGGTACAGCAACTGCTCTGTCCAAGACAGCAAGAAACTGCAGAGATCTGTGGAGACAGCTCAGCACATCACAAAAAAAAAACATTCTACCCTCCAAGGCCTCTACCTGCCTCAGTAAAGCACACAACATTATCTAAGACCCCACCCACCCTGGACATTTTCTCCTCTTCCACCTCCCATCAGGTAGAAGATACATGCCACTAGGCTCAAGGACAGCTTCTGTCCTGCTGTAATATGTCTACTGAATGGCTCCCTGGAACGATAAGATGGACTTTTGACTTCACAATCTACCTTGTTATGACCTTGCACCTTATTGTCTAGCCGCACTGCACTGTCGTCGTAGCTGTAACTCTTCATACTACAATCTGTTTTTGTTTTCCCTTGTACTACCTCGGTGCACTGTTCTAATGAAATGATCTGTATGGATGGCATGCAAAATGAAGATTTTCATTGTACCACTGTACGTGTGACAATCACAAACCCATTTTCTAATTTGGTGTGAACTCCCAACTGAGGGAGCTGTAGAGTCAGCTCACTTCTGCAAGTAACAGATGATCCCCCATGGCCTTTATGTGAGTTTCCCTACTGACGGTGACATTCATAAAGGCAGACCCTGACCCAATCAGGATCAGGAGCTAATATTTCAATCACCAGCTTTTGATCATTCACTATCAAAATTCTCTTCATTGAATCATTAGGCCTTTGGTACAAATTCTTAGATAATTATGCATGCAAGAGGAGGTTGGGTTCCTTCAAATTTATTGCCTATTTTGAATAGGATTCCATTGTAGGTGTTAATCAGTCACCTCAGGGAGGAAAAAAACATGCAAAAAATATCTCTGTGTTCAGCATCTTACACAAATACCAGGAAAGAATTCTAATTAATCAAATATCAATGAGCATAACAGGGCAGAGTGTGATTTATTGTGTTCCACAGAAAGTTGAAGGATGTTATATACTGTATTACCTCCTAATCCTATAGGGACAAGCCCAGAATGCTCCAAAATATGGACTCTGAGCCAAGCTATCGTATGCCAGGTAATAACTGTAATAGAGGACGACCTCCTCTACCTTTAACTAGAAATAGAAATGTAATGAGGTAATGTGATACCAGAGTGTCCAATCAGGAATTTCAAACCTGGATATGAGGGTCCATTTGTTTCTGCATTTGGAGTAGAAAGTGAGACCAAAGATTCAGGGATCATTTCAGTCAGAACCCCAGATTACTGCATTTCTTAAATTGTCTTGTGGCTGAAAGATGATCATAGATGGGAGCTTAGCTTCCAAGGATACATACTGTATCAAAAGGACAGGCAGATAGGCCGAAGGAGTGGGGGGGGGGGGGTGGTGACTCTGTTGGTTAGAAATGCAATGAAATCCTTAGAAAGAGGTGACATAGGATCAAAAGAAGTAGAACCCTTTTGTGTAGAGTTAAGAAACTGCAAAGGTAAAAAGGGAGTTATATACAAGCCTCCTAACAATAGGTAGGATGTGGGGTACAAATTACAATGGGAGACAGAAAAGGCATGTAAAAAGGGCAATGTTACAATAGTCATGGGGGATTTGGTTATGCAAGTAGACTGGGAAAATAAGGTTGGCGTTGGATCCCTAAAGAAGAAATTTGTAAAATGCCTGTGTATGAGATGACATTTTAGAGCAGCTTGTGGTTGAGATGTCTAGGAAAAGGAAATCCTGGGTTGGGTGTTGTATAATGAACCTGATTTGATTAGAAAGCTTAATGTAAAGGAACCTTTAAGAGGTAATGATCATAATGAGATAGAATTCACCCAGCAGCTTATGAAGGAGAAGGCATAGTCAGATATATCAGTGGAGTAAAGGATATTACAGAGGCATGAGAGAGGAGCTGGCCAAAGTTGATTGGAAGGGGACACTAGCAAGGATGATGGTAGCACAGCAATGGCTGGAATTTCCAGAGCAAATTTGGAAGGCACAGGATAGATTCATCCCAACGATGAGGTATTCTAAGGTGAGGATGAGACAACCGTGGCTGACAAGGGAAGTTGAAGACAGCATAAAAAGAGAGGACATAAAGTACAGCAAAAGTTAATGGAAAGCTAGAAGATTGGGAAGCTTTTAAAAACCAACAGAAGGCAATGAAAAAAAACAATGAGAGAAAAGATGAAGTATGAAGGTAAGCTAGCTAATAGTATTGACAAGAATACCAAAAGTTTTTTTTTCAAATATATAAAGAGTAAAAGAGAGGTGAGTGTGGATATCAGACTGCTGAAAAATGACATTGGGGAGGTGGTAATGGGGGCAAATAAATGGCAGATGAACTCATTAAGAATATTGTGTCAGTATTTACTTGACAGGTTTTTTACAAAGAAAACAAAGTGTGTTTTCTGTTTAATGAAACCCATAAAGCATTTGAATTCCAAAGCCTACACACAAAAACGTGCTAAAAACTCTTTACATAATAATGTCATCGTGTCAGACCAGTCTCTTAAAGTGAAACCCCAGCACAATATCGGTGGTTGTGAATTATGTACATTTCTCCCAATTGTGTTACCCTACACAACATCCCCCACCCTCAGAATTCACTAAAACTGACACTGTGAGCCTGTCTGGAGCTTGGGTGAGCAGCCCAGCTCAGGTCCTATGTTCCATGGGTGGAGGAACAGCAGGTGGCTCTGGCTCATCCAGAGGGGCATTGACATGCTCACGGTCCTGTTGTGACACCAGGCACAACGGAATACCCCAAATCTTGGTGGACCAGTTTAAGGCGATCTACCAAAATATGTTCAGGTTTATCTATGATAAAAGTTCACTCTTATCTATGATAAAAGATTTTTTCTCCCAATTCCAAAGTACAGCATGGGCCATCATGTGGCCTAAGGCGATGCTGTGGTGCATCATGATGGATGAAAACAAACAAGGTGGAATATAAGTAAACAGGATCCCAAGAGTGCCATGATGGGAGGTAGGAATAGGTGAAAAGGAATTGAATTTATTGAGGAGGGAGGAACAACGTAGACAGGCTGACCAGATGGTCATGGCAGCAGGAATGAAATCACCTGCCCCTCATAGCAGCTGTCTGTAGACCAACTCTGCCACAGATCACTACAAGTCCTCTTTTGGAGCTCTTCTGAGCCCCAGCAGGATCATGCCTACACTCATCCATCAGTGAAGTCTTCAGAGCAGCCTGTAAGGAGTGATGAAACCGGTCACATAAGCCATTAGAATGCGGGTGATATGCAGTGGCATGATTTAGCCTAATGCTGAGGTTCTGGGCCACCCAGCTCAGAGGCCTAAAATGAACAGGGATCACAGTCAGAGGAAATATCAGATGGGGTGTGAAACTGAGAACCCAGGTGCTGATGAATGCTTGAGCCATGTATGTAGCTGTCATTAATGCTAGAGGGATGACCTCTGGCCACCTGGTGGTACAGTCTATCATGGTAAGAAGGAGCAATAAAACTGTGAGAGGGAGGAAGAGGGCCATCAAGTTCCACATTGACATGGTCAAGCCATTGCTTAGGGACCTCAAAAGGTATCAATTGTTCCTGAACATGATGGTTAATTTTTGCCTACTGGCTCTCCACACAGGCTGCAGTCCAATCATGCACATCATTTCTGAGGTCATGCCATACAAACTTTAGTGCAGCCAGTTTCTGTGAGACCTTCCGGTATGGATGTGAGATGCCATATGCACATCAATACTTATGATGCTCTTAACTATTATGCACCTTTATTATGTTTTTATTGTTGTGTTTTCATGCTGCATCAGATTCAGAGTAACAATTATTTTGATCTTTACACGTGTATTTGAAATGACTTTAAGCAATCTTGAATCTTGAATATCTTAAAAGATTGTCAGTGACTGTTTCCTCCACTCTCTCTGGCAGTATATTCCTGATGCTCACCATCCTCTGGTGAGAAAGGTGCCCCAGGTCCCCTCTAAATCTCTTAACCCTTGCTCTAAAGCAATGTCCTCTAGTTTTGTTGTGCTCTGGTAAGGGGGAAAGTTTCCTGAAGGCTACTCCCTCCATATATCCTTTATAATTATTAAATGCCTCAATTGTTTCTACCGACAGGAAAAGAGGCAATAACAGGATACTGGCACCTTCAAACCAGTCACTTTGGACAGATGGGGCTTGTCAGCCGTTATTGGCAGCTCATCTAGGAGAAGGAAAGTTCTGATTTCAAACCTCCACTGTCTTGCTGTTGTATCCACTCAAGAGAAAGGCTTTGGGAGTAGACCCCAAGGGAATAATCCAGAGATGGTGTCCCGAAGGCAGTCCTATATTGAATTCAATGCTGACTGGCAACTCCTGCGACACTGCTGTGATATCCATGGTCATTTCTGACTGATGGAGGCCCTTACCTCATGTCACCTCACCTGTGCTTAAATGACTGCGTAAATGGCAATGAACTTGACTATGACTTTCAAACACTCTTGCACACCTTTAAGATCACAAATTCTGAAAGGGTAATTAGAACTTCCATTTGCACAAGCCAAGACATCACACAGAACATTCTGAGACAGGAACCCAGCAAATTGTACCTTGAGGCTGTTTATGTTCATGAACGTGTTTCTGGAATTCAGTATTTTCTCCTGGGCAGAAAATCATTCTTTAAATACTTTAGAACTGGAAAACTAGCCTGAGATTTTCTTATCTGATTCCCCAGTCCATGAGAGGCTGCTACACAAATAAAAAGCTATTGAGGATAATGATTTGGGATGTGTATTCAATATTCATCCAGTAATAACTCCATCATTAATTTCTAGTTACAACTATTCACAGAAGAAAATAAGACTCAAAATAGACCACTTGACCCCCCCCCCAGCTTGCACTGCCATTTGATATGATCATGGCTAATTGCCCCAATCCTTCAACAAGAACAAGCTCTTCTGCTTGTTCCCTACAGCCCACAATTCCCCCAAACCTTCAAAACTTCACTTATCTCTTCTTCAAGTTCTTTACTTGTGTAGCCCCCTGGCTAGCCTCAGGCTCGCTCAACTCACTTCCATCCAGGGGGAGCAGCCTTCAGCCCCGCCAAACAAATGAATACAATTCTCGTTATCAGTAATTTTAACCCAAGCAAAACTGCGAGAGAAAGCACTTAACATAACAAAGAAGCATTCCTACTTTTAACAAAACAAAGAAGCCATTTTGATTAACATACACAGTAACAAAGAAAAAGAAGAAATCCCCTTACACTTGGGGAGAAGGCAGGTGAGTGGGGATGTCTGGAAGAATTGGATCGGCCCATGATTGAATGGCAGAGCAGACTCAATAGGCCGAATGGCTCCTATGGTCTTTATCTCCAGTGATCTGGTCTCCAAAGCCTTTGGGGTAGAGAATTCCACAGATTCATCAATCTCTTTGTTCACCGCTTTCATCCATCAATTTTAAGTAACTACCTCTTTAGCTTGTAACTGTTCAAGGTTCTTCCTTTAGTTGCAACATCTCAACATGAACGAATCAAAATATGGAAGAAACCATCAAACTCAAATGTGTCAAGGTCAGTGGAAGTAGACAAAACAGATGTCATTGTCCTTGCCCTGTGCTTGAAGGAATGAAGGCTGCCATTTTGTGATGCTGGTCTGTAACCTCCATTTTGTGAACTTTTGATTTTTGCTCTGGGATAAATTAGCCAGAGCAATTGAACATTGACACAAGGAGTTCCTAATATTGATCTGCTAAACCTGAGATTATTCTCAGATAAGCTGTGGATTGTGTACAAAGACAAGTTTGCAGAAGTAATCTCATTATCTCAGCCCAGTGTCAGGGTGATCTGGTTTGACTGATTCTTCTAAGTTACAAAGTTGTGTAGCCCTTGGACTACATCCAATGGGAATCTGATATAGGCCAGATGATCTGGAGCTATGAAGATTGAGTGCATTGTTTGAACTGATAAGGAAGACTATAAGAGTATGGAGCTTCCAATGCAAAGATGTGAGAATTCCAGAGACTAACGATGGCAAGGAAGAACCCCATGCCAGGGGCTGGGAAAAAAAAGGATTGATCATCTGGACAATGGGAGATCTCTACATTGGTGTTATAATCTGAAGAAGTGGTCTGAGTAGGTATTGGTACAGAGGGAACAGTAGAATTCATGTTTTAAATTGTTGGCCTGGGGTCAACATAGTTACATTGTTACATTTGTGCTGAGACAATAAGGTGTGAGCTTTGATTAATTTAGAGTTGTGTAGTGAGTTTCCTAACATAGACCTGATAATGAACAGTCAACAAACAGCTGATTAGACAAACCCCTCATATTCCAAATGTGGATCTCTGAGCTCTCGATTTAGCTTATTAAGGCCCTTGCATTTTATTTGCCCGTTTACACTTGATGCACCATCAATAACTCACTCTGAGACGTAAGGCGAGATATCGGCTTTTATTGACTGGAAGAAGGAACAAGCAGTGAGTGACCACCATACTACATCCTGGAGACTGAGAGGCCGGGCTCAGGCCTTGATCGCCTTTATACAGGGGTCTGTGGGAGGAGCCCAGGAGCAGTCAGCAGGGGGCGAGTCCAGACAGGTATATGTAGTTCACCACAACACTGCTCTTTCTCTGTAACTTTAATACCATGTTCTGCATTTGTTTTTCTTTCTTTTCACAACCTTGATGCACTTATGTATGGCATAATCACTCTGGATGGCACACAAAAAAAGTGACTATAAAAAGCTAATACCAGTTCAGAACTTAGGATCTTACATGTTTCAACCAAGTCACCTCTCAGAGCACATATTGTTCCATTGCCACAGTGCAGCATTGTTTTATGATCAGTTGATTGTATGGTCATTTACATTGGGGCACAGATTGCTGACTCTTTTTGTGCATATGAGGTACAAGCATGCATCAGAGTGCTGTAAAGCTGGATCATACTTCTACCGAGAAACAGCAAAAGTCAATCCCAGGGCAAAAGGATGGACAATCAATTGATAGAGGGCACCTGCACTCCATCTGCAGGAGATACTCAAGATTTTGGTTTCCTGACACTTTATTTCACTGCTCTCTTCCACTCTGATCTCTCTGTCTGATCTTCTGAGGGTAGAAGTTTACCCTCTAGGGAGTTGGCACCTAACTCAGCCTTCCGGGTCACTCAGGCCCTACATCGTAGAACATACAGGTCTCTGCATTTTCCCTCTGAATAATCAGTCAGTATCTGATTGTATGGCTGTGAGCAGCAGTTTAAGTGACACCACAGTGAGAGCTGACCATACGAAGATAAGGTCAGCATCAGAGGAGGTAGGTGAATGTAAGACCTGCAGCCTCTAAATCCATGGGTGGAAGGAAGTGGGAAGGATTACTCTTCTGCACAGTTTCATGCTTAATAGTCACAGTGCCTCCTTTCAGCACACGGATTCACGTAGGCTATTTCAACAATGGCCTGCACACTGTTTTGAACGGCTAGAGCCATACCTGTCACCCAAAATATTCTTCTTCAACAAGAGGGCAGGAAGTTTGATCATATTTGTGATGTGTGTCTGCCATGGCAGGGAAGTATGTATAAACTGTCAAAAGTGGATTTGAATCTTTTGGCAGTTGGATGTACATGAGGGTGTGATGCTGTGTTTGCCTTTTAGTTCAGTCCAGAACTAGTTCAGGCAAGTGGTTTTGATTTATTCACTGACTTTCACATCATGAGTGTTTCCTACACACTTAGAAACATAGAATCATAGAACTGTGGCGACCCATTTCCTTGCACATCCGAACCTGCTCACAATTAGATAGCCTACGGGGGTTTGCGAGCACAGAGCTTTGGAGCCTCTGCGCCACGGGGGGCAGGTTGAGGGAGGCTTAAAAGTGAGGCTGAGGATTTCGAATAAAGTTTTTCCTTCGACTGCAGTTACCGACTCCGTGTCGTAATTTTAGCGCTGCGTGTAGCACACCGCTACAGAGCCATAGAAAACCTACAGCACACAGCGCTGTGCCGAACACATACTTACTTTAGAAATTACCTAGGGTTACCCATAGCCCTTTATTTTTCTAAGCTCCATGTACCTGTCCAGGAGTCTCTTAAAAAACCCTATCATATTTGCCTCCACAACTGTCACTGGCAGCTCATTCCATGCACTCCTCACTCTGCGTAAAAAAACTTACGCCTGACATCTCCTCTGTACCTAATTCCAAACACCTTAAAACTGTGCTATCTTATTACAGCCCTGGGAAAAAGCCTCCGACTATCCGCACGATCAATATCTCTCATCATCTTATACACCTGTATCAGGTCACCTCTCATCCTCCGCCACTCCAAGGAGAAAAGGTGGAGTTCACCCATAAGGCATGCACCCCTATCCAGGAAACATCCTTATAAATCTCCTCTGCACCCTTCTATAGTTTCCATGTCCTTCCTATAGTGAGGTGACCAGAACTGAGCACAGTACTCCAAGTGGGGTCTGACCAGGGTCCTCAATAGCTCTAACATTACCTCTCGGCTCCTAAACTCAGTCCCACGGTCGATGAAGGCCTAAGCACTGAATGCCTTCTTAACCACAGAGTCAACCTGTGCAGCAGCTTTGATTGTCCTATGGACTCGAACTTCAAGATCCCTCTGATCCTCCACACTGCCAAGGGTCTATCCATGAATACTACATTCCCCCATCATATTTGACCTACCAAAATGAATCACCTCACACTTATCTGGGTTGAACTCCATCTGCCACTTCTCAGCTCAGTTTTGCATTCTATTGATGTCCTGCTGTAATCTCTGACAGACCTCCACTCTATCCACAACACCCCCAGACTTCATGTCAGCAGCAAATTTACTAACCCATCCCTGCACTTCCTCATCCAGGTCATTATAAAAACAAGAAGAGAAGAGGAGCAGCAGAGGCTGAAGGGAGATCTGACAGAGGTTCATAAGATTATGAGAGGCATAGTTAGAGTAGACAGGGAATATCTGTTTCCCAGGGTTGAAATGCCTAATACCAGAGGGCAGGCATTGAAGTGAGAGGGGGTAGGTTCAAAGGGGATATGAGGGGTAAGATTTTACTCAGAGAGTGGTGGATGTCTGGAATGCACTGCTGGTATGGTGGTTGAGGCAAATAAATTAGAGGCTTTTAAGAAACGTTTAGGTTGGCATATGTATGTGAAGAAGGTGAAAGAAAGGGAGTAGAGGTAGCCCAGGAAATTATAGACCTCTGAGTCTTACCTCACTGGTTGGTAAGTTGATGGAGAAGATCCTGAGAGGCAGGATTTATGAACATTTGGAGTGGTATAATATGATTAGGAATAGTCAACGAGGCTTTGTCAAGGGCAGGTCATGCCTTACAAGCCTGATAGAATTTTTTGAGAATGGGCTGCTGGCAACAGTGGTGGAGGCGGATACGATAGGGTCTTTTAAGAGACTTTTGGATAGGTACATGGAGCCTAGAAAAATAGAGGGCTATTGGGAAGCCTAGTAATTTCTAAGGTAGGGACATATTCAGCACAACTTTGTGGGCTGAAGGGCTGGTATTGTGCTGTAGGTTTTCTATGTTCCTATGTTTCTATGACATAGTGCAGGTAGGAAGGATTAGTGTTTGGGTGTTTTTGATTTGCTTTTTAGCTGGTTCAGCACAACATTGTGGGCTGAAGGGCCTGTTCCTGTGCTGTACTGTGTATGCAGCAGGCTTGGCAGCACTTGCAGGGAGGTGGAATCTCTTTTACATCAATAATATTTAATCAGAATCAGGTATGGGGAAAATTTTGCTGGAGAGAAAAAGTAGCTCAAAATATTAAATGAATTTTTCGGCTAATTCCTTATTCCTTAATATAATTTCTCCTGGTTCAATGTAAAATTAGCCAACTTTATTAACTTACGCTAATACTTGACACACATCTTTAGAAGCATTTACAGACTGTTCTTAAGTTTCTTGCTAGATTATTCTTGTAGTTTCCATTCTTGTATTTTCCTTTCCTTAGCAATGTCTTTGTCTGAGATGATTTCCACAGTTATCTCAGTCCCCAGGTTTACTGCCATTTTTGGTTATAGCATAAGGATTTTCCTTTGATCTAATATTATCTTTAACTTCTGTTATTAGTCACAGCTCAACAACTTTTCCTGTTGAGCTTCTGTGCCTTAAGGGAATGTATATTTGTTTTAAACTATGTATTAATTCCTGAAATGTTAGTCATTTCTTATTGACAGTATTGCCTGCTAAACCAGAAATAACGAACCTCATTCATTCATAATTTGTTTTGTTAAAATCTAAGAACCTAGATGCAACTTGAGCCAAATTATTCTTAGTCATGACATAAAAATCAATGTTTTATGATCAGTCATCTCTAAAGGCCACTTAACTACCAGATCAGCAATTAACTTTTTCTAATTGTACAATACCAATTCAAAAATAACTCAATCTCTCGTTGGTCTTCTAACTTACTGAAATAGAGAACACTCTCTTATACTTATCTCAAGCACCAAGGTACTGGTAAAGACAATCAACAAAAACAATGTGGTGCACAGAATCAACTGTTGGGACTGCAACATGAACTACGTCGGCTAGACTCATTTATGAGAACACAAACTGGCGGTATGGAGACTTGATACACTGTTGCTGATCTTGGTACATGAAGTACAAAAAAGATACCACTTTAAATGGGAGACCACAAAGGTTATGGGACAGGCAAACATGAAGCAGGCTCGAGAGGTTTGTAGAAGCATAGTTCTCTTTTGAGAAATATGTAAATGAACGTATTGAAATAGACAGTGCCTACAAACCTCTAGAACCAAAGAAATGCAAGCCAATAGAATTCAAAGGTTTGAAAGGGTAGCCCATCAGGACCTAGGCAAACAAGTGGGGGCCTATATAAATGTAAGCACTTGCAGAGAGAATGTCATGTCAACTGGTGATGAAATGTCTGCAAGCTAATTGCCAAGTTCTGCGAAAACCACAACATCAGTTCTCTTATACTGTCAATGAATTTGTTCTCTACAAATTACTGCTAGCCTGTTTCCCCATTTGTATGTTATCAGATTATTTTGGGGTATATTCTGATATATAGTATGCCTTACATTACAGTCACTGCTTGGGGTCTTTTTAAACTCTCCCACCAGTATTTTATGCCCTTTTTATTCTTAGATTCACACAGATAGGTTATATACCTTGAATATCTGAGCCAAAGTTCTATCTGTTTATTGTCTTTATCCAATTTTTTAACATCGGTTCTACAAAGTCTCCTTTCTTGCTTTGCCTATCTCTTCCAAACATTACCTTGGAGCATCCAGATCTTTCAATATTCCATTCTTCTAAAATCCAGTGAGTACAGGCCCAGAGCCATCAAATGCTCCTCACATGCTAACACTTTAATTCCAAGGATCATTCTCGTGAACCTCCTTTGGATCTTCTCCAATGTCCAACACGTCCTTTCTGCGATAAGGGGCCCAAAACTGCTCACAATACTACAAGTGCATTCTGATCAATGCCTTATAAACTTCAGCATTACATCCTTGCTTTTCTGTTCTAGTCCTTTCAAAATGAATACTAACATTGCATTTGGCTTGCTTAATGCTGACTCAACTTGCAAATTAGCCTTTAAGGAATCCTGTGTGAGGACTCCCAAGTCCATTTGTAGCTCTGATTTTTGAATTTTTCCCCCATTTACAAAATGGCCTATGCCTTTATTCCTTCTGCCAAAGTGCATGACCATTCACTTCCCTACATTATATTCCATCTGCCACTTCTTTGCCCATTCACCCAATCCCTCTGAAACATTTCTCAATGCTACCTACCTCTGCACATATTGTCTGCAAACTTGGCTGCAATGCCATCAATTTCCACATCCAAACCATTAACATATAACATAAAAAGAAGTGGTCCCAACACAGACTCCTGCGACACACCACCGTCACCAGCAGCCAAGCAGAAAAGGTCCCTTTTGTTCCCACTCATTTCCTCCAGCCAGATAGCCATTCTTCTATCCATGCTGGTACCTTTCCTGTAATACCATGGGCTCTTACTTTGTTAAGCATCCTCATGTTCAGAAGGCAAAGGCCTTCTAAAAATCCAAATAAACAACATCCGCTGACTTTCCTTTGTCTACCCTGCCTGTTATTTCCTTAAAAAATTTCAAACAGATTTGTCAGACAAGATTTCCCCTCAAAAAAACATGTTGACTTTGCCTTATTTTATCATGTGCCCATAAATACCCCAAAACCTCATCCTGAGTAATAAATTCCAGCATCTTTCCAACCACTGATGTCAGCTAACTGGCCTATAACATCCTTTCTTCTTCCTCTCTTCTTAAAGAATCTAGTGACATTTGCAATTTTCCAGTCCTCAGGAAGCATTCCAAAATCTAGTGATTCTTTAAAGATCGTTACTAATGTCTCCATAATCTCTTCAGAACCTTGGGCTGTAGTCGAACTGGTCTAGATGAATTGCCTACCTTTAGACTTTTCAGCTTCCCAAGCACCTTCTCCTCAATAATGTGTGCTTTCAGAATTTTATTTCTTCTGCTGGATGGGAGATGGGAGAAGAGAGAATGTCCAGGGCGGGGGGGGGGGGTCTTTGATTATGCTAGTTGATTTATTGAGGCAGTGAGAAGTATAGACAGAGTCCATAGTGGGGAGGCTGGTTTCTGTCATGTGTTGAGCTGTGTCCATAACTCTCTGCATTTTCTTGTAATCACATGCAGAGCAGTTGCCAAACCAAACTTTTATGTATCCAGACAGAATGCATTCTGTGGAGCATCACTAAATATTGTTAAGAGTGGATGGGGACATGCCAGATTTCTTTAGCCTCCTGAGCAAGTAGAGGCATTGGTGAGCTTTCTTGGTCATGACATAGTTGGACCAGGACTCTCATGGTTATTTGAATACAGCACACTACAGTAGTTTCATCTGCAAACTTGCAGATGGAATTAGAGCAGAATCTGGCCACTCAGTCATGAGTATACTTGGAGGACAGTTAGGGGGCTGAGGATGCAACCTTGTGGAGCACCAGTGCTTAGAATAATTGTGACACTGGTGTTGCTATCTGTCCTTACAGATTGTGATCTGTTGGTCAGAAAGTCAAGGATATACTGAGGTATTGACTCACAAGGTCCACAATTTGGTGATGTGTTTGCTTGGAATAAGAGTATTGAAGGCAGAACAGTAGTCAATTAACAATTGTCTGACATAGGTGGCTTTACAGTTCAGATGCTGCAGAGATAAGCAAAGGGCTGGAGAGATAACATTCACCATAGACCTATTTTGGTGGAAGGCAGATAACAGTTGGTCAAGGTTGTCCAGCAAGCTGGAGCTGATGTGTGCCATGACCAGCACTTCATGCTGGTGGATGTCAGAGCCAGTGAGCAATAGTCTTTAAGGCTATCTTGTTTCAGTACCAAGATAATAGTAGTCTTCTTAAAGCAGAGAGGAACCACAGCCAGAAGCAGGGAGATGTTAAACAATGTCTGCAATTACCCCTGCCAGCTGATCCACACAGGATCTAAGGACATGGCTAGGGACACCATCCAGACCCAATCTTTTCCAAGGGTTCATGTAAGATAGACTGGCGTCCAGAATATTGTCCGTAGATTCAGGTACAATGGGGGCTGTTAGGGTGGATAGTGACATCTCTGCTCAAAACTGACATAGAATATTTTAAGCTCATTGAGATATGCTCTGTCAGTAAGGTTGCCCAATTTCGATTTATAAACCATGACAGTACGTAAGCTTTGCCACACCTGACAGTTGGACTGAGACTCGATTTTGGACTGGCACTGTCTCTGAACATCCCTACTAGCATTACAAAGGCCATGTCTTGATTTCTTATAAAATCAGTGTTATCTGATTTGAATGTTACATACGTAAGCTTTGGAAGAGAGTGAATCTCCTGGCTTAATTTTCATTTCTGGTTTGAAAACAGTTGAATAGTCCTCTTTGGTACATAGTCTTCAACACACTTGCTGATTTATTTAACGCAACATAGAAATGTGTTCTTTCAACTGCTGTGTTTGTGTTAACCGGCTAATCCCATTTACCAGCACTTGGATTGCTTATGTCAAAACCTTGGCAAAGATTGTGCAGATGCTTCTTAAGCACCTTGTACCACTCCCTCTCCTATCCTTGACTGAAACTGTGATATGCATGGATTCTTCAGCATTCACATGGCGATCAATGGCATAAATACTGAAAGGTCTACTGAGGGAAAAGATTATTAAGAACAAATAGGTAGTCAGTATCGCCTAGAGAGACACTTGAAGGAACTCCTCAACCTTGAGGAATTCTGTCCTTCACATCAGTACCCCAGACTTCATCACAGTGCAGATTCACCAACATCTCAGAGCAGCAAAGTCAAATACCATCAAGTAAACTAGAAGGTATTCCTGCTGATGTTCTAAACCTTGGCTGACAGGAATGTATTCAGAAGTTTACTGCCTCATCTCTCACAGTAAGTAAGAAGGGTTGTCTGAGTTGCCATATCATGGTCATTGATGTAACATGAACAAATTCACTTGAGAGACACTGAAGCTAATGGATATAAAAGTGTTTTATTCATCAAAAAACAAGTAGCAAGCATCATACTGAAACACTCTTGCAGGAAGAGGCCTCCCAACCCAATATTACACAACATTTTATATGCTAAGATCAAAGGTTTTTGAGGATGATTCTAGTTAGATTGTATGTACAATGCTTCCTTTGAATTACATATAGTTTGAAAATCAATTAATGACAATCAGAAGTGATTTTTATATACATAGTGATAAATCGGGTAAACTGTTAGCTAACCAATTGAAGAATGCTTCGGTTAAACGTCAAATAATTAAGATTTGCCAACAGAATGGTGAACTGACAGTTAATCATGATGAGATAAATAAATCTTTTCAAGATTTTTACACCTCCCTGTATCATTCTGAATTTCCTCATGATCATAATACCATGCATGATTTTTTAGGGAAATTGAATTTTCCAAAATTATCATCTGAAGAACTTTTAATATTAGAAACTCCTATTACGGATGCAGAAATTGAAGGTGTTATTCCCTCTATGAATTCCGGGAAAGCAGGTATACAGTGGAATTTTCAAAGTTTTTTTCCTCTACTGTTTCTCCTTGGTTATGCAGGCTTTTTGAAGAAGCAATTAGACTAGGTAAACTACCACAATATTTTTATAGAGCTTCCATTTCTTTAATATTGAAAAAAGATAAAGACCCTACTGACTGTGCATCCTATAGACCAATATCTCTATTGAATGTAGATTCCAAAATTTTTTCCAAGTTATTGGTGACCAGGCTGGAGAAGGTATTACCTCAAATTATCTCGGAGGATCAAACTGGTTTTATTAAAAATCGTTATTCTTTTTTCAATATTAGGAGATCATTGAATATTGTTTATACTCCTTCACGCAATACCTCAGAATGTGTCATTTCATTAGATGTGGAGAAAGTATTTGATAGAGTTGAATGGCTATATTTATTTACTGTGCTTGAGAAGTTTAATTTTAGTCCGACATTTATATTCTGGATTAAATTGATATATCATACTCCAGTAACCTTGGTTTGTACTAATAATCAAAGTTCTCCCTTTTTTCATTTATTTCGGGGTACCCTCTTAGGCTGCCCTCTTAGTCCATTATTATTTGATATTGCTCTGGAACCTTTGGCAATTGCTATTAGAGAATCACCTAACATTTTTGGCATTACTCACGGGATGGATATGCGTAAGTTATCATTATATGCAGATGATCTGTTATGCATTTCTGATCCTGAAAAATCCATTCCTGCAGTTATATCATTATTGGCTCAGTTTAATAATTTTTCTGGGTATAAATTTAATCTTAATAAGAGTGAATTGTTCCCGTTAAATAGACAGGTTCCAATTTATGGAAATTTACCTTTTAAATTAGTTAATGACTTTCTTATATACTTAGAGATTAAAATTACAAAAAATCATAAGGAGTTATTCAAGGTTAATTTTTTACCCTTAATTGATCAGATTAAATGTTTGTTTACTAAATGGTCACCATTGTCTTTATCTCTGATAGGTTGGATTAATGCTATTAAGATGATTATTTTACCCAAGTTCTTATGTATATTTCAAGTGGTACCAATTTTTATTCTAAAATCCTTTTTTGACAAAGTTGATTCAAAACTTTCCTCATATATATGGCAGAATAAAAATCCTAGATTGGGTAAAAGATATTTGTAGAAGTCAAAGAAGGAAGGTGGATTGGCATTGCGTAATTTTAGATTTTATTATTGGGCAATTAATATTGGATATTTGAATTGTTGGTTAAGGGATCTGGATTTATCTCCTAGCCCTCAGTGGGTAAATCTGGAAACTAAATCTGTACAAGGATTTTCTTTGGGTTCTATTTTAGGGACTTCTCTTCCCTTTGCTCTTTCTAAATTGCATAAACAAATTGACAATCCGATAGTTAAGTACACTTTACGTATATGGTTTCAATTTCGGAAATTTTTTGGGTTGAATCGGTTTGTTTTAGCAATTCCTATTGCATCCGGTTTCTTTTTTCATCCCTCTATTATGGACCAAGCTTATTCAGCTTGGAAGACTAAAGGTATACTATGATTTTCTGATTTATTTTTGGATAATTGTTTTATGTCTTTTGGACAATTATCTAATAAATATAATTTGCCTAGATCTCATTTTTTTTAGATATTTACAGATTCTGAATTTTTTAAACACTGTACTTCCTACCTTTCCAAATCTTGTTTCTTTGGGTATTTTGGAGAAATTGTTAGAACTAAATCCTTTTCAGAAAGGTGTAATATCAAATGTTTACAATATAATTATGAAAATATGTTCAGAGGCCTTTTATAAGATTAAAAATGATTGGGAAAGAGAACTTAACCTTACTATCCCTATTGAGAATTGGGATAAAATTCTTCAATTAGTTAATTTATCCTCTATATGTGCTAAACATTCATTGATACAGTTTAAAGTCATGCACAGGGCTCATATGTCCAAGGATAAATTGGCTTGTTTTTATTCCCATATAAATCCTATATGTGACAGATGTCATTCTGAGATAGCTTGTTTAACTCATATGTTTTGGGCATGTCCGCTTTTGAAAACATATTGGAAAGACATTTTTGATATTATTTCCACGGTATTGAACGTTGATTTACAACCTCATCCTATTACTGTAAACTTTGGTTTACCAATGATAGAGTCAATTCATTTATCTTCTTCTGCTTGTCAGATGATTGCATTCCTTTCATTAATGGCTAGAAGATCTATTTTGTTGAATTGGAAAGAAATTAATCCTCCAACCATATTTCATTGGTTTTCTCAAACTGTTATGTCTAAATTTGGAAAAAATTAGAAGTGTCATATATGACCCATCTATTAAATTTGAAAAGACTTGGAGGCCATTTATTCAATATTTTCACATGATGTAATTCGACCCTGTTCCAATCCTATTTGTTTTTCCAGTTTTGATCATATGTATGTTGAGAGGACCGGAGTTGGGGACACTGATTGATCTTTATCTTTTTATAGATACTATAAACAGCCCATTTTAAAAAAAATATATTTTTTTCTTTCCTTTTTTCCTTTTCTTCTCTTTATTAGTTAGTGGTTAGTTTGTTAGATCAGTTTTTCTTAGGGCAATAATTTTTTTTCGCTCTTTTTCTCTTTTCTTTTTTTTCTTAACATGATGTACCTAGTTTTTTTTGTTGTTTCGTTTATATGATAGTTGTATCATTCATGATTTGGGAAAACTTAACTATATTGTACTTATTGCTTGTGTATCCTTTTATGTTCATTTTAATTTTGTAATTTTGAATTGGCTGATTAAGAATTCAACTTTGTTTACATGATTAATTATGGGTTATATGTATAAATACATGAATTACATGCATCATTACACTACAATGTGGTATGTGCTTAAAGTAAACATGAAGTTAGATCCGCATTCCTGGACTCCTGTGTCTTCCTTTGAATTAGTTTAACATTTTGAAGTTACAAAACATAACAGTATCACCACAAGAAAGTTATATATAACCATATAACCACATTACAATTACAGCACAGAAACAGGCCATCTCGGCCCTTCTAGTCCGTGCTGAACATTTACTCACACCTTGTCCCACTAACCTGCACTCAGCCCATAACCCTCTGTTCCTTTCCTGTCCATATACCTATCCAAATTTACTTTAAATGACAATATTGAACCTGCCTCTACCATTTCTACTGGAAGTTCATTCCACACAGCTACCACTCTCTGAGTAAAAAAATTCGCCCTCATGTTACCCCTAAACTTTTGCCCCCTAACTCTCAACTCAAATCCTCTTGCTTGAATTTCCCCTACTCTCAATGGAAAAAGCCTATCAATGTCAACTCTATATGTCCCCCTCATAATTTTAAATACCTAAAATAATGATATTTTAAATATCAAGTCCCTCCTCAACCTTCTTTGCTCCAAAGAATAAAGACCTGACTTGTTCAACCTTTCTCTGTAACTTAGGTGCTGAAACCCAGGTAACATTCTAGTAAATCTCCTCCGTATGGTCCTCCCCTTCTTACCCCATCCCTGATATATTTAGTTTTTTTCTCTCTCTCTGCCCATCACTCTGCCTGTTCTCCATCTCCCTCTGGTGCTCCCCTCCCCCTTTCATTCTCCCTAGGCCTCCCGTCCCATGATCCTTTCCCTTCTCTAGCTCAGTATCCCTTTTGCCAATCACCTGTCTGGCTCTTAGCTTCACCCCATCCCCTCCAGTCTTCCCCTATCATTTTGCATTTCCCCCTCCCCCTTCTGCTTTCAAATCTCTTACTATCTTTCCTTTCAGTTAGTCCTGACGAAGGGACTCGGCCCGAAACGTCAACACCGCTTCTCCCTATAGGTGCTGCCTGGCATGCTGGGTTCCACCAGCATTTTGTGTGTGTTGTTCCTCTGTACTCTCTCTCTTTTGTTGACATCTTTCCTATCATTTGGTGACCAGAACTGTACACAATACTCCAAATTTGGCCTCACCAATGCCTTGTACAATTTTAACATTACATCCCAACTCCTATACTCAATGCTCTGATTTATAAAGGCCAGCATACCAAAAGCTTTCTTCACCACCCTATCCACATGAGATTCCACCTTCAGGGAACTATGAACCGTTATTCCTAGATCAGACTGTTCTACCGCATTCTTCAATGCCCTACCATTTACCATGTATGTCCTATTTTGATTATTCCTACCAAAATGTAGCACCTCACATTTGTCAGCATTAACCTCCATCTGCCATCTTTCAGTCCACTCTTCTAACTGCCCTAAATCTCGCTGAAAGCTTTGAAAACCTACTTCATTATCCACAACGCCACCTACCTTAGTATCATCTGCAAACTTACTAATCCAATTTACCACCCCATCATCCAGATCATTAATGTATATGATAAGCAACATTGGACCCAGTACAGATCCCTGAGGCACATCACTAGTCACTGGCCTCCAACCTGACAAACAGTTATCCACCACTACTCTCTGGCATCTCCCATCCAGCCACTGTTGAATCCATTTTACTACTTCAATATTAACACCCAAAGATTGAAACTTTCTAACTAACCTTCCATGCGGATCCTTGTCAAAGGCCTTATTGAAGTCCATATAGACAATATCCACTGCTTTACCCTTATCAACTTTCCTAGTAACCTCTTCAAAAAATTCAATAAGATTTGTCAAACATGACCTTCCACACACAAATCCATGTTAACTGTTCCTAATCAGACCTTGTCTATCCAGATAATTATATATACCATCTCTATGAATAATTTTCATTAATTTACCCACCATTGACGTCAAACTTACAGGCCTATTATTGCTAGGTTTACTCTTAGAACCCTCTTTAAACAATGGAACAACATGAGCAATATGCCAATCCTCCAGCACCATCCCCGTTTCTAATGACATTTGAAATATTTCTGTCAGAGCCCCTGCTGTTTCTACACTAACTTCCTTCAAGGTCCTGGGGAATATCCTGTCAGGACCCGGAGATTTATCCATTTTTATATTCCTTAAAAGTGCTAGCACTTCCTCCTCTTTAATTGTCATAGTTTCCATAACTTCCCTACTTGTTTCCCTTACCTTACATAATTCAATATCCTTCTCCTTAGTGAATACTGAAGAAAAGAAATTGTTCAAAATCTCCCTCGTCTCTTTTGGCTCCACACATTTGGCTCTTTTTGCCTACTCTGATTCTCTAATTTTATCCCTTACTATCCTTTTTCTATTAACATAACTGTAGAAACCCTTTGGATTTATTTTTACCTTACTTACCAAAGCAACCATCATCCAGGACCTTCACCATCCAGGTCATGCTCCCTTCTCACTGTTGCAATCGGGCAGGAGGTACAGAAGCCTTAGGTCCCACACCGTCAGGTTCAGGAACAATTATTACATTTCATCTATAAGGCTCCTAAAACAGTGTGAATAACTTCACTCACTTCAACACTGAACTGATTACAACTTATAGGCTTAATTTCAAGGACTCTACAATTCATATTTACATATGTAGATACGCTATTATTATTATTATTATTTAATTTTTCTCAGCTCAGGCTGGTAAAACCTGAGGTGCAGGCATAGCCAACCACATTCATGTGTCATTTGCTGGGATCTTTCAGACTATTCTAGAGGTATTGTGACTTTCTGAAGGTTTCCAAAGATATTACTGTGTAGCCCTAATTGTTTAATACTATTGTGCAGTGACTTCAGGATGACACCAGTTGTAGATGTTTCTATCAGGATACTGTATAAATTGTTCACGTTCCAAAGTCTTTCAATTTCCTCTTTTAATTCAGCATATTTCTGATGTTTTTCACTTATTGATTTCTGTGTTATTTGTGTTTGGAATGGCTATACCTATTAAATAAGGTGCTGTTGTTCTTATTATTTTATATTTGCACAATTTGTCTTATTTCCATCTTGGTTGTTCGACAGTCTTTGTGTGTTGTTTTTCATTGAATCTTATGCATTTCTTTGTTGTACTGTGAATGCCTGCAAGAAAATGAATCTCAGGGTAGTATATAGTGATATATACATATTTTGATAATAAACTTACTTTGAACTTTGAAAGAAAGGAGTGAATAGGGCTTACACTAAGCATTAGCAAAATGGAGGTCTTTGCCATCTGATGCCAGATGTATGGCACAGATTTCGAGCAAAAAATTTCTAAGATGAGACCCTGGAAAATGTGGATGCTTCTTAGGAGCCACCTTCCATTGAAGTCAGACTTCAGTGGTGAAATTCGACTATGCCTTTCAGTGTACCCAAGCTGTCTTTCTTCATGTCAGGAAAAGGGTGTCTGAAGATCAAGACCTCAAACTTGGCACAGAAGGTATTGTCAACAGTGCAGCAGTGATTTCTGCCCTCCAACATGTTCCTAAGACCTGGACCACCAACCACAGGTACCTCAAGGTACTGGAAAAGCCACCAAAAGGAAAATACCATCAGGAGTCTTGCTGAAGAATCTTGGCCAAAACATTGACTATACTCTTTTCCATAGATGCTGCCTCTCCTGCTATGTTCCTCCAGCATTTTGTGTATGTTGCAGATTTTCTCTTGTCTGTGATTGGAAAATACCACCAGTGTGGTTTCTGCAAAGTCCTTCAAATCCACTGGGAGAATTAGTGTCAGTGCTCCCTCCCTGGCCAACTGCTCTAGGAGTGAGGCTCCAATGATCCTCCAAATTCCAGCACCTGTATCCTCTTGTGCCTCTAATCATATTCATTCGGTTTTGTTGGGTTTGTGTGCCCAGCTCCAGTCTCCTGAAATAGAGGTTATTTTAAGTGGTTGGAGGAAAATATGCAAAGTTGTTTTCAAATGTATTCTCTCCACAAACCTTTGGAAAGCACAGCCAAATGGAGAAGGAGGAGTGCAACATCTCCCAAATTTTCCGTATTTCAATGAATTGTTGGTATTTCAGTGGACTAAACCATTTCAGCAGCAATGGTTGGAGTTTCTGCAAAAAATGAGGAAAGTGCAGGACAGATATATACCAATAAGAAGAAATTTTCAAATGGAAGAAGGACACTACCATGGCTGACAAATGAAGTCAGAGCTAAAGTAAAAGCAAAAGAGAGGGCATACAAGGAAGCCAGAGCTGGTGGGAAGATAGAGGATTGGGGAGCTTTTAAAAACTTGCAGAAGGAAAATAAGAAGATCATTCTGAAGGAAAAGATGAATTATGAGAGGAAGTTGGGGACTAATATCAAAGAAGATACTAAAAGCTTTCTTAACTATATAAAAGGTAAAAGAGAGTCAAGGGTAGATATAGGACAAATACAAAATGATGCGGAGGTATTATAATGAGAGATGCAGAGATGGTAGAGGAACTGAATGCATATTTTCCATCAGTCTTCACAGTGGAAGATGTCTGTAGTATACCGGACAAGAGTGTCAGGGAAGTGAAGTTTGTGCAGTGAAAATTATGACTGAGAAGGTGCTTGGGGAGCATAATGGTCTGAGGGTGGACAAATCTCTTGAACCTGATGGAATGTACCGTTGGGTTCTGAAGGAAGTAGCTGGAGAGATTGCCGAGGCATTGGTGATGATCTTTCAAGAATCGCTAGATTCTGGCATTGTTCCAGATGAATGGAAAATTGCAAATGTTACTCTGCTATTTAAGAAGGGTGGGAGGCAGCAGAAAGGAAACTATAGACCTGTTAGCCTGACATCAGTGGTTGGGAAGTTGTTGGAATCGATTGTTAGCAATGAGATTACGGTGTACCTGGAGGCACATGACAAGAAAGGGTAAAGCCAGCATGGTCTCCTGAAAGGAAAATCCTGCCTGACAAACCTACTGCAATTCTTTGATGAAATTACAAGCAAGGTAGACAAAGGCGATGCAGTAGATGTGGTGAACTTGGATTTTCAGAAGGCTTTTGACAATGTGCCTGTTACGAATGTGCCACAACTCTGAGCGGCCGAAGGGTACAAAGTCGCCCCCTCCTTTTTGAGAATTGCAAGATTGCTATTAATTCGGGTCTGGGACCCAGGAAATGAGAGAGAATCCACAAAGTTTTGAATGTGTCCTGGTCTCAGCGAAACAAAGCCACTGATAACGGCTATTGTCTCTTGGAGACTGAATTGTGTATTGAGTACTGTACTATTCATTGAAGACCCTCAGGGGATGACCAGAGTGGGCTGGTTGAGGGATTGCATCATCCCAACCTGATTGACATCTGAGACCCTGTGAGTAAGGATAAAAGAGGGTCTGGGGAACAACACCTTTAGACGCACCAGGAGAAACGCTGGAAATCCAGTGACAGCGTTTGATAGCCAAAGCCGGTGGGGCCCGTGTAAGTCCTCCCTTGCCTGGGTTGGCGGGCTCACCACGGAAGAACAGCTGAGCTAAAGGAGAGGCCACAAGTGAACGGCCACACCAACAGGACTCCTGACAGATCGAAATCATAAAGTTTGGAAAACCCGTAGCGGTAACTGTTCCCATTCTATTCCTATTTCTCTCTCTCTCTCCAACAAAGTGCAACACAGCAACAGCCAAAAGACGGCAGCTTGTGGAACTGCAGTGAACTGTATATTTCAATCGGACAATTCATTATCCCATAGACAACGATAGAGCTATTTCTTATTGATTATTATTATACCCACACTTTTAGATTTAGTATTGACAACGTATGTTATCTGTATGTTTGCATTGACATTATTTTTTGTGTATTTTTACTAATAAATACTGTTAAAATAGTATCACCAGACTTCAATGGACCTCTCTATCTTTGCTGGTAAGTGACCCAGTTATGGGGTTCGTAACAGTGCCACACATGAGGTTGCTTAGCAAGATAAGAGCCCATGGAATTACAAGGAAGTTATTAGCATAAGGGGAGCATTGGCTGATCGGCAGTAAGCAAAGAATGGGAATAAAGGGATCCTATTCTGCTGGCTGCAAGTTACCGGTGGAGTTCCATAAGGCTCTGTGTTGGGAATGCTGCTTTTTGCGATGTATGTCAATAATTTGGACTTTGGTATTAATGGATTTGTGGCTAAATTTGCTGATGATAAAAAGATAGGTGGAGGTGTAGTTCTGAGGAAAAAGAGAGTCTGCAGAGAGACTTAGATAGTTTGGGGAATGGGCAAAGAAGCGGCAAATGAAATACAATGTTGGAAAATGTATGGTCATGCACTTTGGTGGAAGAAATAAATGGGCAGACTATTATTTAGATGGGGAGAGAATTCAAAATGCAGAGAAACAAAGGGACCTGGGAGCCCTTGTGAATGATACCCTAAAGGTTAACTTCCAAGTTAAGTCAGTTGTGAAGAAGGCAAATGCAATGTTGACATTCATTTCTAGAGGTATAGAATATAAGAGCAGGGATGTGATGTTGAGGCTTTATAAGACACTCGTGAGACCACACTTGGAGAATTGTGTGCAGTTTTGGGAACCTTATTTTCAAAAGGATATACTATCATTGGAGAGGGTTCAGAGAAGATTCACAAGAATGATTCTAGGAATGAAAGGGTTACTGTATGAGGAATATCTGGCAGCTCTTTGACTGAATTCCCTGGAGTTCAGGAGAATGAGGGGGAATCTCATAGAAGCATTCCGAATGTTAAAAGACCTGAACAGTTTAGATATAGCAAAGTTATTTCCCATGGTAGGGGATTCTAGGACAAGAGGGCCTGACTTCAGGATTGAAGGATGTCCTTTTAGAACTGATATGCTGAGAAATTACTTTAGTCAGAGGGTGGTAAATCTATGGAATTTGTTGCCATGAGCAGCTGTGAAGGACAAGTCATTGAGTGCATTTAAGGCAGGGATAGATAGATTCTTGATTAGCCAGGGCATTAAAAGGTATGGGGTGAAAGCAGGGGAGTGGGGATGGCTGGAAAAATTGGATCAGTTTATGATTGAATGGCGGAGCAGACTCGATGGGCCAAATGCCCTACTTCTGCTCCTTTATCTTATGGTCAAATTACCCACTTTGATTCCCTCATCATTTATTCCTGTCCCATCTTTGACAGAGCCTGCAGGTTTCACCCCGGCCTTAAGACACTGTTGACTACAAAGTATCTAAGAGGGATGTTACTTCACTAGAAAGATGGCAATGTAGCAATCTGCGATCTTATGAAAGCATCTTATAAATTGGAATCCTTTCCTTTCCCTTTCTCTTTACTCTTACATTAATGCAGTATCCAAGCAAGACCTTGTCATTCAGAATATTTTAAGGAACTGGAAACTTCTAGGTCAATGAAGTAAAATGCTCTTTAGACATTAACATTAAGTCAGAACCAACTAACAATGAATGAATGTGATCAGATGGGCTTGCACTGGTACATTCCTTCATTGCATAGTCACTGAGAAACAACAATCACTGTGTATAAGATGATGATTGTGTGGATAGTCAGAGGCTTTTTCCCAGGCTGAAGTGGTTGCCACAAGAGGACACATGTTTAAGGTGCTAGGCAGTATGTACAGAGGAAAGGTCAGGGGTAAGTTTTTTACTCAGAGAGTGGTGAGTGCGTGGAATGGGCTGCTGGCAACGGTGGTGGAGGGGGATACAATAGGATCTTTTAAGAGACTTTTGGATAGGTACATGGAGCTTAGGAAAATAGAGGACGATAAGTAAGCCTAGTAAATATGTTTCTATGTTTCTATGTAACTCATCCACATAGCGTTGTACAAAAGGTTTTGAGGATGTCACATAGATTAGCAGTGTCTCAAGTATATCAGTTAAAAGTTAAAGTTAAAGCTTTAATGACACATTGTTGGATATGAATTTAAAAATCCCAAGCGACCCTACAGGTATTACAGAATCATTTCTTTTCTCCTCAGCTTTTATTTTATCTGCATGTTGGCGATTTCTATGCTGCAACCTCAGGTTTCACAATCCACTAGAAAATCAAATTGACATGTAAACTGTCAGCTGGTAATAGATTGTGCCTCAAAAAAAAAATTGTAAGTTTTCTTTTCTGTAGTTTTTTGATTGAGAGTAACTTCTCTGTTGATTCAGAATTACGAAGACGGAATGCTTTCAGAACCCTAACTGAAGGAATACCAGTCTTCTTTTCTTTTTATTAATTTTTTTTTACGAGTTTCTACAATACAACTACAAAAAAACCGATCCACAAAATTGAGATTAATACAGTGCAAAACAAATGTGTCTACTATATAATTCATAACAATAAGGAAAAAGCACCCAAAATAAAATCATATAAAGTTAGTATTCTCCACACCCTCCCACTACAAAACTCCAGGCCAACCATTACAACATGTAAAAGAAAAATTAATCAGAGCGTTTGACCCAATGGAGCTGTAAATATATATATATATATAAAATATAATGCCTACTACCAAAACGATAATGTAATTCCCATAAAAATGTAAAATTTACAGAGAAAAAGCTGGAAGTAAGGGATTATGGTACAAAAAAAGAATAAACTTAATCTAAAGAGGAGATATGAAAGTATTCAAGAAAAGGTCCCCACACCTTATGAAACTTTATGTACGAATTGAGAAGTGAATAATGAATCTTTTCAAGGTCTAAAAAGGACATAAAATCACTAAGCCATTGAGCAGCATCGCTCCACCTGAGAAGAACTAAGCAACTAGCCAAAAGAGAGGCAAAAGATAATGTTCAATGTTTAGTCAGACTCCAATGGATGTCCCCTTCATGTAAGGTGTCAAAAAGAGCAATCAGAGGGTTAGGTTTTAAGTGGCAATTAAGAATATGGAATAAAGATAAAAAAAACTTCTTTCCAGAATTTCTCTAGACTAGGACAAGCCCAGTACATATGAATAAGAGAAGCCTTGCCCCCTTTACACTTGTCACAAATGGGACTAAAGTCAGGATAAAACCATGATAATTTAGTTTTAGACATATGAGCCCTATGTACAACCTTAAACTGCAAAAGGCAGTGGCGAGCACATAAAGTAGTTGACTTAACTGACCTAAGAACTGAATCCCAAACTGCATCAGATAAAGAAATATTTAAATCAATCTCCCAATCAGTTCTAATTTTATCGAAGGGGGCATGCCTCAAGGTCACTAACTTACCACTAATAGAAGATATTAAGCCTTTACCCAATGTATTAATACAAAGAAACAGGCCCACAAAGTTTTTCTCAGGTATCTCAGGAAAATTGATATTACAGGGTTAATGAAATGTCTAATTTGAAGGTATCTAAAGAAGTGAGTATTAGGTAGGTTAAATTTTACAGACAGTTGATGAAAAGTTGCAAAATGATTATCTATAAAAAGATCTTCAAAGCGCCTGATGCCCTTTCTATACCAATCATGAAATGTTGAGTCTCGCATAGAAGGTAGGAAAAGATGATTGTGTAAAATAGGACTAGAGAGAGAGAAACCATGAAGGCCATTATATTACAGAATATGGGCTCAGTTCAGAAAATACCAGTATTCTTGATATAATTTCATTTAGTATTGACTGTTAGTACTATTGTTTAAGAAGAACTTAAATAGATCTTGGGATAAAAGGTGGAAGATCTTTGAATATATATGCACTGCAGGAAATGCAGCTGAATACAGAGCACCTCCCATTATGGAGGATGTTGTGCAATGACTATTCCGATTATGTGGTATTTCAGTCACAGTGGGATAAAAACTTTTATAAATCACTAATTATTACTACATGATTATTAAGTACAGTAAGGGCTCACATATTCCTGGTTAAAATGATCAGCCACAGAACCCATGGACTGAATTGGCAGAATGCACTTGTATTTTAATTGGTTGGAGTGATTGCTGATAACCCAAGTGTAATACTAATTCCAGCCTCTCTGGTCCCCCAGGAAGCCTCTCCTGAGAACACTACCACCATGGTGGTTGATCATGAGATCATATGGTGAAATTAGCTTACAATCACAGATGTGGATATTAATGTCAGTAGTCCAGAAAAATGGGAGGACTGCAGTAACCTACAGCTGAAAAGCGACAATTTGAGCCACCGTGCTGCTGCTGTCCCAAATCTTTTGCTTTCACTCCAGCACTGTGGAAACTTTTTATCCTCGTACACCACCCAACCACCATACCTTTACAGATGTAACAGTGTTAAATTCTGTAGCCCCTAGCAGAAGACCTTAAGCCTGACCAGAAATAATGCTTCCACATTTGCCCACTTGATCTTCTTCTAGCATCTTTAAGTCTCTGACCTCTGCTATTTTCTTGAAGGCTTGCTCATTCCATTATTTCCTTGTAACCCTTGTTCAGGTTGTAACATAAGGTGATTGTTCTTAACATTTCCAACAGGAAGGTAGATTGAAAGGAGGCGTAAAAAACATCTTTGTAAGGAGGGACAGATGGAGGGCTTGGATTATATCAGAGGGTTTCTCTAGAAATGCAGAAGACCTAACATTTTTTTTTTGAGATTTATTTACTGGCACTCCACCTATGGCTGGTTCCTGTATTCCTCACGGACTCCAAAAGAAGAACATTTTCTACCTACAGTCTCCTGCAGGTGAGAAGGATGGGCAGAATGATGGTAGGATGGGTCAATTGTATTTTTATCACCTATATTAATGACTTAGATGATAATGTGGTAAATTTACCACCAAATTTTCAGATGATTCCAAGACTGGGAATGCAGTGGGCAGAAAGCTTGCAGTGTGATTTCAACAGCTAAACAAATGGCAGATGGAATGTAATGCAGACAAGTCTGTTGTTGTGCTTTGGTAGGACAAAACAGGGTAGGACTTACACAGTGAACACTAGGGCACTGAGATGTGCAATAGAACAATGGATCTAGGGTAGAACAAAAGGATTAAAGCCATCATTGCTTGAAATTAGTAGCACATGTAATACTATAGTGTAATAGTAGTATATAGGATCATAAAGAGAGCTTTTGGCACATTGTCCATAAGACCATAAAACCATAAGATATAGGAGAAGTGGGTCATTTGGCCCATTGAGTCTGTTCCACCATTCAATCATGGACTGATCTAATTCTTCCAGCCATCCCCACTCCCCTGCCTTCACCCCACACCCTTTAATGTCCTGGCTATCAAGAACCTATCTGTCTCTGTCATAAATGCATCCAATGGCTTGGCTTCCACAGCCATTCGTGGCGACAAATTCCACAGATTTACCACCCTCTGACTAAAGTCCTTCATTGTCCTTCTTAAATCAGCATTGAGTAAAATACAGGTATTATGTTGAAGTTGTATAATACATTGGTGAGGTCAAATGTGGAGTACTGAGTGCAGTTCTGGTCAACTACCTGCAGGTAAGATATCAATGATATTGAAAGGGTGCACAGAAAATTTACAAAGTTTGCATGGACTTGAGGACCTCATTTATGGGGAAAAGTGTTATGATTTGTAACTCCAACACATAAAGCTAATTGAAAGAAAAATGTGGAGCTGAAAGATGCCTCTAAGAGTCAGGAGACAGGTAGCTGGGTGACTGTCAGGAGAGGGGAGGGGTTAAGACAGAATGAGCAGAGCACCCCTGCAGCTGTTCCCATCAATAATAAGTAGACCATTTTGAATACTGTTGGTGGGGATGATCTACCAGGGACAAGTTGCAGTGGTTGCGTCTCTGGCACCAAGACTGGACCCTTAGCTCAGAAGGGAAGGAGGGAAAAGAGGAGAGCAGTAGTGATAGGGCATTCGATAATCAAGGGGACAGATAGGAGGTTCTGTGGAGGAGATCGAGAATCCTGGATGGTTTATTGCCTACCTGGTTCCTGGTCCGCGATACCTTGGATCGAGTTCTCAGTATTCTTAAGAGGGAGGGTGAGCAGCTGGATGTTGTGGTCCATTTAGGGACCAATGACGTGGGTAGGAAGAGTGAGGAGGTCCTGTAAGGTGAATTTAGGGAGTTAGGTGCCAAGTTAAAGGACAGGACCTCCAGGTTAGCAATCTCAGGATTGCCACGTGCAGGTGGGTTTAGAAATAGTACGATAGTGCAGATCAACACGTGGCTGAAGACATGGTACAGGAGGGAGGACTTCAGATTTATAGAAAATTGAGCAGTTTTCCAGGGAAGGTGGGACCTGTTCCGGCAGGATGGTTTACATCTGAACTGGAGGGAGACAAATATTCTTGCAGGTAGGTTTGCTAGAGAGGCTCCAGTGGATTTAAACAAGATACAAGTGGGGAGGGGAACCAGAGTGTAGGAACAGGTGTATAGGAGAAGGAAGAAAAAGTAGATAGTAAAGTTGTTTGCACGGTTAGTGATAAACAGAGAGTAAGAGGTGGAGAATTTCTTAAATGCATTTATTTTAATGCTGGGAACATTGTAAGAAAGGTGGATGAGCTTAGAGCATGGATTGATGCCTGGAAATATGATTTTGTAGCTATTAGTGAAACATGGTTGCACGAGCGGTGTGATTGGGAACTAAATATTCCTGGATTTCATTGCTTCAGGTGTGATAGAACTGGAGGGACAAGAGGGGGAGGTGTTGCATTGCTCATCAGAGAAAATATTACAGCGGTGCTCTGACAGGATAGTTTAGAGGGCTCGTCTAGAGAGGCTATTTGGGCGTAATTGAGGAATGGGAAAGGTGTAGTAACACTAATAGGGGTGTATTATAGACCACCTAATGTGGAGCGAGAATTGGAGTAGCAAATTTGTAAGGAGATAGCAGATATGTGTAGTAAGCACAGGATTGTGATTGTGGGAGATTTTAATTTTCCACTCATAGACTGGGAAGCCCATTCTGTAAAAGGGCTGGATGGTTTGGAGTTTGTAAAATATGTGCAGGATAGTTTTCTGCAGCAATACATAGAGGTACCAACTAGAGAAGGGGCAGTGTTGGATCTTCTGTTAGGAAAGGAGATAGGTCAGGTGATGGAGGTATGTGTTGGGGAGCACTTTGATTCCAGTGATCACAATGCCATTAGTTTCAATATAATTAGGAGAAGGATAGGACTGGACCCAGGGTTAAGATTTTTGATTGGAGAAAGGCTAACTTTGAGGAGATGCAAAAGGATTTAGAAGGAGTGTATTGGGACAATTTGTTTTATGGGAAGTATGTAATAAAGAAATGGAGGTCATTTAGAGGTGAAATTTTGAGGGTACAGAATCTTTATGTTCCAGTTAGGTTGAAACGAAAGGTTAAAAGTTTGAGAGAGCCATGGTTTTCAAGGGATATTGGAAAATTGGTTAGGAAAAAGAGAGCTATTTACAATAAATATAGGCAGCATGGAGTAAATGAGGTGCTTGAGGAATATAAAGCATGTAAAAAGTGTGTGGAAGGTCATGTTTGACGAATCTTATTGAAATTTTTGAAGAGGTTACTAGGAAAGTTGTCGAGGGTAAAGCAGTGGATGTTGTCTATATAGACTTCAGTAAGGCCTTTGACAAGGTTTCACATGGAAGGTTAGTTGGGAAGGTTCAATTGTTAGGTATTAATATTGAAGTAGTTAAATGGATTTAACAGTGGCTGGATGGGAGATGCCAGAGAGTAGTGGTGGATAACTGTTTGTCAGTTTGGAGGTCGGTGACTTGTGGTGTGCCTCAGGGATCTGTACCGGGTCCAATGTTGTTTGTCATATATATTAATGATCTGGATGATGGGGTGGTAAATTGGATTAGTAAGTATGCAGATAATACTAAGATAGGTGGCGTTGTGGATAATGAAGTAGGTTTTCAAAGTTTGCAGAGAGATTTAGGCCAGTTAGAAGAGTGGACTGAAAGATGGCAGATGGAGGTTAATGCTGATAAATGTGAGGTGCTATATTTTGGTAGGACTAATCGAATTAGGACATACATGGTAAATGGTAGGGCATTGAAGAATGCGGTAGAACAGTCTGATCTAGGAATAACGGTTCATAGTTCCCTTAAGGTGGAATCTCATGTCGATAAGTTGGTGAAGAAAGCTTTTGGTATGCTGGCATTTATAAATCAGAGCATTGAGTATAGGAGTTGGGATGTAATGTTAAAATTGTACAAGGCATTGGTGAGGCCAAATTTGGAGTATTGTCTATAGTTCTGTTCACAAAATTATAGGAAAGGTGTCAACAAAATAGAGTACAGAGGAGATTTACTAGAATTTTCCTGATTTTCAGCATCTAAGTTACAGAGAAAGGTTGAACAAGTTAGGTCTTTATTCTATGGAGTGTAGAAGGTTGAAGGGGGACTTGATAGAGGTATTTAAAATTATGAGGGGGATAGATAGCATTGACGTGGATAGGCTTTTTCCATTGAGAGTAGGGGAGATTCAAACAAGAGGACATGAGTTGAGAGTTCGGGGGCAAAAGTTTAAGGGTAACACGAGGGGGGACTTCTTTACTCAGAGAGTGGTAGCTTGTGTGGAACGAGCTTCCAGTAGATGTGTCATTCGATATTGTCATTTAAAGTACGATTGGAAAGGTATATGGACAGGAAATGAATGAAGGGTTATGGGCTGAGTGCAGGTCGGTGGGACTAGGTGAGAGTAAGTGTTCGGCACGGACTAGAAGGGCCGAGATGGCCTGTTTCTGTGCTGTAATTGTTATATGGTTATATGCCAGTCTACTTCAGTTTTCCAAGCAGCTTAAAAATATGCCCTCTCATTTTAGCCATTTTGGCCCTGGGGAAAAGCCTCTGACTATCTACATGATCAATGCCTCTCATCATCTTGTAGACCTCTATCAGGTCACCTTTCATCCTCTGTCACTCCAAGGAGAAAAGGCCGAGTTTACTCAACCTATTCTCATTTGACATGCTCCCCAATCCAGGCAACATCCTTGTAAATCTCCTCTGCACCCTTTCTATGGTTTCCACATCCTTCCAATACTGAGGTAACCAGAACTGAGCACAGTACTCCAAGTGGGGTCTGGCCAGTGTCCTATATAGCTGCAACATTACCACTCGGCTCTTAAACTCAATCCCACAGTTGCTGAAGGCCAATGCACTGAATTCCTTCTTAACCACAGAGTCAACCAACGCAGCAGCCTTGAGCGTACTATGGACTCGGATACCAAGATCCCTCTGATCCACCACACTGCCAAAAGCTTACCATTAATACTATATTCTGCCTTAATATTTGACCTACCAAAATGAACCACCTCACACTTATTTGGGTTGAACTCCATCTGCCATTTTGCAGCCCAGTTTTGCATCCTATCGATGTCTCACTGTAACCTTTGGCTGTCCTCCACACTATCCACAATACCCCCAACCCTTGTGTCATCAGCAGATTTACTAACCCATTCCTCCACTTCCTCATCCAGGTCATTTATAAAAATCATGAAGAGTAAGGGTCCCAGAACAGACCTCTGAGGCACACCACCTGTCACCGACCTCCGTGCGGAATACAACCTATCTACAACCATTTTTTGCCTTCTGTGGGCAGGCAGATTCTGGATCCACAAAGCAAGGTCCCCTTGGATCCCATGCCTCCTTACTTTCTCAATAAGCCTTGTATGGGGTACCTTATCAAATGCCTTGCTGAAATCCATATAAACTACATCTACTGCTCTACCTTAATCAATGTGTTTAGTCACATCCTCAAAAAATTCAGTCAGGCTTGTAAGGCACAACCTGCCTTTGACAAAGCCATGCAGACTATTCCTGATCGTATTAGATGACCAGCATGTAGCTCCTCAAGCACTTTAACACACAGCTTGGATGTTATAACAGCTTTCAATCCACACATAAGGCAACATCTGTCAAGGGCAAGTTCATCCCAGCACTGGAAAAATTGGGGATTTCAGCTGCACAATCCAGCCATGGGTGGCAATGGAGACCTGAGAGAGTGAGGAGTCTTCTTTGATTTCTGTGATTTCTTTTTGAATAATTTCTGCTGTAACAAAACCATAAGACAATAAGACATGGGAGTAGACTTAGGCCATTTGTTGCTGATCCATTTTCCTTCTCAGCCCCATTCTTCTGCTTTCTCTCCATAACATTTCATACCTTGACTAGCCAAGAACCTATCAACAGCTGCCTTAAATTCACCCCATAACCTGACTTCCACAGCCACCTGTGACAGCAGGTTCCACAGGTTTGCCATCTTCTGGCTAAAAAAATTCCTCTCATCTCCATTCCAAATGGACATCCTTCTGTTCTGATGCTTTGCTGTCTGATCCCAGAGTTCTCCCACCATTGAAAACATCCTTGTCACAACCACTGATTCAGCAGCGCAGTAGATATGGCAATTGCCCTTGTGAATTTGTACCTGTCAGCTAATTATTTAAATGTTATAGTATTTAACTCAATACTTGTCGTCATAGTCCTTGTCGAGGCTAGGACCGAGCATGCCAATGCTTCGCTGCCTGTTTACTTTCGGCCTTCCCTGAGAAATTGGACTTTTGAGTCAACTGACTCTGAAGTCTAGTGGTATTTGTTTAACGTTTAGGTTTTCTTTTCAGCTGCAGTGTAGGGTTTGTTTCCCATTTTAGAGTTTTGGTTAACGGCCCTATTTGCCATAGCGTTTATTGTTTATTTTCGCAATAAAGTTTGTGCACTATCGGCCTGCTTCAGTGTCTCTCTCTGCACTTGGGCCATATCTGAACCTGGTAACAATCCTCTCCATATCCACTCAGTCTAACCCTTTCAACATTCAATAAGTTTTAATGAGATCTCCCCCCACCCCCCACCACCACCACCACCATTCTTCTAAATTTTAGCGAGTAAAGGCCCAGAGCTATTAATTGCTCTTCATACAATAAGCCTTTCATTCTCATCAACCTCTTCTGAATCCTCTCCAATGTCAGCACATTCTTTATTAAATAAGGAGCCCAAAACTGCTCATAATGCACCTAGTGAGGTCTCACTAGAGCCTTATAAAGCCTCGGCATTACATCCTTGCTGTTATGTTCTAGTCCTCCCAAAATGAATGCTAACATTCAATTTGCTTTCATCACCACCTACTCAACCTGCAAATTAACCTCTAGAAAGTTCAGTGCAAGGTCTCCCAAGTCCCTTTTCACCTTGGATTTTTACATTTTCTCCCTGTTTAGAAAATAGTCTATGCTTTTATTCCTACCAAACTGCATGACCTTACGCTTCCTGACACTATACCATTTGCCACTTCTTTACCCATTCTCCTAACATTACCTGACCCTCCACCTATTTTTGGATCACCTGCAAACTTTGCCCCAAAGGCATTGATTCCAAATCATTGATATACAATGTAAAAAAGAAGCAGTCCCAACAAAAACTCCTGAGAAATACCACTAATTACTGGCAGCCAATCTGAAAAGGCTCCTTTTATCCCTATTCTTTGCCTCCTACCAATCAACCAATGCTCTATCCATGCTAATATCTTTCCTGTAATACCATGGGCTCTTATCTTGTTAAGCAGCCTCATATGCAGCACCTTGTCAAAGGGCTTCTGAAAAATCCAAGTACACAACATCCACTGATTCTCCTTTGTGTGTTCCTGCTGTGTTATTTCTACACAAAATTCTAACAGATATGTCAGGCAATATTTTCTCTCAAGGGAGCCATACTGTCTTTGGCCTATTTTATCATGTGCCTCCAAGTACCCCGAAACCAAATCCTTAACAATCAACTCCAACATCTTCCCAACCACTGAGGTCAGACTAACTGGCCTGAAATTTCCTTTCTGCTGCCTCCCTACTTTTTGAAAAGTGGAGTGACATTTGCAATTTTCCTGTTCTCGAGAACTACTCCAGAATCCAGTGATTCTTAAAAGATCATTACTAATGCCTCCACAATCTTTTCAGCTATCTATGAATATGGAAACTTTCAAATTGCATTAGGGAGAATATGTTGAGAGGTGTGTCCAATATGCACATTTTTCTAGTTATTTCCCTTTCCATGAGTAAACAAGGCTATCCATCAGCATTTCCATCATAATTCATCTTTTTGAATTTAATCTTGTACTTGTGTCCTCAACAAAAAGAGCCCATCTCTGCACTCATGTTGATGTTTGTGGAATGCGCTTCTGTGGATTGAAAATGGACACTAGTGGTTGATGATCAGTAAGGATAAACTCTCTCCCATAAAAGCACTGGTTGAAACTTTTTACAAACTTGGGTTGTAACCAAACTCAAAGCCTCTCTGTCAATCTGTGTGTAATTTTTATCTATAGTGGTAAGGGAACATGATGCAAAGGCTGTGGGATGTTCAATTCCATCACTCATAACATGTGATATGACTGCACCTATATCGTAAGGTGAAGTGTCACAGGCAAGCTTCACTGGACAATGTGGATCATAATGTGTGAGTACAGAGTCTGACATCACCATTTCCTTTGTCTTTTGGAAAGCCACTTCACATTGCTTTGTCCATTGCCATTTCTTCCTGATCTGTAGTAATGATTTCAAGGGGTGGAGCATGGTAGCCTGGTTTGGCAAGAACCTGTTACACTAATTAAAAAATCCTGAAAAGGACAATTGTGACAAGTCCTTTGGTCTTGGGGCATCCACTACTGCTTGAATTTTCTCAGCACCATTGTTTAAATTTTGTGTGCCAATGGTGTAACCACAGTAAGTGATGCTTGGTTTGAGGAATTCACACTTGTTGTGTCATGCTCTGCACTCATAATCTTCTAAACTTTTTAACACTGTCTTGAGATTCTGCAGATGTTCCTTGTTATCTTTACCAGTGACAGTGATGTCATCCAGGTAACACCAGGCAGCCTTGCAGCATCTGATCCATAATGTCACTCCAAAAATAAGTCTATTATACCAATAAAACCCTTTGTGAGTGTTTATGGAGAAACACTTTTGACTCTTCTTCCATCCCCATTTATAGCTAGGCCTCAACTAAGTTTGCCGAAGTGTTTTCCTCCAGAAAGGTTTGCAAAGATATTCTCTATCCTGGTTAGAGGGTATTGAGCTACTTTCATGATTGGGTTGATGGTGACCTTAAAATCACCACGGATCTTGAGCGACACATTTTTCTTGGCTACTGGGACCATCGGCATTGCCCATTGGCTCCACTCAAACTTGGAAGGAATTCCTTCAGGCTTCATCTGATTTAGCTCAGTAGCTCACTTTTCAGAAAACATTTCATAAGATGCCACACATGAGACTGATTAATAAGGTTAAATCCTATGGCATTACAGGAAAGATACTGGCATGGATAGTGGAATGCATGACAGGCAAGAAGCAGCAAGTGGGAATTAAAGAGGCCTTTTCTGGTTAGCTGCAAGTAACCAGTGGTGTTCCTCAGGGATAATATCGGGACCACTATTTTTCACATTTTTGTCAATGATTTGGATAATGGAATTGATAGCCTTCTGGCAAACTTTGCAGATGTTACAAAGGTAGGTGGAGGGGTAGGTAGTGCTGAGGAAGCAATGCGATTGCAGCAGAACTTAAACAAATTGGAAAAATAGACAAAAAATGACAGAAGGAACACAGTGTTGGGAAATGTATGAATACGCATCTTGGTAAAAGGAACAATAGCGTGGACTATTATCTAAATAGGGAGAAGGTTCAAACATCAGAGGTGCAGAGAGATTTAGGAGTCATCGTACAAGACTTCCAGAAAGTTAATTTACAGGTTGAGTCTGTGGTAAAGAAGGCAAATACATTGTTGGCATTTATTTCAAGGGGAATAGAATATAAAAGCAAGGGATAATGCTGAGCCTTATAAAACACTAGTCAGGACACACTTGGACTATTGTCAACAGTTTTGGGCCCCATATCTCAGAAAGGATATGCTGTCATTGGAAAGAGTCCAGAGGAGGTTCATGAGGATGATCCTGGAAATGAAGAGCTTAACATATGAGGAACATTTGGCAGCTTTGGGTCTGTACTCACTGGAATTTAGAAGAATGTGTGGGGATCTAACTGAAACCTACAGAATGTTGAAAGGACTAGATAAGTTGGATGTGGAGAGGATGTTTTGTGGGGGTATCCAGAGCTAGAGGACATAGCCTCAAAAATGAGGGGAAACTTTTTAGAACAGAGGTAAGGAGGATTTTCTTTAGCCACAGAGTAGTGAATCTGTGGCATGCTCTGCCACAGACTGTGGTGGAGGCCAAGACAATGGGTATATTTAAGGCAGAAGTTGATCATTCCTGATCACTCAGGGCATCAAAGAATATGTCTCTCATAATCTTATAAACCTCAGCCTCTATTGCTCCAAAGAAAACAACTCAAGTTTGGTTTTGTAGCCTCTCATGATAGTAGATGTTCTCTAAACCAGGCTGCACCCTGGTAAGCCTCTCCAAAGCCTCAACACTACTTCCTGTAGTGAGGTGACCAAAACTGTATGCAATACTCCAGATATGGTCAATCAGAGTTTTATAAAGATGCAACATAATCTCTTGACTTTTGAACGCAATGCCTCAACTAATAAAAGCAAGCATTTCATAAGCCTTCTTAACCACCCAATAGACCTGCGTAGCTACCCTCATGGAGCCTCAAGATCTCTTTGCTCAGCAAAATCATAACAGTGTATTGACTCCTTGCATTTGCCTTACCAAGGTACAACACCTCACATTTATCTGTATTAATCTCCACCTACCATTTCTCTGCCCATATCTGCAACAGATGTATGTTGCACTGTATTCTTTGCCAGTCTTCTACACTATCCACAACTTCACCAGTCTTGGTACCATTCACAAACTTACTAACCCACCCATCTACATTTTTATCCAGGTAATTTATAGTATGTACATTACAAACAGCAGAGGTCCCAGCATAGATCCCTGTGGATCGTCACTAATTACAGACCTCAAGCAATAAGTTCCTTCAACCATTACCATTTGTGTGCAAGCCTATTCTGAATCCAAACAGTCAATTCTCTGCAGACCCCATGCATCTTAAATTTCTGGATTAGCCCCTCTTCACCTTGTCAAGAAACTCATTTATTTTTGTCTGCCCAACATGCTCTTTATATGTGTCCTACTTTGTTGCATTTTCTGCAAATATTACCTTTAAACCTACATTGGTCTTGTGTGTGTGAGCCCCTGCCACAACAGTAACAATATTTGTTTGGCAAGGCCAGTTTCTGTTTAGATGTTGCAAATTTGTTCAGGCTCACTTTCATCCTGACTGTAACTCAATTGTATCTGCCTGCTGTTTCTATTGATACAGCAATTTCAACTGCTCTTTTAAATCTGAGTTGTGCTTCAGTTAGGAGCCATTTTTGAATGCTTTGTTGTAAGATTCCACAAACTAAGTGATCTCTCAGTGCATCATTAAGCCCATCACTGAACTAATAATGCTTGGACATCTCATCAATTTAGCCGTGAATGCTGAAATAGACTCCTTGTAGCGATGTGCTACACACAGCGCTGAAATAACGACACACTATTTATAGTAAGTCGTTTCGAGACTAGTTTATTCAAACTTCGCGGTGCTGGCATTTAAATCCCTAGCGCCCGCCCTATCCGGGCAGAAATGACATCAGAGGTGCATTACCAAAGTCCCCCCCCCCCCCGCACGCTGGCTATTTGAGAGCCGGTTCGCCTGCGCAGAAAGTGGGTCGCCACACGACACCCCCCCAAACTGGTGATACACCCCCCAATATCCACAGTCTGGATCAGCCTCTGTTTGGGAGGTCTGCCTCTGCACTGCGGTGCCTGAACCTCAATTGGCTGCGCCAAGTCCACATGGGCTGATTTGAGTCGGTCCACCATGAAAACCTCCTCTTTCCCCCCAAAGTTCAGAATATACGTGGACCCGTTGTTGTTGATCACCTTGAATGGCCCCTCGTACAGCTGCTGTAGCGGTGCCTGGTGTCCGCCCCTTCGTACAAACACAAACTTACCGTTCTGCAGGTCTTTGGGTACATGGGTCAGGGTCCGTCCGTGCTGTGAAGTTGGTACGGGGGCCAGGTTGCTGTGCCTTTCGCGTAGCCTGTCCAGGACTGCTGTGGGTTCTTCCTCTTGCCCCCTTGGGGCTGGTATGAACTCTCCCGGGACGGCCAGGGGCCAACAGTACACCAATTCAGCCAACGAGGCTTGCAGATCCTCTTTGGGCGCTGTACGAATTCCAAGCAGGATGCAGGGAAGCTCATCCACCCAGTTAGGTCCTCTCAGGCGGGCCATGAGAGGCGACTTCAAGTGACAGTGGAAGCGTTCCACCAGTCCGTTCGACTGTGGGTGGTAGGCAGTTGTGTGGTGTAGCTGCGTTCCCAACAGGCTGGCCACAGCCGACCACAAGCTGGAGGTGAACTGGGCACCTCTGTCGGAGGTAATGTGGGCCGGTACCCCGATCTGTGCTACCCAGGTTGCAATCAGTGCTTGGGCGCAGGAATCGGCAGATGTGTCGGTGAGCGGGACCGCCTCTGGCCACCTTGTGAACCGGTCTACCACAGCTAGGAGGTACCGCGCTCCTTGGGACACTAGTAGGGGGCCCATGATATCCACATGAATGTGGTCGAACCTCCGGTCGGTGGGTTCGAACTGCTGCGGCGGGGCTTTAGTGCACTGCTGCACCTTGGCTGTTTGGCACTGCGCACACGTTCTGGCCCATTCACTGACCTGCTTGTGAAGTCCGTGCTACGCGAACTTGCTGGAGACCAGCCGGACGGTTGTCCTGATAGATGGGTGTGCCAAACCTTGTATGGAGTCGAAAACTCGCCGCCTCCAGGCTGCCAGGGCGATGGGGCGAGGTTGGCTGGTAGCCATGTCGCACAGGAGGGTCCTCTCACTTGGGCCTATGAGAAAGTCCTGCAGCTGCAAACCTGAGACTGCGGTCCTGTAGCTTGGCATCTCGTCGTCTGCCTGCTGTGCCTCTGCTAGTGCTGCATAGTCCACCCCCAGGGACAGGGCCTGGACAGCTGGTCTGGAGAGTGCGTCTGCCACGACGTTGTGCTTTCCCGAGACATGCTGGATGTCCGTCCTGTACTCGGAGATGTAGGACAGATGTCGCTGCTGATGAGCCAACCAGGGATTGGACACCTTCGTGAACGCGAAGGTCAATGGTTTGTGGTCCGTGAACGCGGTGAACAGCCTGCTTTCTAAGAAGTACCTGAAATGCTGGATTGCCAGATAAAGTGCCAACAGCTCCCGGTCGAAAGCACTGTACTTGGGTTCAGGTGGTCGTAGGTGCTTGCTGAAGAATGTCAGGGGTTGCCAGCGCCCCTCGATGAGCTGCTCCAGCACCCCACCGACTGCTGTGTCCGATGCGTCCACCGTGAGGGCGGTCAGAACGTCTGTTCTGGGGTGCACCAGCATCACAGCATCTGCCAAGGCTTCCTTGGCTTTAACGAAAGCGGCCGCGTCCTCCACATCCCAAGTAATGTCCTTGCCTTTACCGGACATCAGGGTGTACAAAGGGTGCATGATATGGGCTGCTGAGGGGAGGAAACAGTGGTAGAAGTTCACCATACCAATGAACTCCTGCAGGCCTTTGACCGTGTTGGGCCGGGCAAAGTGGCAGATCGTGGCTACCTTGGTAGGCAGAGGTGTTGCCCGTCTTTGGTAATCCTGTGGCCCAGGAAGTCAATGGTATCTAGACCAAACTGGCATTTGGCCGGGTTGATCGTGAGGCTGAAATCACTCAGGCGGGAGGAGAGCTGGCGGAGGTGGGACAGATGCTCCTGATGACAACTGCTGGCTATAAGGATGTCATCCAAATAGATGAACACAAAGTCCAGGTCACGTCCCACCATGTCCATTAGCCGCTGGAATGTCTGTGCGGCATTCTTCAAACCGAACGGCATTCAGAGGAACTCGAACAGGCCGAATGGGGTGATGAGTGCTGTTTTGGGGATGTCTTCAGGGTGCACTGGGATTTGATGGTATCCGCGGACGAGGTCTACTTTAGAAAAGATTCTTGCCCCATGCAGGTTTGCTGCAAAGTCCTGTATGTGCAGCATGGGGTAGCGGTCCGGAGTGGTAGCTTTGTTCAGTCTGCGGTAGTCGCTGCATGGTCTCCAACCCCCGGCTGCTTTGGGCACCATGTGCAGGGGGGAGGCCCATGGGCTGTCGGACCTCCGTACAATCCCCAATTCCTCCATCCTCTTGAATTCCTCCTTCGCCAGGCAGAGCTTTTCCAGGGGGAGACTTCGTGCGCGGGCGTGGAGGGGTGGTCCCTTGGTCGGGATGTGGTGCTGTACCCTGCGTCTGCGCATGGCTGCCATGAACTGCGGTGCCAGAATCGATGGAAAGTCCGCCAGGATTCTGGTGAATTTGTTGTCTGACAGTGTGATGGAGTCCAGGTGTGGGGTCGGCAACTTGGCTTCACCCAGGGAGAATGTCTGGAAAGTCTCGGCATGTACCAGTCTTTTCCCTTGCAAGTCGACCAGCAGGCTGTGAGCTTGCAATAAGTCCGCCCCCGGGAGTGGTTGGACCGTCGGGGTCGCCAATGTAGCGATGTGCTACGCACAGCGCTGAAATAACGACAAGCAGTCGGTAAGTCATTTCGAGACTAGTTTATTCAACCTTCGTGGTGCTGGCATTTAAATCCCTACCGCCCACCCTCTCCAGGCGGAAATGATGTCAGAGGTGCATTACCAAAGTCTCCCCCCACGCGCTGGCTATTTGTGAGCCGGTTCGCCTGCGCAGAAAGTGGGTTGCCATATCCTGTTCCTTTTGATTCTACTTATGAAAATTTGAATGGTTTAGGAATTTGTTCCCTGGAGTGTAGGAGAATGAATGGGTTTTTATAGAGATTTATAACATTATGAGGGGTATAGATAGGTTAAATGCATGCAGGTATTTTCTCCTGAGGTGGGGTGAGACTAGAACTAGAGGTGGAACCTGAGGGAGAGCTTCTTCACTCAGAGGATAGCGCAGATGTGAAATGAGCTGCAAGTGTAACTGGTGGATATAGGTTCATTTGCAACATTGAAGAAAAATTTGGATGGGTAGGGGTATTGTTGTCTATGGTCTGGGTGTGGGCAGAAAAGTAGGTCAGTTTGGGCTAGATATGCTGAATGGCCAGTGTTTTTGCTGTAGTACTCTATGACTCTATATATCTATAGAGTGAGAGGGAGAGGGTGAAATTTGTCAGATATTCGAGACAGGCAATTGAAGGGGGTGGAGAAGAGATTAAAGAGGGGTAGAGGATGGAGAGAAGGTCAGCAGTGGGTGGGATATGATGTACAGAGGGAGGACAAGAAATGGAATGCAAAGGACCAGTTTAATGGCTGCATGATTCAAGAAAATGCAGTTCCTATTGCATAAGTTTTGCATAGAGTGTAATTCATCTGACTGAGAATGGACCATGTGGTCAGTCACCAATAGGGGTTGAAAGTACATAGTGACAATAGACAATAGGTGCAGAAGTAGACCATTCGGCCCCTCAAGTCTGCACCGCCATTCTGAGATCATGGCTGATTATTCACTATCAGTACCCAGTCCCTGCCTTGTCCCCATATCCCTTGATTCCCCTATCCATCAGATATCTATCTAGCTCCTTCTTGAAAGCATCCAGAGAATTGGCCTCCACCATCTTCCGAGGCAGTGCATTCCACAACTCCACAACTCTCTGGGAGAAGAAGCTCTTCCTCAACTCTGTTTTAAATAACTGACCTCTTATTCTCAATCCATGCCCTCTGGTACTGGACTCTCCCAACATCTGGAACATATTTCCTGCCTCAATCCTATCAAATCCTTTAATTATCTTAAACGTTTCAATCAGATCCCCTCTCAATCTCCTCAATTCCAGTGTGTAAGAGCCCAAGTGGACACATGAGTGTCTAGAGATGGAGCAATTCAGAGATCTGAAGTCTTTTAGAAATTTTTTTCTATGTTAATGGAGCTATCCAAATGTAAATTGTTATTTATTTGTAAGTCCAGGAATGAACTTTGATTTCTGATCTTAGGTGCATCTATTAAAACCTTCAGTACACCAACAATCTCGCCAGAGTGAAGAAACAGCTAAAACTTAATTGTGAGGTTGCCAAGATGGTAGATAAACCACAGAGGGGGTTATAACCAACAGGAAACTTCACATAATATACCCTTAGTGGGTATTTTTTAAGTACACCTGTTCATTAATGCAAATATCTAATCAGCCAATCATGTGACAGCAACTCAATGCATACAAGCATGCAAACATGGTCAAGAGGATCAGTTGTTGTTCAGACCAAATATTAGAATAGGGAAGAAACGTATTTTACTGTAAGTGACTTTGATTGTGGAATGATGGTTGGTGCCAAATAGGGAGGTTTGAGTATCTCGAAACTTGCTGACCTTCTGGGATTTTCATGCACAACAGTCTCAGTTTACAGAAGATGGTACAGAAACATCCAGTCAGCCACAGTTCTTGTTAATGAGAGAGGTCAGGGGAGAATGGCTGAAGGCGACATTAATTCAAATAACCATATGTTACAACAGTACAACAGTGGTATGCAGAAGAGCATCTCTGAATACACAATATGTCAGACTTTGAAATGAATACAGCAGCAGAAGACAACAGGCATACACTAAGTGGCCACTTTATTATGTACAGGAGTTACCTAATAAAGTGGCCATGTAATATAATCCTCATAATAATTATATAATTGCGAGGATTTTCCATTACATCAGGGGTCACCAACCTGTTTTGAACCGCGGACCGGTTTAATATTGACAATATTTTTGTGGACCAGCTGATGCCAGGGATGGGGGGGAGGTGTTGTTAATCACGACTGGAATATAGGTGATAAGTCAACTACAAATCACTTATACACTCAATTTTGTTTCTAAAAGGGTTTATCTATGATCTGGATGATGGGGTGGTAAATTGGATCAGTAAGTATGCAGATGATACGAAGATAGGTGGTGGTGTGGATAATGAAGTAGGTTTTCAAAGCTTGCAGAGAGATTTAGGCCAGTTAGAAGACTGGGCAGAATGATGGCAGATGGAGTTTAATGCTGATAAGTGTGAGGTACTACATTTTGGTAGGAATAATCAAAATAGGACATACATGGTAAATGGTAGGGCATTGAAGAATGCAGTAGAACAGAGTAATCTAGGAATAATGGTGCATAGTTCCCTGAAGGTGGAATCTCATGTGGATAGGGTGGTGAAGAAAACTTTTGGTATGCTGGCCTTTATAAATCAGAGCATTGAGTATAAGAGTTGGGATGTAATGTTAAAATTGAACAAGGCATTGGTAAGGCTGAATTTGGAATATTGTGTACATTTCTGGTCACCGAATTATAGGAAAGATGTCAACAAAATAGAGAGTACAGAGAAGATTTACTAGAATGTTACCTGGGTTTCAGCACCTAAGTTACAGCGAAAGGTTGAACAAGTTAGGTCTTTATTCTTTGGAGCATAGAAAGTTGGAGGGGGACTTGATAGAGGTATTTAAAATTATGAGGGGGATAGATAGAGTGGATAGGCTTTTTCCATTGAGAGTAGGGGAGATTCAAACAAAAGGACAAGTTGAGAGTTTGGGGGCAAAAGTTTAGGGGTAACACGAGGGGGGACTTCTTTGCTCAGAGAGTGGTAGCTGTGTGGAATGAGCTTCCAGTAGAAGTGGTAGAGGCAGGTTCGGTATTGTCATTTAAAGTAAAATTGGATAGGTATATGGACAGGAAAGGAATGGAGGGTTATGGGCTGAGTGCGGGCCAGTGGGACTAGGTGAGAGTAAGCGTTCGTCACGGACGAGAAGGGCCAAAATGGCCTGTTGCTGTGCTGTAATTGTTATATGAATTTAATATTAAACACATATTTTCCTTGCATGAATATAGTGATAAGTCAATTATAACTCACTTATAAGTCAATAGCATCATAACATTTTAAGTAAGGTTTGGATATTAAACACACAGCGCATATTTTCCTTGTATGAACATATAAAATCATTGCAACACACAAGTGAGAGGACAAGGTAAGGGCTGGAGGTCCCCACACCCGGGCCACGGTGGTCGCAGTCCGGAGAAAGTGACCGACCGAGCAAGGAGTGTGACAGGGCGTGTGACCCCCCCCACCTTGTAGGTAGTTAGGATCCATCGACCGACCAAAGTTTGGCTTGAGGGATGATTTTCAGTAGATTGCAGCAAGACTGCTCTGCTGCTTACAAAACCCTGAGCCCAAATTAGGTTGTTTGTGAATATTTTAGCCCTGGGTTCCCCACGAACATTCGGTGTGCTAACCAGGTTTAGAGGCGGCGCCCATCTGTCCACACTCCAGGCCAGTAGCAACGGCACTTCATGCCGGCTGTGTGAGGCGGCCAGTTACCCGAGGCCAACCAGTGATCCCTGACGTGAGGGTATCACTATGTTTAGGCGACTGATGACCTCACATGCGTTCAAATTCAACAGTGGACGTGACAGGGAACGAGGAAAGGTGCAGCTGACTCATATCATTTCATGTCGCCACTGCCACATTGCTTGAGTTCAAGCCTTACATTGAGTGCTGACTCTGTAGAATTTGCATGACTGTATGGGTTTCTTCTGCTTTTCCCAATTCCCACCTACATCCCGAAGGTGAGTAGGTTGATACATTGATTAGCCAGGATAAATGAAACCTAGTGTGTAAGTAAATGGTAGAATCTTAGGAGTGTTGATGTAAATGTGGGGAGAATGTCATATGATTAGTTTACACTGTGTGTTGGATGGTTAACTCAGATGCACTGAAGGGCCAGTTTCACAACTGAACATTGTGATTTATACTGGCCAAAGGGCAAAGTGACAAAATAAAAATCTGATCTTTTAAGTCTGAATTGCTTAGAAACTTATTCTGTCTGGAATTGAGGTGAAGGTAAATAAATACTTGATGATTTAAAGAATTGAGGGTTATGGTGAACTGGTACAGAAGAAGGGTTGAGGCAAGTATAGTTCTACCATGATCATGATGAGTGTTAAGGAAAGCTTGGGGGACCTGGTGGCCTAGTCAAGCAAACACGAGGAAATCTGCTGATGCTGGAAATGCAAGCAACACACCCAAAATGCTGGTGGAACACAGCAGGCCAGGCAGCATCTATAGGGAGAAGCGCTGTCGACGTTTCGGGCTGAGACCCTTCGTCAGGAGTAACTGAAAGGAAAGATAGTAAGAGATTTGAAAGTAGGAAGGGGAGGGGGAAATGCGAAATGATAGGAGAAGACTGGAGGGGGGTGGGGTGAAGCTGAGAACCGGAAAGATGATTGGCAAAAGGGATACAGAGCTGGAGAAGGGAAAGGATCATGGGACGGGAGGCCTAGGGAGAAATAAAGGGGGAGGGGAGCACCCCGAGGGAGAGGGAGAACAGGTAGAGTACCTGTTTATGTGTGTGTGGCTCCTATTTTGTGTCCTTAGTATATATTTTGTATGTAGGTAAACAACTGAAGTTAATTTGTACCTGCTTGATGACCCTGGGTGTAGTAAATATTTCAGTGTACTATACTTCATTCCAGGACTACCCTGTTAAAAATCTATTAATGAATAACTACAACTCACATTTATAAAGCTGTTTTACAGTTGAAAAGACATAACTTTTAGACACTTCACACAGGATCTGGTAGAAAAGAAATTAAATCTGAGCTAATAGTCATAGCGAGTCAGAATTTTCATTTGTGATGGTGAGTGGAACAGTCAATGTTTGCTTACATTGTTCTGTAAAGTTGATAGTGATTTCTTGCACCTGCCCATGCAAAATTAATAGGTTCTCAACTTTTTATTATGCTATCGACCCCTACAATTAACCAAGGGGTCTGTAAAACTCAGGCTGGGAACTACTGATGTGGAGGATTTTGCTGAAATTATCTCTGTTCTTTGCACTATGTGTTTTAGCAGTTCTTGCTGGTGGAATCAATACAGAATCACTGATTTGACATTGATTCTGATTAACTATTTGCAGTTTAAACATTATTGAAAATATAAAGTCATGCTTCAAAGCAGAAGTATGATTGTTTTCCCACTACTTCATGATGTGCTGGTATTTCTTTACACCCAAGTACAGTGAAAAGATTATCTGTCCATCTCTGCCCTACAAGGTTTCAGTAAACTTTTCAAAGTATACGTGTGCATGGAGTTTTGCAAAACTTCTACTTTCATCTCAGTCTCAGTATATGCATTCACAAACATACTGCTGCAAAGATGGGAGGCATAGTGACACAGCTAATAGAGGTAGTGCCTCACAACTTCAATCTCAGATTTAATCCTGACATCCAGTATTGTCTGTGTGGAGTTTACGTTTAATAGTTAAATTAAATAAGTAGTGCAAAAATAGAAATTATGAAGTATTGAGGTAGTGTTCATGGGTTCAATGTCCATTCAGAAATCAGATGGCAGAGGGGAAGAAGCTGTTTCTGAGTGGTAGAATGTGTGTCTTCAGGCTTCTGTACCTCCTTCCTGATGTTTGCAAATGAGAACAAGGCATGTCCTGGAAGATGGGCGTCCATAGTGCTGGATGCCTCCTTTTTGAGGCATCACTCCTTGAAGGTATCCTGGATACGATGAGGGCTAGTGCCCATGATGCAGCAGACTAAGTTTAAAATGCTGCAGCTTATTTTGATCTTTTGCAGCAGCAGTACCCCCATGACAGATGGTGATACAGCCAGTTAAAATGTCCTTGGCGTTCTCCTAATGTCCTAATGAAATATAACTACTGTCTTGTCTTCTTTGTAGCTGCATCAATACATTGGGTTCAGAATATTACAAGAAGTATGTGGATGAATGGGACCAAAGGTATTTTTCTGAAAACAGGCATAGACTTAGTGGACTGAATGGCCTCCCTCCATTTCACTATGAGATATGATTTTCAATAATAATGGTTAGAACTCTGCTATTGACATGAAGCCTAGGAAAACAATTTCAGCCATTTCAATGGTGGTGTGGTTTTGAATAACTTATTCCTGCTCCTGTTCTCTTCTTTTCTGATGTACACAGGACAATGTCACATTGGCTAATCTTCTATGAGGTGAAAATGAAAGGCTTTCTGACCACAGAGTTGGTACAGAGCCCAAGTGTATACTTTTCATTGTGAAGACCTGCATTCCTAATGAACTGTTTCTGTAGTAACACATCACTTGACCTTATGAGTTGCAGACATCTAACGGGCCACAAGGCCACTTTAAAGTGCAAAAACTTCCTAGAATTCTTGGGTTAGTGAGGCCGGAGCCATCTAGATCCTGTTTTCTTCTCGTTGTTTCCTGTATGTGAGCATAAACAGTCTGCTACTGTAACCATGGCAAAATTATTCCAGCAGCACACATCGATGGTGCAGGGACATTAATGCACTAACCCACTGTATGTTTGAATAAGCATATTTCTTCAACCTGAAAATGTTAATTCTATAATCTACTAATTATTACTGAAAACAACAATTAAAGCACAGTGTTTCTAGAAATAAGTAATTGCATTTGGAAATCCTTAAAAGGTAACATTGCTTTTGGTTTGGACCACTACCAAATACTTAATCCAAAGTCTGCATTGCTCTTGTGTCATCAATGTATCCAGTTAATTTGATTCCCCAAGTGCCAAAAGTTGGCTACAAATCTTCTGACTGCTTTGTGAATGTTTGCCAAAGTTAAATGGAAAGCCAGTAAATAGAAGATAAAATTGTTTTGTGTCTGATTGAATTTACCTTCAGTGGGAAGTTAAATCTTAATTCTTGTGTGATCACAGATGTATGTTCCACAACATTATGCATTTCACTGGGTGATGTTAAATGTTTATTTGACGTATTAAGCCATATGCTCATTATACATAGAAACTTATTCTGTGACAGGAAGACCTGAAATGAGAGTTTATCAGCACTCAGATAAACTGTCCATGAACAGCTCTTCTTCTTATTTTCCTTCATCAGATTTATAAACATTCAACGTTATTTCAGCACTCCTTTTTAATTTGCACTCTTTATTTGTTTTGAAATTTATAGTAATTCTATGTCTTTATGCTGCACTTCTGCACAAAATAACAGATTTCATGACATATCAGACAATAATGTTATAGAAAACCTGATTCAGATTCTGATTCTATACTGAGTCAGTGAAGAATGGTCACAATGAAGAGAAAATCTGCAGATGCTGAAAACTCAAGCAACACGCAGTATGCTGGAGGAACTCAGCAGACCAGGCAGCATCTATGGAAAAGAGTACAGTCGATGTTTCGGGCTGAGACTCTTGCCTTGCTGAGCTCCTCCAGCATCTTGTGTGTGATGCAGTATAGGATGGTGTTGAGTGTGCAACATTGAGGCATTGGCAACATTTGGAAGAGTTCAGGATGGACAACAGTTTCAGTATGGACAATAAATTCAGTATATTCTTATTGAAAGAGAGCTGCATATAACATTTAACTATCTCTCTACTTATGGAAAGGTATCTAAATGTTCTATTTATGTTATCCATTCTGCTTCAACTAATGGGAGAGAATCAGAATTAAAATCAGAATCAGTGAGAGTGCAGTGAGGCTAAAGATTTTTCATCATCAGCATCCTACAGTGAATTATCACTACATGTATCTTATATGTCATTCATGCTATCAACCAGCAACTGAGGCTAGTGCAATTAATAATACTGTACCTAAGATCATTTAGATCAGCCTGACATGTGGTTTGTCATCTTTGCCTTTCTTTCTTAACGGTGAAGTGAAATGGACAGGGATGGATTTGCTTGGAGCTGCCTTGGCTGCTCCGCTTTGCTGGATAAATAATCTTTTCATCAAAGATACAGCAATTGAGTAGGCAATCTCCAATGAAATGTTCTGCTGTTTCTGTGGCTGTATTCTCCAATGCTGTAATCGGCAATTTGAGGTAACCAGTACCTATGTTATTAATCAAATGATGACAGGCTGTTTCATGAACACAATCACAAGTAATATAGCAGGTAACTGCACAGGATGTAGAACTCCATTATCTTATCTGATCCATGTGTCTTAATCTTCTGGACCAAGCTACCATGAGGGACCTTGTTGACCTGAAACGTTAACTCTGTTTCTATCCTCAGAGCGGCTCCCTGACTTAGCAGGTATCTTCAACTTTCTGGTTGGTTGTTTGAACAAGTGAGTCCGTGGGGAACATGGAACATAGAAGAGTACAACACCAGAACAGGCCCTTCAGCCTCCCATGTCTGTGCTGATCATGACCCCAATTTAAGCTAATCCTATTTCCTGCAAATGATACATGACTTTCCACTCACTGTATATTCATTGGCTTATCTTTATGCCTCTATGGTATTTACTTTCACAATCATCAGCCCTGGCAGAGTGTTCTAAGCACCTACCACTGTCTATGTAAAAAAATTTCCCTGCACATCTCCTTGAAACTTTTTCCTTTTCACCCTAGGCAATGCCCTCAAGAACTCAACATTTCTATCCTGGATGGGGGTGGTGAGTGGTGTGGAATCTCTGAATGTCAGTTAGAAACATACAAACGTTTGTAGAAACATAGAAAACCTACAGCACAGTACAAGTCCCTTGACTCACAAAGCTGTGCTGAACATGTCCCTACCTTAGAAATTACCTAGAGTTACCCATAGCCCTCTATTTTTCTAAGTTCCATGTACCTATCCAAGAGTCTCTTAAAAGACCCTATTGTATCCACCTCCACCACCGTCACTGGCAGCCCATTCCATGCACTTACCACTCACTGCATAAAAAACTTACCCCTGACATCTCCTCTGTACCTACTTCCAAGCACCTTAAAACAATGCTCTCTTGTGCTAGCCATCTCAGCCCTGGGAAAATGCCTCTCATTATATTGTAGACCTCTATCAGGTCACCTCTCATCCTCTGTCACTCCAAGGAGAAAAGGCCGAGGTCACTCAACATATTCTCATAAAGCATGCTCCCCAATCCAGGTAACATCCTTGTAAATCTCCTCTGCACCCTTTCTATAGTTTCCACATCCTTCCTGTAGTGAGGCGACTAGAACTGAGCACAGTACTCCAAGTGGGGTCTGAGCAGGGTCCTATATAGTTGCAACATTACTTCTCAGCTCTTAAACTCAATCCCACAATCGATGAAGGCCAGTGCAGCGTATGCCTTCTTAACCACAGAGTCAACCTGCGCAGCAGCTTTGAATGTCCTATGGACTTGAACCGCAAGATCCCTCTGATCCTCCACACTGCCAAGAATCTTACCATTAATACTATATTCTGCCATGATATTTGACCTACCAAAATGAACCACCTCACACTTATCTGGGTTGAACTCCATCTGCCCTTTTGCATCCGATCTGTAACCCTCGGCAGCCCTCCACACTATCCACAACACCTTCAACCTTTGTGTCATCAGCAAATTTACTAACTGTTAGCGTCCGGTCCGGGGCCCGCCTTCCGGGTCTTGCTCCGGTCCATGGACTCCAGACTCCAGGCCTTGCAGCCAGCCCTTCTGTCACACAGAGCCATTGGATCATCTTGGCTTAAGGAGGTACACCTGTTGCCTATTAGGGGGCAGGTGTTTATAAGGGGCTCGGGGACTGAGCCTAGTTTTGGGGTTGTCCTGCTCTGAAGCTGGTTTAACTGGTCCTCTCTGTATCCTGCTCTGCCCTGGTTGCTGGTCTGTTCTGTATATGCTCTATCTGGTTGGTCTTGTTCCCCTGCTTCTCTCTTGTGTGCTGGTCCCGTTGTTCTGCCTTATTCTTCTTGCTCGCGCTGCCACACTGTCAGTTGCCTTTCCCAAATTACCTGTGTATCATGGTAGTCCTGCTGTTCACCCTGGACCCAGCTTCTTTCCTATCCATTGCCTCTGTTGGGTAGGTCTGGCTGGATTGCCGCTGGCTGGTGGGGGTTTCTGCCCTTTCCACCTATTGCTCACTAAGGGTTGTACCCCACACCTGCCCAGGTGTCTGTGACTGGCCCAGGCCTCTGTGTTTTCTGCCTGGGAGGTGGCCCTGCCCAGGATCCATGTGGCCTGCCCTAAGGATTCCTACCCTTTCCTCCCCTTGTTTCCCATGGGTTGTGCCCTGCATCTGCCCAGGTGTCTGTGACTGGCCCAGGCCTCTGTTTCTGCCTGGGAGGCGGCCCTGCCCAGGGTCCATGTGGCTGGCCATGAGGAATCCTCCTGCCCTGCCTCGTCTGAACTCTGGGATCCTCCTGCCTTACCCCTCACATGCCATGGCATCCCCATCCTGTCCTACCCCTACTGCTTCAGTGTCTGCATCCTGCATTTGGGTCCATTCCATGTCTGTTCCTGACACTAACCCATCCCTCCATTTCCTTATCCAGGTCATTTATCAAAATCATGAAGAGTAGAGATCCCAGAACAGATCTCTAAGGCACAACACTGGTCTCCGACCTCCATGCAGAATATGATCTGTCTACAACTCTTTGCCTTCTGTGGGCCAGCCAGTTATGGATCCACAATGCAATGTCTCTTGGATCCCATGCCTCCTTACTTTCTCAATAAGCCTTGCATGTGGTACCTTATCAAATGCCTTGCTGAAATCCATATATACTACAACTACTGCTCTACCTTCATCAATATATTTATTCACATCCTCAAAAAATTCAGTCAGGCTCGTAAGGCATGACCTGTCTTTGACAAAGCCATGTTGACTATTCCTAATCATATTATGCCTCTCCAAATGTTCATACATCCTGCCTTTCAGGATCTTCCCCATCAACTTACCAACCACTGAAGTAAGACTCATAAGCTCTTTCCTACTAGCCTTATAATCTTCCAAATCTCTATCATTAACTAGTTTTTTGAACCTTTTGAAAGCTTTTCTTCTTGACTATATTTACAACAGCCTTTGTACACCACAGTTCCTGTACCCTTCTATCCTTTCCCTATCTCATTGGAATGTACCTATGCAGAACTCCACACAAATAGCCCCTGAACATTTGCCACATTACTTCTGTACGTTTCCCTGAGATCATCTGTTTCCAATTTGTGCTTCCAAGTTCCTGCCTGATAGACTCATATTTCCCCTTATTCCAATTAAATGCTTTCCTAACTTATCTGTTCCTATCCCTCTCCAATGCTATGGCAAAGAACACAGAGTTATAATCACTATCTCCAAGATACTCTCCCACTGAGCAATCTGACACCTGACCAGGTTCATTTCCCAATACCAGGTGAAGTACAGCCTCTCCTCCGGTAGGCTTATCTGCATACTGTGTCAAGTCTTCCTGAACGCACCTAACAAACTCTATCTATGATTCTCATAATTTTATGTACTTCTATCAGGCAGGTCTCCCCTCAGCCTGCAGTGAAGCCAGCCATAGTTTGTCCTTTAATGCTAATGAGGTAATATCCTGTTATGGTCCGGTCTGGAGCCCACATTCTGGGTCTTAATCCGGTCCGCGGACTCCAGACTCCGGGTCTTGTAGCCATCCCTCCTTTCACCCTTAAGCCCAAATAGGATCATCTTGGTTTAAGGAGGTGCACCTGATACCTATCGGCTGGCAGGTGTATATAGGGGGCTCTGGAACTGAGTCTAGTTGGGGGGTTGTTCTGTTTGTCTTGTATGTGCTGGTCCTGTTGTTCTGTCTGGTTTGCCTTGTTTGCCTGGCTATCCTGTTTTGACCCTGGCTTGGAGTACCCACCATTAATATCTAGTTCTGTAAGTCTGTTCTCGTAGTCAGCCTGAACTGAGCTCCCTTCTGATCCCTTGCCTCTGTTGGGTAAGCAGGCTGTTGCCTGGTGGGGGATGACACTTTCCTACCCCTCTCTTCTGATGGGTCATGCCCTGCACCTGCCCAGGCCCCTGTGTTCCTACCTGGGAGACTGGGCCCTGCCCAGAAGCTATGCAGCCTGCCCAGGGGCTATCCTCCCAGCATTCCTTGTCCCATAGACCCATCCTTTAGTCTAGCCAAGGTCCTGCCTTTGCCATGAACTCTCTCTGAACCCCAGGATCACCTTTGAATGCCATCGTCTCCCCATCTTGTTCTATCCTTTAGCTGTTCCTGTCCTGCCCCTAGTACTTCAGTGCTTGTGTCCTGCATTTGGGTCCAGTCTCCATGTCCCCTTCTGACACATCCTGGTGAACTTCTTTGCACCTTCCCCTGAACCTTCTCTTCCTCCTTATATTGTGATGACCAGATCTGCCGTGACACTTCAAATGTGACCATATCAAAGTTTTATGCAGCTACAACATTTTGCACAGCTTTTTGGTCTGATCCAATGCTATGACAGTCCCCTCTTCAATCTGGCCAAGTATTAAATAATTCTATGAAGATCAAAGTCTGCGAACAATACTTCAGCAGAGAATTCTCTTTACAGCAATTGTGACAACACTGGTTTGCAATGCTTCAATGTGGGAGCAGTGATTAGTTGCATCACAGAAAGAGACTAGGAGAGACCTACTGTGTACAAAACCTACACGGTGACCAAAAGTGAAAACATTTTATGCAAATTGAGAAAATAGCTATTGACAATTATAGTTGGAGTAGCAGAACTTCACCAATTTTTGTTACTGAGCAGAAATGTTCACCAGCCATAGAATCATAGAGCCTGGAAACAGATCCTTTGGAACAACTGCTGCATGCTAACCAAGATTCCCAAATAAACCAGTCCCATATCTCTTTCCTTTCCATGCACCTGTCCAAATATCTGTTAAATTTTGGTAATGGACCAGCCTCAACCAGTTCCTCTGGCAGTTCATTCCATTTACTTGTCACTCTTTGGGTGAAAAAGTTGCCCATTGAGTTCCTATGAAATTTTTTGCTTCTCTTCTTAAACTGAAGACCCTTTGAGCTTGAACCTGCCTCTCCAATGATGGCTTTGCTTCCATCGCTTGAAGGGAGTTCCAAAAATCACAGCCCTTTGAGAGAATAAATATCTCCTTATGTGTTTTTAAAAGAACAACCCATTATTTTGAAACAGTGACCTTGGGATATTCCAGAAAGAGGGAACATCCCCCCCACATCTATACTATCTAGGATCTTGTGAAATTCCATGGATGCTTCTGGCCACATCTGTATGGATGGAAGTTGCATCCAGATGTGCTTTAGAAAACATCTGGATCACATTAAGCAAGGTATCAGTGCTTGCTACAGCAGCTGCTCTGCCTGAGACAACACGAAACTGCAGAAAGTTGTGATACAGAGCACATCATGAAAACCCGCCCCTTGCCATGGACTCTGCCTTCTTGCTGACTTGGTTAAGCAGCCTTCATAATCAAAGAGCTCTCCCCCCACTCCCATCAGGCAGAAGATATAAAAAAGTCCAAAGGCACGTACAACCAGGTTCAAGTGCAGCAACTACCCTGCTACTTAAGGGTTTTGAATGGATATTTTGTACAATAAAATGGGTTCCTGACTTAACCATCTATCTCATCATAGTCCTGAACTTTTTTGTTCACTGTACTTTCTCTATAACTGTAAAACTTTATTCTGTTATTGCTTTTCTCTTGTACCACCTTGATGTATTGATGTGATGAAATGATTTGTATGAATGTCATGCAAAACAAAGTTTTTTGACAATTATAAACTGCTTTACCAACTTAATTTGCATGTTAGTAGATGCCTCAGTCAATATCCTGGCTCCTCTACACTTTAGCACATCAAACCTGGAGTGACAACCAACTTACAGTAAGTGTACAATCTTCCTTCATGTCTGATCTTACTCATTGAGCAGAAAAATAAATGTGATGCTATTGGATCCCATGCACTTACATCTTAGTTTCTAGAAGAGGAAGTTCTGGATAAAAAATTTCAACTATTAAGAACTTTATTGAAAGGTGGAGAGCAGATGAATTTCTTTTATAAATGCAAGAAATTCTGCTGATGTCAGAAATCTGAAGCAATACATGCTGGATGAACTCAGCAGATCAGGAGGCATCTAAGGAAATGAATAATCAATTGATGCTTCAGGCTGAAACCCTACTTCAGGACTGGAAAAGAAGGGGGAAGATGCCAGAATAAAAAGGTGGGGGGAAAGGAAGAAGGATAGATAGAAGGTGAGAGGTGAAGCCAGGTGGATAAAAACGTAAAGGGTTGGAGAGGATGAAATCTGATAGGAGAGGAGAGTGGTCCATAGAAGAAAGAAAAGAAGGTTTGGCAAGAGGAGGAAGTTATAGGCAGGTGAGGAGAAGAGAAGAGGTAAAAGGGGAGCTAGAGTGGAGAATGGAAGAAGAGAAGGGCAAAGGGGAAGAAATCACTGGAACCAATGTTCATGCCATTAGGTTGGAGGCTACTCAGACTGAATATGAGGTGTTGATCCTCCATCTGCAAAGTGGCCTCATTGTGGCACAAAATGATGCGGTGGATCAACATGTTGGAACAGAAAAAAGAGACTGGAATTAAAATGATTGCCACCGGGGAATTCCACATTTGGTAGATGGAGCAGAGGTGCTCAACAAAGTTATCCCTCAATTTATGACAGGTCTTACCAACATACAGGAGGCCACATTGGGAACACTGGATACATTAATAGATGACCCCAACAGATTCGCAGCTGAAGTGTTTCTTCACCTGAAATAAGTGGGGCCAGAAGGGAGTTTAGTGGGGAGGGACGAATGGACAAAGGAATCATGGAGGAAGCGATTCTTGCAGAAAGCAGAGTGTGGGTGAGGTAAAATCTATTTGGTGGTAGGATCCCTTTGGAGTTGGGGGATGCTGTAGAGAATGATGTGTTGAATGCAAAGGCTCATGGTGTGGTAGGTTAGGACAAGAGGAAATCTATCCCTGTTTCGATGAGGGAAGATGGGGTGAGTGTGGATGCTTGGGAGATGGAGGAGACACAGGTGAGGGCAGCATCAATGGTGGAGGGAGGGAAACCCTGTTCTTTGAAGAAGGAGAATATCTTCATGTCCTGGAAAGGAAAGCCTCATCATGGGAACAGATCCGGTGGAAATGTAGGAACCAAAGAAAGAGAATAACATTTTTCCAGGAGATGGAGTAGAAAGAATCATAGTTAAGATAGCTGTGGGAAACACTAGATTTATAAAAGATACTGGAATTCAGTTCAACTTCAGAGACGGAGACAGTGAGATTGAGAAAGAGAAGGGAGGACCAAGTGAATTTAAGGGCAGGGTGGAAGTTGGATGTAAAGTTGATGAAATTGATGAGCTCAGTATGAAGTAGCACCAACATGGACAGTTCTACATAGTCAATGAAAAGACAGGCATAGCTGGTGCCCATGACTGCTTCTTGAATCTGCAGAAAGTGAGAGGAGCCGAAGAAGAAATTGTTGAGGGAGAGGACCATTTCTACCAGATGGAGGAGGGTGGTAGTGGAGGGGAACTAGTTCTTTTGTTGAGAAAGAAACAGAGAGCTTTAAGGACTTCTTGATGGGGGATAAAATTGTAGAGGAACTAGATATCCATGATGAAAATGAGGCAGTCAGGGCCAGGGAATTGAAAGTTATTGAGGAAATCGAGAGTGTATGAAATGTCATGTATATAGATGGGAAAGGACTGAACCAAGGGGGATAGAATAGAGTCGAGGTATGAGAACATGAGGTCAGTGGGGCAGGAGCCTGCAGAGACAATGGGCCTACCCATACAGGCAGGTTTAGGATCTTGGGTAGAAGGTAGAAGTGAGCAGTGCTGGACTATGAGCTTGGTGGCAGTGGGTGGGAGTTCTCCAGAGCTGATGAGGTCAGTGATCATGTCAGAGACAATTTTCTGATGGTTCGGAGTGGGGTCCTCCTCAAGTGGGGGGTTGGTAAGAGCAGGTGTCTGAATGTTGCTGCCTGGCCTCAGCAGGCAGGAGTCAGTCTGCTACACTACAACAGCATCTCCTTTGTCTGCAGGTTTAATGGGAAGGTTAGGATTGGTGCAGAGAGAGTGGAGTGCAGTGCGTGTAAGTTTTGAGGAGGAGTGAGCAGCACTGAAGTTGAACTAGTTGATATCTTGTCAGCAATTCAAGATGAAAAGATTCAGGGAAGGCAGAGAACCAAAGCGGCGTGTCCTAGAAGAGGAGAAGTTGAGAGAAGGAGTCATCAGTGCGACGTTTGGAATTCTTGCCAAAGCAGTGGGCTTGGAGATGGAGGCAATGGAAGAAGAGCTCGGCGTAATGGCAGGTGCAGAACTTAATGAAGTGTTTGATGAAGGGGGACAAAAGTAAAACCTTTGCTGAGGACAGAACATTCTGCCTTGAGGAGAAGGTCAGAAAGAATGGTGAAAGCATGAAGGTATTAGAGGGGGCAGAAAAGTTGCTGGCATCTGAGGAGGGGGGGTTGGCAGGATTTTCAGAAAAGGTAGGGAGGGTGAGTGAAAGATGGAGGCTCTGAGGACCCAAGAAATGATGGAGGAACATGAGAGACCCAAGGTTGGAGGATTGTGCTGAGGGGAAGTGAGCCTGGGGGCCCAACAGCAGTGATGAAGGACTTGGCCTATAGGTGCTGGCAACCGAGATCCATGCTGGAACTGGAACTAGAGACTGCACTATTATGATGAACTTGCTTCGTTAATTGTTTGTAGAACTGCCAGGAGGCTGTATTCTGAATTTATGCAGGGAAGATCTCTTTGCAATCTAAACAAATTTCTAGAGCCAGGAAATAATAGAGACAATTTAAGAGGGAAGTAGCTCAGGAGATATACTGTAAAATGAATTGTTGTGAAGTTCTTTCTATATCAATTGTTACATATGCAGGAGATTTTTGATGAACCACAAAAGGTGAAATATGGATTACATAGGAATCCGTATAGGTTTGAAAAAACAGAGATGATATTTTCATATTTCATCAGCTCTTTGTGAATACTATTCTACAATAATTATTGCTTACAAACCATAATTATCATTCAGAGTCACACAGAAATATATCCCTCAACCTATCACATCTATGCTAAACATTAAATACCTATTTATACTAATTCCACTCAGCAAAGTGAAATATATCTGAGTACTTGAACAAAAATTCCTCGAGGTGCACAGATGTGGTGGTTCTGTACCAATCCTGCCCACCCAACCTCGAACATCTAGCAATCAAGTGTCTTTTATTTTATCTGCCACTGGAGTTTTCAGCCATCACTTTGGTTGCACTGTATATTCCACCTCAATTCCATGTCAAAGAGGTTAGATTAGCTGAGCGTCGTGATCAACAACACAACAAAATACTGGTGGAACACAGCAGGTCAGGCAACATCTATAGGAAGAAGCACTGTTGACATTTCGGGTCGAGACCCTTCGTCAGGACTAACTGAATGAAAAGATAGGAAGAGATTTGAAAGTAGGAGGGGGAGGGGGAAATCCAAAATGATAGGAGAAGACAGAAGGGGGTGGGGTGAAGCTAAGAGCTGGAAAGGTGATTGGCAAAAGGGATACAGAGCTGGAGAAGGGAAAGGATCATGGGATGGGAGGCCGAGGGAGAAAGAAAGGGGGTGGGGAGAACAGACAGAGTGATGGGCAGAGAGAGAAAAAATAGGAGAGGGAAATAAATAAATCAGGGTTGGGGTAAGAAGGGGAGGAGGTACATTAACGGAAGTTAAAGAAATCAATGTTCATGCCATCAGGTTGGAGGCTACCCAGACGGAATATTAGGTGTTGTTCATCCTGAGTGTGGCTTCATCTTGACAGTAGAGGAGGCCATGGATAGACATATCAGAATGGGAATGGGACATGGAATTAAAATGTGTGGCCATTGGGAGATCCTGCTTTCTCTGGTGGACAGAGCATCCCTGATTTATTTATTCCCCCCTCCCTTTTTTTTCTCTCTCTGCTCATCACTCTTTGCCTGTTCTCCATCTCCCTCTGGTGCTCCCCTCCTTTTTTTCTCCCTAGGCTTCCTGTCTCATGATCCTTTCCCTTCTGCAGCTCTGTATCCCTTTTGCCAATTACCTTCCCAGCTCTTAGCTTCACCCCACCCCTCCTGTCTTCTCCTATCATTTTGGATCTCCCCCCCCTCCTCTTACTTTCAAATCTCTTACTATCTTTTCTTTCAGTTAGTCCTGAAGAAGGGTCTCGGCCCGAAATCGACTGTACTTCTCCTATAGATGCTGTCTGGCCTGCTGCGTTCCACCAGCATTTTGTGCGTATTGTTTGAATTTCCAGTATCTGCAGATTTCCTCGTGTTTGTGGCGATGTAATCAGCAGACATGAAACAGCACACCTTGATGCCTTCCCCATCATTAAATGGATTTCAACCAGGCCAGCTTGAAAAAGTTTCTAAATAGTTTTCATTAAGATATCACTTGTGGAATCAGAGAACCCAACACACAGGACCACTGTTCTACTACCATCAAGAACACTTATCATGCCATAGTATACCCACACTTTGGAAAATCTGGTCATCTGGCTGCAATTATACTCCCTGAGTACACGCAGAGACTGAAAACTGCAGCACTAGTAGAGACGACCGCGAAGTTATGGACAAGGGAGGTGGAGGAGCACTTACAGGCCTGCTTTGAGTCGATGGACTGGACAAAATTCAGGGACTAATCTTTGAGATGGAATGAATATGCCACAGTTGTCACTAACTTCATTAAAACCTCCGTGGATGAGTGTGTGTCTATGAGATCATACCCGAATCAAAGTTTCATAGTCTGCTGAGGGCTGGATCTGTAGCATTCAAGTCTGGTGATCCAGGACTATATAAGAAGGCCAGGTACGACTTACAGAGGGCTATCTCAAGAGTAAAACAACAGTTCCGATTGCGGTTAGAGGTGGCATCAGATGCATGTCAACTCTGGCAGGGTTTTAAGACCATTACTTCCTACAAAGTGAAACCTAATATCATGAAAGCCAGTGATGCTTCACTCCCAGATAGAGGTCAACACCTTTTATACTCGCCTTGAAAGGATGACTGAAACCACAGTTATGATGATCCCTGCAGTGTCCAGTGACTCTGTGATCTCTGTCTCAGAGGCTGACGTCAGAACATCTTTCAAGAGGGTAAACCCTCACAAAGCTACAGACACAGAATGTGTACCTGATCTGAAACCTGTGCAAACCAACTGGCAGCTGTACTAAAAGACATTTTCAATCTCTCATTGCTACAGTCGGAAGTTCCCACCTGCTTCAAAAGGGCAATAATCATACCAATGCCCAAGAAGACCAGGGTGAGCTACTTTAAAGATTATTGTTCAGTAGCACTCACGTCAACGGTGATAAGGTGGCTGGTTATGGCTAGAATCAACTCCTGCCTAAGGAAGGTCAGGGACCACTGCAATTTGCCTATCACCACAATAGGTCTACAATGGATGTGATCTCATTGGCTCCTCACCTGGTCTTGGATCACCTGGAGAATACTAATACTTACGTCAGACTGCCGCCTATTGACTGCAGCTTAGCGTTTAACACAATCATTCCTACCGTTCTAATCAAAAAGCTCCAAAACATGGTCCTCTGTACCTCCCTCTGCAACTGTATCCTTGACTTCCTCACCAGAAGACAACAGTCTGTATGGATCAGAAATAACATCTCCACTTTGCAGATAATTAATACTGGCGCATCTCATGATGTGTGCTTAGCCTATTGCTCTACTCTTTCTACACCCACGACTATGAGGGTAGGCACAGCTCAAACGACATCTCTAAATTTGTTGATGGCACAACTATTGTTGGCAAAATTTTAGATGGTGATGAGAAGGTGTACATGAGTGAGATAGATCATCTGGTTGAGTGAATCTTGCATTCAACATCAGTAGGACCGAAGAAAGGAATGTGAACTTTAGAAAGGGTACGATGAAGAAAAACTCACCTGTCTTCCATTAAAGGAAAAAAAGTGGAAAGAGTGAGCAATTTCAAGTTCCTGGGTGTCAACATCTCTGAGGATCTATCCTGGCCCAACATATTGATGAAATTGCAACAAAGGCATGACAACAGCTATATTTCATTAGGAGTTTGAGGAGATGTCACCAAAGACATTTGTGAATTTCTACAGATGTACTGTGAAGAGCATTCAAACTGGCTGTATCATGTTCTGATGTGTGTGGGGGGGGGGGGAGACACTGCACAAGATTGAAATATGCTGCAGAAAGTTGAAAGCTCAATCAGCTCCATCATAGGCACAAGCCTGCCCAGCATCCAGTACATTTTCATGCCTCAAAAAGGTGGCATCCATCACTGAGGACCCCGATCACCCACAACATTTGTACCATCCATTAGAGAGAAGATACAGGAGCCTGAGGGCACACACACAACAATGCAGGAATATCTCCTTCTCCCCTGTCATCAGATTTCAGAATGGGCATTGAACCCATGAACACTAATTTTTTATTCTCTTTTTGCACTACTTATTTATTTGAACTCTTTAAATATTTATATTCTTCTTACTATAATTTACAAATTTTATTATTATGTATTACATTGTACTACTGCTGCAAAATAACAAATTTGACAATATGCCGGTGATATTAAACCTGATTCAGAGTCCAAATGAAGTGGAAACCCATAGAGTAACACTGCCTCAAACAGGTGCTGTGAAATTGAAAGCTGAACAAGCAGACGTCCAACATAATCTCATTTAAGTTAAAGTCTGTTCTGAGCCTTATAGTCTCATCAGTCCAGTGCATATGCCGGTTTCCATGGCATGAAGCAACTGAGAGTATGAGACTCCCCCCTGTCTATTGTGAGGTTAACCCTCAACATTTTGTCGGTACCCATTTTCAGCTGAGTGGACTGGAGCAGTGTGTGGTTAAGTGCCTTGCTCAAGGACGCAACATACTTCCTCGGCTGGGGCTCAAACTCATGACCTTCAGATCGCTAGTCCAATGCCTTAACTACTTGGCCATGCGCCACACAACATAACCTCACGAGATTGCAAAAATCAAGAATCATTGTTTAAGGATTTTGTCAATAAAGACGCAATAGTAGAGCAGATACATTGGCTGGAATGACACTTGTTACTAACACTTTGTTCAGTCCTTGGCAATGAACCTGGCCTTTTGTGGCCTTGAATGAAGAAACATGAGATGCCTTTATCACATTCCACATGTCAGGAGAGGAATTACTTATCAAGTTCACTTTCTGCTCCATTGGTTCCAAACCCCTCTTGTGCACTTCCCCTCGGTAAACAGGAGTGAGAAGTATTCAATGACTTGCACTCTATGATATAGCTGCCTTTTAATAGAATTGGTTAAACCAAACATTCAAGCTATTGCATAAAACACTGCAAAGCAAATCAGTGTAAAGTATAGCTGCTGGAAGTCTGACATTTATTAAAGGGCCTTTAACTTGAACTATTAACTCTTTTTTCTCTCTTCACAAGTGCTGCCTTACCAGTGGATATTTCAGGCTCTATCTTGACAGCTCAATTTACAACTCTGTCCTTTGTTCCTTTTGTAGTATCAGATTGCTGTGCTTATTTTCCCTTCCTTGTAATTCTGCAGTTTATTTACAATCAAAAAAATTATGTAATACCTTTCACTTACTAGGGGCATTTGCAGTGGCTAATTAAAATACCAACATGGGAGGAGGGTACAACCCAGAGCCATCTGCAGGGAAGTCACAATCTTGTTCTATATTAAAGAATTTGTCTCCATTTTACAGGAGGCAGCTTACTGTAAAATGTTCTCTGCTTGCATGGGTGAATGCAACTCTTACCCCATTAAATAAGGTTGACAATTCAGGAAACTGCACTTACTTGATAGTTCATTCCTGTTATCCATTATGGGAGTGCAATGACTGCAGTGGGCACTAAGCAGAGAAGAAACTCTGGGATTCCTCATTTGTTTGTCCATTCTATAATTATGATGTCGGGTTTCAGATTGCAACTGAATTTATTAGTGTGGAGATTTCCATAGGTCTCTGTTTGTAGACAAATGATTTTGAACTATAAATGATGGCAACTACTCATTCAGATGAAGGGTCTTGACCCAAAATGTCAATGGTCCATTTCCATCCATAGATGCTGTCGAACCCATTGAGTTCCTCCGGTGTTTTGTATGTTGCTCCAGTTTCCAGAAACTGAAATATAGAACATATAGTAGAACAAACCCTTTGGCCCAAAATGCTGTGCCCAAACTTAATTGGTAACTAAATGCCTAACTGAATTAATCACTTATGCCTACACAATATCCATATTCCTACATTTCTTGCATATTCTAAGAGCCTCTTAAATGGCTCTATCACATGTGCCTCCACTAGCATTCGTGCATTCCAGCCACCTACTGTTCTCCGTGTAAAAACCCTTGATCCACAGATCTCTGTTGAACTTTCTCTTTCGCACCTTAAATGCATGTCCTCTAGGCAACAGGCAGCAGATCGGGCAGTTGACATCTTGGGTCAATATCCTTAATCTGAACTAAAAGAAAGAGAGGAGATAACTTGCATAAATAGATGGAGGAAAGGAATGGAGCCACACCTGTGTCCAGGTGAGGTGAGGGGATGATAGACTGGTAAGGGAAAGGGAGGGGTAGAGTGGGAACAGAATATTAGGACTTAAACTTGTCTTCAGTGTGTTGTGTCAAATAATCAATAGGTGTATGTGGGTACAGAACTCCATTTATACCAATAGGTTCTTTTGACTTCAATAGAACTGAAGATTGGTCTTGAGTACACCTTACTTCTGATACTAGCTGCTGAAGATATTTTTCTAACATTATGTCTATTTCTCATATGAATAGGCAGCTCTTCCAGTCTATACTAGCACTCAGAGCAATCCCATTTGTCTCAATGACTCAGTCTTTACTCTGTAACTCTTTCTCAGTTGCACACAGTTACATTACAACTCTCCTGTTTCTCCAAACACCATCTTACATGTGGGATCATTTACTGCAACCCAATCAACCTGACAACCAGACCAATTTTGGCATGTGGGATGAAATCAGAGCACTTGGCAAAACCCACGCAACCACTGGGAGAATGTGAAAACTCTACCCACACAGCACCAGGGGTTAGGATTCAACCTAGTCACTGGCGCTCTGAGGCAGTTACACTATCTGCAGTGCTATTGTGTCATTCACATTTGTTCTATTAGTTGGAAACATTGCAGCTTTCTGGACTTTGCATTATTATCATCAATTACCAAATGATGATATTACCAAATCCATGTTGTATAACTGCACTGGACCACCACCACAAACACCCAATGTTTCTTCAACAGACCCTGACTCCTGAAGATCCCATGTGATTATTTGTGCCTTTCTAAAAGGCAAAAACCTGGAAGTTGGGGGTTTGTTTGTTTAGCTCATCATTGAAAAAGAATGTATTTACTCTATCTAGGTCACAATATGGTCCACTTTTGCCTTCAATCCCTCTGCAGCCCACCTTTGTTCAGCTCTATAGGCCATCATGGGTCTGCAAATGTCCCCTGCATGTCTTCCAGCTCCCATGATATTATCAAATTCAGATATCCAATGTACATGCAAACACTTGTTCCTACAAGCAGCAGAATGAGTTTTCACTCTCTCTCCACCTTTAAAAATGGTTCGTTCTTATCAGTTTTACTGTATGTGTTTCTGATTACATTAATATGGAAGTATAGTTACCATATTGAGTGACTTGTGTGTATTTTTCAAATTTAAGTACAAAATTGATTAATGGATGTCTGTAAAAGTGAAACTCATTCATAACTAGCATGTATAATGCTGTGGATTTGTACACCTGAAGTACTGTGAACATTATCACAGTAGGATGGAGTGCAGTAGGTTTACTGGAATAACAACTGGCCTCTGGCAGGGTGATAACACAAACATTACTCACACTCCCTGAAATCTGTGACTTCAAGGACTAACTTGATCAAAGTTTTCATGACAGTTAGAGAAGCTGGTGAGGAAAATTGATGTTGAAATTGATGACTAGCCACCTTGTCTCTGTGTTTAATCCATATCCCTCTAAAGCTTTTCAATCTATGTACCTGTCCAGTCTTTTAAATTTTGCTTGCATCTTCGGAAACAGCTCTATGTCCGTCTTTAATATCTTTATTTTTCCCTTTCTAGTTACACGCTGACTTTGGTTCTTTTCAGGAATGGGACCCGCTCTCAGAGTGTAACAACTTGCCATTATCTGACATGCCAAGGGCATGGCCAAAGTGTTTGACTCACCTAGGATCTCAGGGCTCTGGAGACGGGCAGATTGAAGGTTAATATCCTGGACCGGTGTGTCGTGGGAACTGAAACATCTTTGGCTGTGTGCCCAGAGACCTGAGATCTTTGAGCACAGAGCTTGGAAAAAGCAATGCAATAAACTAGCGAGTTGTTTGTTGTGTCCCCACTCTCACTGTGAAACGGAGACACCTCTTTCTTCCTTATTAGGGAGAGTGAGAACCTGCGGTATGTCAAATACCAGGTGAACATGTAGTCTTTGGGGTACTGCAAGTCTGTGTCTTTGCTGTTGCTTTGCTTACGCTCGACTGTTCAGTGGTGGGTGCCGATGCTTTTTGTTTGCCGGTGGGGTGAGGGGGGATCGTGGCTTGCTGCCGTTTAAGTGTGGGAGAGAGGGAACTGGGTGTCTTTGGGGTTCTAACATTAAACTGTCATTCATTCTTTGAGGCACTCCTCTATTTTCATGGATGGTTGCGAAGAGAAAAGCATTTCAGGATGTATATTTTATACATTTCTCTGACACTAACTGTACCTTTGAAACCTTTGGAATGTTGTAATGATATCTACGTCTATCACTACACCTGGCAGCTCATTTCATTTACCCACCATCCTATTCTACTGTTCTATTTAACTTGCTATTCAGGTGCACTATCAGATGATTGCAATGCATTAACTAATTCGATCTTGGCAACAATGGGTGGGAATTTAAAGATGGCTTGTATCACCACTCTGACTTTTGTTTCCAGTCTTTCTTTGCAACAACTGAGTTCACACTGCTATTTCAATTCTATTTCCATTCAAGGCAGAAAACTGGGAAGAATTCAGGCTGAGACCCTGTTACAAAATTAAATTGGCCCTAACCTTAGAAGTATTGTTGATCATAAATGCTCCAAAGCTAAAATCTACCTTGCTAGTTCATGGATTCCAATACAATTCCGGGTCCTTCTTGGGTTACGAACAACTGACCTATGTACAGCCCTTATATACATAGAACATAGAACAATACAGCACAGTACAGCAAGTTTGGCCCACAATGTTGTGCCAACCCTTAAACCCTGCCTCCCATATAACCCTCCACCTTAATACAAATGAGAGAAAAGGAGAGCGGCAAAATGGGTTTGCCAGCTGCTGCAGATGGGAATTCAGTTTGCAACAACATCATTGTATCTTGCAAAGAAATCAGAATGATTTCATTAAACTCCCTGGTTTAATTTCATGTTGCTGTTGGTTGTTTTATGATTTTATTTAAATATATTGCCAGGCAGCCGCATTCAGGTTATGAGCAGTTCAGTAACTTCTGCAACACAGGGAGGATCTGTGTCTCATCTCATTTAGTTTAAGGACCAGAAAACTATGAAGATGATTAATAAATTTGGTTAAGTTGCAAAAGTCAGTAAGCATAGAACATAGAACATAGAATAGTACAGCACATTACAGGTCCTTTGGCCCACAATGTTGTGCCGACCCTCAAACCCTGCCTCCCATACAACCCCCCATCTTAAATTCCTCCATATACCCGTCTAGTAGTTTTTTAAATTTCACTAGAGTATCTGCCTCCACCACTGACTCAGGCAGAGCATTCCATGCACCAACCACTCTCTGAGCGAAAAACCTTCCTCTTATATCCCCCTTGAACTTCACTCCCCTTACCTTAAAGTCATGTCCTCTTGTACTGAGCAGTGGTGCCCTGGGGAAGAGGCGCTGGCTGTCCACTCTGTCTATTCCTCTTAATATCTTGTACACCTCTATCATGTCTCCTCTCATCCTCCTTCTCTCCAAAGAGTAAAGCCCTAGCTCCCTTAATCTCTGATCATAATCCATACTCTCTAAACCAGGCAGCATCCTGGTAAATCTCCTCTGTACCCTTTCCAATGCTTCCACATCCTTCCTATAGTGAGGTGACCAGAACTGGACGCAGTACTCTAAGTGTGGCCTAACTAGAGTTTTATACAGCTGCCTCATTACATCATGTCTCTTAAACTCTATCCCTCGACTTATGAAAGCTATAAGCTTTCTTAATCACCCCATCTACCTGTGAGCATGATTATTTTGAAATTATATGCGCACACAGGGAAAGTCAATTTAACTCGAGAAAGCCTGCAGATGCTGGACATCCAATATAACACACAGAAAATGCTGAAGAAATTCAGCATGTCAGGCAGCATCCATGGAAAAGAGTAAACAGTCAATGTTTTGGGCCAATGGGTAAGATGAGTACTTTTTGTTATAAACCCATATCTTAAACTGTACACGTAAAGCTTTGTTACGGAGCTGTCACTTTAGGAATAAATGGGATTTCAACGTGTATCGCACTAGGAACAAGTTAACCTCGTGTCACCTTATCATGAGCTAATATCATTGAAACAGAGCTCAGCGCAAATCAACCTTAACCCTTTCATCACGCTGATTGGCACATTCTTTCTTAAATAAGTGTTTTGTATTTTTAAACAAATCACATAATGTTATCTTTCTTTGTGCCCTAGGTAATATGCTTGGAATGCTGAATACTTTTCCTTTCTGTCCTGGGATTCAGTGCATTCATTCACCACATCAGCTGTTTGTGACATGAGGGTATTGTGGTCTGGATATAGACCGGATGCATGTTTCAATGAGGTCACTGATGTCTACATTGCCTACTGATAACTTGCATTCAATGCCACAGAAGGAAGGGATTGAACCTGGTAGTTTTAATGGTTTCCTGTACCACAGAAGAGATAGAACGACCCTCAAAAAACATATTTTTTCATTAAAGTTTCCTTTTTAACAATCAGGCTTACTTGGATATTTTTCTACAAGCTGTCTATGTTTTCACAAAACTCCTGTGTAGATACAATCCTGAGCACACAATACAAAGGAGGAAATTTTTGTGCTGGAATGTCAACTGTTGACAATTACCAGGAAGTCACAGTTATGCAGTGGTTAAGTTCAAGAACAAAACCCCTATTTTTTCAGAAAGTGAAATTAGATACTGTATTATTTGCCAGAAAGCTGTTGGTGTTCTAGTTCAGCAACATTGCTCAGGAACCAGTTATTCAAGAGGTGCTGCCTACATCAAGTGGTGTAGAGGAATAGACCTAACTTATACTGTTTCCAATGCTGAGCATAGAAAAGTTCTGTAAGTGTTCATAAAGCCATGCAGACTATTTGGATTTTGTTAAAATATTGTTATTTTACTCCTTATCAATATGAACCAAAAGATTTACATCTGCTCAGTTAGAACAAAGAACAATGAACAATACAGCACAGTACAGGCCATTTGGCGCACAATGTGCCAACCCTTAAACCCTGCCCCCCATATAACTCACCACCTTGAATTCCTCCATATACCTGTCCAGTAGTCTCTTAAATTTCACTAGAGTATCTGCCTCCACCACTGACTCAGGCAGTGCATTCCACGCACCAACCACTCTCTGAGTGAAAAACCATCCTCTGATATCCCCCTTGAACTTACCTCCCCTTACCTTAAAGCCATGTCCTCTTGTATTGAGCAGTGGTGCCCTGGGGAAAAGGTGCTAGCTGTCCACTCCATCTATTCCTCTTAATATCTTGTACACCTCTATCATGTCTCCTCTCATCCTCCTCCTCTCCAAAGAGTAAAGCCCTAGCTCCCTTAATCTCTGATCATAATCCATACTCTCAAAACCAAGCAGCATCCTGGTAAATCTCCTCTGTACCCTTTCCAATGCTTTCACATCCTTCCTGTAGTGAGGCGAGCAGAACTGGACACAGTACTCCAAGTGTGGCCTAACCAGAGTTTTATAGAGCTGCATCATTACCCCGCAACTCTTAAACTCTATCCTCGACTTATGAAAGTTTTCTTAACTACCCTATCTACCTGTGAGGCAACTTTCAGGGATCTATGGACATGTACCCCCAGATCCCTCTTCTCCTCCACACTCCCAAGTATCCTGTCATTTACTTTGTATTCTGCCTTGGAGTTTGTCCTTCCAAAGTGTACCACCTCACACTTCTCCAGGTTGAACTCCATCTGCCACTTCTCAGCCCACTTCTGCATGTCTCTCTGCAATCTTCGACAATCCTCAACACTATCCACAACACCACCAACCTTTGTGTAATCTGCAAACATGCCAACCCACTCTTCTACCCCCACATCCAGGTTGTTAATAAAAATCACGAAGAGTAGAGGTCCCAGAACAGATCCTTGTGGGACACCACTAGTCACAACCCTCCAATCTGAATGTACTCCCTCCACCACGACCCTCTGCCTTCTGCAGGCAAGCCAATTCTGAATCCACCTAGCCAAACTTCCCTGGATCCCATGTCTTCTGACTTTCTGAATAAGCCTATCGTGTGGTACCTTGTCAAATGCCTTAATGTAGATGTAGATCACATCCAATGCACTACCCTCATCTATATGCCTGTTCACCTCCTCAAAAACTCTATTAGGCTTGTTAGACACGATCTGCCCTTCACAAAACCATTCTGACTGTCCCTGATCAGACCATGATTCTCTAAATGCCCATAGATTCTATCTCCAAGAATCTTTTCCAACAGCTTTTCCACCATAGACATAAGGCTCACTGGTCTATAATTACACGGACTATTCCTACTACCTTTTTGAACAAGGGGACACCATTCGCCTCCCTCCAATCCTCCAGTACCATTCCCATGGACAACGAGGACATAAAGATCCTAGCCAGAGGCTCAGCAATCTCTTCCCTCGCCTCGTGGAGCAGCCTGGGAAATATTCCATCAGGCCCCGGGGACTTATCCATCCTGATGTATTTTAACAACTCCAACACCACTTCTCCCTTAATATCAACATGCTCCAGAACATCAACCTCACTCATATTGTCCTCACCGACATCAAGTTCCCTCTCAGTGGTGAATACCGAAGAGAAGTATTCATTGAGGACCTCGCTCACTTCCACAGCCTCCAGGCACATCTTCCCACTTTTATCTCTAATCGGACCTACCTTCACTCCTGTCAACATTTTGTTCTTCACGTAATTGAAGAATGCCTTAGGGTTTTCCATTACCCTACTCACCAAGGCCTTCTCATACCCCCTTCTTGCTCTCCTCAGTCCCTTCTTAAGCTCTTTTCTTGCTACCCTATATTCCTCAATGGACTCATCTGATCCTTGCTTCCTAAATCTTAAGTATGCTGCCTTATTCCATCTGACTAGCTTCTCCACCTCACTTGTCACCCTTCCTTCACCTTACCATTCTTCATCTTCCTCACCGGGACAAATTTATCCCTAACATCCTGCAAGAGATACCTAAGCATCGACCAGATGTCCATTGTACACTTCTGTGCAAAAACGTCATCCCAATTCACACCCACAAGTTCTAGCCTGATAGCCTCATAATTTGCCCTACCCCTATTAAAGATTTTCCTGTCCTCTCTGATTCTATCCTTTTCCATGATAATGTTAAAGGCCAGGGAGCAGTGGTCATTGTCCCCCAGATGCTCACTGAGAGATCACTGAGAGATCTGAGACCTGACTCGGTTCGTTACCTAATACTAGATCTAGTATGGCATTCCCCCTAGTCGGCCTGTCAACATATTGTGACAGGAATCCGTCCTGGACATACTTGACAAACTCTGCCCCATCTAAACCATTGGAACTAATCAGGTGCCAATCAATATTAGGGAAGTTAAAGTCACCCATGATAACAACCCTGTTATTTTTGCACCTTCCCAAAATCTGCCTCCCAATCTGCTCTTTGGTATCTCTGCTGCTACCAGGGGGCCTGTGGAATACTCCCAGTAGAGAAACTGCTCCCTTCTTGTTCCTGACTTTTACCCATACACTCTCAAAAGAGGATCCTGTTACATTACCCACCTTTTCTGTAGATGTAATAGTATCCCTGACCAGTAATTCCACCCCTCCTCCCCTTTTATTAGGACAGTAAAAATGCTCGGCAGGATATTTAAATGTTCTTCTAGCTGGGTGTGGGAAGGCAAGGAGACCAATGACCCTAATGACTACAACTAACAATCTACACCAAGGAGTTGAGTTGAAGCTGGAACTGGATGAACACCGGATTATTTAAGAGGCTGAAGGAGTTATAGATAGGACATATAAAGATGTAGTTACACCCAAGGTGCAGGACACGGGAAACTGCGTGACAGTCAGGAAGAAGCAAGGGGTTAAGAAGCCAGTGCAGAGTACCCCCATGGCCATTCCTCTCAACAACAGATATACCACTTTGGATACTGTTGGGGATTTGATCTAGCAGAGGAAAGTCACAGCATATAGGAGGGAAGGCAAAAGATTTTTGTATCATTGGACTCTCTTCCAGAGAAGGTGGGACCTGTACAAAAGAGATAGTTTGCACATGAACTGGAAGGGGACTAATATCCAAGTGAGAAGGTTTGTTAATACTGGATGGTGTGGTTTAAACTAGAGTTGCAGGGTGATGGGAACCAGAGTACCAGCACAGTTAGTGAAGAAATTGTGAAGACAGATGTTGTTAAAACCTCAGACAGTCAGGAATCAAAAGGTTGAGCATGGTGTGACTAGTGCCTTTAGCTGTGTATGTTTTAATGCAGGATGTATCGTAGGAAAGGTGGATAAGTTCAGGGCATGGATCATGTTGCAGGAGGGTCAAGGCTGGCATCTCAGTATTCTAGGGTACCGTTGTTTTAGATATGACAGAGTGAAAGGGATTAAAGGAGGAGGGGTGGCAGGGAAAATATCACGGCATTGCTCAGTCAAGACAGATGGGAGAACTTGTCAAGTGAGGAATTATGGGTGGAACTGAAAAATAAAGGTATGACCAAGTTAATGGGGTTATATTACAAACCACCTGATAGTCCTTGGGATTTAGAGGAACAAATTTGTAAAGAGATCACAGACAGTTGCAAGTAACATAAGATTATTATAGTAGGTGATTTTAACTTTCTATAGATTGATTGGAAATTCCATACTGTAAAAGGACTAGATGGGACAGAGTTTGTCAAATGTGTTCAGGAAAATTTCCTTAATTAGTACATGGAAGTACATGGAGCAGCTGCATCACTGCCTGGTTCAGAAAATGCACCATCTCGGATCGCAAGACACTGCAGCGGATAGTGAGGTCAGCTGATAAGATCATCGGGGTCTCTTTTCCTGCCATCACGGACATTTACACTACACACTGCATCCGCAAAGGAAACAGCATTATGAAGGACCCCATGCACCCCTCATACAATTTCTTCTCCCTCCTGCCATCTGGGAAAAGGCTCTGAAGCATTCAGGCTCTCATGGACAGACTATGTAAAAGTTTCTTCCCCCAAGCTATCAGACTCCTCAATACCCAGAGCCTGGACTGACATCTTGCCCTATTGTCTTTATTATTTATTGTAATGCCTGCACTGTTTTTGTGCACTTTACGCAGTCCTGTATAGGTCTGTAGTCTAGTGTAGCTTTCCCTGTGTTGTTTTTTTACGTAGTTCAGTCTAGTTTTTGTACTGTGTCATGTAACATGTGCCATGTCCTGAAGAACGTTGTCTCATTGTTACTGTATACTGTACCAGCAGTTATGGTCGAAATGACAATAAAAGTGACTTGTCTTGACTTGAAGTCACAGTGAGAGGGTTTATGATACTGGATTTACTACTAGAGAATGAGACAGGGCAGGTGACAGAAGCTTACATAGGGTAACACTTTGCATCCAGTGATCACAACATCATTGGCTTTAAAGTAAATATGCAAAAAGTTAGAGTTGGCAAGAGTGGATTGGACCAGGCTGTTTTCTGGCAAAGGTATACCTGGAAAATGGGAGGCATTCAAAAATGAAATTTTGAGAGTACAAAGCTTATATGTGCCTGTCAGAATAAAATATAAAGATAACAAGTGTAACGAAGCTTGGTTTTCAAGAGATATTGAAGGTCTGATTAAGAGGAAAAAGGAAATACGTGAGGTGCTTATGGAGCATGGGAAATGCAGAAGAACACTTAAGAAAGAAATCAGGAAGGCTAAAAGAAGGCATGAAGTTGCTCTAGCAGACAAGTTGAAGGAGAATACTAAGGGATTCTACAGATATGTTAAGAACAAAAGGATTACAAGGGGCAAAATTAGTTCTCTGGAAGACCAGAAAGGTCAAAACAGATGGGAGAGATCTTAAATGAATTCTTTGCATCTGTATTTACTAAGGAGATGGACACAAAGTCTATAATGGTGAGGCAAAGCTAAGTAAACTTCATGGACCCTGTACAGATTACAGAGGTGGAAGTGCTTGCTACCCTGAGGCAAATCAGGGTGGTTAAATCCTTGAACCCTACGGGAGGCAAATGCATAGGTTGCCAGGGCCCTAACGGAGATATTTACAGATGGAGTTCAATCAAGGCAGATGGAATCCAACCCAGATAAGTGTGAGGTGGTTCATTTTGGTAGGTCAAATATGATGGCAAAATATAGTATTAATGATAGTATGCAGAGAGATCTTGGGGTACAAGTCCATAGGACACCCAAAGCTGCTGCTCAGGTTGACTCTGTGGTTAAGAAGGCATTCGGTGCATTGGTCTTCATCAATCATGGGATTGAGTTTAAGAGCTGGGAGGTAATGTTGTAGCTCTATAGGACCCTGGTCAGACTCCACATGGAGTACTGCGCTCAGTTCTGGTCACCTCACTACAGGAACGATGTGGAAACCATAGAGAGGGTGCAGAGAGGATTTACAAGGATGTTGCCTGGATTCGGGAGCATGCCTTATGAGAATAGGTTGAGTGAACTTGTACTTTTTTCCTTGGAGTGACAGAAGATGAGAGGTGACGTGATAGAGGTGTACAAGATGATGAGAGGCATTAATTGTGTGGATGGTCAGAGGCTTTTTCCCAGGGCTGAGATGGCTAGCATGAGAGGGCATAGTTTTAAGGTGCTTGGAAGTAGGTACAGAGGAGATGTCAGGGATAAGTTTTTTACACAGTGAGTGATGGGTGTGAGGAATGGGCTGCTGGTGATGGTGGTGGAGGTGGATACGATAGGTCTTTTAAGAGACTCCTAGACAGGTACATGGAGCTCAGAAAAATAGAAGGCTATGTATAACCCTAGGTAATTTCTAAGTGAGGGACATGTTCAGCACAGCATTGTGGACTGAAGGGCCTGTATTGTGCTGTGGGTTTTCTATGTTTTTATGTTTCTATCATCCTTAGTGACAGGAGAGGTACCAGAAGACTGGAGGATAGTCTATGTTGATCCACTGTTTAAAAAAGACTCTAAACATAAACTAGGATATTATAGGCCGATGAATCTGATGTTAGTTGAGGGAAAGTTACTGGAATGTATTCTAGGGACTAGATATATGAGTATATGGATAGACATGGACTGCTTACGGATAGTCAGCATGACAGCATGCATGGTAGGTCATGCCTAACCAAGTTTTCTGAAGAAGTTACCAGAAAATTGGATGAAGGAAAGGTAGTGGATGTTGTCTACATGGATTTTAGTAAGGCATTTGACAAGGTCCCACATGGGAGGCTGACCAAGAAGGTTCAGTCACTCAGCATTCAGGATGAGGTAGTAAATTGAATTAGACATTGGCTTTGTGGGAGATGCCAGATTGTGGTAATTGAGGGATTCCTCTCTGATTGATGGTATGCTGGCTCCTTTGTTGTTTGTCATCAGTCTCAATGATCTGGATGATAATATGGTTAACTGGATCAGCAAAGTTGTGGATGACAGTTGGAGTGTAGTGGATAGAGAGCTCTGCATCAGCTGGGAAGATGGGCTGAAAAATAGCAGATGGAATTTACTGCAGACAAGTGCAAGGTAGGATCAGATGCGGTAGGTCTTACACAGTGAAAGGTAAGAGGGATCAACAAACAAAGGGATCTGGAAATACAGGTCCATAATTTGTCGAAAGTGGCATCATAAGTAGATATAGTCATAAGAAAATCTTTTGGCACATTGGCCTTCATACACAATGACCAGTTACCAACCTGTACATTTTTGGACTGTGGGAGGAAACCAGAACATTCCTGGAATATTGTGCACAGGTCTGGTCTCCCCACCTAAGGAAGGTTAGATTTGCATTTGAGGCTGATGCCTGGGATACAGACTTTTTTTGTACGAGAAGCTAAACACCCAGAGCTTGAATTCTCTTGACAGGTGATTGCTTTGAACATGCAAAATTCTTATGTTGCTTGACAGGATTCAAAGTTCAATGTAAATTTATTATCAAAGTATATATATGTCACTATATGCTGCCGTGAGATTCATTTTTTTTTTCCTGGGCATTCACAGTAAATACAAAGAAACACAATAGAATCAATGAAAAACTACATACAAAGAAGAACTAATGTGCAAAAGACAACAACTGTTCAAATACAAAAAGAGAACCAAGATAATAACAACAAATAGCTAAATAATATATAGAGAACATATGTGGTAGAGTCTGAGAAAATATGTCCATAGATTATGGAATCAGTTCAGTGGTGGTGTGAGTGAAGTTATCCACTCTGGTTCAGGAGCGGTAATAACTGTTCCTGAACCTAGTGCTGTGGGTCCTGAGGCTCCTGTACCTTCTTCCTAATGGCAGCAGTGAGAAGAGCGCATGGCCTGGCTGTTGGGGGCTCCTTGATGATGTACACTGTTTTCCTGCAACAACACTCCATGCAATAATGCTCAGTGGAGGGGAGGTCTTCTCCTATGATCAACTGTATCAACTTTTTCTAGTATTTTTCATTTAAGGGAATTTGTATTTCTGTAATCAAACTGTGATTCAACCAGTCAGTATACTCTCTAAAGTACATCTACAGAAGTTTGTCAAATCTGACATGCCAAAACTTTGCAAACTTCTAAGAAAGTAGAGATGATGCCATGCCTTCTTTGTAAAGGTACCCAGGACAGATCCTCTGAAATGATAACACCAAGGAATGTAAATTTAGCATTGGAGCTATGTTTAGTCTGACAAGTGGATACCTTCAAGCATGGGTAAATGGAGAACAAATAACATTATTTGTGACTATTCCAAAATTAGTGTATGCTGATTTCCTTTATCTATAAATAACACTGCTTTTAACAGCATGCATATTTTTGACAATTCCTAAATGTTATTTTTAACTCTGAGAATGCTAAATGTATATTTTTTTAATTCCAGCATGGATGGCATTTTGCCACTTCCACTCACACAATGAACAATCTCCCTTCACTTTCATTGCTTTACACATTTTTTCACCTTACAAATGGGACAAATTGCTGCAGCACTCCGAACTGGTACACAATAAATGGTGTAGCCACAGTGCTGGCTCGCAGATATCAGCTCCAGATCCTATGGAATTTGAGTCTGATACTTTCCCTTCCATAAAATCAGCAAGACACAAATAGCAGAAGGGAAATAGCTTCCCTTCTATAGCTCGCTAGACTGGGCTTTGGAAACTCTGCTCACATCCTCCTGCTGTTGTGACAGGCTGTAGGTAACTCCCAAATGGAGTGGGATTGGGTGGATAGCAATAGGAATCAGTGGGTACAAGGCAGGGGTGATAAAGCCCACAGCACTCCAACCTGTCCACCTGCTTTAAGAAAACCACTTTCATTCTGGTACCTAAGACAAACAAGGTAAAGTGCCTTAATGACCACTGCCGAATAGTTCTAACTTGAGTCATCATGAAGTGCATCAAAAGGCTGGTCATGGCACAAATTGCCTCTAGTCTCCCAGATAATTTTGACTCACTATCATTATTCATCCATCACTGAAATAGATCTATGGCAGATGCTATCTCCCTGGCTCTTCACTCTTCTCTGGAGTATCTGGACAGTAAAGACACCTACAATATACCATTTTTATTAACTACCGCTCCATCTTCAATACTATAATTCCAAGCAAATTATTTTCCAATCTCCAATCTTCCAATCAACACCCCCCTTTTACAACTGGGTCCTTGACTTACTGACCAAAAGACCGCAATCAATAAGATAGACAGCAACGCCCATCATGATAACAACATTTCCATCAATTTCAGCAAAGGAAAAGAGCTGGTTATTGACTTCAGGAAGTGAGGGTAGGTGCATATCAATGCTGCTGTTTGCATCAATGGTGTTGAGTTTGAAAGCTTCAAGCTCCAAGGAATGAACATCGCTAATAGCCTGTCTTGGTCCAACCAAATTGATCCCATTGTCAAGAACATTCACCAATGCCTCTACTTCCTTAGGAGGCTAAATAAATTTGGCACATCCCCATCATTTGTCACCAATTACACTAATGAAAGCATCCTGCCTGGGTGGGTTACAGCATGGTATATGCAATCACTACTCAGCCTGTGACTGCAAGAAACTGCAGAGAATTGTAGACCCAGCTCAGCACATCACAAGAACCATCCTCCCTGCCATGGCCTGTCTACAATCCTCACTGTCTCAGTAAACAGCCAGCATAATTAAAGGCCTCATGGACCCCAAATATTTTCTCCTCTTCCCCCTCCTATCAGGCAGAAAATACAAACATCTGAAAGCACAAATCAAGCTCAAGGACAGCTTCTATCCCGCTATTTAAAACTAGTGAACAGTTCCATAGCATGATAAGTAACTTGTAACTTCACAATCTTCCTTCCAATGACCTTGAACCTTATAGTCTACCTGCATTACACTTTCTTTGTAGCTGCAATATTTATTCTGTTATTGTTTTACCTTATACTACCTCGATGCGCTGTTATAATGAATTGATCTCTCTGAACTATATGCAAGATAAGCTTTTAACCTGTAAGTCAGTACATAACAGTAATAAACCAATTTGGCAGTTTACCATTTTTGTCACACCTTGTCTGTTCCGATCAGCTTGGTAGAGAATACAGTTGGAGAAACACCTCATCAGCTTTTGAACATTCTCCATCTCTCTGTTTGGAAGTGCTATTTTGTATTGTAAACCTGAGAAATCAATGTAGTCTCTGCAGGATCCAGTCTCATTTGATGTCTATTTCTCGATGTTAGATATGCTCTATGACAAAATTTCAAGTGTATATACCGATTATTTGGGTTTTTCATAACACCAACAGCATTTTCCCAAATCGCATCCCAGTTTAAGTTTTGTCCCAATTTAGATATGTCTCTATCCCAGGCTTTCATTCCTGATGTGAGCATATATTTCTGGGAGTTTAATTTGTCATAGATATATGACACTATCTGTCTTGGAGCACTCTGTATCCAACTTAAGATGGGATGGTCCTTTAAATCAGACCCCTAGGGAACCCTGTAGGCTTTACAAGCTGATCTTACTCTAAAGTAGAAGAAAAGAGAGTGTTTATCAATATTATATTGAGATACCAGTTCTAGAAAGCTAAGGTTAGTACTTGCCCCATTAATATCTTGAAGAAGAGTAATACCTTTATCCTGCCAAATTCTGTTAGAGAATGGTTTCCCCCCAGACAGAAAATGATTATTTTTCCATAATGGAGATGATTTGCACCATACATTTTTAAATTTTAGGAATTTTTCTGCTGCTCTAAACACGTGTAGCGTATGGGTTAAAATTGGACCATAATACAAATCACATATTTTGGTAGACATATCTATAAGGAGAAAGTCCTTCAACCTTATTGGTGCTATTAGCTCTCATTCTATATTTTTCCATGGTGAAACTTTATCCTCTTCCATCTGATAGCTAAGACTTCTTAATACAAAATGCCCAGTGATACAGATTAAAATTTGGACTTTTTGAATTGTAGAGCTGACCACTTTATATTGGGTTGTTTACCATTCCAAACATAGCATCGTAGTAAGGAGCCCAGTTTTTGCCAATATCCTGCTGGAGGTGCAAGTGGGATCATTGAGCTGATAAAATTAATGTGGGGTAAGATGTTCATTTTAATGACCGATATTCAGGCTGGGACTGATACTGGCAGGTGTCTCCAACTATTAATATCTATTTTTTTCAACATTAAGGAGTAATTTGTTTTAGCCACAGGCAATAGGGAAGTATTAACTTTAATATTTAAGTAGTATTTAACTCTGTAATTGTTATATGGTTATAATACCCAAATAGAGGATCTCTTTTGTAACCTTAATCTGGGGAGGGAGGGACACCTTACTTTTATCTGTATTAATCAGCATCAGTACTGATTATGACAAATTAACTTTGTATCCTGAAATAAATCCAAATTGCTCCAGTGTTTTTAAAACATAGGGGAGAGTTTGTTGAACACTGGCCATATAAACTAATGTGTCATCCGTGTAAAGTGATATCGAATGTGATGTAGTACCTATTGTAATACGGGAGATCTAAGGAGAGTTTCTAATTAAATGTGCAAGTGGTTCAATAGATATAGTAAAAATTAAAGGAGACAGAGGGTCCCCTTGTCATGTGCCCTGTTCTATGTCAAATAACTCTGAAAAACCTCCTCCCACACATACCCGGTCTTACCCAGTCTGAGGGACTAGTGTTTGAATCACATTGATAAATTTATTGCTGAACTTAAATTCTTTTAGAACTCTCCAAAGATATGGCTATTCAAGGCAATCAAACATTTTTTCAGCATCTAGAAGTAGCAGGCCACAGGCAGGCGGGATTTTATGTGTTGCACTCGGTATCTGTAAGAGCCTGCAAATATTATCAGATGTGAGACGTCCCCTCATAAAGCTCGTTTGATCTAGCCTAATTATTTTCCCAACTACTGTCTCAAGACTACTGACTAAGACTTTGGAAAATATCATAAGGTCGGCATTTATCAAGGAGATTAGACAGTGACTGACATACTCTAAGGGGTCCTTACCGGGCTTAGGTATAACTGTGATCAGGGCTGTGTTTAGATCTCTATGGAAAGCGCCATTTCCTATAGCATAATTTAATGTTTCTAATCATACTGGTCCAAGAATATCCCAAAGTGCTGGGTAAAGTTCCACAAGTATGCTGTCTCTACCTGGCGTACAGCCCTTATTTGTAGCTTTGACTGTATCTCATCCAGTGTAATAGGAGAGTCTAGAGTTTTGGTGTCCTCTAATGACACCGTAGGGAGGTCTAATTCACTAAAAAAATCGGTGAAGTCATTTTCAGAAGGCACTGAGCCACTTGTATAGAGTTCTTTAAAGTAATTCTTGAATGTCTCATTTATTTCCTCTGTTGAAGATACTACTCCATGTTTAGCACATCTAATTGCTGGTGCAGACCTGTTGTCTGAGCGTTAGTGCCAAAAGATGGCTCTTACAAGTTTTCAAGTCTCATGTTCGTAAATTCTATCTTTGAAATTCTTTCTGTATTTTATATTCTTCCCAGTTTATGAAATCTTTACTGCCATTCGCATTGCCAAGAATACAAAAATGTAAGAAAAAGAAATAGGAATTTGCTATTCGGCCCCTTTTCCCTGCTCCAGCAAACATGACCAGGGCTGACCTTTGACAGCAGTGCTACTTTCTTGTATTTAACCTCATATCTCTTGATTTCCTCCAATATCCAAAAATTTGTCAATGTCTGTGATAAATATAATGCAAAATATACAGAAGATTCACAGCCTTGGAGTGAAGAAATCTCACTGCAGTATAATCTATGATGGTCTTTCCCTGTTTTAAGATTGTGACCCCTGGTTCTAGACACTCAAGCCAGGGGAAATATTGCTCCTGCACTTGCACCCCTTTATGGGATTGTTCTGTTGGGAGTTGACACAAAGCTGGCTTGATGAATTGTTTCCTTCTGTTTTATAAAAGTATGTCAAATGTCGTTCAAATTTTGCATTTTTCAAAACCTCCTCAGTTGGCAAGGCTCAACAATAACAAGCGTACAGGCTTGTTGTCACATTCTGCTGTAGGGTGTAGGCACTGAGAGTAAGGTACCACTTATTACATGACAATTATTGCTGATGTCTAAAACTGCTGTAGTCTTTCAGGTGAAGGTAGCATGGTAAAGGGCTAGCACAGTAGCATAGCAGTTAGGACAATGCTTTTTATCCTCATCTATAAGATTAGGGTCCTAGTTCCACTTGTCTGTAAGGAGTTTGTACATTCTCCCTGTGACCCTGCATGGGTTTCCTCCACATTCCAATGCCATACGCTTAGGATTAGTGAGTTGTGGGCATGCTATGTTGGTACTGGAAGCCTAATGACACTTGCAAGCCACCCAGCACAATCCTTGCTGCTTTGTTTTGATGAAAAAGAGGCATTTCACTGTATGTTTTGATGTACATTTGACAAATAAAGCTTATCTTTAAGATAGCCTCAAACTGATATTGGGCAAGGAGACCAAGCATTGATGATAGTCAATCATACTAAAAGATGAAAAAGTCAGGATGGCATATAGCTTGAGGCTCTTGATATCCTTGGGTGAATAGGGAGTCAGGTCCATGAGTTAGCTTCAATAGACAATAAACAATAGACAATAGATGCAGAAGTAGACCATTCAGCCCTTTGAGCCTGCACCGCCATTCTGAGATCATGGCTGATCAACTACTATCAATACCCAGTTCCTGCCTTGTCCCCATATCCCTTGATTCCCCTATCCATAAGATATCTATACCTATCTAGCTCCTTCTTAAAAGCATCCAGAGAATTGGCCTCCACTGCCTTCCGAGGCCATGCATTCCAGACCCCCACAACTCTCTGGGAGAAGAAGTTTTTCCTTAACTCTGTCCTAAATGACCTACCCCTTATTCTCAAACCATGCCCTCTGGTACTGGACTCTCCCAGCATCTGGAACATATTTGCTGCCTCTATCTTGTCCAATCCCTTAATAATCTTATATGTTGCAATCAGATCCTCTCTCAATCTCCTTAATTCCAGCGTGTACAAGCCCAGTCTCTCTAACCTCTCTGCGTAAGACAGTCCGGACATCCCAGGAATTAATCTCGTGAATCTACGCTACACTTCCTCTATAACCAGGATGCCCTTCCTTAACCCTGGAGACCAAAGCTGTACACAATACTCCAGGTGTGGTCTCACCAGGGCCCTGTACAAATGCAAAAGGATTTCCTTGCTCTTGTACTCAATTCCCTTTGTAATAAAGGCCAACATTCCATTAGCCTTCTTCACTGCCTGCTGCACTTGCTCATTCACCATCAGTGACTGATGAACAAGGATTCCTAGATCTCTTTGTATTTCTCCCTTACTTAACTCTACACTGTCCAGATAATAATCTGCCTTCCTGTTCTTACTCCCAAAGTGGATAACCTCACACTTATTCACATTAAACGTCATCTGCCAAGTATCTGGCTACTCACTCAGCCTATCCAAGTCACCCTGAATTCTCCTAAAATCCTCATCACATGTCACACTGCCACCCAGCTTAGTATCATCAGCAATTTTGCTGATGCTATTCTCAATGCCTTCATTTAAATCGTTGATGTAAATCGTAAACAGCTTGGTCCCAATACCGAGCCCTGTGGCACCCCACTAGTCACCACCTGCCAAACCGAGAAACATCCATTCACCGTTACCCTTTGCTTTCTATCTGCCAACCAGTTTTCTATCCATATCAATATCTTCCCCCCAATGCCATGAACTCTGATTTTACCCACCAATCTCCTATGTGGGACCTTATCAAATGCCTTCTGAAAATCAAGGTACACTACATCCACTGGATCTCCCTTGTCTAACTTCCTGGTTACATCCTCGAAAAACTCCAATAGATTAGTCAAGCATGATTTGCCCTTGGTAAATCCATGCTGGCTTGGCCCAATCCTATCATTGCTATCTAGATATGCCACTATTTCATCTTTAATAATGGACTCTAGCATCTTCCCTACTACTGATGTTAGGCTGACAGGACGATAGTTCTCTGTTTTCTCTCTCCTTCCTTTCTTAAAAAGTGGGATAACATTAGCCATTCTCCAATCCTCAAGAACTGATCCTGAATCTAAGGAACATTGGAAAATGATTACCAATGCATCCGGTGAGTAATTACTGTGTATGTCATAGATAACACCATTAATGGTGGTGGATAGACTGTTAATCAGGTGGGTTGCTTTGTCCTGGTTTATCTAAGTCTTTTAAAATTGTTGGAGCTACATTCATCTAGATATGTGGAAAATTATCCATTTCCATCCTGATCTGTGGAAAGCAAAATAGCTTTGGGGATGTTAATGTGTTGAAAGTTCAGAGAACAGCTGCAAGACTAATATCTGAAACATTGGACAGACTAGGCTTCTGTCTGCTAAGTCTGGAAGAATGAGAGGCAATTTGGTTGAAGATTTGGTTAACCTTCAGAGGTATTGACAAATGGATGTGGAGAGAATGTTTACCTAGTGGGGAAGCTAGAAATAAGGTTCATTATTTAAAATTAAAGTTATGCCCAATCAAGACATTGATGGTCCAATGGTCATTGGAAGTCTTCATCAAAGGGCAATGGAGCCAGTGTAATCAAATATTTTAATGGCAAAGGCAGATAGGTTCTTGAAAAGCAACTAAGTGAAAGGTTACCAGGAAGAAGGTTAGAAAACAGAGTTGAGGTTACAGACAGATATGTTTTGATCTTATTTGATGGCTGTATAGATTTGAGGGGCCAAATGTACCACACTTGTATCATTTCAAATGTTGGTACATTCATATGACAATTTTGTAAGCTTGCTACAGATACAGTATATATGGAAATTAGGTAGGTGATAAAATTTTCACCAGAATAATCTCATTAAATACAGAAGAGTGAAATATCTTATACAGGAACTTAGACCTATTAATGTGTTCTTGTGGCAGCAAAAGTCTTTGCAATGATCTTGAGAAATGTATAAATGGAGAATGATATCTTGTGGAAGGAGATTTGGCAGAGATTCAACAACAGAAGGTCATGCTTAACTGACCTCTTTGAAAACAATAGAGCACTGGTGGATGGTATGTCGGTGGAGGGGGTGGTGGTGAATATAAAGTAGTACAAGCAAGGCGAGATTTTTCACAAGCTTTTGATGTGGTTTTATGCTAAGAATGAATGGCAAGTTTGCATTTAATAGCCTTATCAAATCTTGCAGAAACAGTTTAAAGCCCTCTGAACCCAGTCACTGCTTTGTACTTGAACATGCCAGTTCTTTCTCGCACAGCGAGATCACAAACTTTACTTAAGTATTTTGGTAGTATTTGTAAAGAATATTGAGTAGGTCATATGATATGCTATTCATTAAAAATAATTCTGGGGATTCCGCTCTTCACTTGAAGAACCAGCACAGATAGAGTTTGAAGAAGAGTCCTCAATATATCCTTGGTTATTTCCTTCATGTGTTATGGTACATTATATATTTAGGAACTGAAACTCAAACATTCTTTGTGCAATACCAACAACCTTTAATCTCCAAACCCTTACTTGCTGATGAAATGTTATTGACTTACAGACCATAAGACCATAAGATACAGGAGCAGAACTAGGCAATTTGACCTTCGAGTCTGCTTTGCATTTCATCATGGCTGATCCAATTTCCCTTTCAGCCCCAATCCCCTGCCTTCTCCCTATATCCCTTCATGTTCTGACCAATTAAGAATCTATCGACCTCTGCCTCAAATGCAAAGAATTCCACAGATTCACCATTTTCTGGCTAAAGAAATTCCTCCTCATCTCCATTCTAAAAGGATGCCCTCTGTTTCTCTCCATTTAGAAAATAGTCAATCCTTTTGTTTCTTCTACCAAAGTGCATGATCATATGTTCCCTGACACGGTATAATGATTAATTCTTTTTTCTCTCTCCACAGGTGCTGCCAGATCTGTTGAGTATTTTCAGCAGTTTCTGTTTTCTTTTTCTTTCTTTTAACTAACAGTTTTTTAAAATTTCTTTATTTTTCAGGATGTGGACACAGATGGCAAGGCCAGCATTTAGTGCCCATCCATAATTGCACCTAATTGTTAATGAATTATTATTGAAGTAATAACATTGTTGTTACTGAGACAAAGATAGCTGCCAATTTCTATGCCCTGTGGCCTTTTAAACAGCAAAAGATATCAATCGGTATTAGGTGTTGTCTGTTAATATTCATTCAGGTAGGAACGTTGACCAGTAATTCCTATTCTATTTCATTGTATCTTGTGGTGTTTTGCTTCTCAAGCATAGATCTTTAGAAAGTCAGTCTTAGTTATAGAGTCATTGAGCACAGAAACTAGACCATGATTGGTCCATGTCAATCAAGGTGCCCATCTATTTGACCATGTTTGGCCCAGAATACACTAAAGCTTTCTTTCTATCCAATGTACTGGTCTAACTGTCTTTTAAATGTTATTATTGTACCTGTCTAAGCCACTTCCTCGGACAGAAATTCCATACGCGTTATGCATTACCCTCTGTCTAAAATAGTTCCTCCTCAAGTCACTATTAAATCTTTCCCCTCTCACCTTAAACCTCTTGATCTCCCAATCCTGGGGAAAAGACTGAATGAGTTCACCCTATCTGCACCCCTTAGAACATTATACACTTCTATAAAATTACCCCTGGACTCCCATGTTCCAATGAGTTGTCTGAGCTTTTTCCCGATACATTTTGGAAGTTTAAACTATATCCATTTGGCCTATTGTTCCTATAAGCTATTTTCCGAAAGCCCATTTTCCTTCTGGAAGTGACTGCAGAATCTGCTTTAACTTCCTTTTAAGCAAAAAAAAATTACAAATCATAATAGCTCATCAATTTAGAAAAATATTCTATCTCTTTTTTTTTGTTTTTGTTTTAACCAATTAACTTACTTCTCTGGCCTTTGATGAGTTTGAGGGATTAGTGTAAGGATGTAGGTCAGCTTTGGATGGATAAATGAGGGTATGAGGAAATGTCCTGGAGGGGAAGGATAAGCAGAATTCAAGATATCTAAGACAGTAGGAGCATTGAATGCTATGAATAAGTGAGGATGGTTGTGCCAAATGTCTCTCTCCAGGTTAAAATCTTTCTTGGATAGAATCCAAAATGCTGCCAGATTCTAGATCTGTCACATTCATCTACTGATAATATCACTATCCACCACAAAACATCTCTGAATTACAGTTGGGGGCAATTCAAGGAGTTCATATGTTCTTCTAACAGAAATTTGACCCACCACTTTCGAAGCTTTGTGTATGTAACATGCTGTAGGGTTTCACTACTGTGTAACATGCTGTAAGGTTTCACTGTTAATGTAATGGTTACTCTGCAGCAGTAACGTTTGGGTTATGACTAGAGATAACGGTTGTTATCTGTTGTTCTTGAAAGCTGATGTTCTTTCTTGTGAGCTGGAAAAGAGATTTTTGCGGTCTTTTGCTGGGGAGAGATGAGGAGAGAAGACGCCAATGGAGAGATTTGGTAGACCGCCAGACGGGGTGGACTTGGAGCGAGGGTCTGAAGGGCAGCGATGATCGGAGGAGGTTGATAGTGGATGATTGACTATCAGTGAGCTCCAACATTGCGCAACAGACTGTTTAATAAGATTGGGCCCTTTTTTTCTTTTTTTCATTTCTTTACTAACCATATAGTCAAAGTAAGAATTACAAAACTTAATCGTTTAATTGCATATTGTGTACTGTTTGTTATTTTGTGGTACTGATTTGTAACAGGGGACACATGGTGCAGCATCCACCCAAATGAGATTTCTCAAGTTTGGTCAGGCCAGGGACTATCACCCCCTATATTAGCTGCTAGCTGAAGTGAGAGTTACATGTAAATATAACTCAGGCTCCACTTTCATGAACCTTCTAAGTGAGCCGAAATACTTTACATTGACTCTGTTTCCTGCCTGAATGTACCAATTCATACTTTCATCTACTGTCATCAGTTTTTTCATTAGCAACACACACAAAACGCTGGAGGAACTCAGCAGGCTGGGTAGTATCTAGGAAAAGAGTAAAAAGTATATGTTTCCGGCTGTGGCTTCCTGTACTGCTGGGATGAAGTCAGGCTCACTTTGGAGGAGCAATACCTTATATTCCATCTGCATCAATGGAACCTGATGGCATTAACATCAATTTCTCAAACTTCCAGTAATTGTCCCTCCTCCTCTCCTTCACAAATCCCCATTGCTGTTACATAAGCAAATAAGAACATAAGAAATAGGAGCAGGAGCAGCATTTGGCCCATCAAGCCTGCCCTGCCATTGAATAAGATCGTGGCTGATCTGGCCATGGACTCATCTCCACCTACCTACCTTTTCCCCATAACCCTTAATTCCCCTACTGTGCAAAACTCTATCCAAACTTGTCTTGGATCCAAACTGAGTTAGCCTCCACTGCTTCATCGAGCAGAGATTTCGACAGATTCACCAATCTCTGGGGGGAAGCAGTTCCTCCTCATCTCCTTCCTAAATCTACTCCCCCCAATCTTGAGTTCTAGAATCACCTACCAGTAGAAACAACTTTCTTGCCTCTATCTTATCTAACCCTTTCATAATTTTATATATTTCTAGAAGATCTCCTCTCATTCTGAATTCCAGCAAGTACAGTCCCAAGCAACTCAATCTCTCCTCATAGTCTAACCCCCTCATCTCCAGAATCAACCTGGTGAACCTCTTGTGAACCCCCTTTAAAGCTAGTATATCCTTCCTCAAGTAAGGAGACCAGAAATGCAGGCAGTATCCAGATGTGGCCTCAGCAGTACCCTGTAGAGTTGCAGCATAACCTCCCTGCTCTTAAATCCAATCCTTCTAGCAATGAAGGGCAACATTCCGTTTGCCTTCCCTCTCACACCTTCTTTTCTTATCTGCCCATTACCTTTCTCTGGTGCTCCTCCCTTTTCCCTTTCTTCCATGCTATTCTGTCCTCTCTTATCAGATTCCCCGTTCTCTAGCCCTTTATCTCTTTCAACAATCAACTTCCAACTTTAGATAACTCACTTTCTCTCTGTTTGTATACTAACTTTTTCTTGCCGAGTGTTTTTTTTGTTATCATTTTTAATCTGACCTTCTGTTATCATTTTTAATCTCCCCCACTCCTGGTTTCACCTATCAGCTGCAGTCATCACTTCTTCCTGCCCTCTCTCACTTTCTTAATCTGACTTTACCTCTTCCTTTCCAGTCCTGATGAAGAATCTCAGCCCAAAATGTGACTGCTTACTTTTTTACATGGACTGCCTGGGCATCTGAGTTCCTTTAGCATTCCATGTTTGCTGCTTTGGATTTCCAGCATCTGTAGATTTTCTCATGCTTGTAGTTGGTTTATTAGTCTAGTTTTTGTCCACCTGGTGGATTTTCTCACTGTTTATTACATTTCAATATGTTATATAATCTGGAAACTTTGTATTTTTAACCTTAGTGCCCATTCAGGCACATTGCAGCTTATGGGAGTCCTTATCAATTTCTCCAACTTTAGATAACTCACTTTCTCTCTGTTTGTATACTAACTATTTCTTGCCGAGTGTTTTTTTTGTTATCATTTTTAATCTGACCTTCTGTGCATTACACAGACTAAACAGCATTAGCAACACATTGTGCAGAAAAGGAAAAATAATCTCAGCTTTCCTGCTCCTTAATTGCCATTTCATTTCACAGTTAGGGAGGTTCCCTTCACATAGAAACATAGAAAACCTACAGTACAATACAGGCCCTTTGGCCCAGGATGCTGTGTCGAACATATACTTATTTTAGAAAATACTTAGGGTTACGCATAGCCCTCCGTTTTTTCTAAGCTGAATGTACTACGTATCCAGGAGTCTCTTAAAATACCCTATTATAACTGCCTCCCCCACCATTACCAGAAGCCCATTCCACACCCTCACCAACCTCTTGCCCCTGATATCTTCTCTGTACCTACTTCCAAGCACCTTAAAAATGTGCCCTCTCATTTTAGCCATTTCAGCCCTGGGATAAAGCCTCTGACTACCCACACGATCAATGCCTCTCGTCATCTTATACACTTCTATCAGGTCACCTCTCATCCTCTGTTGCTCCAAGGAGAAAAACATAGAAAGCCTACAGCACAATACAGGCCTTTTGGCCCACAAAGCTGCGCCGAACATGTCCCTAGAAAGGTCAAGTTCACTCAACCTATTCTCATAGGGCATGTTCCCCAATCCAGACAACATCCTTGTAAATCTCCTCTGCACCCTTTCAATAGCTTCCACATCCCTTCTGAAGTGAGGTGACCAGATCTGAGCACAGTACTCCAAGTGGGGTCTGACCAGGGTCCTATAAAGCTGTAGCAATACCTCTCGGCTCTTAAACTCAATCCCTGATTGATGAAGGCCAATGTATCGTATTGTTACGAATCCCATAACTGGGTCACTTACCAGCAAAGATAGAGAGGTCCGTTGAAGTCTGATGATACTATTTTTAACAGTGTTTATTAGTAAAAATACACAAAAATAATATCAATGCAAATATACAGATAATATACGTCGTCAATACTAAATCTAAAAGTGCGGGTATAATAATAATCAATAAGAAATAAGCTCTATCATTGTCTAGGGGATAATGTATTGTCAGATGGAAATATAAAAGTCACTCAGTTCATGCAGGCGGCAGCCTTTGGGGACCGCTGGGGTTGCAATGGTTGGAGAGAGAGAGAGATTTTTTTGGGAGAAAAACTTGCCGGCTTTCCTTTTATGATTTTGATCTGTCGGGAGTCCCGTTGGTGTGGCCGTTCACTTGTGGCCTCTCCTTTAGCTAAAGCCGTTCTTCCGTGGTGAGCCCGCCAATCCCAGGCAAGGGAAGGATGCACATGAGCCCCCCACCAGCTGTTGCTATTAAACGCTGTCATGGGATTTCTAGCGTTTCTCCTGGTGCATCTGAAGGGGTTGTTCCTCAGACCCTCTTTTATCCTTACTCACGGGGTCTCGGATGTCAATCAGGTTGGGATGATGCAATCCCTCAACCAGCCCACTCTGTTCATCCCCTGAGGGGCTTCAATGAATAGTACAGTACTCAATACACAATTCCGTCTCCAAGAGACAATGGCCGTTATCAGGATTTTTTTGTTTCGCTGAGGCCAGGACACATTCCAAACCTTGTGGATTTTCTCTCATTTCCTGGGTCCCAGATCCGAATTAATAGCGATCTTGTGATTCTCACAAAGGAAGGGGCGACTTTGTATCCTTCGGCCCCTCAGAGTTGTGGCACATTTGTAACATCCCCTTCCTTCTAAGATTTTTACCACCAGTAAAAATGAATTAATGCAGAGTCTTACAGGATTTTCAGAATCTACCACAATAAAAAAGTTTTTTTTAAAAAAGAGTAATACAGTTATACATTCAAGTCAGCTTCTAAACAGTTAGCGATTACATTGCCACTTCCTTTAGTATCTTAACATCTTGTTCGTTAATAAATTCTTGTAGCATCAGACTCCAATTTAATAACCACCATTTTGTTTATTTCTTTTCTTCAGCAAACAAAAACTAAAGAGTTGTGATCTTAGCTTACGTGTATACTACAAAAGTTCACGCAAATACTAATCTTTATGTTACTTTCAAACTTAACAGTCAATCTTCCATGGGGGTTGTTTTTATTATTCACATGCTTTGTCGAAATCCCTTAAAACCGGATCCTGTTATTTAACATGGCATCCCATCAACCCTCGCCCCTTTTCCAGTTAACTCCCACGTGGTTAATGCATACTAGTGTGGAATAAGCTTTTGCATGCTCCTTTCATAGGAGTTATTTTATCAACAATGTGTTCCAAACTTAGACCATTTTCTGAATTTCCACACAATTCTTTATTTTTAAGCAAGTTGTTAGCATGAGTTTTCAGTTTAAACTCTGCAAGTGATCTCTCTTTGTCCAAACAGCATTTCAAATTCTGCCTCTTCACAGCACTCCCTTGAATAACAATAGTGTGTGGGGCATCTTTACATTCCAAATCAACCTGTAATTGATTCGCAGGCACCGTGTTACCAAGCCATTGTCTCTGTAGCCTGGTTGCTGCTTCTGACATCAATCCAGACTTTAAATTTTCTTCATTCAAGTTAGGAACTACACTTTTCCCCTTTCCTTCAATAATAATATTCACCTCACCACCTTTTATCTCCTCACTAACTTTTAACACACCCTCGAACACAAACAACATACCAAAGTTAACCCTTTCTTCACTGAACCAAGTCCATCTGACCCACAAGGACTGCATTCTTTTTCAACTGGATCAAATACCTGACTTTTCCTGAGTTTCATTACTAGGTTCAGTACCACGTGCATCCACATCTCGAACACACTCAAACAGGACATCTGCCTCTTCCAGGCTTTCAATACCCGTACCCTTTTCAAATTCTAAATTCCCCTGATCCTCCCAGTTACTCTCTGGGCAACTCCCTTCCGGAGTCAACTCAACCCTGCGGGATGAAACAACCTCATCTACCAACCCAGCAGACTTCTTCAAGGTAATGGCATCATTTTCATCTAGGACTGCCCTCATTTCATTATCGGGAACACCTTTAGAATTTTCAACTTCTTCAAACAGTTCTGCCAAACCAGACAGATCATCCATGTCCAAACCTGGACCTTTTAACAGCCTTATCTGTTTCTCATCTTTATTCCGTGCCTCTATAAATTTCCTGCTAGCTAAGGGCAGGTCTACCTCCTCTCGCTTACTCTCTTTCACCTCCCTATTCTCCATTTTACCACTCTCTAAACCCTCTTGGTAAAGGGTCGGTAAAAACGTCTCGGCCAAATCGATACTGGCCAGATTTAAACTGGTCTCATTCTCAGCTGCCTTTCTCGACATGCTGCGAGAGCGGGATAGATCTTGGAATCTAGGGGCGGGTCCTCAACACTTACAGGCTGGCTCATCTGCTCCATGGCCGACCAAAAGTCACCACCAGCTAAATCGTTACCCAGAAGGTGGTCTTCGTCAGTTCTCGGGAATTCTGATCGCACCCCTATTTCAACTGGTCCAGATACCAGTTCACAATTTATAATGATCCTATGCAAGGGCACCGCTTCTGTCCCTTTTCCTATGCCTCTCAAAGCTACCTCTCCAGTCTTGCGACCAAAACCTAGTACCGTACTGCAAATCAATGACAGCTCTGCTCCAGTGTCTCTCCAGATCCGCACTGGAACTGGTGTGTCTCCCTCTTTCACAGACACGGTTCCCTCTGAAATACATTTCTCAGACCCCTCTTGTATTCTGTCTACCTGGGGCTTTCTTGTCGATTTACTGATCACCACAATACATCCTGTAGGGACTGCTGCTTTCCATTTTCCTGTCTCCTTCCTCGGAGTAAGGCACTTAGATGCAATATGACTCGCCTTTCCACAATTAAAACAGGTCAAGTCAGGACCTCTCCTGCCGTCTTGCCTTTCCTCCTCCTTAATTTTACCACTAGCTCCCGGCTGAATCTCTGCCTCAGCCGGCGGGCTTTCTCTTCCATTCCCACGGTCTTTCTGGTAACTTATTCGAGGAAAACTTTATGTTGTGGGTTAGGGCATATTCATCTGCGAACCTAGCAAATTCGGAGATGGACTTATTCGGCTTCTCATTCAAATACATCTGGATGTCATCCGAAACACAACCTTTAAATTCCTCAATCAGAATTAACTCCCTGAGACGCCAAAAATCTTCTTCCACTATTTCTGCTGCACACCAACGATCCAAGAGCACACCCTTCTCATAGGCAAACTCTGCATACGTCTGATTCCACCCTTTCTTTAAATTTCTGAACTTTTGTCTATACACCTCAGGTACCAATTCATAGGTCCGAAGAATGGCCTCCTTTACTTTCTCAGAATTCTCAGACTCCTCCTCCTCCTCCATGGATAACGCCACATATGCCCGTTGTGCCTTCCCTTTTAACACACTTTGTAACAACGCCACGCACTGATCTTTGGGCCATTTCTGACTCACAGCCACTTTTTCAAAATGCAAGAAATAACTATCAACATCCGTCTCCTCAAACGGAGGTACTAACCTAAACTCCTTACTATCATTAAATCTCTCCTCTCGGTCTGGCCCTTGAGCTCTTAGCTCTTGCCTTAACTTCTCCATGTCCAAGACATGTTGCCTCTGTTTCTCCTTCTCCTCATACTCCCTCTCCTTCTCGGCTCTCTCCTTCTCTTTCTCGGCCCTTTCCTTCTCCTTTTCAGCTGCTTCCAGCTGTTTTAACTGAATTTCATGCTCCCTCTGCTTCTCAGCTCTTTCCTGCTCCCTCCACCTCTAACTCCTTTAGCTGGAGCGCATGTTCCCTTTGCTTGTGGGCTCTTTCCGGCTCTTTTTCCTTTTCGGCCCTTTCCTTCTCTTTTTCAGCTACTTCCAGCTGTTTTAACTTAATTTCATGTTCCAACCTTAATTTCTCCAACTCTAACTGAGCTGTCCCACTAGCTGGTACCTTTTCAGGGATATTTTCCAATACCTCAGCTGAAAACACATTCTTCACAATGAGTTATGGCCCTCCACACCTCCTGCTTTTTCATCGACAACCTCACCTCTGCGAGATATAGTCCTTTCGCAATATTTATCAAGTCCAACTTTGTGGCAGCCTCTAGCGCCTCCAGAGTCAGGTTTTCTATAAATTCGTCAACATCCATCTTTGCTGGTTTCCTGTCTGGTTTCCCGCGCAAACAGACCCACATTTGGACTTAAAAGCCCGATTCACTGGTCTTCCAATTTGGCATCAAATCTCGAGACAAGGCCCCCACTTTGTTATGAACCCCGTAACTGGGTCACTTACCAGCAAAGATAGAGAGGTCTGTTGAAGTCTGATGATAATATTTTTAACAGTATTTATTAGTAAAAATACACAAAAATAATATCAATGCAAATATACAGATAACATACGTCGTCAATACTAAATCTAAAAGTGCGGGTATAATAATAATCAATAAGAAATAAGCTCTATCGTTGTCTAGGGGATAATGAATTGTCCGATGGAAATATAAAAGTCACTCAGTTCATGCAGGCTGCAGCCTTTGGGGACCGCTGGGGTTGCAATGGTTGGAGACAGAGAGAGATTTTTTTGGGAGAAAAACTTGCCGGCTTTCCTTTTATGATTTTGATCTGTCGGGAGTCCCGTTGGTGTGGCCGTTCACTCGTGGCCTCTCCTTTAGCTAAAGCTGTTCTTCCGTGGTGAGCCCGCCAATCCCAGGCAAGGGAAGGACGCACACGAGCCACCCCCCCACTGGCTGTCGCTATTAAACGCTATCATGGGATTTCTAGCGTTTCTCCTGGTGCGACTAAAGGGGTTGTTCCCCAGACCCTCTTTTATCCTTACTCACAGGGTCTCGGATGTCAATCAGGTTGGGATGATGCAATCCCTCAACCAGCCCACTCTAGTCATCCCCTGAGGGGCTTCAATGAATAGTACAGTACTCAATACACAATTCCGTCTCCAAGAGACAATGGGAGTTATCAGGGTTTTTTTGTTTCGCTGAGGCCAGGACACATTCCAAACCTTGTGGATTCTCTCTCATTTCCTGGGTCCCAGACCCGAATTAATAGCGATCTTGCAATTCTCACAAAGGAGGGGGTGACTTTGTACCCTTGGCCCCTCAGAGTTGTGACACACTCATAACAGTATGCTTTCTTAACCACAGAGTCAACCTGCTCAGCAGCCTTGAGTGTCCTATGGACTCGGATCCCAAAATCCATCTGATCCTCAACACTGCCAAGAGTCTTACTGTATTCTGCCATCATAGCTGCCCTACCAAAATGAGCCACCGCACACATATCTGGGTTAAACTCCATCTGCCACTTCTCAGGCCATTTTTGCATTCTATCAATGTCCTGCTGTAACCTCTGACAGCCCTCCACAGAATCCACAACATCCCTAACCCTTGTTCCACCATTGCCCTCCTCCACGTTCTCTGCTAACTTGCTTCTCACACCCTATCCTGTTGATGGGTCTTAGAGCAGAAACATTGACAGTTTCTCCTTCCACAGATGCCACAGATCACAAATTGATCTGAAATCAATTTATGGTATACAGCCTGAATTTCTTACTCTTCATAGACATTCATAAAACAAGACACCCCAAAGAATGAATGATAGTGATATCAGAACTCCAAAGTCCCCCTCCTCTCCCACGCATAAACAGCAGTAGAAACATCAACCTTCCCCTTCCTCCCTCCTGCCCCACCATGTGATAGCAAAGTACCCCCCCTCAAAGAGACCCTGCTCCAGAGTCCATCAAAGACTACAGTTCATAACCCAGCATTTCAATATCTCAGACAGGCTCTCATGCCCAGTGAGGAAAAGAGAAGTCACTCCTGCAACAACTGCTCACTGTCCCAATGTTACAATCTTCCACACCACTTCTTCAAGCTCCCCATCCCCCGCCCAACTTTGGTACCAACAGGCTCTCACCCTCCATCAATAGAGAGAGAAAAAGAAGTTTTAGTCTCCCACAATGCTTCAGTTGGCAAAATCGGTAAAGAATTACGTTGTCCATGGGGCTGTCCTCTGAAAGTGTATGTCTTCAGGCAGCTCTTAAAAATAACAACGTGCCAGGTCGACCAGCTGATGTGAAAACCCACCGTTTGCGAAGAACACACACAAAATACTGGAGGAAATCAATAGGCCAGGCAGCAACTATGAAAAAAAGTACTGTCAACGTTTCTGGCCAAGACCATTCAGCAGGACTGTAGAAAAAAGGATGAGGAGAACCATAGTTTGAACTGTAGATTACAGGCTCTAACAGAATCTCAGCCGTCATGAAAAGCAAAAGTAAGACATAAGAAAGGAAGAATAACCTGCTGTATGTTTCCAATATTTTCTGCTTTTGTTTCAGATTTTCTGCATCTGCAATTTTTTTTTCTCTTCATTATTTCTGTAATTGGGCCAATTTTGTATCCATTCTGTCTCTGTCTTTGAATCCTGTGGTGTACACAAAGCCTTGAATCAGAGCCTAATCTACCACCTTCTTGGTAATTGCCCCAGGCTGGTGCAGTAACAAACAAATGGGATCTCTTTATTTGTAATTGATTTAATAGTTTATGCAGTTCTAAGTTAACTCCCTTTATTACAACTCATAATCAATTGCTCTATAAAGCTATGCAAAAAGGAAAAAGCAATGTAACTAACTTTGGTTAGTTGCACTTAGAAGATTGTGTGCGTTTCTGGTCACCAATTGCAGAAAGGATGTAGAGCCTTTGGAGACAGTGCAGAAGAGGTTTACCAGGATGCCACTTTGAATAGAGGGTATGAGTCACTTGGACACACCTGGGTTGTTTTCTCTGGACTACTGGAGACTGAAGGGAGACCAAATAGAAGTTGATAAAATAGAGTTAGGGAACTGGAGGTGCAGCTCAATGACCTTCGCCTGGTCAGGGAGAGCGAGAAGGTGATAGAAAGGAGTTATAGTCAGGTGGTCACACCAAGGCTATGGGGATCGTAAGAAGGAAATTAGGAGAGCCAGAAGGGGCCATCAGAAGGTCTCAGTGGGCAGGATTATAACCATATAACAATTACAGCACGGAACCAGGCCATCTTGGCCCTTCTAGTCCGTGCTGAACGCTTACTCTCACCTAGTCCCACCAACCTGTTCCATAACCATAAGGAAAATCCCAAGGCATTCTACAAGTATGTGAAGAGCAAAAGGATAAGATGCGAAAAAATAGGACCTATCAGGTGTGGCAGTGGGAAAGTGTGTATGGAAGCAGAGGAAATAGAAGAGGTACTTAATGAATACTTTACTTTAGTATTCACTGTGGAAAAGGACCTTGGTGGTTGTAGTGATGTCTTTCAGCAGAGTGGAAAACTTGAGCATGTAGATATTAAGAAAGAGGATGCGCTGGAGCTTTTGGAAAGCATCAAGTTGAATAAGTCGACGGGACTGGATGAGATGTACCCCAGGCTACTGTGGGAGGCCAGGGAGGTGATTGCTGAGCCTCTGGCGATGATCTTTGTATGATCAATGGGGATGGGAAAGGTTCCAGAGAATTTGAGGCTTGCGAATGTAGTTCCTTTATTCAAGAAAGGGAGTAGAGTTAACCTAGGAAATTACAAACCAGTGAGTCTTACCTCAGTGGTTGGTGAGCTGGTGGAGAAGATCCTGAGAGGCAGGATTTATGAACATTTGGAGAGGTATGAAATGATTAGGAGTAGTCAGCATGGCTTTGTCAAGGGCATGTCATGCATCGCAAGCCTGACTGTATTTTTTGAGGATGTGACAAAACGCATTGATGAAAATAGAATAGTAGATGTAGTGTATATGGGTTTCAGCAAGGCATTTGATAAGGTGCCCCATGCAAGGCTTATTGAGAAAGTAAAGAGGCATGGAATCCAAGGAGACATTGCTTTGTGGATCCAGAACTGGCTTGCCCACAGAAGGCAAAAAGTGGTTGTAGATGGATCATATTCTGCATGGAGGTCAGTCACCAGGGATCTGTTCTGGGACCCTTACTCGTCATGATTTTTATAATTCACCTAGATGAGAAAGTGGAGGGATGGGTTAGAAAGTTTGCTGACGACGTAAAAGTTGGACGTGTTGTGGATAGTAAGGAGGGCTGTCAGAGGTTACTGCGGAACATTGAGAGGATATAAAACTGTGCTGAAAAGTGGCAGATGAAGTTCAACCCCGATAAGTGTGAAGTGCTTCATTTTGGTAGGTCAGATATGATGGCAGAGTATAGTCTTAATGGTAAGACTCTTGGTAATGTGGAGGATCAGAGGGATCTTGGGGTCTGAGTCCATAGGATGCTCAAAGCAGCTGCGCAGTTTGACTCTGTGGTTAAGAAGGCATACGGTGTATTGGCCTTCATCAATCGTGGAATTGAATTTAGGAACCAAGAGGTAATGTTGCAGCTTTATAGGACCCTGGTGAGACCCCACTTGGAGTATTGTGCTCAGTTCTGGTCACCTCACTACAGGAAGGATGTGGAAGCCATAGAAAGGGTGCAGAGGAGATTTACAAGGATGTTGCCTGGATTGGGGAGCATGCCTTATGAGAATAGATTGAGTGAACTCTGCCTTTTCTCCCTGGAGTGATGGAGGATGAGAGGTGACCTGATAGAGGTGTATAAGATGATGAAAGGCATTGATCATGTGGATAGTCAGAGACTTTTTCCCAGGGTTAAAATGGTTGTCACAAGAGGACACAGGTTTAAGGTGCTGGGGAGTAGGTACAGAGGAGATGTCAGGGGTAAGTTTTTTACTCAGAGAGTGGTGAGTGCGTGGAATGGGCTGCTGGCAACGGTGATGGAGGCGGATACGATAGGGTCTTTTAAGAGACTTTTAGTTAGATACATGCTTAGTAAAGTAGAGGGCTATAAGTAAGCCTAGTAATTTCTAAGGTAGGGACATGTTCGGCACAACTTTGTGAGCCAAAGGGCCTGTGTTGTGCTGTAGATTTTCTATGTTTCTATGCTTACAGGAGGAATAGATAAGGTAGAAAGTCAGAATTTTTCTCCTCGGGTAGTGGTCACCAAACTTTTTAAGCCCAAGATCCCTTACCGAAAGGCAAGATTGACCCCAAATTGATTAGTTTCACACATGAGCACCAGGCAGAAAAGACCAGAAACCCCATAACCCAGAAGTAGAAATAATGGATGTACACCATGGGTCACCACCCTGTTTTTGCACTGCGGACTGGTTTAATATTGACAGTATTCTTGGGGACCGGCCAGCGGATGGGAGAGAGGTGTTAAACATGACTGGAATACAGCGATACTCGAAGCAGGTTCCTTATGTCCAGTCTATTCCACAATTTTGTGGCTCTCAGCACTTAGCTTCTCTCCCGCTTGCTCATGTTTTTTTCGCTTAAAAAACTCAGTGGGGGGTTTTCTGGTGACATCATTGTCGAGAGACCAGCAGAGGAGGACAAAAGGCTTAATTAGGAAAGGGAAAAAAAGATTATGAGAGAATGCTGGCAGGGAACATAAAAACTGACTGTAAAAGCTTTTATAGATACGTGAAAAGAAAAAGATTGGTCAAGACAAACGTAGGTCCTTTACAGTCAGAAACAGGTGAATTGATCATAGGGAACAAAGACATGGCAGACCAATTGAATAACTACTTTGGTTCTGTCTTCACTAAGGAGGACATAAATAATCTTCCGGAAATAGTAAGCGACCGAGGGTCTAGTGAGATGGAGGAACTGAGAGAAATACATGTTGGTAGGGAAGTGGTGTTAGGTAAATTGAAGGGATTAAAGGCAGATAAATCCCCAGGGCCAGATGGTCTGCATCCCAGAGTGCTTAAGGAAATAGGCCAAGAAATAGCGGATGCATTAGTGATAATTTTTCAAAACTCCTGAGATTCTGGATTAGTTCCTGAGGATTGAGGGTGGCTAATGTAACCTCACTTTTTAAAAAAGGAGGGAGGGAGAAACCGGGGAATTATAGACCAGTGAGTCTGACATTGGTGGTGGGGAAAATGCTAGAGTTGGTTATCAAAGATGTGATAACAGCACATTTGGAAAGAGGTGAAATCATCGGACAAAGTCAGCATGGATTTGTGAAAGGAAAATCATGTCTGACGAATCTTATAGAATTTTTTGAAGATGTAACTAGTAGAGTGGATAGGGGAGAGCCAGTGGATGTGGTATATTTAGATTTTCAAAAGGCTTTTGTCAAGGTCCCACACAGGAGATTAGTATGCAAACTTAAAGCACACAGTATTGGGGGTATGGTATTGATATGGATAGAGAATTGGTTGGCAGACAGGAAGCAAAGAGTGGGAGTAAACGGGACCTTTTCAGAATGGAGGCAGTGACTAGTGGGGTACCGCAAGGCTCAGTGCTGGGACCCCAGTTGTTTACAATATATATTAATGATTTAGACGAGGGAATTAAATGCAGCATCTCCAAATTTGCAGATGACAGGAAGCTGGGCGGTGGTGTTAGCTGTGAGGAGGATGCTAAGAGGATGCAGGGTGACTTGGATAGGTTAGGTGAGTGGGCAAATTCATGGCAGATGCAATTTAATGTGGATAAATGTGAGGTTATCCACTTTGGTTGCAAGAACAGGAAAACAGATTATTATCTGAATGGTGGCCAATTAGAAAAAGGGGAGATGCAATGAGAGCTGGGTGTCATTGTACACCAGTCATTGAAGGTGGGCATGCAAGTACAGCAGATGGTGAAAAAGGCAAATGGTATGTTGGCATTCATAGCAAAAGGATTTGAGTACAGGAGCAGGGCGGTTCTACTGCAGTTGTACAAGGCCTTGGTGAGACCACACCTAGAATATTGTGTGCAGTTTTGGTCCCCTAATCTGAGGAAAGACATTCTTGCCATAGAAGGAGTACAGAGAAGGTTCACCAGATTGATTCCTCGGATGGCAGGACTTTCATGTGAAGAGAGACTGGATCGACTAGGCTTATACTCACTGGAATTTAGAAGATTGAGATGGTATCTTATTGAAACGTATAAAATTCTAAAGGGATTGGACAGGCTAGATGCAGGAAGATTGTTTCTGATGTTGGGGAAGTCCAGAATGAGGGGTCACAGTTTAAGGATAAAGGGGAAGCCTTTTAGGACTGAGAGGAGGAAATAATTCTTCGCACAGAGAGTGGTGAATCTGTGGAATTCTCTGCCACAGGAAACAGTTGAGGCTGGTTCATTGGCTATATTTAAGAGGAAGTTAAATATGACCCTTGTGGTTAAAGGGATCAGGGGGTATGGAGAGAAAACTGGTACAGGGTTCTGAGTTGGATGATCAGCCATGAACATACTGAATGGTGGTGCAGGCTCATAGGGCCGAATGGCCTATTGCTGCACCTATTTTCTATGTTTCTATGAGAATGGCAGCTTAAGTCACTAGCTCCTCTGGAAAAATGCGTATTAAGCCCCATTAACCCGTCAAATATAATATTCTTCAAAAAATATTTGAACTGAAAAGAGGGGCAAGAATGGGGAGAAGAAGTGGAAATTAAAAAAGTAACACAGCGGACCCTGCATCCGAGAGGAGTGCAGCGAGCAGCTCTCTGACCCCACCGTGTGCTAGCAAGGCGGCTGCCAGGCCTCGTTCAGACGAAGCGGCGAATGTCTTTGAAATCCTGAAAGAAATAATGGAGGTCCAGAAAGATATAAAGCAGCAGATATTAAGGCAGAGCTCGCCAGCATTAATCAAAAATTAGCGGTGGCACAGACTGGCATTGAGAAGGTGGAAGATCGTGTTAAAAACGTGGAATGGATACTGAGCAAGACAATAAAAATCATACATCACCAAGAAGGTAAACTGCTTGATCTGGAGGGAAGATCACGGCGGAAAAATATCAGAATCTACAACGTTCCTGAAGGAGCAGGAACTCCTTCATGCTCCGTCTGTGACAGAGTTTGTCGGAAAGTTACTGCGGGATGCGCTGGAGCATCCCCCGGCTATGAAGCTGGAATTCGAAAGAGCTCACTGCGCGTTAGTCCCAAAACCTACCCAGGATAGAAAGCCACGCTCAATTATAATAAAATTCCTTCGGTACAGCACTAAAGCAGAGATTCTACAAAAGGCCTGGGGTAAGAAGAGAGTGTTTTAAGACGATAAATTAATATTTTTCGACCAAGATTACCCCCCCCCCATGGTCCTCCAGAAACGCAAAGAGTACTCTGAAGTAAAGTGAGTATTAAAGCAAAATAAGATTAGGTTTCAAACACCATACCCTGTTAAACTTTGAGTGTTTTATGACAACAGGACGCAGTTGTACCAGACAGTGGAAGAGCCGACTACAGACATGAAGGCCAGAGGGTTGCCCATCAGCATGACCAAAACAAAAGAAAGCCTGGCTGAGGAATTGTCCTGCTCGGCTTGGGAAATAGTGCAAGAAACAAGAAGGCAGGAGGCGGGAGGAAGCCGAGAGAAACATATCAGGAAGAGACCAAGAGTTTCCCAAAGACAGTCCTCACCCCCTTCAGAAGAGCCATAAGGTTTGGCTAACTTTAAAAATGTTGAGAAGCTAAACAGAAGCAAAAGTACACTGTGATATACCTGTCTCGAGATATACTTACTATAATGTGGATTTTATATTACTTAGTTGTTATTCGTTATTCACCCACTTACTCCTTTTTCCCCACCAAAATGAGAATATATATATATATATATATATATATGTGTGTGTGTGTGTGTGTATGTGTGTGTGTGTATATATATATATATAGGAGGAGTACACAAGGAAATGTTTTCTGTGTAATGGATTTGTTCACTGACTTTTATGAATACTGTAATGGGGGCCCTCAACTCACAAATAGGAGGGGTTATCCCCCACAGCTAGACATTTCCTCCAGCTCAACGCAGGGTTATTTACTAGAGACCTCAACCTTGGAATCACAGGTTTGTTGCCATTTTTGTTATTATTTGAGTTTCTTGGTTCTTATTTGTTCAGGGAGTAGATCGATTAAGTTTTATTCTAATTTCAATGATACATTGACAGATAAATACAAGGTGGCTAAGGACAAGGTAAAATTCATTTCTTTTAATGTAAATGGGCTATTAAATCCAATCAAACGTAAGAGAATTTTATCCAAAATGAAAACAGAACAAGCCCATGTAGTATATTTACAAGAAACTCATTTAAGTGAAATGAGCATAAAAAAACTAAAGAGAATGGGCTTCACTAATCTGTTTTTCTCCTCATATAAATCAGGACATAGGAGAGGAGTTGCTATTCTTATCTCAAGTAAGCTAAATTTTGAAATAGAATTCGAAATGGGAGATAAAGAGGGCAGATATATTCTGGTAAGGGGGAATATAGACAGAAATTCAGTTACTCTATTGAACATATACACACCCCTGGGAAGTGATATTGGTTTCTTTCAGAAAATTACTGATATTATGGTAACGGAAACAGAAGGTCTCCTGATATGTGGGGGAGACTTAAATTTACAATTACAACCAAACATAGACTCTTCCAATAGAAAGTCCTATGAAACAAAATCTTTACATAAGAAAGTTAATACACTTTTTGAGGATGTTGGTTTAATTGATATATGGAGGGACCTTTTCCCTGACAGAAGGGATTACACTCGTTATTCTGCTCCCCATTCTGTATATACAAGAATAGACTATTTCATAAGATTTGGAAAAGACAAAGACAAAATAAACACCTGTGGAATTGGGACGATAGATGTAAGTGACTATGTACCTATATATTTATCTGTTGATTTTGACCTACAACCAAAGAATACTATTTGGAAAGTAAATTCAAGTCTACTCAATGATCCTTACTTTAAGGAACAAATTAAAAAAGAAATTGGTCTCTACTTAGAATTTAATGATAATGGAGAGGTTTCACCTCCCATTCTATGGGATACTCTGAAGGCAGTCTTAAGAGGGAAAATTATAGCGATATCTTCATATAAGAAAAAAATAAGGAATAAAACATCAGAGAAATTACAAACTAGGCTGAAGGAACTAGAGAGAAAACACAAATTGAATTTGGCACAGGATACATTAGGGGAAATTAAAAGAATTAGGAATGAAATAAATAATTTGGCTATGCAAGAAATTAGGAAAAACTTAATGTTTCTGAAACAGAGACATTATGAAAGCAGATCGAAATCTATGAAAATACTGGCGTGGAAACTGAAAAAAAAGATAGCAGAAAATACAATTCATAGAATTAGGGACCCAAGAATGGAACTGATAAAAAAATAAGTTAAGTGATATTCAAGAAGCTTTTGAAGTGTTTTACAAAATGCTATATTCCAAAGTTCCAGGGGGAAGCATAACTCAAATTGACACCTTCTTGAATTCTCTAGAGATACCCACTTTAAGCGAAGAACAAAATAGAAGGATGACTGCTGATATAACTGAAGTTGAGTTAAAAGCTGCAATTAGTAAGCTTAAATTAAGCAAGTCACCAGGATCAGATGGGTATACGGCAGAGTGGTACAAAGAACTTAAAAATGAGTCAATTCCTGTTTTACTCCCCACACTGAACAGGGCTACAAAAAAGGCACAAATGCCACCCAGTTGGAAGGAAATGATAATCTCAGCTATACTGAAAGAAGGCAAGGATAAAATGGAATGCGGGTCATTTAGACTAATACCTGTTCTTAATGTAGATTATAGGTTATTTACCTCCATCATGGCCAAACGATTAGAGGAGTTTCTACCCATACTGATAAGTAATGATCAGACAAGTTTTATATGACAACACCAGACACATGACAATATATGAAGGACACTTCACATTATAGATCATATGCAAAAAAATAAAATCGAAGCAATAGTGATAAGCATGGATGCTGAAAAAGCATTTGATTCGGTTAATTGGAATTTTCTTTATAGAGTTTTACATAGATTTGGTTTCCAAGACACAATTATTAAAACTATACAGACTCTATATGACAATCCTACTGCTAGGATTAAAATCAATGGATATTTATCAAATAGTCTTACCCTAGAAAGGGGCACGAGACAGGGTTGTGCATGGTCACCGCTACTCTTTGCGTTATATCTGGAACCATTAGCTCAATACTTCAGACAAAATGAAGATATCAGGGGAATTACTATTAAAGGGACAGAGCATAAATTGGCTTGTTATGCTGATGATATTCTGATCTATCTAGGGCAACCAACATATTTTTTTACCTAAATTGAAGCAATCGTTTGAACAATATGGTCAATTATCAGGATACAAGATCAACATAGATAAAACCCAATTACTTTCATATTACTATAGCCCACCAAGAGAAATTGCAAGTCAATACCCCTGGGCATGGAACACAGAGTCTTTCAAATATTTGGGCATCATTATGCCAAAATATTTGGCAAAATTGTCAGAATGTAATTGTCAGCCTCTATATAAAAAAATTAAGGAAGATGTGGCAAGATGGAACCTGATTCCTTTTTTCAGTCTCAGTTCAAGGATTGAGTCTATTAAATCTGCCCAGACTGTTATATCTCTTTCAGATCCTACCAATAGAGATTAATCAAAATCAATTCAATGAATGGAACAAGATGCTATCAAGGTATATTTGGCAGGGTAAAAGGCCTAGAGTTCATCTCAAAACTTTGCAATTAACAAAGGAAAAGGGAGGATGGGGCTTACCTTCTCTTAGAGATAATTATTTTGCAGCACAGTTGAGAGCTGTGATATGTTGGTGCAACCCATCATGTGACGCTCAATGGAAAAACATCGAGGAGCGGGTTCTTCCCATCTCCATACAAGCAATTTTGGCTGATAACAACCTGCTAAGGTACATAAATACTATTGATAACCCATGGGTGAGATTGACTCTTAAAATATGGAAAACCACTATAAAAGAATATAATCTAGAGGGAGATATTGCAATTCTTAAATGGTGTGCATATGTCTCTGATTTTACACCAAATAAATAGGATGCTAGATTTAAGGACTGGACAGCTAAAGGAATAACAGTTCTTTGCAACATAATGAAAGAAGGAACACTGGTCAGTTTTGAAATGCTTAAAGAGAAACACTTTAGAAAAACAAGATTTTTGTTGGTATTTACAGATGCAACAATATGTTAATAAGACGCTTAAAAATGTAACCAAGGCAAATATGAGGGTTCTAAAAGAGGTGGCTCAGGAAATTGCAGATGCATTGGTAATCATTTTCCAATGTTCCTTAGATTCAGGATCAGTTCCTGAAGATTGGAGAGTGGCTAATGTTGTCCCACTTTTCAAGAAGGGAGGGAAGGAGAAAACGGAGAACTATCGCCCTGTTAGCCTAACGTCAGTCGTGGGGAAGATGCTTGAGTCCATTATTAAGGACGAAATAGTGGCACATCTAGATGGCAGAAATAGGATTAGGCCGAGCCAGCATGGATTTACCAAGGGCAAATCATGCTTGACTAATCTGTTGGAGTTTTTTGAGGGTGTAATAAGGATGTTAGACGAGGGTAAGCCAGTAGATGTTGTGTACCTAGATTTTCAGAAGGCATTCGATAAGGTGCCACATAGGAGATTGGTGAGTAAAATCAGAGCTCATGGCATTGGGGGCAGGGTTTCAACATGGATAGAAAACTGGTTGGCAGATAGAAAGCAAAGGGTAGCAGTGAATGGGTGTTTCTCAGACTGGCTGGAGGTGACTAGTGGGGTACCACAGGGCTCTGTATTGGGACCACAGCTCTTTATGATTTATGTCAATGATTTAGATGAGGGCATTGAAAACTATATCAGCAAGTTTGCTGACGATACTAAACTGGGTGGCAGTGTGACATGCGAAGAGGACGTTAGGAGGATACAGGGAGACTTGGATAGGCTGAGTGAGTGGGCAGATACTTGGCAGATGTCATTCAATGTGAATAAATGTGAAGTTATCCACTTTGGAAGCTGGAACAAGAGGGCAGAGTATTGTCTGAACGGTGTCGAGTTAGGTAAGAGAGAAATGCAAAGAGACCTAGGAGTCCTAGTTCACCAGTCAATGAAGGTGAATGAGCAAGTCCAACAGGCAGTGAAGAGGGCAAGTGGAATGTTGGCCTTTGTTACAAGGGGAATTGAATACAAGAGCAAGGATGTTCTTTTGCAATTGTACAGGGCCCTGGTGAGACCACACCTGGAATATTGTGTACAGTTTTGGTCTCCAGGTTTAAGGAAGGACATTCTGGCAATTGAGGAAGTGCAGCGTAGATTCACTAGGTTGATTCCTGGGATGGCAGGGCTGTCTTACGCAGAGAGATTGGAGAGATTGGGCTTGTACACGCTGGAATTGAGGAGATTGAGAGGGGATCTGATTGAAACTTTTAAGATAATTAAAGGATTTGATAGGATTGAGGCAGGAAATATGTTCCAGATGTTGGGAGAGTCCAGTACCAGAGGGCATGGATTGAGAATAAGAGGTCAGTTATTTAAAACAGAGTTGAGGAAGAGCTTCTTCTCCCAGAGAGTTGTGGAGGTGTGGAATGCACTGCCTCGGAAGACGGTGGAGGCCAATTCTCTGGATGCTTTCAAGAAGGAGCTGGATAGATATCTGATGGATAGGGGAATCAAGGGATATGGGGACAAGGCAGGGACTGGGTATTGATAGTGAATGATCAGCCATGATCTCAGAATGGCGGTGCAGACTCGAGGGGCCGAATGGTCTACTTCTGCACCTATTGTCTATTGTCTATTGTCTAAATACATGCTTGATAGAGCTCTTTAGAAAAGCATATAATTCAGATAATGGTAGTAGAATCATTTCAAGCATGTATAAGGGGTTGTCAAATCTTAAAACACATTCAACTTCATACATTAAAACAAAATGGGAGAAGGAAGGAGGGATAATTATATCTGAGGAAGAATGGACAACAATATGGAGATATCAATGGAAGTGTACCAGTTCACAGAAATGGAGGGAGTTTGGATGGAAAAACGATATGATATTTTATTACACCCTCTCAGAAATCCCATTATGATAGTAACCTCCCTGTTTGCTGGAGAAATTGTGGAAATCAAAATGCAAATCATTATCATATTTTTTGGGACTGCCCTGTTATCAAAAACCATTGGTGGGGGGTACACAATGCCCTACAAGACATCTTTAAATATGAAATACCCTTGGAGAGTAAGACCATATATTTTGGATATATACCTCAAAGAATAGTTGAAAAGAGATAAATATTTAATGAATATACTGTCGGTGGCTGGTAAAAAGACTCTTACTAGGAAATGGTTATCATAGGAGAACCCAACTTTAAATACATGGATGGAAATTACAATGGACATTTACAAAATTGAGAAGATAACAGTATCTGTTAATCATAAGCTGGAACAATTTGATTCATACTCGGAAAAATGGTTTAACTGCATAATGCCTCATAGGCCTGATTTTATTCTCACAAATCAATGAATCTGTTGTAAAAAAAAGATCATTCCCTACTTGTACATTGTTCTTTCCTTTTGCTTGTTTATATACCTCAGATAAATACTTTGTGGAGATTTGTGATATGTATGATTATTTGATATATATGTACAATCTCTGAAATACATCTTATGGAAATATTTGTTTGATGAACTTCAATAAAAAAAATTACAAAAAAAACTCAGTGGGTTTGTCTTTAAGTACAGGGTGCTTGGACTCAAGGTGCCGAAGCAGTTTTGAGGGCTTTATTGCTTCAGACAGACTCCGGGCCCAAACTTCACTTCCTGCCCGCCACCAGACACCTTGGCCAGGTGCGGTTGCTTGTGGGTGGGGTGAGAGGACAAGGTCAGGGCCAGAGGTCCCTGTGCCAGATCACGGCGGTTGCAGTCCAGAGAGAGCGACCGACCGAGCGAGGAAGAGTGCGATAGGGTGCACGCCTGAACCCCCCCCCCCCATAGGTAGGTAGGAACTATCGGCCGGCAAAAGCTTGGTTTGAGGGATGACTTTCAGTAGATCGCAGCGAGGTAGCTGCTCTGCTACTTACAAAACCCTGAGCCCGAATTAGGTCGTCTGCGAATATTTCAGCACCAGGTTTCCCACAGACATTCGGTATGCTAAACAGGTTTAGGTGCAGCGCACATCTGTCCGCACTCCAGGCCAGTAGCAATGGCACTTCTTGCCGGCCGTGTGAGGTGGCTGGTTACCCGAGGCCAACCAGTGATCCCTAGCGCGAGGGTATCACTATGTTTAGGCAACTGATGACCTCGTGTGTGTTCAAGTTCAACAGTGGGCGTGACAGGGGATGAGGAAAGTTGCAGCTGACTCATATTGTTTCCTCATGGCCCGGTGGTTGGGGATCACTGAAGGACTCTGTGTAGTGCGTGCAGGGGGAGCTACACACATGCGCACTGGGCACAACCCCACAACCTGGAAACAATCTCTCAACAGTATTTGTGTATTTATTTTTCTTTTTTTTTGGGATCTACCGGGAAAGTCTCCAAAATTGACCAGTCAATCGCTATCAGCGGGTTGGTGAGCACTATCCTAGGGTAAAATTGTCAAGTATCAGAGAGGGTGAGAGAAGGTGAGAGGGAGAGAGTTTGAAGGAGATGTATGAGGCACGTTCGTTTATACAGAGAGTCGTAGGTGCAGGAATAGACTACTAGGGTAATGGTGAATTTAAGAGGCTAATAGGTGGACACAGGAATATGCAGAGAACTAAATGATATGGGTCATGAAGACAGTAGTTATTTCGTTTTTTTGGGCATTATAGTCATTACAAACCTTGTGGGCAAAGAGCCTGTTTCTGTACTCTGGTTCTGTGTTCTGTTTGTCCATTAAAAAACTCTGGGTTGTTTTTACTATCAGAATTAATGTTAATGTATTAATAATTTTTGGAATTGTCAGAAACCCCTCCCCCTCCCTAACAGGAATCTCATCCAAGTGAATATGGTGAGGTCAGATTAGGAAAGTTAGAGTGGCAGATGATGTAATTAGAGTATGGAGATTTATTAAGGAAATGCCCTGCACAGCCACCACGTATCCTCAGGTGACACAAGGGAAAACTGGGAAGTTAGAATTCATGTAGGATTTCCTCCTTCCCCCTCCCCCCCCCGGGTAAAGAAATTCCACAGCAAATTATTGAAAGAGGCAAATGGCACATGATTTGTAATAGGAGCGATCGACAGCTACATATTGTATGCTTATGAAGTAAAAGGTTCATAACATCCTTCATTGCATCTCAAAGCTTGACCTTACATGAAGCAAGTTGGTTGATTTTATAAAGTATTTTCTTGATTTACCTGGTGCATTTTAAATGACTCACCTATTTTCACATAATTTGTTAAATTCAAGTGCATTAAAGGGTATAATCATTGCAATATAGCTAGTGTACTTTTGACAAAGTTAGTGCACTTTTAGTTAGCAAAACATTTATCTATTAGCCTTACCAATTGAAAGCCACAAGTGCGCTTTAAAGAATGCAATGTATTTAATACACCATCTTGTGATCCAACACTTAATTTCAGCTGGAAGTTATTACATTATGCAGCTGTAGCAATACATTCTCTTACTTTTCAGGTCTGAAAACTATCATACAATACAATATTTATAATTAGAGTAATAAATCTTACCTACAATTTGAAAAGCACGCTCCCTATTTGCATAAATTAGAGACTCATTTATTGTGTATGAAATTTTACATGGAGTATTTGATCTTCTAGGAAAAATAAGCAATTTGCTTCCTTGATGTTATCCAGTAAGGGGAGAATGTGTTGACTATAGGCACTGTTCCCTTTAAGCTGCAAGGGTGTGTGGCTGCACAATAACTGAAATGCTCCTGCACACATAGTCTTTCATCCTGAGCAGCTGGAATTTTCTTTTATATAACGTTTATATAAAGTGGTGTGCAGTTTTCAAGCCATGTAAAAACTTCCTGCTCAGAGCAGCTGCGAAAAAAAATTACAGGTACTCCCCACTTAGAATGCCTGCATATACAAGAAACATTGGGAAACAAACAGGATGGCTTTCATGGCTACAGCAGAACTGTAGGCATCTGCCATACTTCTGACTTGTGAACAGTTTGAGTTATGATGAGTTCACAGGAAAAGAACCAGACCTTAACCTGGTGAGAACCTATACTTTAGTTTCATCAGTGTGGATGTGGGGAACTGAAATGGAAGATCCTGTGAAGCTGGATGATAGATCATATAAATGTTCAAAATGTGCTTGGTCAAACCATGCCTTGGTATGAACATAAATTAAAGTCTATGACCCTAAACCACATCTAGATATTCCTTCCTTTCTCTGTATTTATTTTCCTTAGTAAAAGCATTAAAACATCATATGTAATGTAATAACAGTTGAATAATGCACTCTGCGTATAAAACCTGTTCCCATTGAAATCAGTGGAATAGCGCTTTGGAAGTAGAGGCATGTTGGAAAGCTATCACTATCTTATGTTTGATGATCTCTTGGTATCCCAGCCAATTAGTATTAGTCAAGCTGTACAAAGTGTAGACCAGTCTTTTGCTTGGAGCTTATGCCAGTAGTCACAAAGCCCCTTGTATCCAAACTTCCCAGGAATCATTACATGAATCCCAGAAGAATAAATAAGGAAGTGGCATTATATGTGATCAAAGAGGCAAAATGTCAAAAGGTAAAAGTAGTTAGAGAAGTGGAAAGGTTTTTGAAAGAGAAGTCTAGGATGAAGAATGTTTGAGCTTATGTCTGACAGAAGTTGGATGATTAAGTCTACAAATATACAGGAGACATTTCTCTGGGGATTATCACCCTTGGTGGAGAAGTTTGTGAGCTCCTGAGGTCCAGAGAGTGATGCTGTCTGGAGCTATCTTGAGTGATAAGGTCAAGGAGGAAGTTCCAGACAAAGAGCAATCCAACCAAGTCCTCAAAGGTGGAGCTGGCAGGAGATGATGACACATCACAACTGCAATGAAGGCAGAGGAAGGCTGCAGTAGTGAAGGGTCCTCAGCTTGGATGCCATGCCACTGGACCCTGTCCTGATTTGTCAAGGTCTGTGTGGTAGTTGCCCATGCATCTGCCTCCCCATGTTCCATTAAGGAAATCCACTCTAGTAATGGGCATCCGACATTGGCCTCCACAGCCACCTGAGAACCTTTTGGGAAGACACCATACTCAATTCAAATGCTCACATTACTATTACTACTGCTACAGAGGAGACCAGAACTGTTGTTTAATTGCAGATAACATAGTTGTGAGAACACATGTGTTGGATGGAGTAATTCAGTAAGAGTGTGAAATAATTTGGGAGGTGAGACAGGAAAACACAAGAAGAGCCCACTTCAGAATTAACAAAGTCACAATGGGTGAGCTTCAGCAGGGAATAGACCCAGGCAATGTCATTATCATCTCATTGTAGACTCAACATCCATTTCACAATCAATTGGGTTATCTCCAAGCATTTATGAGGGAGGATGGTTGAGTTAGGATAGGTGTGGCTTGGAGGGCCACTTCCAGTTGGAGATACTCCCAAACTTTATTTGTCCTTGTCCTTTTAGCCTGCAGAGGTCATGTGTTTGGAAGGTGCTAACTGGAGAGTTTCGAAAGTTGTTCCAGTGCATCCTGTAGATGGTACAAGCTGTTATGTTGTGTTGGTAGTAGATTGAGTGAGTAGTTGTAGATGGGGTGCCTATCAAACAGGCCATTATATCCTGCATAGCTGAACTTCTTGAGTGTTGTTAAAGCTACACTCACCCAACTGTTCCATTACATTTCTCACCTTGTAAATGATGGACTCACTTTGGAGAGTTAGAAGGTGAGTTTTGCAAGATCTCTAGCCTCTGACCTGCTCTTGATGCCATGATGTTTGGGAGCTACTCCATTTCAGTTTGTAGGCAATGGTAGCCCCCAGGTTATTGATTGTGGAGGAATGAATCACAGTAATACACAGAGGGCTATGGGTAACCCTAGGTAATTTCTAAAGTAAGTACATGTTTGGCACAGCTTTGTGGGCCAAAGGGTCTGTATTGTGCTTTAGGTTTTCTATGTTTCTATGTTTCTAATACCATTGAATATCAAGGGATGATAGCTGAAGAAGGAGGGGCACCAGGGCCAGTTGAGGAAAAGAGAAAAGAAGAGGTAAAAGGGGGAAATAGAAGAAGAGGGAAAGGGAATGGGGAAAATGACCAGAAATTGTGGAACTGTAGAAGGCATGAGCACTGTGCTTGAAGGAAGAGAAGTGGGTGCAGTTACTGTTACAAGGGAGAAGGTGCTCAAAAATCTGAAAGACCTAAAAGTACATAAGTCACCCAGACCAGATGCACTGCACCCTAGGGTTCTGAAAGAAGTAGCGTTAGAGATTATGCTGGCATTTGCAATGATCTTTTGAAAATCTTTGGACTCTGGCATGGTGCCAGAAGACTGTAAAATTGCAAGTGTTACTCCACTCTTTAAGAAAGAAGGAAAGCAACAGAATGGAAATTATAGACCAATTAGCCTGACCTCAGTAGTTGGGAAAATGTTAGAGTCAATTGTTAAGGATGAGGTGATGGAGTACTTGGTGACACAGGACAAGATAGTACAAAGTCAGCATGGTTTCCTTCAGGGAAAATCCTGCCTTTTAAACCTGTTGGAATTCTTTGAGGCACTTACAAGTAGAAAAGATAAAGGGGATGTAGTGGATGTTGTATATTTGGTCATTCAGAAGGCCCTTGACAAGGTGCCACACATGAGGCTGCTTACCAAGTTAAGAGCCTATGGTATTACACGAAAGTTACCAACATTGTTAGAGCATTAGCTGATTGGAAGAAGTCAGCAAGTGGGAATAAAAGGATCCTTGTCTGATTGGCTGCCAGTGAATGCTGGTGTTCCGCGGGGGTCAGTGTTGGGACCACTTCTTTTTATGCTGTATGTAAATGATTTAGATGATGAAATAGATGGCTTTGTTGCCGAGTTTGCAGATGATATGAAGACTGGTGGAGGGGCAAGTATGTTCAGGAAACAGGTAGGATGCAGAAAGACAAATTAGGAGAATGGGCAACGAAATGGCAAATAAAATATAATATTGGAAAATGCTGGTCATGTACTTTGGTAGTAGAAATAAATATGTGGACTATTTTCTAAATGGGGAGAAAATTGAAAAATCTGAGATGCAAAGGGACTTGGGAGTCATAGAAACATAGAAAACCTACAGCGCAATATAGACTCTTCGGCCCACAAACCTGTGCTGAACATATCCTTACGTGAGAAATTACCTAGGATTACCCATAGCCCTCGATTTTCTGAGCTCCATATACCTGTCCAGGAGTCTCTTAAAAGACACTATTGTATCTGCCTCCATCACCATCACTGGCAGCCCACTACACGCACTCACCTCTCTCTGCGTAAAATCTTACCCCTGATATCTCCTCTGTACCTAATTCCAAGCACCTTAAAACTGTGCCCTCTCATGCTAGCCATTTCAGCCCTGGGAAAAAGCCTCTGACTATCCACACAATCAATCAGGTCACCTCTCATCCTCTATCGCTCCAAGAAAAAAAGGCCAAGTTCATTCAACCTATTCTCATAAGGTGTGCTCCCCAATCCAGGCAACATCCTTGTAAATCTCCTCTGCACCCTTTCTGTGTTTTCCACATCCTTCCTATAGTGAGGTGACCAGAATTGAGCACAGTACTCCAAGTGGGGTCTGACCAGGGTCCTATATAGTTACAACATTATCTCTCGGCTCTTAAACTCAATCCCACGATTGATGAAGGCCAATTCACCATATGCTTTCTTAACCACAGAGTCAATCTGTGCAGCAGCCTTGAGTGTCCTATAGACTCGGACCCCAAGATCCCTCTGTCATCCACACTGCCAAGAGTCTTACCATTGATACTATATTCCGTCATCATATTTGACCTGTCAAAATGAACCACCTCACACTTACCTGGGTTGGACTCCATCTGCCACTTCTCAGTTCAGTTTGGCAACCTATCAATGTCCCGCTGTAACCTCTGACAGCTCTCCACACTATCCACAACACATTCAACCTTTGTGTCATCAGCAAATTTACTAACACATCCCTCCACCTCTTCATCCAGGTCAGTAATAAAAATCACGAAGAGTAGGGGTCCCAAAAACAGCCCTGAGGCACACCACTGGTGACTGACCTCCATGCAAAATATGACCCATCTACATCCACTCGTTGCCTTTTGTGGGTAAGCCATTTCTGGATCCACAAAGCAATTTCCCTTTGGATCCTATGCCTCCTTACTTTCTCAATAAGCCTAGCATGGTGTACCTTGTCAATGCCTTGCTGAAATCCATATACACTACATCTACTGTTCTACTGTTTAATCACATCCTCAAAAATTCAAACCTGCTTTTCACAAAGCCATGCTGAATATTCTTAATCATATTATGCCTCTCCAAATGTTCTTAAGTCCTTCCTCTCAAGATCTTCTCCATCAAGCTACTAACTACTGAAGTAAGACTCACTGGTCTATAATTTCCTGGGTTATCTCTACTCCCTTTCTTGAGTAATGGAATAACATCCGCAACCCTCCAATCCTCCGGAACCTCTCCTGTCCCCATTGATGATGGAAAGATCATCACCAGATGTTCAGCAATCTCCTACCTTGCCTCCCACAGTAGCCTGGGGTACATCTCCTCCTGTCCCAATGACTTATCCAAATTAGTGCTCGCAAAAGCTCCTGCACATTCTCTTTCTTAATATCTACATGCTCAAAGTTTTCAGTCCACTGTGTCATCCCTACAATTGTCAAGGTCCTTTTCTGTAGTGAATACTAAAGCAAAGTACTGATTAAGTACCTCTGATATCTCCTCCATTCCATACACTCTTTTCCACTGTCACACTTGATTGCTCCTATTCTTCCAAGTCTTATCCACTTACTCTTAACATACTCAAAGCATACCTTTGGGTTTTCCTTAATCCTGTCCACCAAGGACTTCTCTTGGCCCCTTCTGGCTCTCATAATTTCATTCTTAAGCTCCTTCCTATTTGCCTTATAATCTTCTAGCTCTCTATCATTATCTAGCTTTTTGAACCTTCTGTAAGCTCTTCTTCTTGACTCGATTTACAATAGCCTTTGTACACCACGGTTCCTATATCCTACCATCCTTTCCCTGTCTCATTGGAACGCATCTACACAGAACCCCATGCAAATATCCTCTGAACATTTGCCACATTTCTTCCATACATTTCCCTGAGAACATCTGTTTCCAAGTTATGCTTCCAAGTTCCTGCCCGAGAGTCTCATATTTTCCATTACTCCAATTAAACTCTTTCCCAACTTGTCTGTTCCTATCCCTCTCCAATGCTATGGTAAAGGAGATAGAATTGTGATCGTTGTCTCCAAAATGCTCTCCCACTGAGAGATCTGACACCTGACCAGGCTCATTTCCCAATACCAGATCAAGTACAGCCTCTCCTCTTGTAGGTTTATCTACATATTGTGTCAAGAAATCTTACTGAACACAACTAACAAACTCCATCTCATCTAAACCCCTCACTCTAGGGAGATGCCAATCAATATTTCGGAAATTAAAATCACCCACCACAACAACCCTGTTATTATTACTCCTTTCCAGAATCTGTCTCCCTGTCTGCTCCCTCATGTCCCGATTACTATTGGGTAGTCTATAAAAAACACCTAGTAGAGTTATTGACCCCTTCCTTTTCCTAACTTCCACCCAAAGAGACTCTGTAGACAATCCCTCCATGTCTTCCTTCTCTTTTACGGCTGTGATACTATCTCTGATCAACAGTGACATTCCCCACCTCTTTTGCCTTCCTCTCTGTCCTTTCTGAAACATCTAAAGTCTGGCATTCGAAGTAACCATTCCTGCTCCTGAACCATCTAAGTCTCTGTGCAAACACGAGGAAATCTGCAGATGCTGGAAATTCAAACAACACACACAAAATGCTGGTGGCCAGGCAACATCTATAAGGAGAAGCACTGTCGACATTTCGGTCCGAGACCCTTCGTCAGGACTCTGTAATGGCCACAACATCATAGCTCCAAATACTGATTCACGCTCGAAGCTCATCCGTTTTGTTCACAATACTCCTTGCATTAAAATAGACACATTTCAAACCATTGGTCTGAGCGCATCCCTTCTCTATCACCTGCCTATCCTCGCTCTCAAACTGTTTCCAAGCTTTCTCTGTTTGTGAGCCAACCGACTCTTCCTCCATCTCTTCAGTTTGGTTCTCAACTCCCAGCAATCCTGCTTTAAACTGTCCCCAATAGCCTTAGCAAACCTTGTGCAGAACACCCAAAAGGTTAACTTGTGACTCTCAAGATGGCACTCATGGGCTGAGGCTGTATTAGGCTTCGCTCCAATCCTTTTACTTTTTTTTACCTGCAATCACCCCCAACTGACTTATTTATACCTATACTAAAGGAGTTGATACTTAAGATATACTTTTTGACTTTTTGAATTATTTTTTCAACTCATCAAAATGTCTGGGAGCTCACAAGAAACTAAAGAAGCAAGACCAACTAAAGAACTGTTGATTCTGGATACAATCGGGAAACTTTTGGATGAGAGACTGGAGGATAAACTCGGCCCAAAGTTTTCTCTGCTTGATGAAACTTTAAAAATGGTCGACATCAATCACTTAAGTCGGAAATTCAACAACAATAAGCAAGAATTTCAGCTCTTGAAGAAGCCGCTAGCCAGAGAGATCATAAAATTGAAACTTTGGAACAAAAGCTGTTTTCGACTTCTCAAGTGCTAGCATGTTACAAATCCAAACTTATTGATCTTGAAAATCGATCTCGAAGACAGAACCTACGGATAATCGGGCTCCCGGAAAATGTTGAGAAGGGAGATCTGGTTGAATTTTTCTCTAAATTCTTAATGGATGTCTTTGGCTCAAATGTTCTGGATACCCCTCCAGTGATCAACTGCACACACCACATTTCTTGCTTAAAACCAGCTCCAGGTGAGAAACCACGGCCAGTTGTTCTCCACTATGCTCATATTAAAGATCGCATGATTCGAGCTGCCCGACAGAAGGGTATGATCAACTTTCAAGATTTCAAGTTTTGTATTCCAGAAGATTATAGTCCTGAAGTTCTGAGGGAAAGAATGGCTTTTAAACCGGTTATGTCAGAATTTCATCCAAAAGGCTACAAACAAGTGCTGTTATTTCCAGTGCAACTGAGAGTTGTTCTTCCCAATGATTCTCATCGGCTGTTTAAATCTCCAGCTGATGTCCAAAGATTTTTCAAGGAACAGCACCTTTCTACCATGAGCTGATTAATGTATTGTATTTTTATTATCTGTTTTTAATGGCTTTTTATTGTTTTGGCTTTTTCCTTTAAACTAATAATTAGCCTATAGATTCAGACCTTTTCATAATTTGAAGTGACGATTTATGTGACGATTGATAGTGTAATTATTTTTTACATGTTCAAGTAAAGGTCTGTTTTTGGTTTATTTTGAGACTCTTTTATTATTATTCTTTTGATTTTGAAAGCTACTAATTAAATGTTTAAATTTGAATACACCTTTGCCTTATATCTTTTATGCTGAAGTATTTAGTCTTATTTGTTAAATTTCTCTTTCCAAGATGTCGTTTCTTCTTTCCATAAGACCTCAGTTCTTGGACACGTCACATCCGTTGGTCTTCTTTCAAAATATTAATATAACGCTATCCTTTTTTAGGTTTTAACTGTTTAGTTTTTTTTCTTCTTTCTTTCTTAATCTTGTCTTTTTTATAATATTAATTTTATAGTTTTATTCCTGTTATACTAACCCTTTACTTTTTTTTGAATATGGGTGGTTTGTGTCTTTTTTTTCATTTTTTTTCTGGGCCGCCATTTTGAGAGATGGGGGTAAAATTAGTTTTAGTTTGCCTGCTCGCCTCTCTCTGGCTTTTTCTCGGGTTTTCGTGGGTGGGGGGAGGGGGTTTCTCTTTTGCTTTTGCTTTTCTCTTAGTTTTTCCTTCATGGGCTGACTCAAAACTACCAAAATGGCTGAAGTGTCATAGCTTCTGGTTCCTCTTTGAACTTGCTCTCTTTTTCCAGATTTATGAGTTTATTTTCTGCTTAACCTTGTGTGTTTAGTACGATAAATATTAGCAATATGGATAAGATTATTAACTTTGTTTCTTGGAATACAAATGGTTTAAATCATCTGATTAAATGGAAAAAAAAAATTAAAGTATTCCACAGAATGAATGCTAATATTATCTTTGCACAAGAGGCTCATGTGAGGAAGGAGGGTAGTCAACGTTTTTTTAGGTTTTGGAAAGAAAAACAGTATCATTCGAATTTGCAAGCTAAAGTAAGAGGTGTTTCTATTTTTATAGATTCAGCAATCTCTTTTATACATTATGAAACAATTTCAGACTCACAAGGTAGATTTTTGCTCATTACCAGGTTACTTTTCAACCAAAAAGTTGTTTTAATTAATGTTAATGCTCCAAATATTGACTGTCCTGAATTTTTTAAATGTTTATTTACATCCTTCCCTAATTTAAATGAGTATGTGTTGATAATGGGTGGGGATTTTATCTGTTGTTTAAATCCCATGATGGACAGATCTAAGTCCATTCTGGTTCTTCCGAATAAATCTCATTAACTCCTTTATGGTTGATTCTGGAATCTCTGAAATTTGGTGATTTCTACACCCCCAGGATAACAAATTTTCATATTTCTTTCATGTTTACAGTAATTACTCAAGAATTGATTATTTCTTTATTGATCATCCATTGCTTACAAATGTTATTGATTGTAACTATGACTCTATTACTATCTCTGATCATGTACCTTTGAAGCTATCTACTAAGACAATGGATTCATCCTCAAGTGTTAAATCATGGCAATTCAACTCTACTTCAGGACTCAGACTTTTTCAATTTTATTAAACAACAAATTGATTTGTTTTTTTCAACAAACTTTACAGAAGAGACTTCTAGTGGAATATTATGGGACACTTTTAAAGCATTTATCCATGGACAAATTATTTCATACTCTGCTGGAGTCAGAAAATGAATTAACACTGAAATACTTATGTTGGTTGTTAAAATTAAAGAAATTGATAATATTTACTTTGTGACCCCTAGTAAAGAACTTTATAAAAAGATAGTTGAACTTCAAATGGAGCACAGTTTGCTATTATCCTCTTCGACTGAAAATCAGTTAATTAAATCTAGGACTCAGTTTTATATACATGGGGACAAATCTGGTAAATTATTAGCTATTCAATTGAAAACTGCTTTGGTTAAATGGCAAATCATTAAGATTCATAACTGAGATGGCACTTTGATGATTGATCATAAAGATTGTTCGTAAATCTTTCAAGATTTTTATAACTCTCTATTTCAATCAAAATTTTCTGATGATTCTTCCATAATGGATGAGTTTTTAAGGAAACTGAATATCCCAAAATTAACAGCTAAGAATTGTGTATCATTAGATGCTGCTATTACTGAATGCTGGTGCCGCGGTCTGGGACATCTCAGATCGGGTGCAGGTTATTCTCGAGAGGGAGGGCAAGAACCCAGATGTTGTGGTCCATGTAGGGACCAATGACGTGGGTAGGATGAGTGAGGGGGTCCTGCGTAGGGAGTTCAGGGAGTTAGGTGCGAAGCTGAAGGGCAGGACCTCCAGGGTAACAATCTCAGGATTGCTACCTGTGCCACATGCGAGTGAGGCAAGGAACAGAAGGATTATACAGATTAATACGTGGCTGAGAGGATGGTGCAGGAGGGAGGGTTTCAGGTTTTTAGATAATTGGGCTTTGTTCCAGGGAAGGTGGGATCTGTTCTGATGGGACGGTTTACACCTGAACTGGAGCAGTACTAACATTCTTGCAGGAAAGTTTGTTAGTGCTGCTTGGGGTGGGGGGTGCGGTTTAAACTAAATTTGCAGGGGGCAGGGATCCAGAATGTGAGAGAGGATAGCGAGCTGAAGAATAAAGGACAGGTGGGGACTACATGATTCCAGAATATTAAGTGCGTAGTAGAGAAAGGTGAGGTGGAACAAGTGATAAGGAGGACACATGTACAGAGGGATGGTCTGACGGATCATGGAGTTAAATGTGCAGAAAGAGTAAGTAAATTTAGGAAGGACAACAAAATTCAAGTGACGTATAGCCCGATGGGAGTTCGGAGAGCTGGGTTAAGCACAATAGGCAGCAATTTAAACAGAGAGAGAAGAAATGGGCTAAAAATTCTATATCTGAATGCACTAAGTGTCAGAAATAAGGCGGATGAGCTTGAAGCTCAGGTGCAAATGGGTAACTATGATGTTGTTGGGATAACGGAGACATGGCTGCAGGGAGATCAGACCTGGGAAATGAATGTACAAGGGTATACGTGCTATCGTAGGGACAGAAATGTGGGCAGAGGGGGTGGGGCGGCCCTGTTGGTGAGGAATGAGATTCAGTCCTTTGTAAGGGGGGACATGGGATCAGGAGAAGTAGAGTCTATGTGGATAGAACTGAGGAACATTAAGGGCAAAAAGACCCTAATGGGTGTTGTCCACAGGCCCCCAAACAGTAGCATGGATATTGGGTGCAAGTTGGATAGGGAGTTAACATTGGCATGTGGCAAAGGTAATGTTGCAGTAGATATGGGGGGGATTTCAACATGCAGGTGAACTGGGAGAATCAGGTTGGTGCTGGACCTCAGGATAGGGAGTTTGTAGAGTGCCTAAGGGATGAATTCTTGGAACAGCTTGTACGAGAGCTGACCAGGGGCAAGGCTATTCTGGATTTAGTGTTGTGTAATGAACAGGATTTGATAAGCGATCTTGAAGTAAAGGAGCCATTAGGAGGTAGTGAACATAATATGATAAGTTTTTATCTGCAATTTGAGAAGGATAAGGGCAGATCAGAGGTGTCAGTGTTGCAGTTGAACAAAGGAGACTATGGAGCCAAGAGGGAGGAGCTGGCCAAAGTTAAATGGACGGATATCCTAGCAGAAAAGACAGTGGAACAGCAATGGCAGGTATTCTTGGGAATAATGCACAAGGTGCAAAATCAGTTCATCCCCTGGAGAAAGAAGGATTCAAAGGGGGGAAAGGGGCCACAGTGGTTGACAAAGGAAGTCAGAGATTGATTAGCATTAAAAAAAAAGAAGTATGACAGAGCTAAGGTGAGTGGGAAGACAGATGGTTGGGAAATTTTTAAGGAACAACAAAACTTAACTAAAAAGGCAATACAGGGAGAAAAAATGAGGTACGAATGCAAGCTAGCCAGGAATATAAAGGAGGATAGCAAAAGCTTTTTTAGGTATGTGAAGAGAAAGAAGATAGTTAAGAACAATGTTGGGCCCTTGAAGAATGAATTGGGAGAAATTGTTCTGGGAAACAGAGAAATGGCAGAAGAATTTAATAAGTACTTTAGATCTGTCTTCACTAGGGAAGACACAAGCAATCTCCCAGATGTATGGATGGGCCAAGGACATAGGGTAACAGAGGAAATGAAACAGATTGACATTAGGAAGGAAATGGTGATGAGTAGACTGATGGGACTGAAGGCTAACAAATCCCCAGGTCCAGATGGTCTGCATCCTAGGGTACTAAAGGAGGTGGCTTTGGAAATTGCGGATGCATTGGTAATCATTTTCCAATGTTCCTTAGATTCAGGATCAGTTCTTGAGGATTGGAGAATGGCTAATGTTATCCTACTTTTTAAGAAAGGAAGGAGGGAGAAAACAGAGAACTATCGTCCTGTCAGCCTAACATCAGTAGTGGGGAAGATGCTAGAGTCCATTATTAAAGATGAAATAGTGGCATATCTAGATAGCAATGATAGGATTGGGCCAAGCCAGCATGGATTTACCAAGGGCAAATCATGCTTGACTAATCTACTGGAGTTTTTTGAGGATGTAACCAGGAAGTTAGACAAGGGAGATCCAGTGGGTGTAGTGTACCTTGATTTTCAGAAGGCATTTGATAAGGTCCCACATAGAAGATTGGTGGGTAAAATCAGAGCTCATGGCATTGGGGGGAAGATATTGACATGGATAGAAAAATGGTTGGCAGATAGAAAGCAAAGGGTAACAGTGAATGGGTGTTTCTCAGAATGGCAGGTGGTGACTAGTGGGGTGCCACAGGGCTCGGTATTGGGACCACAGCTGTTTACAATTTACATCAACGATTTAGATGAAGGCATTGAGAATAACATCAGCAAGTTTGCTAATGATACTAAGCTGGGTGGCAGTGTGACATGTGATGAGGATTTTAGGAGAATTCAGGGTGACTTGGATAGGCTGGGTGAGTGGGCAAATACTTGGCAGATGACGTTTAATGTGAATAAGTGTGAGGTTATCCAGTTTGGGAGTAAGAACAGGAAGGCAGATTATTATCTGAACGGTGTAGGTAAGGGAGAAATACAAAGAGATCTAGGAGTCCTTGTTCATCAGTCACTGAAGGTGAATGAACAAGTGCAGCAGGCAGTGAAGAAGGCTAATGGAATAATGGCATTTATTACAAAGGGAATTGAGTACAAGAGCAAGGAAATCCTTTTGCATTTGTACAGGGCCCTGGTGAGACCACACTTGGAGTATTGTGTACAGTTTTGGTCTCCAGAGTTAAGGAAGGACATCCTGGCTGTAGAGGAAGTGCAGCGTAGATTCATGAGGTTAATTCCTGGGATGCCCGGACTGTCTTACGCAGAGAGGTTAGAGAGACTGGGCTTGTACACACTGGAATTAAGGAGATTGAGAGGGGATCTGATTGCAACATATGAGATTATTAAGGGATTGGACAAGATAGAGGCAGGAAACATGTTCCAGATGCTGGGAGAGTCCAGTACCAGAGGGCATGGTTTGAGAATAAGGGGTAGGTCATTTAGGACAGAGTTAAGGAAAAACTTCTTCTCCCAGAGAGTTGTGGGGGTGTGGAATGCACTGCCTCAGAAGGCAGTGGAGGTCAATTCTCTAGATGCTTTCAAGAAGGAGCTAGATAGGTATAGATATCTTATGGATAGGGGAATCAAGGGATATGGGGACCAGGCAGGAACTGGGTATAGATAGTAGATGATCAGCCATGATCTCAGAATGGCGGTGCAGGCTCGAAGGGCCAAGTGGTCTACTTCTGCACCTTTTGTCTATTGTCTATTGTCTAATATGAAATAAAAGAGGCTATTTTCTCAATGAATTCAGGTAAAGCCCCTGGCCCGGACAGTTATACTGCGGAATTCTTTAAATCTTTTTCCTCCATACTCTCTCCTTGGTTATGTAAAATTTTTAAGGACGCATTAACTGTAGGTAAACTACCACAATCTTTTTATGATACCTCCATTTCTTTAATTCTTAAAAAAGATAAAGACCCTACTGAATGTGCATCTTATCGGCTTATATTTTTGCTGAATACGGATTCCAAGATTTTTACCAAAATTTTGGCCATTGGATTGGAAAATATATTACCTCAAATTATTTCTGAGGACCAGACTGGGTTTATTAAAAATCATTATTCATCTTTTAACATTAGAAGATTAATGAATATAGCTTACACTCCTTCATCTAAAATCCTAGAATGTGTCATTTCCTTAGAGGCTAAAAAAGCATTTGACAGAGTTGAATGGCCATATTTAATACGCTGAAGAATTTTAACTTCAGCCCGACATTTATATCATGGATTAAATTAATATCTTATAAGCCTTTGGCTTCGGTTCTTTCCAATATCACAGATCTCCCTTTTTTCAGCTGTTTCGTGGCATGAGTCAAGGCTGTCCTTCAAGTCCTTTACTATTTGATATTGCTTTGGAACCCTTAGCCATTGGTATTCGTGACTCACCTAACATTTTTGGTATTACCCATGAGGAAGGGACATATAATCTATCACTATATGCTGATGATTTGTTACTATGCATCTCTGATCCTGAGAGATCTATTCCTGTTATTTTATCTTTGTTTGCTCAGTTTAGTAGCTTTTCTGGTTATAAACTGAATTTTAATAAGAGTGAATTAATCCCATTAAATATGCAAGTTCCAATCTATAAACATCTACCATTTAAAGTAGCTGCAGATAACTTTACTTATTTGGGTATTAAAATCACCAAGAAACATAAGGATTTATTTAAAGTTAACTTTTTACCTTTAATTGATCAAATCAAGCAACTTGTTACTCGATGGTCCCCATTGTCTTTGTCATTGGTTGGTTGAATCAATGCTATTAAGATGATAGTTTTACCTAAATTTTGATATTTATTTCAAGCACTACCCATTTTTATTCCTAAATCTTTTTTTGATATTATTGATTCCAAGATATCCTCCTATGTGTGGCAGAATAAAAATCTAGACTAAGTAAAAATACTTAGAGAAGTCTAAGAAGGAAGGTGGTTTGGATTTGCCAAACCTAAGATTTTACTACTGGGCAGTTAATATCCAATATTTAATATTTTGGACACAGGAATCGGTGACATTACAAAGCCCACAATGGGTAAATTTGGAGTGTAAATCTGTACAAGGCTTTTCATTGTTCTCTATTTTAGGATCTTCACTTCCCTTTGTTTTATCCAAACTGAATAAACAAATAACTAACCCTATAGTTAAATATACACTATGAATATGGTTTCAATTTCATAAATTTTTTGATTTGAATAAGTTCATCTTATCAAGCCTATTATATCTAACTTAATTTTCAGCCCTCTTTTATGGACCAAGCCTTTGTGCTATAGAAAACGAGAGGTATAACATGTTTTTGTGATTTATTTTTAGATAATTGCTTTATGTCCTTTGAACAGTTGTCCAATAAATATAATTTGTCTAGAACCCATTTTTTTAGATACTTACAAATTAGAAATTTTTTGAATAATAAGTTACAGTCATTTCCGAATTTATGCCCAATTGATATTATGGAAAAATTTCTAGGTTTGAATCCCTGACAGAAGGGTTTAGAAGCCGTCATTTATAATATGATCATGAAAATACAACCAGGGATGTCTGATAAAATTAAGAAGGAATGGGAAAAAGATCTTCATTGTCCTTTACCTACAGACAGTGGGAGAAAATTCTACAGTTAGTTAACTCCTTCTCTATTTGTGCCAAACATGCCCTAATACAATTCAAGGTTGTCCAAGGACAAACTTGCTTGATTTTATTCTCATGTTAATCCAATCTGTGACAGATGTCACTCTGAATTTGCCTCATTAACTCACATGTTTTGGTCTTGCCCTTGTTTGCAAAATTACTGGAAATATATTTTTGGTATTATTTCAACAGTTTTGAATATTAAATTGCAACCTCATCCTATCACTGCAATTTTCAGCTTACCAATGACGGATAACAGTCATTCATCCCCCTCAGCTCGGCGGATGATTGCATTTGTCACATTAATGGCTAGAAGATCTATTCTATTGAACCGGAAAGAAATGAGTCCCCCAACTACATTTCACTGGTTTTCCCAAACTATTTCTTGTTTGAGTTTAGAAAAAATTAGAAGTGTCATTTTTGACCCCTCAGTCAAATTTGAAGAAACCTGGAGACCATTTATTCAACATTTTCATATGAGTTTAATTGACCTTACCCAAACCTTTTTCTCATCTTTAGTTATTTGGATAGAGGTGCAGAGTTATTGACATTACTGTGTATACTTGATATGATACAATTGCCTATGTCAGTTAGGTTTTTTTTAATTATTTTAATTTTTTTGGGGGGGTTCCATTTTTCCATTTTTTTGTAACATACTATGAGTTTGGGAGTTAATATATTTGGATTATTAGCTGTTTGTATTTGTATTCAATTATGTACTCTCAAGCTCTCTGTACTCGATGTGTTTCTTCTTATGTTTGTTTGAAAATTAATAAAAAGATTAAAAAAGAAAGAAAGGTTAACTTGTAGGTAGAGTTGGTGGTGAGGAAGGCAAATGCAATGTTAGCATTCGTTTCAAGAGGTCTAGAATACAAGAGCAGGGATGTGTTGCTGAGTCTTTACAAGGCACTGGTGAGGCCTCACCTTGAGTGTTGTCTATTATTCAGGATGAAGTTTCGAGGTAATTAGTGACTAATAATAAAATAAGTCAAAGTCAGCATGGTGTTGCTAAGGGAAATCTTGCCTGACAAATTCTTCAAAGAAGTACCAAGCAGGATAGACAAAAGAGCAGTGTCATTTACCTGGATTTTCAGAAGGCGTTTGATAAGGTGCCACACATGAGGGTGTTTAATGAGATAAAATCCTATGGCTTTACAGGAAACATACTGACATGTATAGTGGAATGGCTAACAGGCAGGAGGAAGCGACTGGGAATAAAAGGGGCCTTTTGTGTTTGGCTGTCGGTAACTAGTGATGTTCCTCAGGAGTTAGTAATGGGACTGCTGCTTTTCACAATGTTTGTCAATGATTTAGATTATGGAATTGATGGCTTTGTGGCAATGTTTGTGGATGATACAAAGACAGGTGGAGGGATAGTTAGTGCTGAAGAAACAATGCAATTGCAACAGGACCTAGACAAGTTGGAAGAATAGGCAAAAAAGTGGCACATGGAATACAGTGTTGGGAAATGTATGATAATTCATTTTGGTAAAAGGAACAACAGTGTGGACTATTATCTAAATCGGGAGAAGCTTCAAACATCATAGATGCACCTCTAAGCGTCCTCATGCAAGACTCCTAGAAGGTTAATTTACAGGTTGTATCTGTGGTAAAGAAGGTAACTGCAAAGTTGGTATTTATTTCAAGGGGAATAGAATATATAAGCAAGGAGATAATGCTGAGCCTTTATAAGACACTAGTCAGCTTGCACATGGAGTATTGTAACAGTTTGGGGCCCCATATTTCAGAAAGGATGTGCTGTTATTGGAGAGAGCCAAGAGGAGGTTCACGAGGTTGATTCAGTGAATGAAGGAATTAACATATGATGAACTTATAGCACCTTTTGCAAGAATGTGTGGGGATGTTATTGAAACCTACCGAATTTTGAAAGCGTGGATGTGGAGAGGATGTTTCCTATGGTAGAAGTATCCAGAACTAGAGGGTACAGCCTCAAAATTGAGGGGTGACTTTTTAGAACAGAGGTAAGGAGGAATATTTTAGCCAGAGAGTAGCAAATCTGTGGAACGTTCTGTCACAGACTGCAGTGGAGGCCAAGTTCATGTGTAAATTTAAGGGGGAAGTTGATTATTTCCTGATCAGTCAGGGCATCAAAGGATGTGTTGAGTATGGGGTTGAGTGGGATCCAGAAATAGCCATGATGGAATGCGGAGCAGACACAATGGGCTGAATGGCCTAATTCTGCTCCTGTGTCTTATGGTCTTATGGTCTAAGATGTACAAGCGAGAAGAAGAAAAAGGAAGTAGAAAGATGGCTATCGCTGTTAGAAGAACTGTTTGCAGCCTCAGAGTCAACTCTTACACCTGCAATGCAAAGTGATCCTCTTGTCAGGAAATACATTATCCCACTAGAGTAAGAAATCCTCTATGATTCAATTTTTAGACTTGAATGGGACAATTTAAAAATTACTATGCTGTAGATGTTTGTATATAGTAGTTTTATTATATAATATACTGTGTGTAGAGTTGAGATGCATTCCATATTGAGTTGAACTTTCTAGCTAAGCAGAGGAGTGTTATGCATTTAATATTTCAGTAATATCTGAGCAATCTTGTTTATATATTGATTTATTAAACATTTTGTTCATTTAAATAATTTATTATGGGTTATTTGTAAAAATGCAATAATTTATATACATCATTACACTACCACGTGATATGTGTGCACCTCACTAAAAGTAAATACAAAGTTACCCCTGTATTTTTGGAATCATGATTCTTCTCTGAACTAGTTTAATGTTTTGAAGTTATAAAACACAACAGATAGAAGTGTATAAGGACTGGACATCCATGGTGAAACTGTGTTGATCAGGACCAGGGAATTGAAAGTTGTTGAGGAGATGGAGAGCATGTCGCTGATGTAGGTGGGAAGGCACTGAACCAAGGGGGTTAGAATGGAGTGGTGGTATGCGAACATGACTTCAGTGGGGCAGGAGGAAACAAAAACAATGGGCCAACCCAGGCAGTTAGGTAATAGATCTTGAGTAGGAGGTAGAAATGAGCAGTGTGGGGTAAGGGAACCATGAGATTGGTTGCAGTGGATGGGAGACATCCAGAGTTGATGAGGTTGGTGATGGTGTATGAGACAGTACCCTGACGGTTTTGAATTAGGTCTTGTACAAGGGCCAAGTAAGAGAAGGTGTCTGATTTGATGTTTTAAAAAACAAATTATTTGAAATATATTTATAGAAAATTCTTTACACTTCATTAATTATATTTTGTTTATCAATTCAATTACCCATATTACCATGAAAGCTTTGGAAATTTATAACTTCAAATTTACAATTTCATACCAGTGTAGTTCCTGAGTAGGCATTGGTGGAAGGTTGGGGGGGGGGTGAATGAGAATATAAGACAAGAACTGAACCAGGAGTAGGTCACTCAGCTCTTCAAGCTTGCCCTACCATTCAACAAATGGCAGTCTTATGGAAATCTGTGGAAGTCTTGATTACACTAAAGCCTAAAATTTGACTTCAAACTTGAATATACTTGACAATAATCTCCTCAACTTTCTGGGGTAGAGAATTCCAAAGATCCAGAGATAGATGAAATGCATTCTCATTTCTTGTCTTAAATGGTAGACTTCTTATGCTGGGTCCATGTCTCCTAGTCTTAAATATTGTCATGGAAAACACCCTCTAACATCTCTTGTTGCTCTAGTCCAACCACTTCAAGGTTTGACATGTTGTGCATTCAGAGATGCTCTTTTGCACGTCATGGTGATGCATGATTATTTGAGTTACAGTCCTCTTCCTGTCAGTTTGAACAGATCTGGTCATCCTCCTCTGATCTCTATCATTGACCAGGTGTTTTTACCCACATAATTGCCACTCATTCCATATTTTTTGTTTATCACACTATTCTCTGTAAACTCAAGAGACAGTTGAGCATGAAAATCCCCAAGGATCAGTAGCTTCTGAGATACTCAAACAATCATTCTCCAGTCAGTCACTTAGGTCATATTTCTTCCTCTTCTGATGTTTGGTCTGAACAGCAAATGAACCTCCTGACCATGTCTACATGCTCTTATGCACTGAGTTGCTGCTGCATGATTGGGTGATTAGATATTTGTATTAACAAGAGGTGTACCTAATAAAGTGGCCACTGAGAGTATATAACAACCCAATTATCTTAACTAATATTAGATCACAAATGGATATTCTTATATTGAGTTTTAGTAACTTGTCATTTAGTCTTATGGCTATTCTTCTGCCCTTAACCTCTTGCACCTTGTCATGAGCCCTGCGGCTTGCCACAGAGTGTTGGGCTTCTAAGTTTCTTGAGCTCTTGTATTTACTAATTATTATCTTAACGGGAGTCATTAAGCCCTTGCACTTTCTGTTTTAGTTTATCAAGTTAATTGTGACTGGCAGGGGTTTTCTGCTTTCTTTGATTATATAATACGGACTCCTGTTAAGCTCTGATTGCAGAGCCCTTGTGTGTTTAAAATGATTAATCTCATGGTGTCACTCGGTTGTGCCTCTGATGCTCTGATAGTATTCCAATGTATAACCTCTTGTTTCCTTCTCTGGATGGAAATCTGCCATTCTTCTGCACCTGGGTTCTGTCATTGCCAGCACAGATAATGACAGAGGACTCTGTGATCCATGGACAGCAGCAGCTTGGACATTGATTGGATGCAGGTGAGGATGCTTTCTTTATTCAATTCATGTCTTGAGTCTATGTTCTGAGTGCCCCAGCTCTATGTTTTGAATGTCCCTAGCTTACGTTCCAAGTATTCTGAGTCTACATTCTGAATACTCAGAGTCTATGTTCCTAGTGCTCAGAGTCTACATTCTGAGTACTCCATGTCTGCATTCCCAGTGCCCCAAGTCTATGTTTCCAGTGCTCTGAGTCTACATTCCAAATGCCCCAAGTTTATGTTCCAAGTGTCCCAGGCCTACACTCTGAGTGGTCCTCGTTTATGTTTCGTGCCCTGAATCTTCATTCCCTTTGCCCCAAGTTTATGTTCCAAATTTCTTCAGTCTACTTTCAAGAATTTTTCCAAGGTTCTCTAGGTTGACAAGATTTGTAAGGTCTTCCATGATATGCAATATTTTCAAGTTATATGTGCAAAGTTCCTGAGTTATATGCACTGTTCTGAATTTTCCAGGCCTGTCTCAAGAGCAACAGGTCTGTCTTGGGTTTTACCAGCCCTGTCCTGAGGTTCCCAGGGCACCTTGAATTGTCAATTGCTGGCCTTAAGTCAGGAAGTATTGTTATGAGCCCAGTTGGCCTCTGCAGCATGCTTGAGCACCTGTATCTACTAATTGTTGTCTTAATGAGAGTCATTAAGCCCTTGCTTTCTGTTTAATCTTGTCAAGTTAACTGTGATTGCCAGGGGTTTTCCACTTTAATTGATTAAGTGCAGATTACAGAGTCCTGATGTGTTTAAAATGACTTGTCTCATGGTGTCATGCAGTTGTGCCACCAATGGTCTGTAGGTATTCTTATGCCTAATCTTGTTTCCTTCTCTGAATAGGAGTCTGCTATTCCTCCTCACCTGAGTTGAGTCTTTGCCAGTGCTCATTATGACAGAATCTGACCTTCCTCTGCACCTGTATTTAGTCATTACCAGCTTGCATCGTGACACACCTATCATCTCACAGCTTCTTACTTCATCCATTCTTCCCCACCCACCCACCTCCCCCTTCACCTTGTTTTACCTATCATCTTCTGGCTTGTACTCCTCCCTGTCACCCCACCTTCTCATTCTGGCTTCATCCTCCTTCTTCTCCTGTCCAGATGAATGGTCTCGGCCCAATGCATCGATTGTGTATTCCTCTCCATACATGCTGTTTGACCTGCTGAGTACCTCCAGCACTTGGTGCGTGTTTCTTAAAATACTTCAAGAACTTTCTTTCTGAAGCCCTCATTGTGAAAGCACCAAGCCACAGTGACCTCTGTAAACTTGTTGGCCTCCCTATTAATAATATAATGATTTCTGACTTTCACAGTGAATGGCTGGGCCCTGGGTTATGTTGTATAACAGAGGGGTCTAGCAGTACATGTGCCCTTCAAATGACATTACAGGTAGACAGGGTGATGAATAAAAATTCTGGCATGCAGGCCTTCATCAGTTAAAGCACTGAGTATACAAGTTGGATTGTTACGTTATATTTATGTTGGTGTGGTTATATATGGAATATTGTGTTGAATTTTCCTTGCCCTTCTATTGGAAAGATGCCATTAAGCTAGATAGAATGTAAAGGACATTTTATGAGGATGTTGCTAAGACTTGAACTGAGAAAGGTTTGGGCAAGTAAAGTACATAAAATTGAAGTACATAGGGTGAATGCACATAGGCTTTTTTCCATGGTTGAGGAATCAAGAAACAGACGCTGTAGGCTAAGGAACAGAGGAGAGAGGTTTAATAGGAACTTGAGGGAGAATTTTTCATCCAGAGGGTCATCTATATATGGAATAAATTGCTGAAGAAGCATTAATAACATTTAAGAAGCACCTGTTCTGGTTCAAGGAAAACTTTAGAGGGATATGAGCCAAACACAGACAAATGAGACTAGATTATTGGGAATCTTGCTTAGCATGAACCAGTTGGGACTTGTTTGTATGCTGCATGGCTCAGTGACTCTATGACCCTAAGCAAAGAAGGCAGTACGATCTAGGTGACATTTGGACTCTCTCTGCATTCTTAACCATTAGGATTAGACCATAAGACATAGGCTGAATGGCCTAGTTCTGCTCCTATCGAGTCTGCTCCACCATTCCATCATGGCTGATCCCAAATCCCATTCAACCCCATATATCTGCCTTCTCATCATATCCTTTGATGCCCTGACTGATCAGGAAATGATCAGCTTCTGCCTAAAGTATACCACGGACTTGACCTCTAGCACAGTCTGTGGCAGAGCATTCCACAGATACACTACTCTGGCTAAAAAATTCCTTCTTACCTCTGTTCTAAATGGTCACCCCTCAATTTTGAGGCTGTGCCCTCTAGTTCTCAACACCCTCGCCATTGGAAACATCCTTTCCATGTCCACCCTATCTAGTCCTCTCAACATTTGGTAGGTTTCAATGAGACCCCCTGTATTCTTTTAAATTGCAGTGAGTACAGGCCCAAAGCTGCCAAACGCTCCTTGTATGTCAACCCCTTTATTCCCAGAATCATCCTTGTGAACCTCCTGTGGACTCTCTCCAATGACAACACATCCTTTCTGAAATATAGGGCCCAAAACTGTTGTCAATACTCCAAGTTCAGCCTGACTAGTGTCTTATAAAGGCTCAGCATTATCTCCTTGAAATTGTATTTGCCTTCTTTACCATAGACTCAAGCTGTAAATTAACCTTCAGGGAGTCTTGCATGAAGACCCTTAAGTCCCTCTGTATCTTTGATGTTTGAACCTTCTCCCCATTTAGATAATAGTTTGTATTATTATTCCTTTTACCAAAGAGTGTTATATATTTCCCAATGTCACCTTTTGCCCATTCTTCCAATTTGTCTAGGTCTTGATGCAATCACATTGCTTCCTCAGCACTACCTACCCCTCCACCTATCTTCATATCATCCACAAATATAGGCACAAAGCCATCAATTCCATAATCTAAATCATTGACAAACAATGTGAAAAGTAGCGGTCCATTACTAACCCCTGAGGAACATCACAAGTGGGTATAATGAGTGTCAACCAGAAAAGGCCCTCTTTATACCCACTCATTGCCTCCTGCCTGTCATCCATTTCCCCTAACCATGCCAGTACTTTTCCTGTAACACCATAGAATTTTATCTTGTTAGTCTCCTATTTGGCACCCTATCAAATGCTTTCTGAAAGAAGAATTCAAGGGCCTGTGTCACGGTTCATCCCGAGCAGCTGCGTGACAGAGGACTCTCTGATCTATGAGCTGTTTCCAGGGGCAAACACACAGATGGATATCAAGTGCTTCTGGATGAGCAACTCATGAAGGTGCCCTTTGGTGTGCTTGAAACTTCCAGCAGAGCAAGATGTTCTAGGACTCCTACTCTTCATGATTTTTATAAATAACCTGAATGAGGAAGTAAGAGGGATGTGTTAGTAAATTTGCTGATGACACAAAGATTTGGGGTGTTGTGGATAAACTGAGCTGAGAAGTGGCAGATGGTGTTCAACCCAGATGAGTGTGAGGTGGTTCATTTTGGTTGGTCTACTATGATGGTAGAATATAATAATGATAAGACTCTTGGCAGTGTGGAGGATCAGAAGGATCTTTGGTTCTGAGTCTATAGGACACTCAAAGTTGCTAAGCAGGTTGACTCTGTGGTTAAGAAAACGTACGATGCATTGGCCTTCATCAATCATGGGATTGAGTTTAAGAAGTGAGAGGTAATGTTGGACCCCTATAGGACCCTGGTCAGACCCCATCTGGAGTACTCTGCTCAATTCTGTTCCCCTCACTATAAGAAGGATGTGGAAACCATAGAAAGGTTGCAGAGGAGATTTACAAGGATGTTGCCTGGATTTGGGAGTGTGCCTTATGAGAATAGGTTGAGTGAACTCGGCCTTACTCCTTGAAGTGACGGAGGATGAGAGGTGACCTGATAGAGGTGTATAAGATGATGAGAGGCATTGATTGTGTGGATAGTCAGAGGTTTTTTCCCAGGGCTGAAATGGCTAACACATCTTTGCACAGTTTTAAGATGCTTGGAAGTCAGTACAGTGGAGATGTCAGGGGTAAGTTTTATATGCAGAGAGTGGTGAGTGCATGGAATGGGCTGCTGGCGATGGAGGTGGATACAATGAGGCCTTTTAAGAGACTCCTGGACAGGTACATGGAGCACAGGGTAACTCTAGGTAATTTCTAAGGTAAGGACAATATTGTGGGCTGAAGGGCCTGTAACATGCTGTAGGTTTTCTATGTTTCTATTAGCACAGAATTATTTCACTTCTGTTGTCCTGTAGTTCTATTCTACTGTTCTATTGTCCTGTAGCTAACATATATGAATTAAGTGATACCTGGGAAAAATCCAATCATGAAAACATTCATACTTAGCAAGCTTTTCCTCAGAACTATCTGATAGTGTATTGTGGAAAGTTGTCTTTCATTTGCATGTCACTATTCTATTCTATTTGCATGTCACTTGAAGAATGTTGGAGATTAACATTGTTCTAAAGGTACACAATTGCAAGTCTACAGAATACACCTTGGGATAAAATACTGTTTGCACTGACACAAACCAGGGCTAATGATGGTGGCACGCCAAAAATGATAGCACATGTCACAAAGAAATTCAGTTGAGTAAAGTTAACCCATAATTTTGGCAGGGCAGGGGAATTATTTGTGCAAGCTGAAGAAAACACATTTCCATGATTAGAAAGGGGTCATTTCACTGAGGTCGCTCACGAATGATGTAATTTCAATTAGATTCAAATTGTTGGTGTGTTTGTATCAGCAGTCAGGTTTCCATGGCCAGTCAAGTATTCCAAGAATGTAACTTACTGCTCCCAAGTAACTGCAATTTCTCATGCTGAGGCAGGATGAGTAACTTTATACCCCTCCTTAGCCAAATATGATGACTTGGGGAGTTAGAATAGTATTCACAGTGTGAAATTGCTTCCTCCCCTATTCATAACCCAGTAAAATAACACTCGCCTAAGCTGATATCCTACCCTCATACTAACAAAGTTTGGAATATTAAGACTTAAGCCTCTGGCATGTTGATGATGGCAGGTAGCTACTTTGTTCTAAAACAGGAGTCTGTTCATTCCTGGACTAACTTGCATTTCAGATCACCTCTCTTTTCTCTTTGTTTGTCCAGTTTGTGGCTGGTGAATGTCTTTAATCGCTGTTCAAAGCACTTATTAGGTATCTGATGCACTGAAGCAGTTTCACAGGCAAACCACAAGATGTTTCAGTTATGTTGGCCATTTCTTCATTTAGCAAAAGAATATTTGCCCAAAACTTGAAGTGGGTCAAGGTGGCTGGATGTTGATCAGAAGTAACATTTCCTTGTTGACAATCAACAACGGTGCACCTCAAGGATGTGTGCTTTACTCTCTCTATGCCCATGATTGTGTGGCTGGTACAGTGCAAAAGCTGTTCATACATTCACCAATTACACAACTGTTCTTGGCAGAATCTCAGATGGCGATGAGAAGACATACAGGAGTGAGACAGTTTGGTTGGTTGAGTAATGTCGCAATAATCTCACACTCAGCATCAGTAAGACCATGAAATTGACTGTGGACTTCAAGAAAGAGGATTCAAGGAGACACACACCAGTCCTCATCGAGTGGTCAGTAGTGGAAAGGGTGAGCAGTTTCAGTTTCCTGGGTGTCAACATCAATACATTGAGCCCTATCTTGAGCCTAACATTTTGATTCAATTATGAAGAATGCCTGCCAGCGGCCACAATATATTTTATTTAGTTTGAGATTTGTAATGTCCCCAAGGACTCTAGCAAATTTCTGCAGGTCTATCATGGGGAGCACTCTAACTGGATGCATCATCATCTGTTATGGAGGGGCCACTGCACAGATCAGAAAAAGCTACAGAAAATTATAAACTCGACCATCCAGGCTTGACAAGAAGCTCAGAGACCTTGGCCTTGATCTTGCCTTGTGCAGCTGGGTCCTGGACTTCCTGTTAGATCACCAGCAGGTTGTAAAAGTGGGCTCTCTCACCTACAACCCTCGACTCTGAATACAGGAGCCCCTTAGAGCTGCGTACTGAGTCCCCTCCTTTACTCCCTATATACCCATGACTGTATTGCAACCCACTGCTCCAATCTGCTAATTAAATTTGCTGACAACACTACATTGATTGGCCTTATCGCAAACAATAACAAGATGGCCTGCAGGGAAAAAAATCATCTCTCTGACACAGTGGTGTCAAGAAAACAACGTCTCCCTCAATGTCACAAAAACAAAGGAGCTGGTTGTGAATTACAGGAGGAATGGAGATAGGATAACCCTTATTGACATCAATGGATCTGGGGTTGAGAGGGTAAACAGCTTCAAGTTCCTCTGCATCCACATCACTGAGGATCTCACATGGTCTATACACACCAGCTGTGTGGTGAAAAAGGCACAACAGTACTTCTTTTACTGCAAACAGTTGAGTAAGTTTGGTATGGGCCCTCAAATCCTACAAGGGCACAACTGAGAGCATCCTAACTGGCTGCATCACTGCTTGGCATGGGAACTGTACCTCCCTTAATCGCAGGCCTCTGCAGAGAGTAGTGTGGACAGCTGAGTGCATCTGTAGTTGTGAACTTCCCCTGCTTTACAAGGTCAGCTGTGTAGAAAGGTCCTGTAGGATCACTATGGACCCAAGCCATCCCAACCACAATTTATTCCAGCTGCTACCATCTGGGAAGTGGTACCGCAGCATAAAGGCCAGGACCAACAGGCTCTGGGACAGCTTCTTCCACCAGGCCATCAGACTGATGAACTAATGCTGATTTGAGTGTACTCTATATTATACTGACTGTTCTATTTATTATAAATTACTATGATTGCATATTGCACATTTGGATGGAGATGTAACATAAAGATTTTTACTCCTTTTGTATGGAAGGATGTAAGAAATAAATTCAATTCAATTCACTATCTTTGCGCTCTCTCTCTCTCTCATAATTTATAGCATATTTTATGTATTGCATTGTACTACAAATTTCATGACCTATGTCAATGATAGTAAACCTCATTCTGATTCCATAGAACATCTCTGGAACTCAGGCCTCTATAATCCATTAAAACTGAGACAGCCTGAGTCTTACAGTGGGTAATTGATATTTAGAATTCTCTCTCAAAGAGTAGAGGTTCAAAGTAAATATATTATTGAAGTATATGTATGTCACTATGTACAACATTTTCTTTTGGGCATACTCAATAAATCTATAATAGAATAACAACCAAAATGGAATCAATGGAAGACCACACTAACTTGTGCATTCAACCAGTGTGCAAAGAAAACAAACTAGGCAAATACAAAAACAAAGAAATAAGAATAATAAATAAATAAGCAATAAAAATGGAGGACATGAGGTGAAAAGTCCTTGAAAATTAGTCTATAGGTTGTGGGAACACTTCAATGATGGGAAAAGTGAAGATGAGTGGTTTTCCCCTACAGTTCAAGAACCTGATGGTTAAGGGTCAATAAATGTTCATAAATCTAATGGTGTGAATCCTGGGGCTCCTGTACCTTTTCCTTGATGGCAGCAGTGAGAAAAGTGCATGATCTGGGTGGTGATGTTTCATGATGATGGATGCTGCTTTCCTGCAACAACACTTCATATAGATGTTCTCAATGCTGGGAATGGCTTTACCTGTGATAAACTGAGCACTATCCATAACTTTTTGTATGATTCTCTATTAAAGAACATTGTTTTTTCCATATCAGGCTTTGACAGCAGCCAGTCAATCTACTCTCCACCACATAACTATTCAATTTTGTCAAAGTTTTAGATGTCATGCAGAGTCTTAACAAATTCCTGAATAAGTAGAGGTGCTGCCGTACTTTCCTTGTAATTGCACTTACATTCTGAACCCAACGCAGGTCCTCCAAAATGATAATACCAAGGAATTTAAAGTTGTTGACTCTTTCCACCTCTGATCTTGAATGAAGACTAGGCCTTGGGCCTCTGGTTTCCTCCTCCTGAAGTCAATAATCAATAATAATTTTGCTGACATTGAGTAAGAATTTGTTGCTGTAGCACCACTCAGCCATATTTGCAATCTCCCTCCACTTAATCACTGCTTATTTGTCACAGTGGTGTCAGCAAACTTGAATATAGCATTGGAGCTGTACTTAGCCACACAGTTATAAGTGTAAAGTGAGTAGAGCAGGAAGGTAAGGTTGTAGAGTCTTTAGGTATTCTTAAAGCAAAAAAAAAGCAGGCATGCAGTACTGAGGTTACCATCAGAATAGTGGTAGCAGATTACTATTTCTCAGCGACTAGTGAGGAGCCACAGGGATCAATGCTCGGTCCATTGTTCTTTATCATCTATATTAATGATTTTGATAATAATGGGGTAAACTGGATCAGCAAATTTTAGACGCTACCAAGATGGGGGCATGGTGGATAGAGGAAGGCTTTCAAAACTTGGAAAGTGATCTGGTCTAACTGGGACAAAGGGCTGAAAAATGGCAGATGGAATTTAATGCAGACAGGTATAAGATGGTGCTGTTTGGGAGTATAAACTAGGATAAGACTTACACTACCAATGGTGTGTTACTGAGATGTGTGGTAGAATAAAGGGACCTGGGAATACAGATCTATACATTCTTACAAAGTAGCATCACAACTAGATAGGATCATAAAGAGAGCTTTGGCACAGTGGCTTTCAATGATCAGGGCACAGAGAACAGGTCGTCAGTGATTGGGGTGCAGGGTCGTCAGTGATTGGGGTGCAGGGTCGTCAGTGATTGGGGTGCAGGGTCGCCAGTCTTTGAGATGTAGGATTACCAGTGTTTGGGGTGTAGGGTTATCAGAATTTGGGGTATAGGGTTGTCAGTGATTAGGGTGTAGGGTTGACAATGATTGGCCTGTAGGGTTATTAATATTTGTGGTGTAGGGTTGTCAGTGTGTGGGGTGCAGGGTCATCAGTGTTTGGAGTGTAGGGTTATCAGTGCTTGGGGTGAAGGACTTTCAGTTTTAGGGTATTATATGAAGGGTTGGTAATGATTTGGTTCAGGGTGAAGGTTTGGCAGCATTTAGGATATGACGTGAAGGGTTGTCAGTGTTTTAATTTGTGGTGATGCATTGTCAGTCTTTGGAATTTGAGGTGAAGAGTTTTTAATGTTTGGGTTATAAGCTGCACAGTTGTTAGTGTTTGGGCTTGGGTTGACAGTATTTGGGTTGGGAGATTATTTGACAGGATTTTGGGTTTGTGCTAAGTATTGTCAGTGTTTGGGCTTGGGTGAGGGTTAACAGTGCTTAGGTTGGGAGAGATGGGTTGTCATGATTTTAGTTTTGGGGTGAAGGATTGTCACTGGGGTTTAGGATGAATGGTTGTCAGTGTTTACATTTGGGGTGAAGAGTTGTCGGTGTTTGGAGTTGGGGTGAAGAGTTGTCGGTGTTTGGAGTTGGGGTGAAGTGTTGTCGATGTTTGGGGTATGCAGTGAAGGGTTGTTAGTGTTTGGGCTTGGGTGAGGGGCTGACAGTGTTTGGGTTGGGAAAGATGGCTTTTAGGTTTGGTGTGAAGGGTCGTCAGTGTTTGGGGTTTGTGGTGAAGGGTTGTCTGTATTTGGAGCTTGGGCTGAATGTTTGGTAGTGTTTGTGTATGTTATGAAGGGTTGTCAATGTTTGGGATTTGTGGTGAAGGGTTGTCAATGTTTGGGATTTGTGGTGAAGGGTTGTCAATGTTTGGGATTTGTGGTGAAGGGTTGTCAATGTTTGGGATTTGTGGTGAAGGGTTGTCAGTGGTGGAATTTGGGATGAAGGATTATTTATATTTGGCATTTGGAGTGAAGGGTTGCTAATGTTTTTGTCTGGGGTGAAGGTCTGTAAGTGTTTGTGGTTTGGAGAGAAGGGTTGTCAACGTTTGGGGTTTGGGGTGAAGAGCTGACAGCGTTTGGGGTTTGAGTGAAGGTTTGACAATGGGGTTTGTAGTGAAAGGCTGATAAGTGAGAGGTGATACATTTTGGTAGGACTAATCAAAATAAGACATGCATGGTAAATGGTAGGGCATTGAGGCATGACCATTTGTCAGTGTTTGGTGAGGGATGAATTTTTTTCAGTATTTGCAGAAAAGTGAATGTGTCATATACATTAATGATCTGGATGATGGGGTGGTAAATTGGATTAGTAAGTATGCAGATGATACTAAGGTGGTGTTGTGGATAATGAAGTAGGTTTTCAAAGTTTACAGAGAGATTTAGGCCAGTTAGAAGAGTGGGCTGAAAGGTGGCAGATGGAATTTAATGCTGATAAGTGTGAGGTGCTACATTTTGGTAGGACTAATCAAAATAGGATATACATGGTAAATGGTAGGGCATTGAGGAAAGCAGTAGAACAGAGTGATCTAGGAATAATGGTGCATAGTTCCCTGAAGGTGGAATCTCATGTGAATAGGGTGATGAAGAAAACTGTTGGCCTTTATAGATCAGAGCATTGAATATAGGAGTTGGGATGTAATGTTTAAAATTGTACAAGGCAATGGTGAGGCCAAATTTGGAATATTGTGTACAGTTCTGATCACCGAATTATAGGAACGATGAGAACAAAATAGAGAGCACAGAGGAGATTTACTAGAATGTTACCTGGGTTTCAGCACCTAATCTACAGAGAAAGGTTGAACAAGTTAGGTCTTTATTCTTTGGAGCATAGAAGGTTGAGGGGGGACTTGATAGAAGTATTTAAAATTGAGGGAGATAAATAGAGTTGATGTGGATAGGCTTTTTTCTATTGAGAGTAGGGGAGATTCAAACAAGAGGACATGAATTGAGAGTTAAGGGGAAAAAGTTTAGGGGTAACACGAGGGCAAACTTCTTTACTCAGTGGTAGCTGTGTGGAACGAGCTTCCAGTAGAAGTGGTAAAGGCAGGTTCAATTTTGTCATTTAAAAAAAAAATTGGATAGATATATGGACAGGAAAGGAATGGAGAGTTGTGGGCTGAGTGCAGGTCAGTGGGACTAGGTGAGAGTAAGCGTTCGGCACGGACTAGAAGGGCCGAGATGGCCCATTTCCCTGCTGTAATTGTTATATGGTTATATGTTGACATTGTTTATACATAGGGATGAAGGGTTATCAGTGTTTTGGGGGCATCACCAATACTTCGGCTGAAAATTAAAACACATCTCTGTGGTCAATAACAAATTGCGTTTGAGTCAACTGATAATCTGGAGTTCAGGATGTTTTTGAGGAATATTTCAGTACTGAAATGGGAATTTCTAAGGAATATGAGGTTTCTTCTGACAAAAGGGCATACAGGAGTGAGGTATATCAGCTATGAGGTATCATGGCAACAACCTTACACACAGTGTCAGTAAGTCCAAAGAACTGATTGTAGACACCAGAAAACCTGAGATGAGGAAACACACATCAATCCTCATAGAGGTATCTGAAGTGGAAAGAGTGAGCAATTTCAAATTCCTGTGTGTCAACATCTCTGAGCATCTAACCTGGACCCAGCATATCGATGCAGCTACAAAGAACAACAGTGGCTATATTTCGTTAGGAGTTTGAGAAGATTTAGTACTGTATGTATGCCTCCAAAAGCAGTTGAAAATTTCTACAGATGTACTGCGGCGAGCATTCTAACTGGCTGCATCACCATCTGGTATGCGGGTGGTGGGTGTGGAGGTTGCTACTGCACAGGATTGAAGGAAGCTGCAGGAATTATAAACTTGGTCAGCTCCATCATGAGCACTAGGCTCCCTGGTATCCAATACATTTTCAAGGAGCAATGCGTCTTTAAGGACCCTCATCATTCAGGATGTGTCTTGTTCTCATTGCTACAATCAGGAAGGAGGTACAGAAGCATGAAGGCTTCAGTGATTCAAGAACAGCTACTTCCCCTCTGCCATCAGATTTCTGAATGGACATTGAACCCATGAGCACTACCTCACTAGTTGTTTTATTTCTATTTTTGCACTTGTTCGATATCACTAAAATATATACGGTATATGCTGCAAAGTCAACAAATTTCACAATGTATGGCAATTATATTAAACCTGATTCTGATTTTCTGTATGTATTTGTCAATTGAGTTAAGTACATGTTTGTTGGGAATTGTCAGTGACCTTATGTTCCTGTAATAATCCAGGAGGAGCATTGGATGGGAAGTGACACCATTGTGAGTCCTGAGAGTGCTGTTTATGTTCCTGAAAGGACATCTGACCTTTTCATTTTCAAATTCTGAGATTGCAACATAAAAAACCACTTGGTCCATCAGATCCTTACCATCTCCCAGTCATTCAGTTTCCAATTTCCCAGTATCCTATTCCTATTCTCATGCCAATTAACTCCCCTTAATTACCTACAGAAATTAAGTTTCCTACAGAATGTGCCAATTTACAGTAACCAATTCACTCACTAAATGTCTTTGGGGTTTGGTATAGATCTGGAACATCTAGAAAACCCAGACAGCATCAAACAATACTGTTTCTCCAGGTGATCACTGTTGAAATTCAGGATTGAACACAGGTCACTAGAACAGTAAGACATCAGCACAGTCTTGTGTACCATTGTGTTGAAAATGGGAGGTATATAGTCAAAATTTCCCATGTAACCCATAATTGTTCACAACAGTACTTCCAGAAAAAAACACTGACTTTCGATTGCATAACACCAAAAGAAACATTATGCAACTCAGGTTACCTGGAAGCATTTCTATCCTATTAATCACAAGGTGAAAGTGGAACTCAACACAAATAAATTCTTAAGCGTTCTGAAAGATAATAAAGTTTACTCATGTTGATTTCTAACTGGGGCAGATTTTTGCCATCATTAGCTCAGCTCCAAGCAAAATCTAGCTGGAGAGAAATACATATCTGTTACAAAAGTCTTGTTGCATGGAAATTAGATTAAGGGCAAAAAAATTAGTTTATCCTGGAATAAGTGCAGTCAGTGTAATGTTCTGGACCTTTGCATACCTACTTAACTGCTTCCCGCAGCTGAATCCAATCTTAACACTCTCCTGCCCCACCTTGCTCCACCTGCCTCTCCATGTAAATGTTTCCTTCTCTTTCTCTTTGTCTGCCTCCATCTCTGATTCACCTTCCAGTCTCTCCCAACTCCAAACCTGTGCCCTCCCCCATTTGGCACAACCTACCTGTCATCTTTCACCACTCTTTATTCTACCTCTGTATGCTCCTTCCTCATGACTCCCCTTTCCCTCCTTTTACACTGGCCACCATGCCTCTCTGCTATCAGTCCTGATGCGGGGTTTTGACCAAAAATGTTGACAATTACTTTCCTCCCATAAATGTTGTTCCAGATTCCAGCATCTGCAGTCTCTTGTATTACCATTTAATCTAATTTCTTCCTTGGTGACTAACTCAAAATCTTAACCAATACATTATAGGTTATAGTGAATTTAATGAAGTACAAAGGAAAAAAGTAAAGGTATTAAAGTTTGATTGTTGCTGCAGATTCCAGCATCTGCAATCTCTTGTGTTTGCATTTTGATCTAGTGCTAACTGCTCATAATGTTTATACCCATGTCTCCATATTATTATAATCTAGTCAGCATCATCCAAGTTGTAAGCACATTAACACACATTCATAGTGGTGTACTCTCCAGAGGCATTAGTCCAAGACTAAGCTTACTCATGCAGAGTCAAATCATGGCTTCATCTCTTAAAAGAGACACAGTGACTAACTGGCTGGTGGTGGACTCATTCAGTTTTAGAGGCCTGCGGCAAGCTGTAGTAGTCTGGGGAATGGGCCAACCCAATTTTCAGGCATGACCTGTATATCTCACTGGAGGAGATCAAGTTGTCTAAGGTCCAGAAAATAGTCAGATCCATTATGAAGTAATCTTCTCCATCAATCTCCACTCGAGCAGCCTCTGCATTCAATGGATCACCTTCCAGAATTTCTAACATCTCCAATCCCAGCAGATAATCCTTCAATTCCCTCACAGCTCCCTGGTTCACTTTTCCATCTACCCTTACTCCATGTCTCTTAACATCATTCCATGCATTCTTAAGAGCTGTATCACTTGTCCAATGACAACTTACCTTTTGACCATCCATGGACTCAAAATACTCCTTCAGTTTGCTTGTATAATACATTGGGTACTCACTATATACAGTATAAGTCTCTTAATCTACCAGTCCATTGTTTGGAAATTAAGATGGTTTGGTAGGTGACTTAATGGGTGCTGATCCTCATGCTCCATTTTAAACAGTGGGGTGCCAGTTCTCTTGTTCCCTTTCACACACTGGATCCCCAGTTTTCATACTCCTTTTAATACAACAAGCTTTGGTTCCTGTGGTGCACTTAACACCAGGGTCCTAGTTTCCCTTTAACACACTGGGCATCTGAATCCCACAATGCCTTTAAGAAATCGGGCTCTCGGTTCCATCTCCTTTAACACACTAGACTCCTGGAGCCTTAAGTTCAAGTTAAAGTTTGTTAGCTGACTGTACGTAACATATAATCAAAGGAAACAATGTACCTCTGAACCACGGTACACCCACACAATATATATCACACACAGCACATAAATCAAAAATATTATACTATAAATAAGTTAATAAAATATAATTCAAAATGGATGTAGTAAAGTGCAGCACAGGTAAACTGTACAGTAAACAACTCGCTGTCCAAGTGACAAGACCTCGGTGGAAGCAAGATGCTCATTAGTCTCACAGCTTGCAAAAAGAAGCTGTTACCCAGTCTAGCAGTCCTAGTCCCAATGCTTCTGCCCCTGCTTCCTGACGGTAGTGCATCAAAGAGATTGTGGGATGGGTGGTGGGGGCCCTTCATCTGCAACACTCCTGGTAAGTGTCACAAATAGGGAGGAGGGAGACCCCAGTGATCCTCTCAGTGGTTCTTATTGTCCCTGGTAAGTGCTTGAGGTCCGATCCCTTTCAGATTCTGTACCGCACAATGATGCAGCCTGACAGGATTCTGTTGACGGTGCTTCTGTAGAAAGCTGTTAGATGGGAGCAGCAAGCCTTGCACACCTCAATCCCCACAGAAAGTGTAGATGCTGCTGTGCCTTCTTGATGAGTGAGGAAGTGTTCACACCAGGGAACTTTGTGCTCTTCATTCTTTCTATAGCAGAGCCGTTAATGTGCAATGGAGAGTGTACTTTCCTGAAGTTTACAATCCTCTTTTGTCTTGTCCAAATGTTGTGAGAACAACAGATTGTTGTTCTCGCAACATTTGACAAGCCTCTCTACCTCCTCCCTGTTTGCTGATGAAGCCACAGCAAACTTGATGATATGGTTTAAGCTGGATCTGGCAGTGCAGTTTGACTCAGCAACGTGAACAGCAGTGGACTGAGCACACATTCCTTGGGGGTATCAGTGCTCAGCGTGGTGGAACCTTTAATATTTAAGACCGATTCCCACATTCTCTTCAAACACACTCTGGTACTGCTCCCTACACTTATTTGGTTTTGTGGAAAAGTTATTATAATAGAGTTGCAGAGTCACAGAGTTATAGAGCATGGAAACAGGTTCAAGCTTATTCAAGCTTAACATGTTGGCTCCTTCAGCTAGTCCCTTTTCTTCACGTTTGGCCATATTCTCTAAACAGTTCTTATATGTATAATATACATGTACAAGAGGACACAAGTTTAAGGTGTGGCTTTTAGATAGCTTCATAGAGCTTAGTAAGATAGAGGGCTTTAAGTAAGCCTAGTAATTTCTAAGGTAGGGACATGTTTGGCACAACTTTGTGGGCCGAATGGCCTGTGTTGTGCTGTAGGTTTGCTATGTTCCTATGTTTCTATAATATGTAATGTTGGAATAAAAGAAAAACTTAAAAGTGTGTTGTAGTATTAATTAGAATAGAAAATTTAAAGTTCAAATTTCAAAAAAATTATTACCTAAGTTTGTGTATGTCACTATATACTACCCTTAAATTCATTTTCTTGTGGGCGTTCACAATAGGTGCAAAGAAACACATGAATCAATGAAAAAGTACCACAAACAAAGATGGATAAACAACCAATACACATAAGAAGACAAACTGTGCAACCACAAATAAATAAATAATATTGAGAACATGAATTGCAGAGCCTTTGAAAATGAGTCATTAGTTGTGGAATCAGTTCAGTGTTGGGGTGAGTAAAGTTATCCACACTGGTTCAGGACTCTGATGGTTGAACAGTATTAACTGTTTCTGAACTTAATGGTGTGGGACCCAGGTCTCTTGCACCTCATTCCCAATAGCAGCAACAAGTAGAGAGCATAGCTTAGATGATGGGTGGGGATCCATAATGATGGATGCTGCTTTCTTGTGGCAGTATTCCTTGTAATGTGCTCAGCGCTGGGGGAAGCTCTTGCCATGATGGACTAGGCTGCAATCACTACTTTTGGCCATAATGCAACCAGTCAGGATACCCTCCACCATGCATACATATGTCATAGTTGTCATAGTCATAGATTCAGATGATATGCTGAATCTGTGTAAACTTTTAAGAAAGTAGAGTTACTGCCATGTCTTCTTTGTGATGGCACCTACATGAGTGGAGTCTGGCACAAAAGTCCCAAGCAGGCTGGATTATCAGAGCATTACTGATCTCTTGTACATTGGAGAAATCAAATGCAGATCAGGTGATCAAGTTTCAAGGTTGAGCAAATCTCAAGTGGTATAATTCATACATTATTTGATAATACATTAGAATGCTATTCTTGGACTACAGTTCAGCTTTCAACACCATAATTCCCTTCAGATTTGAAAAGGAAGCTCAGAGACCTTGGCCTGCACTTCGCCTTGTGCAGCTAGATCTTAGACTTCCTATCGAATCGCTGACAGGTGATAAGGATGGGCTTCCTTATGTCTGCCCTTTTGACCCTCAATGCAGGTGCTCCCCAGGATTGTGTCCTGAGTCCCTTCCTCTATTCCCTTTATACCCATGACTGTGTTAGAACACAAAGCTCCAATCTGCTGATCAAATTCACAGATGACACAATGTTGATTGGCTTTATTTCTAGCAGTGACAAGACAGCCTACAGAAGAGAGGTTGACACCCTGACACAGTGGTGCCAAGATAACAACCTCTCCTTCAATGTCCAAAAGACAATAGAACTGATTGTGGATTACAAGAGGAATGGAGATAGGCCTGCCCCAATCAACATCAATGGGTCTGCAGCTGAGCAAGTGAGTAGTTTCAAGTTCCTTGGTATGCACATCATGGAAGATCTTACCTGGACTGTACACACTGGCATTGTGGCAAAAAAAGCACCACAGCATCTCTTCCACCTCAGGCAACTGAAGAAATTCAGCATGAGGCTCCAAATCCTCAAGGCCTTCTTCAGGAGCACCATTGAGAGTAAGCTGACTGGTTGTATCACTGCCTGGTACGGGAATTGCACCAAACTTGTTCACTGGGCACTGCAGGGAGTGATACGGACAACCCAGCACATCTGGAGATGTAAACTTCCCTCCATTGAGGACATTTATAGCAGCAGGTACAGAAAATTCTAATTCTAAATGTACTTGAATCTTGAACTTTGCAAAATGTCTTCAAGGGTGACCCCAAAGTTCCAGTTGTCTGCCTGATGTGTTATGCATAGGACAAGGATGAAAATACCAAATGTGTACCTAGTTCCAAAAGTGATTGTGTTGGTGGTTTCAGCCTAATTGGAAGCGAACAGGATAACAGTACTCTTATGTCACTCATTGATTACATAGAAATTCAGTGAACCCACATGTCTGCAAGAAGTCGATCACTTTCTCCTCCTTAAACAGAGGCTGAATGAAATATGGCTGATGGGCCACAACTGTCTGGAATGAACCAGAGACAAAGTGATCAAGGGTCACAGAGATTCTGATAGCCACAGAGAAAGGGATTCAGACACAGCTCTGTGGCTGGTGGTTTGAGTATAGCCGGTGACAGATATCAGTGACAATAATCTTCAACAATTCTGCATTTGGATACATTTCTCTTCCTTCAATCCACAGTTGATATTCCCTGATTTTTTTTCCCCTCTTGGATCCCCTCACCTTCCTCCTCCTCAGGACATGTTCTTTCTTCCTGGAAACTTAGCAGGATTGCAACCAATCTCCTGTTTCCTGGACAAACAGGACACCCTCGAACCTTCTTTGATAATGTTTCAGTGAACATCCTGAACCATTCATTGCAGATCTGCACGCAGATAAGAAGCTGCTCCCTCAGGCATCCTCTGGCACCCAAAGGATGTGCCTGTGGTCACAGAGGAATGGCAAATGTCACATAGGCATCACTGTAGGTTATCAGCAAACACCGGAGATACTATGCAGCGGATCTTCTTGTGTCTGCTTGTGTCTTGTGTTAGAGTAAGTGGAATGAGGCAGGGGAGCTGAGATGTAAGCAGGCCTTGTGATGAGATAAGGTGGAGATGGGTGCGTGAAAGATGTCTATTGATTGCCATGTGTTTTGCCATGTGCAAACCAATAATAGCCAACACTTCTTTCATCTAGTTTGCAGAGATGATGGATAGATATTGAAATTAGCCTTACTCCTGGCATTAAACTTCCGAATCCAAGGAAGGACTTCACCACTGCTTCTGTACACAAAGCATGACTGTCAAGTGGTGTTCCCATGGCTTCAGTTACCATTTCTCACAAAAGTGGATCGGCCCCAAGGCCTTGAGTCAACATAACGGTGGGATGACAAGTTTTGAGTACAAGCTGCACCAGACTGCAAGTTAATCATATGTCATCACTCTGGTGCATATTTTTTCAGTATAGCCTCAAGAAAATTTTATAGGTTTTGGATTTTTTTCAATCTCAGCATGTCCATTAAATGGTGTAAGTATACTGCATCCACTAAGTTGACACCATTGCCCACATTTTATTACGTTACTTGGTGATGTGAGACCACATGCACACTTCAGTAGTAGTCTGATCTGCTTGTTGCCAATGACCTCAGTGCAACTGCACAAATAACATCTTCAATATGGTGTGGTCTCACAGATTCTGGCAAATCTGCATTTTTGTCTTGTTCAGATAATTTCAAAGTGGATGGAAAGATTTCTGATAATGTAAAATCCAAAATGGTGGGCAAACTCAGGCAGATTATTTTTCATCAAGTAATTACCCAAATCCCTTTCAAAGACCCCCGGTTTTGTTCCTACCACCTCCATAAGCAGTAGACATGAAGTCATCAGTGTAAAATATTTCCTCTCCATTTTTGCATTTTACCCATCAATTTGAATTTTTGTTTCTTGGACCTGGAAATAAATTCTGAGGGCATGAGGTTAAGGTGAGAAGGCACAGACTTAATAGGGATGAAGAGGAACTTTTTCACCTAGTAGGTGGCCTGTATATGGAATCAGCTGCTAGGGTGGAGCATTGGCTGGTTAGCAGAAAACAGAGTAGGAATAAAGGGATCCTGTTCTGCCTAGCTGCCAGTTACCAGTGGAGATCCACAGGGTCGGTGTTGGGACCGCTGCTTTTTATGATGTATCTCAATGATTTGGACTACAGTATTAATGGATTTGTGGCTAAATTTACCAATGATACAAAGATAGGTGGAGGAGTGGGTAGTGTTGAGAAAACGGAGAGCTTGCAGAGAGACTTAGATAGTTTAGGAAAATGGGCAAAGAAGTGGCAAATGAAATACAATGTTGAAAAGTGTATGGTCATGCACTTTGGTGGAAGAAATAAATGGGAAGGCTATTATTTAGATGGGGAGAGAATTCAAAATGCAGAGATGCAAAGGGACTTGGGAGTCCTTGTGAAAGATACCCTAAAAGTTAATCTTCAGGTTGAGTCAGTTGTGAAGAAGGTGAATGCAATGTTGGCATTCATTTCTAGAGGTATAGAATATAAGAGCAGTGATATGATGTTGGGGCTCTATAAGGCACTACTGAGACCACACTTGAAGTATTATGTGCAGTTTTGGGCTCCTTATTTCAGAAAGGATATACTGACAATTGAGAGGGTTCAGAGAAGATTCACGAGAATGATCCCAGGAATGAAAGGGTTACCGTATCAGGAATGTCTGGTAGCTCTTGGGCTGTATTCCCTGGAGTTCAGGAGAATGAGGGGGGGATCTCATCGGAACATTCCAAATGTTAAAAGGGCTGAAAAGATTAGATATGGCAAAGTTATTTCCCATGATAGGGGATTCTAGGACAAGAGGGCACAACTTCAGGATTGAAGGAAGCCTTTTAGAACTGAGATGCAGAGAAATCACTTTAATCAGAGGGTGGTAAATCTGTGGAATTTGCTGCCACAAGCAGCAGTGGAGGCCAAGTCATTGAGTGTATTTAAGGCAGAAATAGATAGGTTCTTGATTAGCCAGGGCACAAAGGATATGGGATGAAATCAAGGGAGTTGGATGACTGGAACAATTGGATCAGCCCATGACTGAATGGCGGAGCACACGATGGGTCGAATAGCCTACTAGCCTCCTCTATCTTATGGTCTTATAGGAAGTGGTGGAAACAGCTATGTTTACAACATTTAAAAGATACTTGGACACGGACATGGATAGAAAAGGGATATAAGGCAAGTGCAAGCAAATAGAACTAAGATAGCTGGGCTTTGTGGTGAACATGGACAAGCTGTGTTGTACAAAAGACCTGGATTGATTACTTTCATTGAAAAACCTTTAATGATGGCAAGAAAAAGTAATAAGGACGTGAGCTGACTCACTTTATAAAAAGCAGCCTAAAGCCTGGTTGCTATGGTAACATAGCAGTTAGTGCGATGCTATTACAGCTCAGGGTGACCTAAAGTTCGGAGTTCAATTCTGGCACCATTTGGTAAGGATTCTTTGCACATCCTCCCCATGAAATGCATGAATTTTCTCCAGGTCCTCTGTTTTCCTGCCACAGGTCAAAGACGTGCCAGGTCGGTTAATTATACATTGTAAATTGTCCCATGATTAGGTTAGGGTTAATCGGTTTTGTTGGGAGTTGCTAGGACATTGGGGCTTAAAGGGCCAGAAGGGCCTGCCCCATGTTGTGTCACTAAGTAAATAATAATAATAATTAAATAAACAGAGGGATAAAAGCAACAATCTTTATAGACTTGTAGATCAGATGTTAGCTTTGGCTCCCACCTGGACATTGGCTACCAGCACCTCCGGGCCAAGATCTTCCTTGCTGCTACTGAGCCCCTCACCACCACTCTCCAACCCTGGGTCTCTCAGGCTCCACTGTCACCTCTTGTATCCTCAAAGCCTCCATCGACTTCCCACTTTACCTTTCCTGAACACTCCAACCACCCCCTTCCATTTTTCTGACTCCTTCAACTCTTCACCTGCCATTCAATCCCAGCTCTAATCCCTGCTGTGTCCTCACATTCCTTCTGACCTTCCCCTCTCTGAGGCAAAACGTTCTATCCTCAGCAAGGACATTACCTTTGTCCCCCTTCACCGGCACTTCAATGAGTTCATGTCCCTGCATGCTGCCTAGTGTTTCTTCCAACACCTCCAAGCCTGCTTCTTTGGCAAGGATTTCCCACCCTGCAATGGTGATCTTCCTTCCTCCTCTTTTTGGACACCTCACTCTGGTTCTTTGCCAGCCCTGGATTTCTTCATCTTGAATTGCCAACAAGACATCAACTGGCTCAACTTCAGCATTCCTCTCTCCTCCTCTGAATGCACTGCGCTCCACTCTCTCTGCACTAATCCCAACCTTCCCATCAAACACGCAGACAAAGGGGGCGCTGATGTACTGACTTCTACCTTGCTGATGTAGTACTCCTCATATATATACACCACTCGGGACCATCAGAAAACTGTCTCTGATACCATAACTGACCTCATCAGCTCTGGAGAACTCCCATCCACTGCCACCAAGCTAATAGTTCTCTTACCCCACATTCCTCGCTTCTATCTCCTATTCAAGAGCCACAAACCTGGTTGTCTGGGTAGTACATTGCCTTTTTTTGTTTCTGCCCTACTGAATGTGTCCTCATAGCTCAGCTCCATTCTATCCCTCTTGGTTCAGTCCCTTCTCACTTACATCCATGACACTTCTCATGCTCTCAATCTGCTCACTAATTTTCAATTCCCTGGCCTTAACCATCTCATTTTCACCATGGATGTCCATTCCCTACAGAATTCTGTTCCCTATCAAGATGGCCTTAAAGCTCTCAGTTTCCTTTTCTGCTTCAGTTCATCCCACTTTCTCCAGACTCAAGAGGTAGCTATGTGCACCTGCATGGGCCCCAAGTTCTGTCACCCATTTTGTTGGCAATGTAGAACAGTCTATGTTCCAAGCCTTCCCCAGTAATGCTCTCTCATCTTCCTCTGCTATACTGATGACTGCATACACCCATGCTGAGCTTGTCAATTTCATTAACCTCTAACTTCCATCCTGCCTTTAAATTCACTTGGTCCAGTTCTGACACCTCCCTTCCCTTTCTCAATCTTTCTGTCTCCATCTATGGAAATACCGTCAACTGACATCTTTTATAAGTGTACAGATTCCCATGGTTATCTTAACTATACCTCTTCCCATCCAGCCTCTTGTGAAAATGCTATTCCCTTTTCTCAGTTGCTTTGTCTCAAGGACAATTAGGAATGGTCAGCAGATGTTGGCCTTTCCATCGATACTCATATCTTAAAACTGAATAACAAAGTTGACACTATACAGCTTAATTTCATCCCTTGGGAGTTTTAAAAAATAATGCGTGTTTCAGAGCAATCTTGCTTTGTTCATTTATCCCCAGTGCCACTTTTGCTAATTTGTTGGACTTTAACAACTTAGTTTCAATGGCAACTTGGCAGGCTGAATACTTGGAGCAAATAATTTGATCAAAGCTCTTACACTGATATCACCTAACCGCCCTTCAGAATGTCTTAGTGATGTCAATGGATCAAAGTTCAACTTGCAAACAATGTGAGAGAAATGTATTTTGAAAAGAAAGAATTCTTTGTTAAAATGATTGACAACTTAAATAGCTTTTTTAGTTACAGACTGATCTGTAGCACAGAGGTAAGATGGGTAAATTATTAACTCAGTTACATATTAACTGGGTGTTCCACTACATAAATAGGACTAACCACTAAATATAGGCACCTTTTCAAGCACTAAATACATGAAAGTGAATTAGTATCTCGATTATGATATAATTCAAAGTCTTTCTTATTTAAAACATATCCAATAATAATGCTGTTAGTTTAACAACACATGAATTACAAACCAAGATAATTTAATTAAATAAGTAATGCAACCACTATAAACCAGGGATCTTGACTGTGAACATTGTAATTTACATACCTAGAAGGTTAAGGTTTAAGGAATTTCAGATTATTTTGTCTTCAGTGTTTTATTTTGCTGATAGTTTCATCCATAAGATTGGTAGATGTAGAGTCCTTGTGAGCAGAGTTAAGAAACTGCAGGGGTGAAAAAGACCCTGATAGGAGTTACATACAAGCCTCCGAACAGTAGCTAGGATGTGGGGCACAAATTACAATGGGAAAAGAAAATGCACGTCAAAAGGACAAAGTTACGATAATCACAGGGGGTTTCAAAATGTAGGTAAATTGGGAGAATTAGGTTGGTACTGGATCACAAGGAAGAAAATTTGTAGAATGCCTATGAGATGGTTTTTTGGAGGAGTTTGTGATTGAACCCACTAAGGGAAAGGCTATTCTGGATTGGGTGTTGTGGAATTGATTAGAGAGCTTAAGATAAAGGAACCTGAGGAAACAATGATCATGTTATGATAGAATTCACCCTGCAACTTGAGAAGGAGAAGCTAAATTCAGATGTATCAGTATTACAGTGGAGTAAATGAAATTATAGAGGCATGAGGATAATGAAGTAGGTTTTCAAAGCTTGCAGAGAGATTTAGGCCAGTTAGAAGAGTGGGCTGAAAGGTGGCAGATGGAATTTAATGCTTTTAAGTGTGAGGTGCTACATTTTGGTAGGAATAATCAAAATAGGACATACATGGTAAATGGTAGGGCATTGAGGAATGCAGTAGAACAGAGTGATCTAGGAATAATGGTGCATAGTTCCCTGAAGGTGGAATCTCATGTGAATAGGGTGATGAAGAAAGCTGATGGCCTTGATAAATCAGAGCATTGTGTATAGGAGTTGGGATGTAATGTTAAAATTGTACAAGGCATTGGTGAGGCCAAATTTGGAGTATTGTGTACAGTCCTGGTCACCAAATTATGAGAAAGATGTCAACAAAATAGAGAGAGCACAGAGGAGATTTACTAGAATGTTACCTGGGTTTCAGCAGCTAAGTTACATAGAAAGGTTGAACAAGTTAGGTCTTTATTCTTTGGAGCATAGAAGGTTGAGTAGGGACTTAATAGAGGTACTTATAATTATGATGGGGATAGATAGAGTTGACGTATTTAGGCTTTTTCTACTGAGATTCAAACAAGAGGACATGAGTTGAGAGTTAAGGGGCAAAAGTTTAGGGGTAACATGAGGGGGAACAACTTTACTCAGAGAGTGGTAGCTGTGTGGAATGAGCTTCCAGTAGAAGTGGTAGAGGCAGGTTCGATATTGTCATTTAAAAAAAATTGGATAGGTATATGGACAAGAAAGGAATGGAGGGTTATGGGCTGTGCAGGTAGGTGGGGCTAGGTGAGAGTAAGCATTCTGCATGGACTAAAAGGGCCGAGATGGCCTGTTTCTGTGCTCTAATTGTTATATGGTTATATATGAGAGAGGAGCCGGCCAAATTTTATTGGAAGCGGGATACTAGCAGGGTTTACAGCAGAACAGCAATGATTGGAGTTTCTGGGAGCAATTAGGAAGGTGGAGGATAGATACATCACAAAGAAATATTCTAAAGGCAGGATGATGAAACCGTGTCTAACAAAGGAAGTCAAAAACAGCATAAAAGCTAAACAGACAGTATATAATTGAGCAAAAATTAGTTGGAAGTCAGAGGATTGGGAAGCTTTTAAAAACCAACAGAAAGCAACTAAAAGATCCATAAGGATGGAGAACATGAGTGAAAAGAAGCTAGCCAACAATATAAAAGAGGATTCCAAAGATTTTTTTCAAATTATATAAAGAGTACAAAAGAGGCAGAAATAGATATTAGACTGCTGGAAAATGGTGTTGGAGAGTTATTAATGGGGCCAAGAAAGTAGTAGACTAAATAGTATTTTACATCTGTCTTCACTGTGGAAGACACTAGCGGTATGGAAGTATAGCAGTATGACACTAGCTGGAAGTTGTAGTTTGCCAGAGAGCAGAAGTGAGCGCAATTGCAATTACTAGGGAGAAGGTGCTTGGGAAACTGAAAGGTCTGAAGGTGGATAACTCACTTGGATTAGATGGACTAACCCCTGAAAGAAGTGGCTGGGGAGATTATCGAGCTGTTGGTAATGATCTTTCAGGTGGCTGTGGAGACCAGGTCATTAAGGTGGAGGTTGATGGGTTTTTGATTAGTCATGGTGTGAAAGTTTATGCAGAATGGGGTTGAGAAGGAAAATGGATCAGCCATGATGAAATGGTGAAGCAGAATTGATGGGTCAAGTAGCCTAATTCTTCACCTATCTCTTATGATCTTTTGTCTCATCACTGACATATGTTGTGAAATTTCTTGTTTTTGGCATGACATCTGCAGCTTTGACTAACATCTATAGACATGTGATGCAGAATATATTGGCTAGCTGCATCATTGCCTGGTATGGAAACACCAATGCCTTTGTAGATCTTCTCCCCCAAAAGTATAATAATGCAGCCTCTGCAATATCAGTCTTGCAGTGTTTGGATTCATGGAAACTTGCTCTCCTGGAGAGTTCATATGCAAGAAATGTCAGCTAACCCAACACCTCAGAAACAAGGTGACTGAACTTGAGGAGGAGGTAGCTGACCTGCGATATTGTAGAGAATTGGCAGATGTGCTCCAAATGTCCTTTAGGGAGATAGTGTGCTCCTCAAGAGAGCCACAGGTTCAGGTGTGACAAAAGGATCACTGGGGACCTAAGTCACCCCAACCATTATCTATTCCAGCTACTACCATCCAGGAAACAGTACTGCAGCATAAAAGCCAGGACCAACAGCTTCTACCGCCAGACCATCAGAATGATTAACTCACACTAATTTGAGTGTATTTCTATGTTACATTGACTGTTCTATTTATTATAAATCAGTATGATTACACATTGCTTGTTTAGATGGAGATGTAACAGAATGATTTTTACTCCTCATGTATATGAAGGATTTAAGAAATAAAGTCAATTCAAGACACCAGACCAGACAGTGGGTAACCATGTGAAGTAAGTGTAGGGTAAGAGGTGCACACTTTCCCGGGCATCAACCATTTTTCTGGACGTGTCCAACCATTTTGAACATCTAGTGATGCTCAACAATGACCATGAAACCAAAGGACAAATGTAGGACAAATAGTATGTAGGACAAAGGAGCCCCACAGTGCCCTCTCTAATGATAAACCTAAACCCTGTAAAAAGGAAACAGTGATAGTAGGGGACTCAGTTATTGGGGGTTAAGCATCAGGTGTGTACTGACAAGGAGTCTTGTACCAGGAGTACAAGTAGGAGACCTCCCTGGACAAATAGACAGGCTCCTGGCCAGAGCTGGGGTAGATCCAGTACTCATTGTCCACATCGGAACAAATGTTATAGGTAAGGGCAGGCTGTCAGTTCTGCAAGGCAAATTTAAAGAGTTAGTTGGGAATCTTAAGGACTGAACTAACAAGGTAGTCTTTTCCGAAGTTCTGACTGTGCCATGTGCCAGTCCAGGTAAGATGGAGGAGATTAGAAGATTTAATGTGTGGCTCAAATCATAGTGTATATTAGAGGGGTTTAGGTTTATGGAATATTGGGCACTTTTTGGGGCAGAAGGAACCTGTACCACCTAAAGATAGGCAAGATCGTAAAGGTGGAGGGGTAGTCATAGACATCAGAGATTTTAACATGAGGCTGCTTATGATAGGAGATGAATCAAGACTTAGTGAAGATATCTGGGTGAGAATTGAAAGCTATAAAAATAAATGATTAACATTGGGTGTATGTTATAGACCACCCCCGCCCCATGCTGGTAGTAATTTTAATTAACAACTCTATCAGAATATTAAAAAGGCAAGTTCTGACAGTGATATTATAGTAAAGGATGGCTTTAATTTCCCAAATATTAAAACATAGAAAACCTACAGCACAATACAGGCTCTCCAGCCCACAGTGCTGTGCTGAACATGTACTTACTTTAGAAGTACATATTGTGTGGGAGAACTCAGTAACTAATGGATTACAGGAAAGTAATTTCATTGAGTTATTGAATGATTGTTTTTTGACCCAGTATGCTAATGCACAAAACGAGGGAAGACCTGTTAAGATTTGATATTCTGTAACAATCAGGATGGAATTTTGAGTTTGGAAGTTGTTGAGCCTCTAGGAACAAGTGATCAGCTTGGGGCTATCAACCCTGACTGGTAAAACAAAACTGTTACTGAAACAGCAATTAAGAATCCTTCTACATCTGTGTGCGACGGTATTTCTGAGTCTCCACTCAGGACTTGCATGATTGACAGTTGTTAAAACTAAAAGGAAGCTACTGACATAATGAAGGAGCCATAAACACCACAAGAGATAGAGGACCTTCACTGCTGCCCTAAATACTAGCAGCATAATGGGGAATTACTGCACCAGCATCACAGGCGCATGACGACAGATAAGCAGCATTCACAAGTAAACTATAAATGATATATTAAAATAATTTTCACAAAAAAAGTACATAATTAGAACAAAAAAAATGTCCATTGTGATTGATGTGTTCAGAGTGTCCTAAACTGAGGTACTGATTAGAGTTGAACCAGCTGATTCCGAATGGTTGAAGGGAGGTAACAGTTCTTGAATCTGGTTGTGCCAGTTTTCATATCCCTTAGAATAGATGGCGTGGAAATATTTGACAATAAATGTTAACTTCCCAAGTCAATGCCTCATATACCTACAACTGATGGTGGGGAGTGATGTGCCCTTGATGTATCGTACTGAGTCTACTACTTTCTGCAGCTCCCTTGTCTGGAAGAGAAGTTGCTCATTCTGGGATATTTTAATGAATATATAAACTATAAAAATCTGGTGGCTTAGATTTTTTTTAAATAATTTTTTTTAATTGAAATTTCAAATAGGTTACAGAAAGAAAAAAAATTATCAACCCTACCCCCCCCCCCCACTCCCCTTAACCCCTCCCCTAACATATCCCTATAGAAGAAAAAAGAAAGAAAGAAAGAATGCCTGGATATCGGAAGATCCCCACATGCTCCATGGAGTTCATAATATTTTTAATATGTATATTTATTTCTTTCCCCAGATAACCAATAATTTTATCTTCAGAGCACCTATATATTTAATCCTATCTTTTGTAAATAAGGGTGCCAAATTTTCAGAAATATTTCATATTTATCTCTTAAATTGTAAGTAATTTTTTCCAAGTGGAATGCAGCTATAAATTTCTTTCTTCCAATAATCTATACTTAAGTATGAATCCAATTTCCAAGTAACTGCAATAGCCTTTTTGGCTACTGCCAATGCAATTTTTATGAATTTCTGATATTTATTCAATTTGGATTTTGATTTTATCCTTTCAATATCGCCTAGTAAAAATAATGTTGGATTATGTGTAAGTTGTATTCCAATAATTTGTTCCAGTAAAACTCTTAAATTTGTCCAAAAAGGTTGAATTTTAAAGCAAGACCAAGTAGAGTGTAAAAAAAGTACCAATTTCTTGATTATATCGGAAGCATTGATCAGATAAATTTGGCTTTAATTTATTTATTTTTTGTGGTGTAATATATAATTGATGTAAAAAATTATATTGCACTAGTCTTAGCCGGACATTTGTTGTATTTGTCATACTGTCAAGACAGTCTTGACCAATTTGTTTCCTCAATTTTAATATTCAAATCAGTTTCCCATTTTTGTCTTGACTTATGAATTCCTTGTTTAATTGCCTGCTTTTGAATCAAACTATACATACAAGAAATATTTTTTTAAATTTTCCTTTTTGAATTAAAATTTATATTTCATTAGGTTTCAGTAATAACATTGTTTGACCCAATTTATCTCTTAAGTAAGCCCTTAATTGGAAATAACAAAAAAGAGTGTTGTTTGATATTTTATATTTATTCTTTAATTGATCAAATGACATTAATATACTTCCTTCAAAACAATCTCCTATATATCTAATCCCTTTTTGAAACCAGTTGTGTAAAAGTTGATTATCCATTGTAAAAGGAATGTTTATTTTGAATTAAAGGTCTCTTTGCTAATAAAGATTTTTTTATCTCATCATCAACATTTATCTTATTCCATAAATCAATCATTTTAATATAGGAGATTCTTTCTTTTCCCGTATCCATTTAGATTTCCACTTATATATAAAATCTTCTGGTATATTTTCTCCTATTTTATCTAGTTCTATTCCAATCCATGCCAGTTTATCTTCATCAAAAAAAAATGCAATAAATCTAAGTTGATTTGCTTTATAATAATTTTTAAAGTTTGGAAGTTGTAACCCTTCCTACGTCAAATTTCCATGTCAATTTTTCCAATGATATTCTTGACATCTTACCATTCCAAAGGAACTTCCTCATACATTTATTTAACTCTTGAAAAAACTTCTGCGGTAATTGTATTGGTAGTGTTTGGAATAATTATTGTAATCTAGGGAATACATTCATTTTTACAGCATTAACTCTGCCTACTAATGTTATTGGTAACATCATCCATTTATTAAGGTCTTCTTGAATTTTTTTCAATAATGGTAAATAATTTTATTTATATATATTCTTTATATCATTATCAACTCTTATACCTAAGTATTTTATACTATTTATCACCCATCTAAATTGAGTTACTAAAGGAGATTATAGTCAATGTCAATTAATAAGGGGTAGAATTTCACTTTTATCCCGATTTTATTTTGTAGCCTGATATTTTCCCATATTCTTCCAATCTAGAAGATAATTTATGCAGCGAATACAATGGGTTTGTTAAATAAAGCAAAACATCATCAGCAAATAAATTATTCTTATATTCCTCCTGGTTAACTCTGAAACCCATAATTATCTGGGTCTGTTCTAATTAATTCAGCTAATGGTTCTATCGCCAACACAAATAAAGCAGGTGATAATGGACAACCTTGTCTAGTTGACCTTGTTAATTGAAATTTGACCATTTGTCATTACTTTAGCTTTGGGATTAGTATTTAAGATTTTAATCCATTTTATAAAAGATTTTCCTAACCCATACTTTTCCAATACCTTAAATAAAAAATCCCATTCCAATCTATCAAATGCTTTTTCTGCACCTAAAGCAACGGCCACACTCATTTCCTCCCTCTTTTGTGCCAGATAAATTATACTAAGTAACAGAGTTACATTATCTGCCGATTGTCTATTTCTGATAAATCCTGTTTGATTCATATGTATTAATTTTGATAATCTATTAGATGAAATTTTTGCTATTATTTTATAGTCAGTGTTCAACAAAGAAATAGGTCTATATGATGTTGGCTTTAAAAGATCTCTTTATTTTGGCAATACTATTAAAATAACTGTCGAAAAAGATTCTGGAAGTTTATGCGTTCTTTCCGCTTGGTTTATTAACTCCATAAAAGGAGGAATTAGTAAATCATTAAACTTTTTGTAAAATTCAGGCGGAAAACCATCTTCTCCTGGGGATTTATTACTCTGAAGTGATCCTAGAGTTTCTTCAACCTCTTAATGTAAAAGGCATATCTAATCCCTTCTGTTCTTCCGAATTCAAATTTGGAAGAGTTATTTGTGATAAAACCCTTTCTATCTCAACATTATCATTTTGTGATTCTGATTGATACAGTTCAGAATAAAAATTCTTTAAAATTTCATTAATTTCTAAAGGTTTATAAGTAATTTTATTTATACTTGTTCTAATTGCATTTATTGTTTTGGAAGTCTGGTCTGTTTTTAACTGCCAAGCAAGAATCTTGTGTGATCTTTCACCTAGTTCGTAACATCTCTGTTTAGTTCTCATAATTGCTTTTTCTGTTTGGTATGTCTGAAATGTATTGTATTGTAACTTCTCTTTAACAAGATGTCTTCTTTCTTCTTCTGTCATATATCTTTGAGATACTTTTTCTAATTTTGTAATCTTTCTCCAATTGATCTGTTTCTACCATATATTCCTTCCTAATTTTAGAAGTATAACTTATTATCTGACCTCTCAAATATGCTTTCATTGCTTCCCATACTATAAATTTATCATCAACTGAATATAAATTTGTATCTAAAAAAAACTGAATTTGCTTTTTCATGAAATCACGAAAATCTTGATGTTTTAATAATATTGAATTAAATCTCCATCTGTAAATCGATTCCTCTTTATCCATCATTGTCATTATCAAGGGGGAATGATCTGACAATATTCTTGCTTTATATTCCATATTTTTCACTCTGTCTTGAATATTCGTTGATAATAGAAAAAATCTATCCTTGAATAAGTTTAATGTCTATTTGAATAAAATGAATAATCTTTCTTTTGGATTAATTCTTCTCCATATATCAATCAAATTTAAATCTTTCATCAATGATAAAGTTAATTTTGCTACTTTTGATTTTATAACAACCTTTGTTGATTTATCTAAAACTGGGTCTAAACAAAAATTAAAATCTCCACCTATTAATATTTTGTCATATGCATCAACCAAATTCAAAAAGGCCTCTTGTATAAATTTTACATCATTTTCATTTGGTGCATAAATATTCATAAGAGTCTATAGTTCTGGAAAAATTTGACAATGTGTAATTACATATCTCCCCGCAGAATCAATTAATACATTTTGTATTTTAATTGGTAAAGTTTTATTAACCAAAATTGCAACTCCCCTCACCTTTAAGTTAAATGAAGCTGTGATAACATTTCCGACCCAATCTCTCTTTAATTTCTGATGTTCTATCTCTGTTAAGTGTGTTTCTTGTAAAAAAAAAGCTATATCTATTTTCATTTTCTTAATATATTGTTAAAATTCTTTTTCTTTTCATCGGTCCATTAAGCCCATTAACATTAAAACTTTAAAAATTCAATAAATTAGTCATTATTTTTAACAGGGTTACTCCAGTCTATAATAATACCTAATCTTTCAACTTTCGCAGTACCTTGGGGAATCTTTTTAAAATTCTTCATGTTACTATGTGCCCAATTGTCCAGGCAAAGAAAGAAAGATAAAAGAAAAATAGATTATAAAGAAAAAAATAACAAAATACCCCCCATTAATGTTGTGAATGAAAAAAAAATACAACATTACCCCCTTTATTGTGCAATCGCCATGATTACGCACATGAATCCCATAGCAATCAATCTGAAGTTCCCCCAGCTCCCCTGAAACATAGAAAAGTATATATGAGAAGAAAAAAAATATCACTACTCTCGATTAATATTTCTCAAATTTAACCTTTCTCCCCCTGTATCATATAATCAAGAATATATTTAAATATTCTTCTGTCCTTAAACATCCATCGGTTCAATTCACTGTCCCTATCTTCATCTTTAATCCGTTTCACTTTTAAATCTTTGACTGTAATTAGCAAATATTTGGGAGTTCTTGTGCGAATTCTTCTGCATCCTGAAAATCAGTGAAAAATCTTCTTTTTCCGTCATCCAAAAAAAAATTATCAGGGTTGCCAGGTGGCGCAATATAAATTTATAGCCTTTTTCCCATAAAACTTTTCGCGCTGGGTTAAATTCCTTCTTTCTCTTCAAAAGGTCATAACTTATATCAGGATAGAAAGGAACTGTTTTCCCTTCTATCATCAATGGCCCATTTCTCTTACTGGCATGTTGGGCAGCTGCCTTCAGGATCTTTTCTTTATCTTGATATCTTAAGCATTTTATCAAGATTGATCATGGGTTTTGATCAACTTGAGGTCTTAAGGCTCTGTGAGCCCTTTCAATTTCAATTAACTGGGTTGCTTCTTCCATTTCCAAAATTTCTGGGATCCATTTTTGAAAAAAATTTATTGGATCCTCTCCCTCTATACCTTCTTTAAGTCCAACAATCTTAATATTGTTTCGTCTGCTAAAATTTTCAAGCACATCCACTGTTTCCAACGACTGTTTTCTTTCTGATGTCCAGGCAGAAATATTATCTTCCATTTTATTCACTCTATCGCAAAGATCATCTATATATCATTTGATAAAAATGCAGGGACTCAGATTCAGATTAGTTCATTGATATATACTTACGAGAGTGAAAACATAGAAACATGGAAAACCTACAGCACAATATAGGCTCTTCAGCCCACATACAGTGCCGAACATGTACGTACTTTAGAAATTACCTATGGTTACCCATAGCCCTCTATTTTTCTAAGCTCCATGTACCTATCCAAGGGTCTCTTAAAAAACCCTATCACATCCGCCTCCACCATCGTTGCCGGCAGCTCATTCCACACACTCACCACCCTCTCCATAAAAAAAAAACCTACCCCTGACATTTCCTCTGTACCTACTTCCAAGCACCTTAAAACTGTGCCCTCTCATGTTAGCCATTTCAGCTCTGGGAAAAAGCCTCTGACTACCCACATGATCAATGCCTCTCATCATCTGAAATGCATCTATCAGGTCACCTCTCATCCTCTGCCACTCCGACGAAAAAAAGCCGGGTTCGCTCAACCTATTCTCAGAAGGCATGCTCCCCAATCCAGGCAACATCCTTGTAAATCTCCTCTGCACCCTTTCTATAGCTTCCACATCCTTCCTGTAGCGAGCTGAACAGAACTGAGCACAGTACCCCAAGTGGGGTGTGACCAGGGTGCTACCTCAGCTCTTAAGCTCGATCCCACAGTTGATGAAAGGTAATGCACCATATGCCTCCTTAACCAGAGTCAATCTGCAAAGCAGCTTTGAATGTCCTATGGACTTGGACACCAAAATACCTCTGATTCTCCACACTTACCATTAGTAGAGTCTTAACTCTTAATACTGTATTCTGTCATTATATTTGATCTACCAAAATGAACCACCTCACACTTATCTGGGTTGAACTCCATCTGCCACTTCTCAGCACAGTTTTGCATCCTATCAATGTCCTGCTGTAACCTCTGACAGCCCTCCACACTATCCACAACACTTCCAATCTTTGTGTCATGACCAAGTTTACTAACATATCCCTCCATTTCCTCATCCAGGTAATTTATAAAAATCACAAAGAGAAGGGGTCCCAAAACAGATCCCTGAGGCACACCACTCCATGCAGAATATGACCCATCTACAACCTCTCTTTGCCTTCTGTGGGCAAGCCTGTTCTGGATCCACAAAGCAATGTCCCCTTGGATCCCATGCCTCCTTACTTTCTCAATAAGCCTTGCATAGGTACCTTATCAAATGCCTTGCTGAAATCCATATACACTACATCTACTGCTCTACCATTATCAATGTGTTTAGTCACATCTTCAAAAAATACAATCTTGCTCATAAGGCATGACCTGCCTTTGACAAAGCCATGCAGACTATTCCTAATCATATTATGCCTCTCCAAATGTTCTTAAATCTTGCCTCTCAGGATCTTTTCCATCAACTTACCAACCACTGAAGTAAGACTCACTGCTCTTTAATTACCTGGGATATCTCTACTCACTTTCTTGAATAAGGGAACAACATCTGCAACCCTCCAATTCTCTGGAACCTCTCCCACCCCCATTGATGATGTAAAGATCATTGCCAGAGGCTCAGCAATCTCCTCCTTTGCCTCCCACAGTAGCCTGACGTATATCTCATCTGGTCCAGTTGACTTATCCAACTTGTTGCTTTCCAAAAGCTCCAGCACATCCTCATTCTTAATGTCTATATGCTCAAGCTTTTCAATCTGCTGTAAGTGATCCCTACAATTGGCAAGATCCTTTTCTGTAGTGAATACTGAAGCAAAGTATTCATTAAGTACCTCTGCTATCTCCTCCGTTTTCATATACACTTTTCCACTGTCACACTTGATTGGTCCTATTCTCTCACATCTTATCTTCTTGCTCTTCACATACTTGTAGAATATCTTGGGGTTTTCTTTAATCCAGTCTGCCAAGGCCTTCTCATGGCCCCTTCTGGCTCTCCTAATTTTATTCTTAAGCTCCTTCCTGCTAGCCTTATAATCTTCTAGATCTCTATCATTACCCAGTTTTTTGAACCTTTCATAAGCTTTTCTTTTTGTCTTGACTAGATTTTCAACAGCTATTGTACACCACGGTTCTTGTATCCTACCATCCTTTCCCTGTCTTTTTGGAACGTACCTATGCAGAATGCCACGCAAATATCCCCTGAACATTTGCCACATTTCTGCCATAAATTTCCCTGAGAACATCTATTCCCAATTTATGTTTCCAAGTTCCTGCCTGATAGCTTCATATTTCCCCTTACTCCAATTAAACGCTTTCTTAACTTGTCTGTTCCTGTCCCTCTCTAATGCTATGGTAAAGGAGATAGAATTGTGAGCACCATCTCCAAAATGCTCTCCCACTGAGAGACCTGGCACCTGACCAGGTTTATTTCCCATTACCAGATCAAGTACAGTCTCTGCTCTTGTAGGCTAATGTACATATTGTGTCAAGGAACCTTCCTGAATTCACCTAACAAACTCCACCCCATCTAAACCTCTTGGTTAGAGAGATGCCAATCAATATTTGGGAAATCAAAATCTCCCACCACAACAAGCCTGTTATTACACCTTTCCAGAATCTGTCTCCCTGTCTGCTCCTTGATGTCCCTGTTACTATTGGGTGGTCTATAAAAACACTCAGCAGAGTTATTGACCCCTTTCTATTTTCTAATTTCCACCCACAGAGACTTCGTAGACAATCCCTCATAACTTCTTTCTTTTCTGCAGCCATGACACTATCTCTGTTCAGCAATGCCATGCCTCCACCTCTTTTGCCTCCCTCCCTGTCCTTTCCAAAACATCTCTAAGTAACCATTCCTGCCCCTGAGCTACCCAAGTTTCTGTAATAGCTCCAAGTACTGATCCCTGCTCTAAGCTCATCAGCTTTGTTCATGATGCTTCAGGGTGTAATGAAATGCATTGCTCGTGTGAAACTCTCAGGGTAAACAGTGTACAGTAAATGCAGCAATGAGTGCAAAACAACTGAGAGACTGCAAAAGTTGTAGTGCAATCTGAAGCAGTGCAAACTAAATGCTGAAGTGTCTGTATACACAGTGACAATTGGTGAGTGATCTGAGCTGAAACTTGCGCTGTACCCATTTCCAATGCCACCACGATGAGGATCCACAATGATTTACAATGTTTTAGGAAACAGCAGTTGGGAAAATAGAGACTGGAATTGTCCATCCAGTTGAATTTAGCATGTGGTAACAGTGTAGTGGAGCACATTGCCCTTTTCTGTTCCATTTTCTGTTGCCTATCCTATTCATCAGGTTGGAAAGCAGATATTGCATTGATAGCTAGAGGCAGCGGTGTTCTTTGCTTGTTCTGGCTGCTTCTTGGAGCCAAAGTTGACATAAAATTGCTATAATAATAGTCAGTTCCAGGAATGCATCCTCAGCATGCTGATTTTCTCCAGAATGTAAAATCACAATACGACATACCATGAGAAACTTGCCAAGAATAGCATCGGCTCACTCAGATGTGTGGAGGTTCTCTCCACCACATTTCTAGGACTTCTGTTACTTGAGAGTAAATTCCAGGCAGATGTGTCGGTGCTATGATTTACTTTGAAGAAATAATAAAGAAATAGCTGAGTCATCACCATGGAAGAAATTATGCAAAATTGACATCAGATTGAGATGAATTGAGAGTATGTCTAGAAATAATTTGGCAGACATTACAGACATAGCAGCAGGATGCGATGAATTGGGGTATGAATATTGAAAGATGTATGACATTTAGGAAGCTTAGAAGGCTAAGAAGTGGAGGAGGGTTAATAATGGTCTTAGTGCAATTGAGAGAGGTGGACCAAGTTCAGTTCTGACCTCCAGTGATGACTGTGTAGAGTTTACACATTCTCCCCGTGACAATGTGAGTTTCCTCCAGGTGCTCCAATTTCCTCCAATATCCCAAAGTTTTTACCGGGTTCTGAATAGACCAGATAGCTTTCCTCTATGTCATAGGAAAGTATTTAGAAATAGAAACCTTTTACCCTTGTGGAGTGTGACCTGGATGTGAGTCAGTTCCTATGGTAGAAATCACAATGCAAGCAGCACTCTTCCTGCTGCTGGGAAGTGTTACAATTCAAGAAATATATCTGGCAACAATAGAATGAATGTAGAATAGAGGCAGAGGAGCCTGAACAAACTGAAGAACAACGCTGTCTTGAAGCTGTTCACTATGCAGAAGCTCCACTGAGACCTTCAAAAAAACACAGGTGTTGGAGCAGGAGAACACTGGAGAGGTCTCTGCAAAGTTCATGTAGTTTTGGAAACTGGGCTGAGTACAACTGAAGAAATCATGAGCATTGGAGTACACCATTCCTCAGAGAAGTTCCTCCAGGGATTCTGTGCAGTAGGCTCTGCCTTCTGTTTTGGGGTTCTCAATCTGCCCAGGATAGCCAGTCATGGCCATAACAAAGTCAGCTGTAAAGGAATGGTGTCACTCCTGAGGAACCCATGGAATGAGTAATTCTATAGTAAAATGCTGGAGAAAATACCCTCTACTAGATTGGCCCACAGAAAATGTTTGAAAGTGTCTGAACAGCCTGCAGTCAGCTGTCAAGTTGTTCAATTTCATGATTTTAATTTACAAAAAGTAAGCAAAAAACTAATGCTTTCTGTACCTCCATATTTCCCCATGGCATAGGAAGAAGTCCAGGCAAACTCACACAGTCACATGGTGAACATGTAACCTCGACACAGACAACACTGGAGGTTAGAAATGTGAATGGACTGTGGAGCTCTGAGGAAGCAGCTCAGTTGATTGTGTTGACAAGGGACTGCTCTAAACAATCTGCTGGTAGAACTCAGCAGGCCAAGCGACATCACTGAGGAAAGGAATTGCTACTGGTTGGGGTCAAAATCATGCAATGGAATGTTTGTTACTTGCACTTCTGTTTGTACTGAGCGTGTTTCACAAGAGTGATGTGTTACACCTTACAGCTTCAACTTTCAGCAGAAGGACTACATCGTGACTGCCAATTACTGGTGGGTCTGATGCTGGGCTTATTAGCAAAGGTTGTTCACCAGAATAACAGGGCCAATTGGTAATAGACACAATTTCACCTGGAAGAGATTGTTAGTGCAATCTGTCTCTGGTAAAAAAAAATTCTCATGTAATTTATAGTTAACATGTTGATATAAATTTATAAGCAAGAATTTAATTCTGGCCAAGCTTCAGGGCATTTTTGAATCTATAGCCATTCCTTATGAGCCATTTTCAGGAACAATAAGATACTTTTTTTCCTTGGACATCAATATTTTTTTCTCTATAAAGCCTAAAACAAGGGATGCTGTTTTCAGTCTTTAAGTACTTAGCCTTGGATCAACCCTTATCAACAGCCCTGCAGGAATGTTACTTAATTTCCTGCCACTGTAATCAAACGGCTGGCACTTTATCATAAGTTCTGTTTAGTTCTCTGGCTGCTCTTATTCCGCAGCTTGGAAAAATATTTTCTTAGCAAAACAATCACAATCACTAAACAATAGTGTTTAGTTGTGCAAAACATGCAAGGTTATTGTCACAAAATGAGGAATGTTACAATGTGTGAAATGCATTCCAGTAAATTCCGCACAGTCTTAGGAATTATAAAAAAAACAAACGACATGGAAGGAACAAGTCCCTGTTTAACGTAAATTGCTAACAATTAACCTGCAAGTTTTCTTTTTGAAATGTAATTGAATGTACCTCAGTAACAGGCGCAATGACGGGGTTACAGTGTGATGATTCAGATGTATCCTGTTTATGCCTTTATCATATGCAGGTTATAAGAAATAGTTTTCCAATGAGACTCTGTGGACATGAGTGGAAAAGTTTCAGACACGCTGCTGTAGTTTTCCTTTTTTTCAGGTTTCAGTAGCTATGATGCAACAAGCACTAGAATACTCCTGAATTGACTCTTGGAGAGTTAGAAACATACTGCCACTGCACCTGCTTTCACTTCCCAGGACTGAGTCCAAACCAACCATTCTATTGCCTGGCACTGCATATCGTGCACCAGCCACAGGTGTTGGTTTTCCTCAGCAATATTTTGAAATTATTGTCCCATGCCTTCATTCTGTGTCTTATTATTCAGGGCTATGCCCTATCTGTAGGAATGATGGAGAGAATGATGCAGAAGAAGTTCATATTCTGAACGCCACACATCACTAGAAGGCAGAGTGTGTGTAGCGAGAGACAGACTTCAAAAGAAGCGAGCAGGAGCAGTCAGGATATTCTGAATGAGAATCTCCTCTGGTTTCATACACACTTTTCTACGTCACACTTGATTGGTCCTATTCTCTCACATCTTATCCTCTTGCTCTGCACATACTTGTAGAATGCCTTGGGGTTTTCCTTAATCCTGCTCGCCGGGCCTTCTCATGACCCCTTCTGGCTCTCCTAATTTCATTCTTAAGCTCCTTCCTGCAAGCCTTATAATCTTCTAGATCTCTATCATTACCTAGTTTTTTTAACCTTTCGTAAGCTTTTCTTTCTGTCTTGACTTGGTTTGAAGGATTAACCCTGAAAATAGTCTTCTATACAGCTTAAGTTTTCTTAACCTGCCCTTCTTTATTAACCCTTCCTTACCTGCATCCACCTATCACTTGCTAGCTCTTACACTACCCCTTCCCTTCATCTCTTTATGTCTTTTCCCCTCTATTCCCTCACTCCAAATGAATGGTCTAAACCAAAATGTTGACTGTCCATTCAATTCCATAGGTTCTGCTTGAATCATTGAGTTCCATCAGCAGGTTGCTTGTTGTTCCAGATTCCAGCATCTGCAGACTCTTCTGTCTCCTTCTTCATTGAACTTGGCCTGATTCTGTAGATGACAAATGATAGAGTGATGCATTTTGGAAATGTGCCCTTTAGCCTGTGCTAATTATCAGTAACCAGTTAGACTCATTCATTTTATACCCCCTCCCACTCGCACCCCCCCCCACATCGCAGATAGGATAGATAGTCAAAGTCTTTTATCCAGAGTAAAAATGCCAAACATTAGAGGGTGTAGCTTTATCAATAAATAATAAATTCCTTGGCATTATAATTTCAGAGGATCTCTCCTGGAACCAGTGTATAAGTACCATTACAAAGAAGTCATAGAATTTTCTCTACTTTCCTAGAAGTTCATTCATGTTCAGCGTGTCAATTAAAACTTTGAGTAACTTCTATAGATGCACAGTGGAGAGTGGTTGTATCAAGGCCTGGTATGAAAACACCAATGTTCATGAATGAAAAAACCTACAAAACTTGGTGGTTGTAGTTGGGAGCTGAATGTCCAAGGTTACACATTGTATCAGAGGTATAGAAAGGTAGGCAGAAGGGGTGGCATGGCTGTGCTGGTAAAGAATGGCATCAAATCAGAAGAAAGATATGACATAGGATCAGAAGATGTTGAATCCTTGTGGGTTGAGTTAACAAACTGCAAGGGTTAAAGGACCCTGATGGCAGTTATATACAGGCCTCCCGACAGTGGCTGGGAGGTGGACCACAGATTATAACGGTCAATAGAAAAGGCTTGTCAAAAGGGGAATGTTATGATAGTCAAGGGAGATTTCAACATGTAGGTCGATTGGGAAAAATCAGGTTGGTAATGGATGTCAAGAGAGTGAGTTTGTTGAATGCTTATGAAATTGCTTTTTCGAGCCTTTTGATGTTGAACCTACTAAAGGATCAGCTACACTGGATTGAGTATTATGTAACGAACTGGAGGTGATTAGGGAGCTTTAGGTGAAAAAACCCTTAGGAACCAGTGACCACAATATGATTGAGTTCAACTGAAACTTTATAGGGAGAAAGTAAAGTCTTACATAGCAGCATTTCAGTACAGTCAGGGAATTTACAGTGCTATGAGAGAGGAGTTGACCGAAGTAAATTGGAAGGAGTTGCTGGCAGGGACGTCAGCAGAGCAGCAATGATATGAGTTTCTGGGAAATATGAGGAAGGTGCAGGAAAGATATATTCCAAAAATGAAGAAATACTCAAATGGCAAAATAGTACAACCGTGACTGCCAAGGGAAGTCAAAGCTAATTTTAAAGCTAAAGATAGGGCATACAGCAAAGCAAAAATTAGTGGGAACAGAGAGAATTGGGAAGCTTTTAAAAACCTACAGAGAGCAATTAAAAGAATCATTGGGGGAAAGATGAAATATGAAAGCAAGGTAGCAAACAATATCAAAGTAGATAGTAAAAGCTTTTTCAAGTAAAAAAGGAGATGAGCGCGGATATTGAATTGCTAGAAAATGAGGCCAGAGAGATAATAATAGGGGACAAGGAGATGGCTAATGAACTAAATGAGCATTTTGCGTCATTCTTCACTGTGGAAGACACCAACAGTATGCCTGACCTTGTAGTGTGTGAAGGAAGAGATGTGGGTGCAGTTACTATTACAAAAGAGAAGGTGCTCAAAAAGCTGAAAAACCTAAGTCACATGGAGCAGATGAACTGCACCCTAGGGTTGTGAAAGAGGTAGCAGTAGAAATTGTGAAGACATTAGTAATGATCTCTCAAAAATCTTTGGACTCGGGCATGGTGCCAGAGGACTGGAAAATTGCCAAAATCACTCTACTCTTTGAGAAAGGAGGAAGGCAGCAGAATGGAAATTATAGACTAGTAAGCCTGACCTCAGTGGTTGGGAAGATGTTGGAGCCAATTTTTAAGAACGAGGTTATGGAGGGAGTACTTCTGGCCGTTCCCATCAATAATAAGTATACCGTTTTGGATACTGTTGGTGGAGACGACCTCACAGGAACAAGTTGCAGTGATTGCGTCTCTGGCACCGAGGCTGGACACTCAGCTCAGAAGGGAAGGAGGGAAAAGAGGAGTGCAGTAGTGATAGGGGATTCGATAGTTAGGGGGACAGATAGGAGGTTCTGTGGAAGGGCTCGAGAATCCCGGATGGTCTGTTGCCTCCCTGGTGCCAGGGTCTGTAATATCTCGGATCGAGTTCTCAGTATTCAAAAGAGGGAGGGTGAGCAGTCAGATGTCATGGTACATGTAGGGACCAATGACGTGGGTAGGAAGAGTGAGGAGGTCCGGTAAGATGAGTTTAGGGAGTTAGGGGGCAAGTTAAAGGACAGGATCTCCAGGATAGCAATCTCAGGATTGCTAACAGTGCCACGTGCAGGTGGGTTTAGAAATAGTAAGATAGTGCAAATCAACACGTGGCTGAAGACATGGTGCAGGAGGGAAGGCTTCAGATTTATTGATAATTGGGCAGTTTTCCAGGGAAGGTGGGACCTGTTCCGGCGGGATGGTTTACATCTGAACTGGAGGTGGACAAATATTCTTGCAGGTAGGTTTACTAGAGAGGCTCCAGTGGATTTAAACTAGATACAAGAGGGGGAGGGGAACCAGAGTGTAGGAACAGATGTATGGGAGAAGGAAGAAAAAGAAGGTAATAAAGTTATTTGCACCGTTAGTGATAAACAGGGAGTAAAAAGTGGAGAATTTCTTAAATGCATTTATTTTAATGTTGGGTGCATTGTAAGAAAGGTGGATGAGCTTAGAGCATGGACTGATACTTGGAAATATGATGTTGTAGCTATGGGTTGCAGAAGGGGTGTGATTGACAACTAAATATTCCTGAATTTCATTGCTTCAGGTGTGATAGAATTAGAGGGAGAAGAGGGGGAGGTGTTGCATTACTCGTCAGAGAAATTATTACAGTGGTGCTCTGGCAGGATAGATTAGAGGGCTCTTCTTCGGAGGCTATTTGGGTGTAATTGAGAAATGGGAAAGGTGTAGTAACATTTATAGGGGTGTATTATAAACCACCTAATGGGGAGTGAGAATTGGAGAAGCAAATTTGTAACAAGATAGCAGATATTTGTAGTAAGCACAGGGTTGTGATTCTGGGAGATTTTTAATTTTCCACACATAGATTGGGAAGCCCATACAAAACATCCAAGCTGGATGGTTTGAAGTTTGGAAAATGTGTGCAGGATAGTTTTCTGCAGCAATACATAGAGGTACCAACTAGAGAAGGGGCAGTTTTGGATCTCCTGTTAGGGAATGAAAGAGGTCAGGTGACGGAGGTATGTGTTGGGGAGCACTTCAGGTCCAGTGATCACAATGCCATTAGTTTCAATATAATTATGGAGAAGGATAGGACTGGTCCCAGGCTTGAGATTTTTGATTGGAGAAAGGCTAACTTTGAGGAGATGCAAAAGGATTTAGAAGGAGTGGATTGGGACAATTTGGTTTATGGGAAGGATGTAATAGAGAAATGGAGGTCATTTAAAGGTGAAATTCTGAGGATGTAGAATCTTTATGTTCCTGTTAGGTTGAAAGGAAAAGTTAAAAATTTGAAAGAGCCATGGTTTTCAAGGGATATTGGAAACTTGGTTCGGAAAAAGAGCTCTATCTACAATAAATATAGACAGCATGGAGTAAAGGAGGTGCTTGAGGAATATAAAGAATGTAAAAAGAATCTTAAGAAAGAAAATTAGAAAAGCTAAAAGAAGATACGAGGTTGCTTTGGCAAGTAAGGTGAAAATAAATCCAAAGGGTTTCTACAGCTATATTAAAAGCAAAAGGATAGTGAGGGATAAAATTGATAAAAAGATAAGGGAAACAAGTAGGGAAGTTATGGAAACTATGATGATTAAAGAGGAAGAAGTACTGGTGCTTTTAAGAAATATAAAAGTGGATAAATCTCCTGATCCTGACAGGATATTCCCTAGGACCTTGAGGGAAGTTAGTATAGAAATAGCAGGGGCTCTGACAGAAATATTTCAAATGTCATTAGAAACAGGGATAGTGCTAGAGGATTGGCGTATTGCTCATGTTGTTCCATTGTTTAAATAGGGTTCTAAGAGTAAACCTAGCAATTATAGGCCTGTAAGTTTGATGTCAGTGGTGGGAAAATTTATGGAAAATATTCTTTGAGATGGTATATATAATTATCTGGATAGACAGGGTCTGATTAGGAACAGTCAACATGGATTTGTGCATGGAAGGTCATGTTTGACAAATTTTATTGAATTTTTTGAAGAGGTTACTAGGAAAGTTGATGAGGGTAAAGCAGTGGATGTTGTCTATATGGACTTCAGTAAGTCCTTTGACAAGGTTCTACATGGAAGGTTAGTTAGGAAGAATGCAGTAGAACAGAGTGATCTAGGAATAATGGTGCATAGTTCCCTAAAGGTGGAATCTCATGTTGATAGGGTGGTGAAGAAAGGTTTTGGTATGCTGGCCTTCATAAATCAGAGCATTGAGTATAGGAATTGGGATGTAATGCTAAAATTGTACAAGGCATTGGTAAGGCCAAATTTGGAGTATTGTGTACAGTTCTGATCACCAAGTTATAGGAAAGATGTCAACAAAATAGAGAGAGTATAGAGAAAATTTACTAGAATGTTTCAGCACCTAAGTTACAGAGAAAGGTTGAACAAGTTAGGTCTTTACTCTTTGGAGCATAGAAGGTTGAGGGGGGACTTGATAGAGGTATTTAAAATTATGAGGGGGATAGATAGAGTTAACGTGGATAGGCTTTTTCCATTGAGAGTAGGGGAGATTCAAACAAGAGGACATGAGTTGAGAGTTGGGGGCAAAAGTTTAGGGATTACACGAGGGGGAACTTCTTTACTCAGGGAGTGGTAGCTGTGTGATATGAGCTTCCAGTAGAAGTGGTAGGGGCAGGTTCGATATTGTCGTTTAAAGTAAAATTGGATAGGTATATGGACAGGAAAGGAATGGAGGGTTATGGGCTGAGTGCCGGTCTGTGGGACTAGGTGAGAGTAAGCGTTCAGCATGGACTAGAAGGGCCGAGATGGCCTGTTTCCGTGCTGTAATTGTTATATGGTTATAATCCCAAAGTACCCTCCAACATAAGCAGCAGCAAGTAACAATCCATCTCCCTCGGTAAAAAGAAGCATTGACACCCACCTCCGAGCACTCGAACGTAAGCAAGGCAACAGCAAAGACACAGACTTGCAGTTACCCCAAAGACTTCGTGTTTCATCTGGCATTCAACACGCCACAGGCTCTCTGTCTCCCTAATAAGGGACAAATATGTGGCTCCATTTTACAGTGAGAGGAGAGATATAACACAGAACTTGTTGGTTTACGATGTTAAAAGTCCATTACGTTGCTTTTACTGAGCTCCAAGTCCAAAGATCTCAGGTCTCTGCATACAAACTTAGATCTTCCATCCCCCACAACACACGGATCTCCTGCCCAGACACTGACCTCTGATGCTTCCGTCTCCAGAGCCATGAAATCTCAGCCCTCCGAAGGCAAGCAAAGCTCTTAGACTGAGCTTTTGGTGTGCCAAATAACAGCCATTCACTAAACCCCAAGAGTGAATCCCATTCCTGCAAAGAACTGTAGTCAGTGTGTAGCTCCAGGTCAGGGTCTTCAAAAGAACCCTGAAAGGGAAAAACAAAGATATTAAAGATGGAAATAGAGCTGTTTCTGAAGATCCAAGCAAAGGAGTTGCCAGTAGGTGCCATTAGTCCTCCTAAGCTCCTCCCCTAAGGATCCTTTTCTGGTGTTCCACAGGGGTTGGTGTTGGGACCACTTTTTTTAAAGCCTAATATCAATGATTTAGATGATGGAATAGATGGCTTTGTTGCCAAGTTTGCAGATGATGCAAAGATTGGTGGAGGAGCAGGTAGTATTAAGGAAACAGGTAGGCTGCAGAAGGACTTAGACAGATTAGGAGAATGGGCAAGAAAGTGGCAAATGGAATACAATGTTGAAAAATGCATGGTCATACACTTTGGCAGTAAAAATGAATGTGCAGACTATTTTCTAAATGGAGAAAATACAAAAGATTGAGATGCAAAGGGACTTGAGAGCACTTAATTTTATTTCACCTTAATTTCAAGATGTCTAGAATACATGAGCAGGGATGTGAAACTGAGGCTTTATAAGGCACTGTCGAGGCCTCACCTAAAGTAATGTGAACAGTTTTGGGCTTCTCATCTAAGAACAGATATGTTAGCAATGGAAAGGGATCAGAGGAGGTTCACAAGGATGATTTCAGGAATGAAAAAGTTATCATATGAAGGATGTTTGATGGCTCTGTATCTGTACTCATTGGAATTTAGAAGAATGAGGGGTGATCTCACTGAAACCTTACGAATGTTGAACAATCTAGACAGAGTAGATGTTGAAAAGATGTCTTCCATACTGGGGGAGTCTAGCACAAGAGGGCACTGCCTTAGGATAGACGATGTTCATTTAAAACAGAGATACAGAGACATTTCTTTAGCTAGAGGGTTGTGAATTTGCGGAATTTATTACCTCAGGCATTTGTGGAGGCCTGGTTGTTGGATGTATTTAAGAGCTTGATCGGTTCCTGATTGGACACAGCATTAAAGATTATGGGGTGAAGGCTGAGGAGGGGAAAACAGAATCAGCCATGATTCCATGATTCAATGACCGATAAGATTCAACGGCCAAATGGCTTGTTCTGCCCCTGTGTCTTAGGGTCTTATGGCTTTCTACACTATTGGTACTGTGATGAATGAGGGACATGGCAGCACATGGAATTGATTGAACTGGTTTCACCAGCACACTTCAGACTCAGCTTCATTTCTTTGGGCTTTGCTATAGCTCTTTGACTATGGGGTACTGCTGCAGAAGTATCCGCTTGGGTGTCTTATGCATGAACTCAACAGCTTTACTTGAACATTCAAGTATCAGGCTTTGTACTGCGCTCTCCCTGTGGCTGTAACACTATTTTTTGCATTCTGTTATTACTTTTCTATTTGTGTTACTGTTAGTACTTACATGTGAAATGGTCTAAACTGATGACATGCAAAATAAAAATTTTCACTGCATCTTGGTGCATGGGACAATAATAAACTAATTGCCAATTACTGACAGTTTCAAAATGCTGGAGGAACTCAGCAGGTCAGGCAGAATCTATGGAAAAAATACAGCAAAGAATACAGCATGATATAGATCAGTTGCAGATATGGGCAGAAAAATAGTAGGTGGAGTTTAACCCAGATAAATGTGAAGGATTGCACCTTGGCAGGGCAAATGCAAGGAGACAGTGTTACTGAGTAGAGAGATACCTGGAAGCACGAGGTACCTGGAAGCCTCTGTATTGTAAATATCATTTGCTGCCCCAGATAAAGATGCTCTTTTGGCCATCAAGTTGTCAAGTTGTCTTTTTGTAAAATAGAAGTTACCACAGTTATGTTGCAATGTTATGAAACTCTGGTTAGGCCTCATCTAGAGTATTGAGTACAGTTCTGGTTGTCACACTATAGGAAGGATGTTGAGGCTTTGGAGAGGGTGCAGAAGAGGTTGACCAGCATGCTGCTTGGTTTAGAAGACATCTGCCATCACAAGAGGCTGGATAAACTTGAGTTGTTTCCTCTGGGGTGCTGGAGGCTGAAGGGAGATCTGTTAGAGATTTATAAGATTATGAAAGGCATAGATAGAGTAGGCAGGGAATATCTGTTTCCCAGGGTCGAAAAATCTAATACCAGAGGGCATCCATTGAATGTGAGAGGGGGTAAGTTTTTTTACTCAGAGTGGTGGATGCCTGGTATGCGCTGCCTGGTGTGGTGGTAAAGGCAAACATATTAGAGGATTTTCAGAGACATTGGGATAGGCACATGGCTGTAAGGAAGATGGATGGAAATCAGGTAGGAGGGATTAGTGTTTGGGTGTTTTTGATCTGCTTTTTAGCTGGTTCAGCACAATATAGTGGGCCAAAGGGCCTGTTCCTGTGCTGAACTCTTCTATATTCTATAACAGTATGTACACACAAATGGATACAGAGAGCAAAAAAATGTTCCGTCTTAAAAATAGACTTCAAGCTCCCCAAGTAACTTCATTAGCAGCTTTCTTAAAGTGGGTCTTACTTTACATAAGTCTCTGGGGTTTATGAAAGATTATCTGCATCATGCTGGTAGTATCAGATATGAACATCCATGCTCCGAGCCACTGCTGTAATCATTGATGAGTCTGATAACATTGTTACTAATTTCGTAGCATCTCAGGATGTTGATGGCAGTATTGTGATGCTATGCAAGTCAGAAGAAACTTGTTTCGATATTTCCAGTTATTGGGGATCTTTGTTACGGGTCATTCTTGAGGATCACACAGCCATAAATCTGATATTATCTGATCCACCTTCCTCATTGTCAGAGAAGATTTCATATTTCAGACAGAGTTATTTATCACATGTACTATACTTCAAGATAAACAGTGAAATGTGTGAAGTGAAATTAATCTGAATTATATATTGCTGTCAGAGAAAATTTCATTCAGAATATCACTGCAGGTTTTTATGTTAATCTATTATTTCTTTAAGGAAACTCTTCTTTTAAATTATAAGATTATGAGGGGCATAGATTGGGGATACTGTCAGAATCTTTTTCTCAGAGTAGAAGTGTCTAGTAGAAAAAATTAAATCACGTTCAAGTTTAATTGATATCCAGCCATATATATGTATATAGCTAAATGAAACATCATTTCTCCATGGCCAAGGTGCAAAATATAGTACATACAGTCACACACACAGCACATATAGTACTAAAAGGAGGAATGCTTTGGAGATATGTGGGGTGGATATGGTGGAGTCAGGATGCCTGAAAGGGGTTGCGGGGGGAGGGGGGAGTGGTAGAAGCAGATATAACTGAATAAATATTTTGTGTCAGTCTTCACTGTGGAAGACACCAGCAGTATGACAGTGTCAGAGGGCAGAGTGAATGTAGTTGCTATTACCAAAGAAAAGGTGCTTGGGAAACTAAAAGGTCTGAAAATAGGTAAGTCACCTGGATCAGATAGACACAACCCTAGGGATCTGAAAGAGGTAGCTGAGGAAATTTTTGTGGAGACATTAGTAGCGATCTTTCAAGAATCACTAGATTCTGGAATGGTTCTGGGGGAGTGGATAATTGCAAATGTCACTCCACTCATCAAGAAGGTAGGGAGGCAAAAGACAGGAAATTATAGACCAGTTAACCTGAGCTCATTGGTTGGCAAGATGCTAGAGTCCATTATTAAGGATAAATCTTCAGGATACTTGAGATTAAATAGACTGTAGTCAGCATGGTTTCTTTAAGGGGAAATCTTCCCTGACATATCTGTTAGAATTCTTCGAGAAAATAACAGGTAGGACAAAGTAAAGTCAGTAGATGTTGCTTGCTTGGATTTTCAGAAGGTCTTTGACAAGGTGCCATTCATGATGTTGCTAAACAAGTTAAGAGTCTGTGGTATTACAGAAAAGATAATAGCATGGTCAGAAGACTGGCTGACTGACAGAGGCCAGAAGTGGGAATAAAGAGGGCCTTTTCTGGTTTTCTGCCAGTGAGTAGCAATGTTGCATAGAGATCGCTGTTGGGTCTGCTGCTATTTATGTTATATACTAATGATCTGGATTATGGAATTGATGATCAAGTTTACTGATGGTACAAAGATTGGTGGATGCTTTCAAAGGTACATTTAATGTCAGAAATGTATACAATATACATCCTGAAATTCATTTTTTTCGCAACCATCCACAAAAACGGAAAAGTGCCCCAAAGAATGAATGACAGTTAAATGTTAGAACCACAAAGCCTCCCAGTTCCCCCTCCCACACATAAGCAGCAGCAAAGCAATGATCCCCCTCCCCACCAGTAAAAAAAGCATCAGCACCCCCCACTGAGTACTCAAGCATGCAGCAAAGCATCAATAAAGACAGATTTGCAGTACCCCAAAGATTACTTGTTTACCCGCTAATTCAACATTCCACAAGCTCTCGCTCTCTCTCTTCCTAATAAGGGAAAAAGAGGTGTCTCTGTTTCGCAGCAAGAGAGGAGACATAACAAACTACTCGCTGATTTACAGTGTTGAAAGTCTTTTGCATCACTTATTCGAGCTCTGTGCCCAAAGGACTCGACTCTCTGGGCACACAGCCAGCAGCCAGCTTGCTGCTTTCGATCTTCCATGTACTCCCACAACACACCGATCTCCTGCAGAGGCACCAACCTTGAGTCCGCCTGCCTCCAGAGCCACAAAACCCCGAAACTCTGAAGGCAAGCTAATCTTCTGGGCCGCATCCTTGGTATATTGAATAATGGCCAGTCGTAAGGCCCTGAAAGCAGGTCACATTCACGCAAAGAACCGAAGTCAGCGCGTAACTCCAGGTCAGGGTCTTCAAAAGAACCCTGAAAGGGAAAAATAGAGATACTGTAAATTCTGGTGTATAAGCTGAGAATTTGGCCCTAAATTTTGGTCCTAAAATTAGAGGGTTGGCTTATACAGAGGATGCCAACTTTGGAAAAATGACTACACGGAAGACAGGTGGTATTTATTGGCTGTTTTTGAGTCAAGTTTGTTCCACTATCGACGCATGAATTCTTCGAATGGTTTGTTTAAACTCACATCTAGTGGCTGGAGCACAGACATCAAACCACCGGGGATGACTGCAGTGTCCGTATTTTCAGCTTTCAATGCTGCTTTTGTCTCACCTGACAATTGCGCCTTGAACATGTCCCAGACAAGTAGGTGACTTTTCCTTCCTGAAACCTTCGGGACGTTGACGCCACACCTCTTTAACCTACTTCAAGCAACTCGCTTTGTCCACCCAGTAGTGGAACATAAACAACACCCCACGGGAATTTTCTGAGCAATCTTCGTTTTTTTTTGTCTCAGCACAAGATCACGTCTATTCATAAATCGGGTGCACCAACTTGGCGTAGCTTTGAAATTTTTGCTGACCTCACGGTGTTTCTCATCCCATTTCAACATTTGAACTCAAATCATTTCTCTGGTAACGATGCATCCAGACGGTCGCTGGTGCTTCATCCACTCTAAAACTTTTTCTTCCAGTTCTGGCCACTGGCATGTTCTCCCACGGTTTGCACATTTCATCTTGGGCATTTCCCTCAGCGTGTCCTCTGCCTTTCTCCACTCTCTCACTTATTTCTTGTTTATACTAAACATCCTAGCAGCTGCAGAATTATTCATTCCTTCAGCTAAATCAACCACCTTCAGCTTGAAGCCAGCATCATATCACATTTGTTTTAGTCTTTTGTACATGGTGGTCACAAACTCAATACTGTGTACACGTACTGATCCCCCCACCCCGTGTTATGTTTTAACGAGATTACAATGGGCGCTAAATGGTTTCACGGGGGTTACATTTCAGAGGATTCTTTTCCATTGGAAACCTAATCCAAAATTTCCCTCCCTGATTTATTTATTAAGAATTCACATATAACGCTCTACAATGTGTAGGCCTGTTTTCTTAGCAGGTACTGGTTCACAAAATTTCCAGGTTCCGGATGTGGCAAAGCTGAGTACCGGCATGTGAGATCTTGTGATCTTTTCTGGTTAAATTAAAAACTCTACAAAAGGGTTTGGCTTATATAAGGGTAACATGAAAAAGTCACTTTTTTAACCTTGAAAACAGGGGGTCGGCTTACACTCCAGGTCGGCTTATACACCGGGATTTACGGTATTAAAGATCGAAATAGAGTTGTTTCCGAAGATGCAAGCAAATGAGTCGCGGTTAGGTGCCATTATCTCCTAAACTCCTCCTTCCAAGGGGCACCTACTATTGAGGAAGCAGGGAGTCTACAGATGTGATGGCATTGAGTTCTCTGTCCACAAAGCCTTACACTGAAAGGAAAATTTTACTCCCTATCTGATACAGATATTTATAGGTACCCTCACAAAAGGGAGGCTATACGGCATTCACCTACTGCTTTACTTGCCTGTCTAGTTTCTGCAGCAGAGTTTGGCTGCCAATATCCATTGTTTCATTGTTGAGTCCTCCCCTCACTACAAAGGAGGAGATACTTCCAGCTAACAAACTAGATTAAACAGTTTGTTTTATTTTTAATAATACATGTTTGAATTTAGACTAATAATTCTTAACACATATTTAATACTCACAGAGGATTTCTGATTTATTAAGGGTTTTTGAATTTCAAAAGATTTACAAACTGCAAAGGACTTCCAAACACAGGTACAATTCTTACAAACTAGGAGAATGTACTGAGTTGCAAATGAGTAGGTTGTCCATCATAGAAACTGAAGGAAACCGAGGAATGAATTCTAGCTCTTAGTTTTGTAACCCATTCTTTCTGTCCTTCTCCTTGTCATTTCTAACAATCCCAAATGCTCCTGATACTTATACTCTTCTCTATGAGATGACATCATTTGCATTTGATGTTTCCCATTTACCTTTGCTAGGACAAAGTAACTCACGCAGATGGTCTTAAAAGCTTCTAGCAACATACACCAACCACCCACAATTAACACTGGGAGGGCTGACCCTCTGAGTACTCAAACATCTTAACTTGCAACCATGTTTGATGTGCTAAGTGACATAACCTTATTAATGGAAACAAGAAGTCTCCTGGTCACTTCACTTTACAAACCAGACCTTTTGTCAACCAGACACCTGCTGTGGGCTAGTAGCCTCTGCTTCAAGCTTCAAACTGATTGCTGCTTGCAATTTACATTAAGAGCTGGAGACTGGTTCTTGTTTACAACAAAATGGTGAGCAAAAAATATTTGTTAGAAGTTTAACTTTATCACCTAATCCTTTGGAAGGGTCATGACCCTGTCCTAGAAAGCTGAGGATAGTAACAAGTCTCTTGGGCCCTAAAAAGTGAATATCCATCACACAGAAGGAACTTGGACAGACCTGAAGAAATAGAAGATGGAATACAGTGTAGGGAAATATATGGTCATGCAGAAATAAAAGGCATATGCAACTTTATAAAAGGGAAACAAATTCAGAAATTGGAGTTAAAAAGGGACTTGGAAGTCCAGGTTCAGGATTCCCTAAAGGTTAGCTTGCAGGTTTTGTCAGTAGTAGGGAAAGCAAATGCAGTGTTAGCATTCATTTCAAGAGGAATAGAATATACAGTGCTTTGAAGGAGTATTCAGCTCCCAGTCCTTTGTTCACATAAATGAATTTTTCAACAAGGGATTTTGATCCATTTAACTGAGAATGGCATGCTCCCTGTTTCACAGCAGAGCCCAAAAAACAGGGAAAACAGTAAAGCATGAAAACTAAAAATTCAAAAACTGAAATGTCAGCAGTTCCAAAGTATTCATACCCCTTTGCTCAGTACTTAGTTGAACCATCTGTTGCAGGTATATCTCTTACCACCCTGTCACTTCTATCAGTTCCTCTGTCTCCACTGCATCTGCTCACAGGTTGAGGCTTTTCTTTCCAGAACTAATGAAATGTCCTTCGTCTTCAAAGAAAAGGGCCTTCCTTCTTCCACCATCAACACTGCCCTCACTCCCATCTCTTCCATTTTGCACAAGTCTGCCCTCACCCCATCCTCCTGCTGCCTCACCAGGGATAGGGTTATTCTTGTCCTTACCTACCACCCCAGTAACCTTTGTATTCAGCATATAATTCTCCATAACTTCCACCAACTCCAATGGGATCCCACCACCAAGCACATCATTCCCTCTCCCCCCTCTTTCTGCTTTCTGCAGGGATCACTCAGTACATGGCTCTCTTGTCCATTCATCTCTCCCCACTGATCTCCCTCCTACTACTTATCCTTGCAAGCAGAACAAGTGCCATACCTTCTCCTACATCTCCTCCGTCATTGCCATTCAGGGCCCCCAAACAGTCTTTCCGGGCAAAGCCACAGTTCACATGTGAGTCTGTTGGGGTCATCTACTGTATCCAATGCTCCTAGTGTAGCCTCCTGTATATTGGCGAGACCCATTGTAGATTGGGAGATCACTTCACAGTGCATCTATGCCCCATCTTCCAGAAAAAGCAGGATCTCCCAGTGTCCACCCATTTCAATTCTACTTCCCATTCACATTCCAACATGTCAGTACATGGCCTCCTCTACTGTTGCAATAAGGCTCAGGTTGGAGGGGCAACACTTATCTTCCATCTGGGTAGCCTCCAACCTGATGACATGACATCAATTCTCAAACTTCAATTGCAACCAATTTCACCATTTCCCCATTCCTATTTTTCCTCTCTCACCTTATCTTCTTACCTGTTCATCTCCTCCTTCTGGTGTTCCTTCCCCTTCCCTTTCTTCCATGGATTTCTACCCTTACCTATCAGATTCCCCCTTCTCCAGTCTTTATCTCTTTCACCAATCAACTTCCCGCTTTCCTGGTTTCACCCATCACGTACCACCTTGCAGTTCTTTCTCCTCTCCCTCTCACCTTCTTGCTCTGACTTCTCATCTTTTTTTTTCCAGTCCTGATGAAAGGTTTCAGTCCAAAACGTCAACTGGTTACTATTCCATTGATGCAGCCTGGCCTGCTGAGCTCCTCCAGCATTTTGTGTGTGTTGCTTTGGATATCCAGAAATGTTCGATCAGATTACAGTCAGGATTCTGGAGGCTCTAGAGGAAGTTTACAAGAATGGTCCTGAGAATGAAAGGGTTAATTGAGCTTTGGAGTTCCCAGCCTGTATTCCATGGAATTTAGAAGGATGTAGGGGATTCTCAATATTGAAAGGCGTAAATAGAGTGGACCTGGATAGGATGTTTCTAATAGGACTGATGGCACAGCCTCAGAATAGAGGGATGTCCCTTTAGAACAGAGATGAAGAAGGATTTCTTTGGTCAGAAGGTGGTGAATTTGTTGAACTTATTATCACAGAGGCCAAGTCAGCAGTTATATTTAAAGCAGTGTTTGATAGGTTCTTGATTAGTAAATGCATGAAAAGTTACAGGAAGGTAGGAGAGTGGGGCTGAGAGGGAAATATATATCAGCTATGATCAAATGGTAGAGGAAACTTGACGGCCCAAGTAGCCCAATCCTGCTCCTATGTCTTATTGTCTTATGGAGGTGTTAAGGGGCTGTTGGACAGACATTTGAATTTGTAGGGAATGAGGGGTACAAGCAGGAGAGAATTAGTTTACTTTGGCATCGTGTTTGGCAAAGACATTGTGAGCTGACGGGCCTCTCCCTGTGCTAAACTATTCTATGGTCTATGAGTGCTGAATTAATATAACAGAGATAGATGATATTCCCCCCACTGAACCTGTGCCAACAATTCAGTAGAGTTGTGCTATTTCATCATCATTTCATAAATGCATTATGATAATCGGTCTCTGATGATTAAGCAGTTGCTAATGAATCTCAGTGACTTCTGGCTGGTGGCCAATGAAACAAGGAAAACAGATAAATACTTTGTTAATCACTCTTTTTCTAGTGAACAATCATCACAAATAATAGCCTGTAATTTCTCCTTTGACTTCTAGGCAATTAGATGTGGCAGAACTGAGGCAAGGAGAGGCAGAGGGCCCATCACTGACAGAGGGGAAGTCCTGAGGTTCAATCGATTGGACCCCATCACCTAGATTTGGCCTGTACCTCTTCCAAACCGACGTGGCAGAGATCAAGCCCTAGAGGGTATCAGTGACAGAATCCGATATATGGACAATTTAAGCACTGAGCTGAATCGGTAAGGTCGGGTACAGGCCAAATTGAGACAGCAGGGTCCAGTCCCCAGAGCTTAATGAAGTGACTGAACCCAATGTTTGGATGATGAATTAGGCACCAGGTCAGATTGAAAAGGTCAAGGTGTCAGGACCCAAGGTGAGAAACAGGCCAATTCAACTAACTGTTCCACTCTGTGTTGAACTAAAGGTCTGGGATGGACTCTTTGTGGACTTCTGTTCAAAATAACATTTGCTTACATTCATTGTTTGCAAGATTTGTTTTTTTTCTCTCTGTACATTGGGTGTTTAATGGTCTTTTTTATGGGTTCTTTTCAGTTTCTTTGTTTTGTGGTTGCCTGTTAGGATATGAATCTCAAGGTCGTATAATGTATACAAACTGTACTTTGATAATAAATATACTTTGAAAATATTTTCCTCCGTATCACATATCAAGCATATTAGGCAGTAAGCTTTTGTGCTTCTCTGCTTCTAACTGCCTTCTAACGAGAAAATACATCAAGGGAAAGTTTTAATCCTGACCTCTAAGCAGGTAACCATGAGAATTCACAACCTGTCCCACAGTAAAACGTGTTTAGATCACTGTAAGGAAACACAGAGAACCGTTTTCATCCAAAGTGGTTCTGCATTCAATGATCCTTAAGTAATGGCTTGGAAATATTTGCTCCTTGTAAAGCAACAATAACTTTCACTTACTAGACTTTGTTAATATTCATAGAGGAGTTCTGAAGAAATATTTGAGATCATGTAGATAATATGGTATTGTGAGTTAATGGATGCCACTGCAGGGGGTCCAGCTCTACCTCCTTGAACTGACCTGGGCAGGAAGTAGCATAACTTATGAATAATGGTTATGAATATTCTGTGGAAATGTACAACAGATTACTTGATGTTGATACTGTGCTAAAAAGAAATGGTTTACTTTCAAAGATACACTTAAATATAAAGAGCAAAACTCCATAATCTGAGGATTTGACAACAACAAAAAGGAAATAAGAGAATATGTTGTCATGAAATAATTAAGTGAATGCTATTTATTTACTTCATAAATAATGTTACTTGTAAATAATGTTGGTTGTCTCAAAGACAGGACTGGCTGCACTTGGTAGCTGGAAGTTTTAAAAGTGATAGGGAAGGGAGTAAAAGGGGGGAGGAGTGATGTTGTGTCCATTACAGAGACTTGGATGGCTCAGGGGCAGGAATAGTTACTTTGAGTGCCAGGCTTTAGATGTTTCAGAAAGGGCAGAGAGGGAGGCAAAAGAAGTGGGGGCATGGCATTGTTGATCAGAGATGGTGTCACAGCTGCAGAAAAGGAGGAAGTCATGGAGGGATTGTCTACGGGTTCTCTGTGAGTGGAATTTAGGAACAGGAAGGGTATAACAACTCTACTGGGTGTTTTTTTTATACACCACCCAATAGTAACAGGGACATAAGGAACAGATAGGGAGACAGATTCTGGAAAGGTTAATAATAACAGGGTTGTCATGGTGGGAGATTTTAATTTCCCAATTATTGATTGACATGTCCCTAGAGTGAGTGGTTTAGATGTGGCTGAGTTTGTTAGGTGTGTTCAAGAAGATTTCTTGACACAATATGTAAATAAACTTACAGGAGGAGAGGAGATCAATACTTGATCTGGTATTGGGAAATGAACCTGGTCAGGTGTCAGATCACTCAGTGGGAGAGCATTTTGGAGATAGTGATCACAATTCTATCTCCTTTACTACAGCATTGGAGAGGTATAGGAACAGACAAGTTAGGAAAACGTTTAATTGGAGTAAGGAGAAATATTAGGCTATCAGGCAAGAACTTGGAAACAGATGTTCTAAAGGAAACATACAGAAGAAATGTGGCAAATGTTCAGGGGATTTTTGCGTGGAGTTCTGCATAGGTACATTCCAATGAGACAGAAAGGATGGTAAGGTACAGGAAACGTGGTGTACAAAGGCTGTTGGAAATCTAGTCAAGAAGAAAAGAAAAGCTTATGAAAGGTTCAAGAATCCAGGTAGTAATAGAGATCTAGAAGATTATAAGGCTCGCAGGAAGGAGCTTAAGAATGAAATTAGGAGACCCAGAAGGGGCCATGAGACGGCCATGGCAGGCAGGATTAGGGAAAACCCATGTGAAGAGCAAGAGGATAAGATGTGAGAGAATAAGACCAATCAAGTGTGACAGCGGAGAAGTGTGTATGGAACAAGAGGAGATAGTAGAGGTACTTAATGAATACTTTGTTTCAGTATTCAGTGTGGAAAAAGATCTTGGAGATTGTAGGGATGACTTTCAGTGGACTGAAAAGCTTAAGCATATAGATATTAAGGAAGGGGATGTGCTGAGGCTTTTGGAAAGCATCAAGTTGGATACATCACTGGGACCAGACAAGATGTATGCCAGGCAACTGTGGGAGGTGAGGGAGGAGTCTCTGGCAATCACCTTTGCATCATCAATCGGGACAGGAGAGGTTCCAGGGGATTGGAGGGTTGCAGATGTTGTTCCTTTATACAAGAAAGGAAGTAGGGATAGCCCAGGAAACTATAGGCCAGTGAATCATACACATATTTGGAGAGACATAATATGATTAGGTATAGTCAGTATGACTTTGTCAAAGGCAGGTCCTGCCTTTCGAGCCTTATTGAATTTTTTGAGGATGTGACTAAACAGATTGAAGGTGGTGATGAAGGTAGATGTAGTGTATATGGATTTCAGCAAGGCATTTGATAACATCTCCCATACAAGGCTTATTGAGAAAGTAAGGATGCATGGGATCCAAGGGGACATTGCTTTGTGGATCCAGAACTGGCTTCCCCACAGAAGGCAAAGAGTAGTTGTAGATGGGTCATATTTGCATTGAGGTTGGTGATCAGTGGTGTGCCTCAGGGATCTGTTCTGGGACCCCTAGTCTTCATGATTTTTATAACTGACCTGGATTAAGAAGTGGAGGGATGGGTTAGTAAATTTGCTGATGACACAAAGGTTGAGGGTGTTGTGCATAGTGCAGAAGGCTGTCAGAGGATACAGCGGGACATTGATGGGATGCAAAACTGGGCTGAGAAGTGGCAGATGGAGTTCAACCCAGATAAGTGTGAGGTGGTGCATTTTTATAGGTCAAATATGATGGCAGAATATAGCATTAATGGTAAGACCCTTGGCAGTGTGGAGGGTCAGAGGGATTTTGGGGTACAGGTCCATAGGACACTCAAAGCTACTATGCAGGTTGACTCTGAGGTTAAGAATGCATATGGAAACCATAGAAAAGGTGCAGAGGAGATTTACAAGGATGTTGCCTGGTTTGGGGAACATGCCTTATGAGAATAGGTTGAGTGAACTCAGCCTTTTCTCTTTGGAGTGACGAAGTTTGAGAGGAAACCTGCTAGAGGTGTATAAGATGATGGGAGGCATTGATCATGTGGATAGTCAGAGTCTTTATCCTAGGGCTGAAATAGCTAGCTAGAGAGGACACAGTTTCAAGGTGCTCAGACATAGTTTCAGAGGAGATGTCAGAGGTAAGTTTTTTTTACTCAGAGAGTAGTGAATGCGTGGAATGGGCTGCCAACAATGGTGGTGGAGGTGGATACAATAGGATCTTTTAAGAGACTCCTGGATAGGTACATAGAAAAATAGAGGGGAATGGGTAACTCTTTGTAATTTCTAAGGTAAGGACATGTTCAGTACAGCTATGTGGGCTGAAAGGCCTGTATTGAGCTGTAGATTTTCTTTGTTTCTATGTTTCTATGAGTGGCATTGCTAATCCAGGAAAGGGAGATGTTATAGGAGAAGCATCCACTCGGTCAGTGTTGGTGGAAGTCAGAAGCAGGAAGTGAACAACCAGCCTCTCTGTTGGGGGCATTCTATAGTCTCCCCTCCACCCAATAACAACAGAGACACTGAAGAGCAGATAAGTAGGCAGATTTTGGAAAGGTGTAAAGATAACAAGATTGTTGTAATGGATTTCAATTTCCTGAATATTGATTGGCATCTCTTTAGTGCAAAAGATTTAGAAGGGGTAGAATTTGTTCAATGTGTCCATGAAGGATTCCTAACATAGTATGTAGGCAGGTCAGCTAAAGGAGTGGTATTAGTATACAGGATCCATACTGGATCTAGTACGAAGTAATGAACCTGGTCAGATGATAGCCTGTCCTGTCTCCCTTTCTCTTCACCATCTACGCATCGGACTTCAACTACCACACAGAGTCTTGCCATCTTCAGAAGTTTTCTGATGACTCTGCCATAGTTGGATGCATCAGCAAGGGAGATGAGGCTGAGTACAGGGCTATGGTGGGAAACTTTATCACATGGTGCGAGCAGAATCATCTGCAGCTTAATGTGCAAAAGACTAAGGAGCTGGTGGTGGACCTGAGGAGGGCTAAGGCACCAGTGACCCCTGTTTCCATCCAAGGGGTCAGTGTGGACATGGTGAAGGATTACAAATACCTGGGGATATGAATTGACAATAAACTGGACTGGTTAAAGAACACTGAGGCTGTCTACAAGAAGGGTCAGAGCCTTCTCTACTTCCTGAGGAGACTGAGGTCCTTTAACATCTGCTGGACGATGCTGAGGATGTTCTACGAGTCTGTGGTGGCCAGTGCTATCATGTTTGCTGTTGTGTGCTGGGGCAGCAGGCTGAGGGTAGCAGACACCAACAGAATCAACAAACTCATTCGTAAGGCCAGTGATGTTGTGGGGGTGGAACAGAACTCTCTGATGGTGGTGTCGGAAAAGAGGATGGTGTCCAAGTTGCATGCCATCTTGGACAGTGACTCCCATCCACTCCATAATGTACTGATTAGGCACAGGAGTACATTTTCCCCTTCCCCTCCTTCCCCTTCCCCTCCTTCCCCTTCCCCTCCTTCCCCTTCCCCTCCTTCCCCTTCCCCTCCTTCCCCTTCCCGTAACGAAACCCAATTTTCCTCGGGATCAATAAAGTATGTCTGCTGTCTGTTGATCTCTCAATTAGCAAGCATTTCAGACTTCCAAAATTAAGCATAGCCATGGAGAAGGATAGGAGCAGGCAGTATGGGAAAATACATAATTGGGGATGTTAGGCAGGAACATGTGGATATATATTGGGAACAGATGTTCTTTAGGAAAAGAAAAATGGAAATATGGAGATTGTTGAGAGAACACTTACATGGGGTTCTGGATAGTTTGATTGAGACAGGAAAGGGATGGTAGGATGAAGGAACAATGGTTGACAAGCAAGGAAGAAGGAAATATCTTAAGGTTTAGGAATCAAAGATCAGATAGGACTCTTGAGATTTATAGCCAGAAAAGAGCTTAAAAATGAACTTAGGAGAGTTAGAACGAAACTTGAAGGCTTTGGTGAATAGGATGAAGGGAAACTCTAATGTGCTCTACATTTATGTGAAGGTCAGGAGGATGTTGACAGTGAGGGTAGAACTGCTTAGGGATATAGGAGAAAATGTGCCTGGAGGCAGAGGAAGTGGGAAAGTCAGTGTTCAGTGTTCAGGAGTGAGAAGTGTGAGGACAGCATAGAAGAGGCTAATGTGTTGGAGCATTCTGAGTTTAAGAGCTTTTGAAAAATGTTAAGAAAGATATTTCCCCAGGGCCTAAAGGGATAAACCACAAGTAACTATGGAAATTGAAGGAAGAGATTGATGAGGCATTGAAAATGATCTTAATGTCTTGACTGGCCACAGGAGTAGTACCAGAAGATTGGAGGTTGGCAACTGTTGTTTCAAGAAAAGTAATAGGAATAATTCTGGGAATTATAGACCAGTGAGACTTACATTAATGGTGGACAAACTAACGGAAAGGATGTATGAGCTTATGGAGAAGCATAGTCTTATTAGGATAGTCAGCAGCCATGCAGTCATGTGTGAGCACAGTGTACAGCAATGGGCTCAGCACACTGTCCTGGGGATGGGGGCACCCATGGTAAGGATGAAGGGGAGGGAGGAGTGATTGCGTATCCTAACTATGTGAAGTCTGTTTGGAAGTCCAACACAATGGTATATTTAAACCGACGAGTCGGAATTTGTTCACCAAGGTCTGTGGGACAATAGTGTTGAAAGCCAAACTGAAATCCAGAAATAGGATTTGGATATATGCCCTTGTTTTCTAGGTGTGCCAGCGCCAGATACATAACATATACTATTGGCATACGTGTAGAGTGGTTCAATTGGTAAGCATTTTGGTGAGTGTCCAGTGTGGCTGGAATGATATTTTTGATGCATGCCATTACCAGTCATGCAAAGCACCTTATGATGATTGGCATCACTGTCACCAGGTGGTAGTTGTTTAGTTCTGAGGGTGTAGAATTCTTTGGCACAGGAATGATGGTGCCTGATTTGAAGCACGTAGGGTCAGCGGCCTGAATGACTGGAATATTGAAGATATCTGTGAAGGTGTCAGTGAGATAGTGTGCACATTGTCTGAGTACTTGGCCTGGATTGTTGTCTGGTCCAGCTGCTTTACAGCTGAGAGACACTCTCTTCAGACTCTACATGTCTGCTGCTTTATAGACAATAGCTGGTCACCTAGGAGGGCATTGACTTTTGTGGCTAGAGTTGTGTCGCATGCTTTAATGCATGCAAAAAAGTTGCTTAGAGTGTCAGTGGGGGAGACTTCTCTACTACATTCAAAACTGTTTTTCCTTGCATAGTCAGCAATGCCTTTGATGTCCAACCACACAAGTTGGGGATCTTTATCAGACAGGTGTTCCTTATTCTTTTTTGTGCTTAAGTGACCTTTGCTCTTTTGATGCATAAGGTGAGGATTCTCCTGACTGTTCTGTTTCCAGACTTGAAGGTAGCATTCTAGGCTTTTAGTAGGGAGCACACCTCTACATGTAGCCTGAGTTTCTGGTTGGATTGTGAAATGACTGTTCTTGAGATACCAATATAATCGATGCACTAACCGATGTGGCTGCTGACATTATGGGGCATATCCTTTGTGGTCTACTATCTATGTCTTCACCATTTGTGGTGGCTTCCTTGAAAATTTGCCAGTTAATCTATTCCAAATAGACCTGAAGCATAGAGATTATCTCATTAGGCCATACAGTGATTGTCCTCTTGACTGCTTTTCTCATTTTTCAGCAGTGGTCATTATGCTGGGATTAACATTATGGAAACGTGATCAGAGAGGCCAAGATGAAGGTGAGGGTGCCTTTGTAAGTACTGCATCTGTTTGCATAAACATGGTCCAGTCTGTTTGTTGGTGTGGTGATGAGTTGGTGGAATGTCCTGCAGGTTAAAGAGACCATTTGGATGTTTGTAGTGTAGAGAGCTGATGATACTGTAAAGCTCTCTCAGTGCATCCTTGACATTGATGCTTGGAGGGGGGGGGGGGGAGTGTGGGGTGATGAACGCAACAGTAAACTCCCTGAGTAGGTAATTTGCACTGTTACAAGTTCAATATTGTATGTTATGTTTTTTTACAAATTGTGACATTTAAGCAGGGCTAAACAGTACTCTTTGGTGGATGTGCTGCCATTCTTGAAATGTAGTCCAAGACCATCAAAGTACTCATAACACATTGGTTAAGGCCACCAGTAATGAAGTATGAATGGTGATGAATACAGGACGTAAGAGATCGCTTTCCAGTCGCATAAAGCCATATCAAAGCAGCAATGTACTAAAGTTCTGCAACTTATCTTATAATTTTCTTTTTATGGTCTGGAATTTGGGAAATTGTTGCCAATGAACTGATTTCTGAAGCTAGTACATTTATCACACAGCAACCATTATTTCACAAGGCAACACGGTAGCATAGTGGTTAGCACAGCACTTTACAGTACCAGCAACCTGGGTTCAATTCCCACCACTGTATGTACATTCTTCCTGTGACTGGATGGGGTTTCTCCAGGTGCCCTGGTTTCCTCCTGCAGTCCAAAGACGTACCAATTGGTAGTTTAATTGGTCATTATAAATAGTCCTGTGGGTTAAATCAGCAGTTGCTGGGTGGTGTAGCTCAAAGGGCCAGCGGGGCCTATTCTGCATTGAAACACTAAATAAACAAATTTTAAAAATAAAAAGCCAGGTACTTCTTTTTTTTACAGGATGAATGGGCATATGCAAGTTTTTTTTTATTGTACCTGCACATAGTTTAAGTTTAAGTTGTTAAACTCAACTTAACATGACCTGATATGCGCTTGTTCTTTTTCAATCAACCACACACTGAATGCTTAGTGTGGATCCCGACTAACCATTGCTGTGATGATAGGCCTCTGAGAAACAAAACCATCTTCCTCAGTGTCCGGTACCAAAACGGGAAGCATACATTTCCAGACAAACATTGGACAGTTTGCTGACAGTTAACACAAGGAAATCTGCAGATGCTGGAAATTCAAACAACACCACACAAAATGCTGGTGGAACACAGCAGGCCAGGCAGCATCTGTAGGGAGAAGCGCTGTCGACATTTTGGGCCGAGATCCTTCGCTAGGACTAACCAAAAGGAAAGATGGTAAGAGATTTGAAAGTAGTGTGGGGAGGGGGAAATGCAAAATGATAGGAGAAGACCAGAGGGGGTGGGATGAAGTAAAGAGCTGGAAAGGTGATTGGCGAAAGTGATACAGAGCTGGAGAAGGGAAAGGATCATGGGATGGGAGGTCTCAGGAGAATGAAAGGGGGGAGGGGAACAGCAGAGGGAGATGGGGAACAGGCAAACAACTAAATATAACAGGGATGGGGTAAGAAGGGGAGGAGGGGCATTAATGGAAGTTAGAAAAGTCAATGTTCATGCCATCAGGTTGGAGGCTACCCAGCTGGTATATAAGATGTTGTTCCTCCAACCTGAGTTTGGATTTATTTTCACAATAGAGGAAGCCATGGATAGACATATCAGAATGGGAATGGGACATGGAATTAAAATGTATGGCCACTGGGAAATCCTGCTTTTTCTGGTGGACCGAGCGTAGGTGTTCAGCGAAACGGTCTCCCAATCTGCGTCGGGTCTCACCAATCTATAAAAGGCCACACCGGGAGCACCAGATGCAGTATACCACACCAGCCGACTCACAGGTGAAGTGTCGCCTCACCTGGAAGGACTGTCTGGGGCCCTGAATGGTGGTGAGGGAGGAAGTATAAGGGCAAGTGTAGCACTTGTTCCGGTTACAAGGATAAGTGCCGGGAGGGAGATCGGTGGGAAGGGATGGGGGGGACGAGTGGACAAGGGAGTTGCGTAGGGAGCGATCCCTGTGAAAAGCAGAAAGAGAGGAAGAAGGAAAAATGTGCTTGGTAGTGGGATCCCGTTGGAGGTGGCGGAAGTTACGGAGAATTATACATTGGACCTGGAGGCTGGTGGGGTGGTAGGTAAGGACAAGGGGAACCCTATCCCGAGTGGGGTGGTGGGTGGATGGGGTGAGGGCAGATGTGCGCAAAATGGGAGAGATGTGTTTGAGAGCAGAGTTGATGGGTGACGAAGGGAAGCCCCTTTGTTTTTTTTTTAATTTATTATTTGTTTATTTTTTTATTTTATTTGTTTATTTTTTGAGAATATGGTCCATCACCAACTTTATCAGCTCTGGGGATCTCCCATCCACTGCCACCAACCTCATAGTTCCCACACCCCTCACTTCCCATTTCTACTTCCTATTCAAGGTCCACAAACCTGCCTGTCCAGGTAGACCTATTGTCTCAGCTTGCTCCTGCCCACTGAACTCATTTCTGCATATCTTGACACTGTCTTATACCCCCTTGTTCAATCTCTTCCTACCTATGTTCATGACACTTCTCATGCTTTGAATTTTTTCAACGATTTTAAGTTCCCTGGCCCCCACCGTCTTATTTTCACTATGGACGTCCAGTCCCTATATACCTCCATCCCCCACCGAGATGGTCTCGAAGCTCTTCGCTTTTTTTTGGATTCCAGACCTAACCAATTCCCCTCTACCAACACTGTCTAGCGGAATTAATTCTTACTCTCAATAATTTCTCCTTTGGCTCCTCCCACTTCCTCCAAACCAAGGGTGTAGCCATGGGCACCCGTATGGGTCCCAGTTATGCCTGCTTTTTGTTGGCTTTGTGGAACAGTCCATGTTCCAGGTCTATACGGGGTATCCATCCCCCCTCTTTTCCTTCGCTACATCAACGACTGCATTGGCACTGCCTCCTGCACGCATGCTGAGCTCATCAACTTCATTAACTTTGCCTCCAACTTTCACCCTGCCCTCAAATTTACCTGGTCCATTTCTGACACCTCCCTCCCCTTTCTTGATCTTTCTGTCTCCATCTCTGGAGATGGCCTATCTACTGATATCTACTATAAGCCTACAGACTCTCACAGCTACCTGGACTATTCCTCTTCCCACCCTGTCTCTTGCAAAAATGCTATCCCCTTCTCACAATTCCTCCGTCTCCGCCACATCTGCTCTCTGGATGATGCTTTTCATTCCAGGATGAAGGAGATGTCTTCCTTTTTTAAACAAAGGGGCTTCCCTGTGTCCACCATCAACTCTGCTCTCAAACGCATCTCTCCCATTTCCCTCACATCTGCCCTCACCCCATCCACCCACCACCCCACTTGGGATAGGGTTCCTCTTGTCCTTACCTACCACCCCACCAGCCTCCAGGTCCAATGTATAATTCTCCGTAACTTCCGCCACCTACAATGGGATCCCACTACCAAGCACCTTTTTCCCTCCCCCACCTTTTTGCTTTTCTCAGGGATCGCTCCCTACGCGACTCCCTTGTCCACTCGTCCCCACCATCCCTTCCCGCCGATTTCCCTCCTGGCACTTATCCTTGTAACCAGAACAAGTGCGACACCTGCCCTTACACTTCCTCACTCACCACCATTCAGGGCCCCAGACAGTCCTTCCAGGTGAGGCGACACTTCACCTGTGAGTCGGCTGGTGTGGTATACTGCGTCCGGTGCTCCCGGTGTGGCCTTTTATAGATTGATGAGACCCGATGCAGATTGGGAGACCGTTTCGCCAGAGAAAGCTGGATCTTCCAGTGGCCACACATTTTAATTCCACGCCCCATTCCCATTCTGATATGTCTATCCATGGCTTCCTCTATTGTCAAAATGAATCCAAACTCAGGTTGGAGGAACAATACCTTATATACCGGCTGGGTAGCCTCCAACCTGATGGCATGAACATTGAATTGACTTCTCTAACTTCCATTAATGCCCCTCCTCCCCTTCTTACCCCATCCCTGACATATTTAGTTGTTTGCTTGTTCTCCATCTCCCTCTGGTGTCCCCCCCCCCCCCCTTTCTTTCTCCTGAGGCCTCCTGTCCCATGATCCTTTCCCTTCTGTAACACTTTCACCAATCACCTTTCCAGCTCTTAACTTCATCCCACCCACTCCGGTCTTCTCCTATCATTTCACATTTCCCCTCCCCCACTACTTTCAAATCTCTTACTATCTTTCCTTTTGGTTAGTCCTGACGAAGGATCTCGGCCCGAAACGTCGACATCGCTTCTCCCTATAGATGCTGCCTGGCCGGCTGTGTTCCACCAGCATTTTGTGTGTGTTGTTGCTGACAGTTAAGAGAGTTTTGGTGAAAAAGCATTTAAGTGGAATTAATTGGATAGCAAAGAGTTGGCACAGGTACAATCAGCCAAATTTACTCTTAATGTGATGATATACTCTATGATTCTGTAGTTAGGACACAGCATCCCAGAGGAAAGCTGATGTGACAACCTGTTTGAACGGATGGCACTGGATGGCTGTGCATGTCTGTGCTTTTCTGTTTATCTATTCCAGGCTGACTGATATTATTCTTGGACATAGTCCAAAGTACATTATCATCAGCTACAGAACTTAAGCTCACACCCGGAGATACAAGTTGCTGGAGCAACTCAGCAGGTTAGACAGCATCTGTGGAGGAAAATAGACAGTCATTAAGTCTGGATAGGTGAGAATATGGTCCAAAAGAAGTAGAACAGCAGAAATCATGGGGGTGTGGAGTTGATGCAATGAAGCAGGGTTGCACAGAACCCCTGCTGAAGAGAGAAGGCAAACTTCTTCCAAGTGGACATATATAGAATAGACTACAGTCCTGAATCTTTCCTTGAGAATATCCATTTTCCTTCATTGATATTGCCTGACTTGCTGAGATCCTGCAGTTTTCTCTGAGTTACTTATGCCTGCAGCTCACTGAAAAGCAATCTAAAATTAGGAGACTGGAATCTAACTTCATTTAAATTTGAGTTTATATGGGGCCACAATTAGCAGCCTCAGGGTGGGGGGGGGGGTCATCAAGGATGCATGCACTGCTGTCTACTTAGTTGCATGTTCACTACCCTCATTACACACTTAAACTTGTTGGTCCCAAACAAGAGATGAATTGAAATTAGTGCATTTAATTTAATTTATGAATAATCTGAAGTGTTAGTGATGGACTGGCCAGTTGATATAACACCTGGTAGGCCCAAGACCCTCTAGCTGTCAAGGCAGATTGGTGGCAAGACTGCCCTCTGTTGGCTGGGATATTCAAGCATTACATTGGACCTCTCTAATCCCCTAGACATCAGGCACGTATAGGAAGAATGCATTCAGTGGGGATGCATGGTAATAGAGGCAGCTTGTTCACAGTGAAAGGAAAGTGACAACTTTTGCTCATTGACCATCTGAGAGTCCAGCCCCAAATTTGTAATTTGGAATAGTACTTCCCTCCAAAAAATGATGAAAAGAAGATGAGATGAAAGCTATCTTCAAAGCATTGTCTTCTCTGTTGGAAAACATTGCAATATTTTCTTTTGCCTTAGAACAAATACAGTATATAATACTGATGAAGAGTCAGCAGTGGAGGGTAACCTAGTTGTACAAAGAAACTCACCTGTGTATATTGGATTCATCTCCTTTTAACTGCTGCTCAGATGTAATCCTGAGTTTATGTGGCATGTTCTTCCCAAATCCAAAGAGAAAATAAATAATCCACATCTTCTTATGCAACCACAAGAAATCCTATCTATCCTTTTACCTCTTCACTTCCAAATTTCATGGCCCGCTTGGTGGTGCAATAATATCAGCGCCGGACTCCGGAGCGAAGGTTCCCGAGTTCAAATCCAAGTCAGATTGAGCATCGAGCTAGCAACTCAGCCTCATGAAAACAAGAATAGCTTGCTACGGAAACACCGTCATGACGGTGCCCCGATAAATCCACTGCCGATTTAAGGGCTATTCTGTACTTATATCTTCCAAGTTTCAAGAATCTACCTAGACGAAGCAACAATTCACTGCAGTTCTTCTAATTCTGTGTGTAGTGTCTAATATTTACAATGTGGTCTTGCTACATTGGAAAAAACAAACTTTGGTTTGCCGACTGCCTCGCAGAACACCTCCATTCAGTCCGCAAGGGTGACACTATCTTCCAGTCTTTTAAATTGGTAAATTGGTAAGTATGTTTTATTATTGTTGCATGTACCAAGGGATGGTGAAAAACATTGTTTTCTTTGTCATTCATATAAGTCATTTCATCACATCAGCGCATTGAGGTAGTACAAGGGAAAAGCAGTAACAGAATGAAGAATAAAGTGTTACAGCTGCAGAGAGAGTGCAGCGTAGGTCAACAGTAAAGTGAAGGCCATGATGAAATAGACTCTGAGGTCAAGAGCCAATCTAAGTGTACAAGAGTTTGATTCAAAAATCTTATAATAGCAGGATAGAAGGAGTCTTTGAGCCTGTGATGTGTGCTTTCTGCAGGGAAGTGGGAGAAGAGGGAATTTCTGGTGTGCGAGGGTCTTTCATTTATGTTGTCTGCTTTATCTAAATAGTGAGAAGTATAGTTAAAGTCAGTGGAGGGGAGGTTGGTTTCCATGATGTGCTGAGCTGTATCCACATCTCACTGAGGTTTCTTGAGGTCTCAGGCAGACGAGTTGGCATACCAAGCTATGGAATGATGCTTTCTATGGTGCATCTATAGAAATTGGTGATTGTCAACTTGGTGAATTTCTTTGGCCTTCTGAGGAAGTAGAGGTGCCAGTGTGCTTTCATATCTGTGACATCTACATAGTTGGAGGAATGGCTATTAATAATGTTTCCTCTAAAAGAAAGCTGTCAATCATTTCAACATCCATACCAGTGATATAAACAGGAGTATATGCCCCACTTCTGACTTTAATTCTCCATCACATTCTGCTACAGATTCTTCCATCGGTCCACTGATGTTCAGCATAACCTTGAGGAGCAGTCTCAGTATGTCCTATTTATTGGACAATATCAATTTTAATGATTTCAGTTAGCCCTATTCATTTATTTCTCCTTCTCCACAGCTGTAACTGTCATGGTCCCACCTGGCTATTACCACAGTAACCCCTCGTCTGATTTCCAATCATTTCCAGTTCCACTAATTACACACACCTGCCTTCCATCAGTAAATGCAGGATAAAAACCCTGGAGTCACAACAAGGAGCTGCCAGTTTGTTAGTTGACTCTTGTATGAGTAGCCTTATTTCATGGTTCTTTAGGTCTGTCAGTTCTAAGTTCCACAACATCTCCTGGATTCTCTATGTGAAGCTTGTCTCTGCATAAAGACTCTCCTGGATGCCTATTCCACATTTGCTACGGTGCTAATGCCTCCTGACTGTCTCCATGCCTGGGTCCTGCACTTGGTTTGTCCCCAGCCACATCCTTGCAACAGAATGAACTGGCCAAGAATGAGCCCAGTGGACATGGACCCCCTGCAACAGGCCCTCACTAGCCAGGGCTACTTATTGGGTGCCCACGACCAGCTGCTCAGGGAGGTCACAGAAAACCTTCGTACACTATCCACGAATGTGAGGAAGGTCAGTGAGCAGGTGGACTGGGTATCCGCTTCCCTTACACTGTCCCCTCCAAGGACCCCAACTGCCCAAACCGCACAGCCCGGGATGGCTATGCCCCTGGGATTGGCAACACAATCCCCTCAAGAGCCGTATGTACCTGAGCTGGAACCCTATGCTGGGGGCCTAGGGAGGTGCTGGGTCTTCTTATTACAATGCTGCTTAATTTTTGAGCTATAGTCACGTACATACACTTCAGATAGATCAAAGATCGCATACATCCTGGGGCTGTTATGAGAGGATGCCCTGGCATGGGCTACTGCAATATGGGATAACTGACCAGAAGTTTGTTCCTCCTTACCCTTCTTCATCTCTGAAATGAGAAAGGTCTTCAAACAGCCCATTCGTGGTAAGGACACTGCTAAGCGTTTGCTGACTCTTTGTCATGGTTTGCAGAGCATAGCGAAGTACTCTATTGCGTTTCGAACCCTAGCAGCCGACTCAGGGTAGAATGACGAGGCCCTACAGGAGGTGTTCTGACAAGGCCTCTCAGATAAGATAAAAGATGAACTAGCAACGAGGGATGACACAGACAGTCTGGACTCTCTGTTCTCACTAGCCACCAGGCTAGATAATTGCCTTCAAGAGTGTCAAAGAGAAAGAAAACAGCTCCTCAGGTAAGCCCACAGTCCACCTACCATTTTCAGCCAGCCTCTCTTCCCCAGCTGCTTGAAGTATAGCTCCTGCTCCAACTGTCCCCACCATCCTGGGGGAGGAACTGCTGCAGCTGAGATGGAACCGTCTCTCCCCTGCTGAACAACTTTGGAGGTGGAGAGCTGGGGATTGTTACTGTTGCGGCCAGCCTGGACATTTCCGGGATGCCTGCCCTCTGCGGCCCAAAAGGGAGGGCTCACTGGTAAAAAGGGGGGTCCTGGTGAGTCGGACAATACTCCCTTCAGCCCCCCAGACCTGGATGCAGATCCCGGCTATTGTGGATCATCAACAACAGTCTCTGTCCCTGGCCGCCTTGGTGGATTCCAGTGCTTAGGGCAATCTGCTGGGTGAAGATACAGCCTCCCAGGCCGGAATACCTCAGGAGCCATTAAATACCCCTCTGGAGACCTGGGCACTGGACAGAAAACTGCTGGCTTGGGTGACTCACTGTATGCTGCCCCTGACCTTGATTCTATCTGGAAACCATCGAGAGGAGGTATGATTCAATCTTACCTATTTGCCTCAAGCACCTGTAGTCCTAGGATACCCATGGCTGAACCACCACAATTCCCACATTGATTGGTTTATCAGGACGATAGCCAGCTGGAGCCCGTTTTGCCACACCAACTCTCTGCGGTCAGCCCCATCTCCCAGGGAGACTACCACAACCCTGCCTGTCTAGGAACCCCTCGACTTGTCCAGAGTCCCCACAGAATACCATGACCTGGGGCAGGTATTCAGTAAACAACGGGTTCTTTCCCTGCCTCCGCACCACCCGTATGTTTGTGCCATCAACCTTCATCCTCCCCAGTAGGCATTCTTTTCTTCTTTGTAGGAAAGAAGGATGGGTTGCTTCATCCTCGTATTGATTACTAAGGCCTAAACAATATAACAGTTAAAAATAAGTACCCACTACCCCTCATTAATTCGGTGTTTGAACCACTTCATGGAGCCACCATCTTCTTGAAGTTGGACCTTCGTAACGCATTCCATCTAGTCAGGATGAGGGAGGGGGATGAGTGGAAGACAGCCTTTAATACACCTCTGGGCCACTCTGAATACTTGGTCATGCCATTTGGCCTCACCAATGCTCCCACCGTATTTGAAACCCTAATCAATGATGTGCTGAGGGTCTTTATTAATCGCTTTGTATTCGTTTTTGTTTACCTCGATGATATCCTAATATTTTCCAGCAGCCCCCAGGAACACATTCACCATGTCTGTCTAGTCCTCCAGAGACCAGTTACTTGTGAAGGTGGAGAAATGCGAGTTCCACGTTCCTTCGGTCAGCTTTCCGGGCTATATCCTTGACAGTGGGCAGGTGAGGGCAGATCCCGAGAAGATCCGAGCAGTGGAAGAATGGCCTAGGCCCATGACCTGCATGCAACTTCAGCGGTTTCTGGAGTTTGCAAACTTCTACTGCCAACTTATCAGGGACTACAGTCAAGTGGCCCTTACCCGGCTTACCTCGCCTACCATACATTTTTGTTGGGACTCCGAAGCTGACTCGGCATTCACTGGCCTGAAGAGGGGTTCACAACTGCTCCTATCCTGGTCCATCCGGGCCGAGCTCATTGTTGAGGTGGATGCCTCTGACTCCAGGATAGGAGCAGTCCTGTCGCAATGATCAAGTTTGGATGAAAAGCTTCACCCCTGTGTCATCTTTTCTAGCTGACTGTCCTCCGCCGAATGGAATAACGACATGGGGGATCAGAAAACTACTGGCTGTCAAACTAGCACTGTAAGAAAGGAAGCACTGGCTGGAGGGGGCGGAACACCCATTTGCTGTGTGGACTGATCATAAGAACCTGGGTTATATTCAGACTACCAAACATTTGATCTCCCACCAGGCCCATTGAGCATTATTTTTTGGAAGGTTCAAATTTTCCCTCACATACTGTCCAGATTCCAAGAACGGGAAGCTGGATGTGCTCTCCCGCCAGTACAATTCCAAGGAGGACACATCCAGCCCGGAGACTATCCTTCCACCATCCTGTGTGGTTGCAACCCTCACTTGGGAGATCAAGTCCAAAGTAAAGGAAGCCCAAAGGGATGACTCTGACCCCGGCAATGGACCCAGTGATCACCTGTATGTGCCCAATTCTGTCAAGTCTCAGGTTCTCCAGTGGGGACACACATCTCGGTTTGCCTACCACCCCGGGTGTGATCGGACCCTGGCTCTCCTGGAAAGACACTTTTGGTGGCCTTCCATAGAGACGGATACCCGTTCCTATGTCTCGGCATGTTCCATCTGTGCCCGGGGAAAAGCCTCTCATCGGCCATCTGCCGGATTACTTCATCCTCTACCTGTCCCTGGTCGTTACTTGTCGCACATCGCCCTAGACTTTGTCACCAGTCTACCCCCATCCTGTGGAAACATCATTGTCCTCACCGTGGTAGACTGGTTCTCCAAGACGGTGCACTTTGTAGCCCTCCCTAAACTCCCTTCTGCTCAGGAAACTGCAGACCTTCTCATCCGCCACATCTTCGGCCTCCGCGGAATCTCCATGGACATCGTCTTCGATCGAGGTCCCCAGTTCATCTCGCAGGTATGTAAGGCCTTCTGTCAAGCCTTAGGTGCATTGGTCAGCCTGTCATCTGGCTTCCACCCCCAGATGAACAGGCAAACGGAATGGGTCAACCAAGACCTGGAGGTGACGCTACGTTGTGTTACAGTGACCAACCTGTCCACCTAGAGTGACCACCTCCCTTGGGTTGAGTACATGCATAACTGTCTGGTGAGTTCTGCCATTGGAAGGTCTCCCTTTGAGTGCTCCTTTGTGTACCAACCCCCACTGTTCCCTGCACAAGAAGAGGAGATTGCAGAGCCATCGGTTCAGGACCATATCGATCGGTGCCTTAAGGTTTGGGAGGAGACACGCACGGCCCTACTCTGATCAGCAAATCTCAATAAGAAGACTGCCGACTGACAGTGGACTCTGGTGGCCCCTGAGTACTGACCTGGGCAGATGGTGTGGCTTTCATCCAAGGACATCCCGCTCAAAAAAAAACAAGCCTAGGAAACTCTCCCCTCACTTCCTGGGCCTTTCAAGGTCGAAAGGGTCATCAGTCCCACAACAGTCCGACTTAAACTGCCAAGATCTATGCGCAACCACCCTTTCATGTTTCCCAATAAAAGCCAGTTTCCATCAGCCCCTATTCTCCGACTGAAACTCCCCCACCTGCCTGGATCATTGACAACCGTCCAGCATACACCGTCTGAAGACTAGTGGATGTGCGCCGTAGGGGCAGGGGTTTCCAATACCTGGTAGACTGTGAAGGGAACGGTCCTGAAGAGCGTTCATCCTGGACCCTTTCCTCATCCAGGACTTTCATTAGGACCATCCAGACAAGCCTGGAAAATCACCTGGAGGCTCCTGTTGAGGTGGGGGGGGGGGGGTACTGTCATGGTCCCATCTGACAAATTCCCACCTGGCTATTACCTCAATAATTGGGCCTCAATCCCCTTGTCTATTCTCAAACATTCCCAGTTCCACTAAGTACATACACCTAATGGAAAAACCCTGGAATCACAACAAGGAGTTGTCAGTTCATTGGTCATCTCTTGTATGAGTAACCTCGTTTCATGGTTCTTTAGGACTAAGTTCTGCATCGTTTCCTGGATTCTCTATGTGAACCTTGTCTCCACATAAAGACTCTCCTGGATACCTATTCCACATTCACTATGGTGCTAACGTCTCCCAACTGTCTCCATGCCTGTGTCCTGCACTTGGAGTCGTCCCCAGCCACATCCTTGCAACAGTAACTTTTCAATTTTAATTTATTCCGTGTTTCTTTTGTCTCCAGCTACAAAATACATCCCTATGCTCTCAGCAACTTGCAGTAAGATTATCTTTTCATGTATCCAGATCCTTAACCCTGTTTGTTTTGCCATGCATGCTGCCTGATCTGAGTTCTTTCAGCATTACCTGTTCTGTTTTAGCTATCAATTGTTTATACATATTTTGGTCTGTTGGATCTTGCTGCATCTATTTGGACATGAATACCTATTAAGAATAACTTCTGTGACTTTTTTGGGACAACTTCTCATTACTGCCATCAGAAAGGACGTACAGGAATCTGAAGACTCACACTCAACAATTCAGGGACAGCTTCCTTCCCTCAGCCATCAGATTTCTGAATGGCGGATGAAGTCATGCATACTTCCTCATTATTCCCGTTTGTTAAGCACTCTATTCATTTTGTAATTTACAGTAATTTCTATCTAGTAGAACCACAAATTTTCACATCATAAAGGATATTGATAATAAATCTGATTCTAATCTTCATTCTGATACATAAATACAAGTTCCAAATTAGAGAATAGATGATAAATTTCTACATTCCTAAACCACAGATGAAGATAGATGTCAAGGCCAGTAAAAATGGACAGGAGCCTCATTATAGGAAGGATGTCGAACCTTCGGGGTGGGTGCAGAAGAGAGTTACCAAGATTAGAGGGCATGTGCTATAACAAGAGGTGGACAAACTTGGGTTGTTTTCTCTGGAGTGGTGGAGACTGAGGGAAGATATGATAAAGGTTTATAAGATTATGAGAGGCATAGAGTAGACAGACCATATCTATTTAGAAGGGTTGAAATGTCTAATACCAGAGGACATGCATTTAAGGTGAAAAAGGGTAATCTCAAAGGAGATGTGAGGGTCATGCTTTTTACACAGAAAGAGATGAGTGCCTGGAATGTGCTGCTTGCAGTGGTGGAAGAGGCAGAGACCTTAGACAGGTTTAGATAGACAGATGAATGTGAGGAAAATGGAAAAATATGGACATTATGTAGCCAGATAAGATTAGAATAGTTAGACATTTTACAACAAATTTAATTGGTCTGGCACAATACTGTGGAATGAAGGACCTGTTCCTGTGCAGTACTGTTCTATGTTCTAATTAGTACTACAGGAATAACTTGGTCTTATGAAGTACTCTTCCAAAACAATTTCTCAGGATCAGTAACACTGGTTGCTCTGGAGTAGATCAAAAAACCTACCAAATCCAAGATTGATACGGTCAATGAATTCATTCATTTGACCCAGCACTGGCTGTAGACAAGATTTGTTCTGTCTGTACATTATTTTAATTTCCCATTCAATTATAACCTTGCCTGCCTTATTGTATTAACAGATGGGCTCATGTGACCATTGCTAAGCAAGCTGCTTGAATGAAAGTGGATTGTGAGTGTAGCGAGGTGAACGTATCAGCATCACATGCTGCATTTTGAATGTGTCAGCGGTGAAGGTGATGTGATCCTGCAGAGAGTGGGGATTTATGAAATTTGGATTCTGCACTGGAGGCTGGTGTGAAGTAGATGGTAAATAGGAGGTACACCCTTAAATGGGAGTGGATAGGGACTAAGAACCTGGGAACTAGAGTTTAACAGATTGGGGGGTGATCTTATAGAGATGTATAAAATCATAAACCGGGTGAATGAATACTGGGGTTGGAGAGTCAAAAACTAGAGGGCATAGGTTTAAAGAGAGAAGGGAGAGATTTAATAGGAACCTGAGGGACAACTAAGTTAAGGTTAATCAGGTTTGTCAGGGGTTGTTAGAGCAGCATGGCTTGAAAGGCCAAAACAGCTTACTCTGTGCTGTATAACTTGTTACGTCCGTGGCCCCCTCCTTTTTGCGAATCGCAAGATCACTATTAAGTCAGTTCAGGAGACCCAGGAAATGAGAGAAAGACATGCAGAATCCACAAAGAGTTTGGAATGTGTCCTGGCCTCCGAAAGGCGGAACCATTGATAACGGCTATTGTCTCTTGGAGACGGAATTGTGTATTGAATACTGTATGATGCATCGAAGCCCCCAGGCAATGAACCAGGGGGGGGGGGGGAGTTGGTGGAGGGATTGCATCATCCCAACCTGATTGACGTCTGAGACCCTGTGAGTCAGGATAAAAGAGGGTCTGGCGAACAACCCCTTTAGACGCACCAGAAGAAACGCTAGAACTCCTGTAACAGCGTAATAGCGAAAGCCGGTGGAAAAGCCCACATGCATCCTTTTCCATTTGTCTTGGAATTGGTGGGTCTTTACCACGGAAGCACGGCTTTAGCTAACCACAAAGGGGAAATCAGTCCCCCAACAACTCTCGAAGTATTGACATCATAAAAGGAATGGGCAAGTTAAACCTCTGTCTTTCTCTCCAACCAAAAAACTGCAGCTTGAATGAACTTGAGTGACTTTTATATTTCCATCGGACAATACATTATCCTCTAGACAATGATAGAGCTATTTCTTATTGATTATTATTATACCCGTGCTTTTAGATTTAGTATTGGAGATGTATATTATCTGTATGTTTGCATTGATATTATTTTTGTGAATTTTGATCAATAAATACTGTTAAAAATAGTACCATCAGACTTCAACGAACCTCTATCTTTGCTGGTAAGTGACCCAGTTACGGGGTACATAACAAACTAAATAAATAAATAAACAAACACACTTTTCAGCCAGAGGATGCTCCGTATGTGAAACGAGCTGCTAGAGAAAGTGGTTGAGACAGATATATTACCAACATTTAAGGCAACACTAGAACAAGTACATAGATAGGAAAGATTTAGAGGGATATTGGCCAAATGTGGGCAGATGGGATTAGATTGGCATACACCAGCTGTGCTGAAGAGCCTTTTGTATGCTGTATGACTCAATGACTCCACAAGAAGGTGGTACCAGCGTACAATGCTACCAAGTATGACATCCTCCAGACGGTTCAAAAAACTTCTTTGCTCACTTCTCTTGCATCTTCTTTTTCTTTCAAAAGCAGTTCTGTTACACTTGGAATCAATAATCTACATTTTGTTTTTAGGAGTGTTTTCAGGCCAGTTGGGTGATTTGGCACTTTGCTGTCTCTGAGGGAGTTCGGGGAAGTTTCAAGTGAAGCAAGCAGCCTTGAGGCCTAGAAACCTGGAGATGGGGAGCAAGTTGGTGATCGATTCTATTTCTCACCTAGCCACCGATGGAAAGCATTGAGGAAGATTGAAATAATTGAGGCAAAAATGGAAAGCAAATGGATGTACAGCGCCATCTACCTGCCCCTCGCTCCCTGCTACTAGGGGAAGGTGTCTGTGTGTGACTGTCTCTATCTCACTCTTTCCCACTGCTCCCAGAGGACTGTCTACATTCAAATGGTCTCTCTCTCACTCTTACTCAATGATACCAATGGATTGTGCTGGAGTCTTGAGTCTTATTTGATGAGGTTTGTGGATTGGATTCTGTAGTTCATGTTATGATGTTTTTCTGGTATGTGGTTGCTTCTTTTTTGTTGCTATTTTGGACAATTTTGATTAGGACGGCCTGCAGATAATGATTGACGTGATTCTAGACTGAACTGGACTGAGCTGAACTGAATATGCCTGGACTGTTTCAATTCTGTGCTTGCATTCTTCTTTTGCTGTTTGCATGATTTGTTTTATAGGCACATAGGAGGTGGTTGTTCTTTATCTTTGAACAGGTTAAGTAGTTTTCTTTATTTTGTGGGGAGATGAATCTCAGGGTTGTATACTGCATACAAACTTTGATAATAAACATACTTTGAAATATTGAAAGAAAATATTGAAATTTGAAAATGGATGTACATACAGTAAACCATAGTAAACAGCACAGTACAAGTTCAGTGGCCCACAATTCTGTGGCAACATTTTAACATACTTGAAGTCAATCTACCTCTTCCCTCTTATATCTATTTTTCTATTAGCCATTTGCTTATACAAGAGTCTCTTAAATGCCCCTAACATATTTACCTCTACTATCACTTTTCGCAGCACTTTTCACTCACCCACCAACCTCTCTGTAAAAACCCTACCTCCAACATCTCCCCTATACTTACCTCCAATCACTTTAAAATTATGCCTACTCATATTAGCCATTTCCATTCTGGAAAAAGTGTCTGGCTGTCCACTTGATCTATGCCTCTTATCTTATATATCACTTTCAAGTCACCTCTCATCCTCTCACTCAAAAGAGAAAAGCCCTACCTCGTTCAACCTATGCTCTCTAAGACAGGCAGTATCTTAGAAAATCTCTGCATCCTGAGGTGACCAGAACTAAACATAATACAAAAAAAATGTGCAAACAATAAATGTAAACAATAGCATTCAGAACTAAACTCAGACAGCGGACACAAAGCCAGATTTCACTGCAGCCGGAGGAGGCCACAGCCTCAGTTCCGCGCACAGACAAGTAAACATCATGGAGCATTGAGCAGAACTGGCCTGACCCTCATAGCTAGTCCCTACACCCTGCAGGTTCCATCTGGCCCGGCATTTAAGTTGTCCAAAAATCATGTCATTCCTCACTCTAAAACCAGGGCCTTCAGATTCGACCTTTGTAGAATATCATTTGACATTTTTCTGGATTGCACTCCATCCACTGCTTCTCAACCTAGCTCTGCATCCTATCAATGTCTTCTTTAAATATTACGACACCTAAACATTACAACACCTTTGCGTCTTCTACAAATTTACTAAACCATCCTTCCACTTCCTCATTTGTAAAGAACAGGTGTCCCAGGACAGATCCCTGTGGAACACTACTACGTTCCAAACTCCAGGCAGAATACACTCCATCTACCACAACCTTCTAGCTTCTGTGGGCAAGCCAATTCCAAATCTACAGTGGGTAGGTACAAAGTAAATGGCAGGATACTTGGTAATGTGGAGGAGCAGGGGAATCTGGGGGTACATGTCCACAGCTCCTTGAAAGTTGCCTCACAGGTAGATAGGGCAATTAACAAAGCTTATGGAGTGTTAGCTTTCATAAGTTGAGGGATAGAGCTTAAGAGACGCAATGTAATAATGCAGCTCTACAAAACTCTAGTTAGGCCACATTTGGAGTACTGTGACCATTTCTGGTCACCTCACTATAGGAAGGATGTGGAAGCATTGGAAAGGGTACAGTGGAGATTGACCAGGATGCTGCCTGGTTTGGAGAGTATGGATTATGACTAGAGATTAAGGGATTTAAGGTAAGAGGAGGGAAGTTCAAGGGGGATATTAGAGGAAGGTTTTTCACTCAGAGTGGTTGGTGTGTGAAATGCACTGCCTGAGTCAGTGGTGGAGGCAGATACACTAGTGAAGTTTAAGAGCCTACTAGACAGGTATATGGAGGTATTTAAGGTGGGGGGTTATATGGGAGGCAGGGTTTGAGGGTCAGCACAACATTAGAACATAGAACATAGCACATTACAGGCTGAAGGGCCGGAGGGCCTGTAATGTGCTGCATTATTCTATGTTCTATGGGGGACCTTATCAAACACTTCACTAAAATCCATATACGCCAAAACAAATCACTTCCTTTGTCACTTCCTCAAAGAATTCAATCAAGCTCATGAGGCATGATCTGCCCCTAATACAGCTGTGCTGACTATCCCTAATCAGATTATGCTTCTCCTAATGCTCAGACATCCTATTTCTAAGAATCCTCTGCAAACTTTTGCTCACACTGATGTAAGGCACATTGGTCCGTGGTTCTGAGTATTATCCCTACTACCTTTCTTGCGTAAATAAATAACATTTGCAAATCCCCAGTCTTCTGGTCCTATTCCTGGGGCCAGTGAGGAAACAAAGATCATAGCCAAAGGTGCAGTAGACTCTGTCCTCTATTCCCATGCTAATCTGGAGTTTATTCCATCTGGCCCCAGAGTATCTTCTATTCTAATGTTTTTCAAAGGTTCCAGCACACCCTCTTTCTTATCATTGATATGTTCCAGCACATCAGCCTGCTTTACATTGTTCCTCACACTTTTCACTAGTAAAGACTGAAGCAAAGTATTCATTAGGGACCTCCCCTAACTCCTCTGTCTCCAGGCTCATGTTTCCACTTCTCTCCCTGATTGGTCTTAGCTTCACTCTAGACATCCTCCTGTTCTTTACATTTTGTAGAACTCCTTGTGGTTTTTCTTAATCCTACTTGCCAAACTCAAGATTAGGGCAGACTACATCATCTTCCTCCACTGAAGGAGTCAGAACTCACCATCACAGGAGTGACCATGACAGAGTCCATGGCTGACATCACAGAAGGTGAATGCATCTGCATAACAAGTTCTTGTCTGGTAAATTTGAAATCAATGCATGTCAGAAAAATCATCTCCACTACCCTGAGTTCTATCTCACAAGAGTTGATTGGAACAAGTTGTTCACCCTGGCCATAGGACATCTATGTAGTAGTCCCTGACCTAGATTCAACCATCTACAGCTGCTTCCCATCAAGAGTGGAAATGTGAGTGTTAATGCAGGTTGGAAAGAATATCCTCACTGAAATATGCCAGAAGCAAACACAAACAAAATTCTGGAGGAACTCTGTGGCTCAGGCAGCATCTGTGGAGGATAGATGTCTCAGATCGAGGCCCTTCTTCTGGGGTCTTCATCTTGGGTTTCAGTCCAAAACATAGATTCTCCATTTTCATCTATAGATGTTGCCTGGCCATCTGAGTTCCTCCAGCATTGTTTACTGCTCCAGATACCAACATCTTCACTATCTTGTCTTCAGAGCTCCTTGATGCCCCACTTGGTCAAATGCTGTCATAAGACCAAGAGCATTCGCTCTCCCATCTGGAATTCAACTGCTTCATCCAAGTTTGGACCTAAGATGTGATGAGACTTAGAGTCAAATTTGACTGATATTAGAGCTGAATATTGGTAAGCAAGTTACTGATGGCACAATCAAGCCCTTGTTCATCAATGACATATTCAATTGCTGTAATGATCATTGTAAGTAGACTGATGAACGCTAATAAGCTGGGTTGAATTTGTCCTGAATTTTTGTGTACAATACTTGCCTGTGGATATTTTCATGTTGTTAGGTTAATGCCAGGACAAGTTCTGGAAACAATGTGGTCTGTGTTCATGATGTGTCCTTCCCTTTAAGAATCTATCAGGGTCATAAAAGTAATAGCCCCTATGGCTGCTATTTTTCTTATGCCATCTTTTTTTCTGTTACCATCAATCAGGAACTATGGAAGTCCAAAATTCTACACCAACAGGCTAAAGAACAACTAATTCCCTTCAACCATTCAGTTTTTGAAATGACCTGAACATTTCTAATCACTCCAGTTTAGCAACACTACGACCACCTTGATCACTTTGTATTACAACGCAACTTGATTTTGTTTGTTCTCGCTGTGTACTTTCTTGCAGAAATAGTATATAATTTGTATTTAATGTATGCTTTTTCTTGCATATGCTGCTTATATGATGTTATATGCCTGTGATACTTTTGCAAGTAAGTTTTTCATTGCAATTGTGCATATGGCAATAAACTTGGCTTTGACGCTGTGATATCACTATGGCTTTTAAATTCTTCAGAGGATAACATCGGCTTCCTTGTCCTTTCGTCAATTCTCATTGAAATTCCTCTATCATAACAGTACTCAGCATAAGTGCACAGTTTGGTCCATATATGTATTGTGTTTAATGATATGTTCTAGCTCTGATACTCAGGGGATAGCACTATGACCCACAATATAGATTGCTCTTCTAAAAAATGGCTGCACAGATCTACTTTCTAATTGCTGAGTAGTCTTGTAACAATGATGCCACTTTTCCTTTAATCACTTGATCTTTGAATTTAGCATGTCCATCATATTGTACTTTGTTAAACACCTAAGGGATGCACATTGAAATTACAACCAACGTACCACACTGATCAGCCCTTCTTGTTATTTCATGAAAGAGCTTGGCTCCCATTTAAATTGGCCACTCTTCCTTCACACTTCTTCCATAAGATATAGGAGCAGAAGTAGGCCATTTGGCCCATTGAGTCTGTTCTGCCATTCAGTCATGGGCTGATCCAATTCTTCTAGTTATCCCCACTCCCTTGCCTTCTCCCCATACCTTTTAATGCCCTGGCTAATCAAGAACCTATCTATCCCTACCTTAAATACACCCATTGACTTGGCCTCCACAGCTGCTGTTGGCAACAAATTCCACAGCTTTACCACCCTCTGACTAAAGTAATTGCTCTGCATTTCTGTTCTAAATGTTTGTCCTTCAATCTTAAAGTTGTGCCCTCTTGTCCTAGACTCCCTTACCATGGGAAATAATTTTGTCATGTCTAATCTGTTCAGGCCTTTTAACATTCAGAGTGCTTCTGTGAGATCCCCCCTCATTCTCCTGACCTCCAGGGAATTCAGCCCAAAAGCTGCCAGACATTCCTCATACGGTAACCCTTTCATTCCTGGCATCATTCTCGTGGATCTTCTCTGAACTCTTTCCAATGATACTATATCCTTTTGAAAATAAGGAGCCCAAAACTGCACACAGAACTCCAAGTGTGGTCACACGAATACCTTATAGAGCCTCAACATCACGTCCCTTCTCTTATATTCTATACCTCTAGAAATGAATACCAACATTGCCTTCACCTTCCACTGACTCAACCTGGAGGTTAATCTTTAGGGACTCCGAAGTCCCTTTGCACCTCTGCATTGTGTATTCTCTCCCCATCTAAATAATAGTCTGCCCATTTATTTCTTCCACCAAATTGCATGACCATACACTTTCCAACATTGTATTTCATTTGCCACTTCTTTGCCCATTTCCCTAAACTATCTAAGTCTGTCTGCAGGCTCTCTTTTTTTCCTCAACACTACACACTCCTCCACCTATTTTTGTATCATCAACTCCATTAACCCCATAGTCCAAATTATTGACATATGTCGTAAAAAGCAGTGGTCCCAACACCGACCCCCATGGAACTCCACTGGTAACCAGCAGCCAGCCAGAATAGGAGCCTTTATTCCCACTCTCTGTTTTCTGCCAACCAGCCAATGCTCCACCCATGCTAGTAACCCATGCCTGTAATTCCATGGGATGATATCTTGCTAAGCAGCCTGATGTGCGGCACCTTGTAAAAGGCCTGAAAATCCAAGTACACCACATCTACTACACCTCCTTTGTTAACCCTGTTTTCTACAAAAAAAATTGCAGTAGGCTAGTCAGACAGGATTTTCCTTTCAGGAAACCTTCCTGGCTTTGGTCTATCTTGTCATATGCCTCCAGGTACTCTAATCTCATCCCTAACAATCGATTCCAACAACTTCCCAAACACTGACTGTTCCATATTTTCCTTTCTGCTGCCTCGCACCCTTCTTAACATTTGCGGTGTAACATTTGCAATTTTCCAGTCATCTGGTACAATGCCAGAATCTATCGATTCTTGAAAGATCATCATCAATGTCTCCGTAATCTCTCCAGCTACTTCCTTCAGAACCTAACACTAGTTGGTTCTTCACCTACCTTTGTATCATTGGCAAATTTAGCCACAATTCTATTAATCATTGAAATCACTGTGACCTGCCTTATGTTATTCGCTAATAGTAGATCCAGTATTGCACACTTTCTCATTGGGACTTCTATATACTGATTAAGCAACCTTTCTGGAACAAATTTGACAAATTCATCTGGAATAAAAAGCTGTGTTAATTTTCCATCATATGCATCATGATAGGGCTTTTTAACATTTGTTTTTTAATACAATGCTAACTGACAGTTTAACCCTCTCACTGGACTCGTATACAAACTCAGCTCATTAGTTAACTCTACTAACAACCACATAACTCAGCGATGAGAAGGCTGCCACAATATACGTCTAGTGTCCGTATGATCACGGGTTCAACCAAGCAGGAAAATTGGGATGTGCTGAGTAACAGAACCTTAATTTGAATGAATGCTGTGTAAATGCTGCCTGTACACTATTATCAGTAGCCCAGAAATGGCAGATCGAACACCAGCATAGGTTTATAAAGTAAGCATATAGACCAAATTTTCAACTTGAGAAGAAAAATAAAAGGGCTCATAACAATAAAACCAATCCAATGTGCACATAATGTTGGAACTCATACTGGAGTAATACAGAATTTAATGCATTCTTTAGATCTGTCTTCACCAGGGAGGACACAAGCAATCTCCCAGATGTATGGATGGGCCAGGGTCATAAGATATCAGAGGAATTGAGACAGATTGACATTAGGAAAGAAACTGTGATGAGTAGACTGGTAGGACTGAAGGCTAATAAATCCCCGGGTCCAGATGGTCTGCATCCGAGGGTTCTAAAAGAGGTGGCTCAGGAAATTGCGGATGCATTGGTAATCATTTTCCAATGTTCCTTAGATTCAGGATCAGTTCCTGAAGATTGGAGAGTGGCTAATGTTGTCCCACTTTTCAAGAAGGGAGGGAAGGAGAGTCGTGGGGAAGATGCTTGAGTCCATTATTAAGGACAAAATAGTGGCACATCTAGATGGCAGAAATAGGATTAGGCCGAGCCAGCATGGATTTACCAAGGGAAAATCATGCTTGACTAATCTGTTGGAGTTTTTTGAGGGTGTAACAAGGATGTTAGACGAGGGTAAGCCAGTAGATGTTGTGTACCTAGATTTTCAGAAGGCATTCGATAAGGTGCCACATAGGAGATTGGTGAGTAAAATCAGAGCTCATGGCATTGGGGGCAGGGTTTCAACATGGATAGAAAACTGGTTGGCAGATAGAAAGCAAAGGGTAGCAGTGAATGGGTGTTTCTCAGACTGGCTGGAGGTGACTAGTGGGGTACCACAGGGCTCTGTATTGGGACCACAGCTCTTTACGATTTATGTCAATGATTTAGATGAGGGCATTGAAAACTATATCAGCAAGTTTGCTGACGATACTAAACTGGGTGGCAGTGTGACATGCGAAGAGGACGTTTAGAGAATACAGGGAGACTTGGATAGGCTGAGTGAGTGGGCAGATACTTGGCAGATGTCATTCAATGTGAATAAATGTGAAGTTATCCACTTTGGAAGCAGGAACAAGAGGGCAGAGTATTGTCTGAACGGTGTCGAGTTAGGTAAGGGAGAAATGCAAAGAGACCTAGGAGTCCTAGTTCACCAGTCAATGAAGGTGAATGAGCAAGTGTAACAGGCAGTGAAGAGGGCAAATGGAATGTTGGCCTTTCTTACAAGGGGAATTGAATACAAGAGCAAGGATGTTCTTTTGCATTTGTACAGGGCCCTGGTGAGACCACACCTGGAATATTGTGTACAGTTTTGGTCTCCAGGTTTAAGGAAGGACATTCTGGCAATTGAGGAAGTGCAGCGTAGATTCACTAGGTTGATTCCTGGGATGGCAGAGCTGTCTTACACAGAGAGATTGGAGGGATTGGGCTTGTACACGCTGGAATTGAGGAGATTGAGAGGGGATCTGATTGAAACGTTTAAGATAATTAAAGGATTTGATAGGATTGAGGCAGGAAATATGTTCCAGATGTTGGGAGAGTCCAGTACCAGAGGGCATGGATTGAGAATAAGAGGTCAGTTATTTAAAACAGAGTTGAGGAAGAGCTTCTTCTCCCAGAGAGTTGTGGAGGTGTGGAATGCACTGCCTCGGAAGACGGTGGAGGCCAATTCTCTGGATGCTTTCAAGAAGGAGCTGGATAGATATCTGATGGATAGGGGAATCAAGGGATATGGGGACAAGGCAGGGACTGGGTATTGATAGTGAATGATCAGCCATGATCTCAGAATGGCGGTGCAGACTCGAGGGGCCGAATGGTCTACTTCTGCACCTATTGTCTATTGGAGTATCCTTTTATTCACACACTGGACCCACAGTCTGCATGAAAGCACCTGCCACATTCCAAACTCCCCTCGAAGTCCATCTCAAACGAAGTGACTGTCTCAGGAGTATTGGCACTTCCTCTTTGGAGCCATTCATCTGCACAAAGCACTTCTTACAATAGGGATGCTCCTTCCAACAGCATTCTGAGGCATCTACCCTTGAGCCCTTCTCTGCAGCTTCTGCTAAAAGACCACAAACCAGACAACTGTCCTTAGAAAACTGTTCCCCACAGTTCTCTAAAACCATCTCTCACATCCTACAATCCTGATTGGCTGACACACATTCCCAAGTTGGACAACATGGATCCTTATCTTAGCAAAAGCCAAAACACACTTTCCAGTAGGGCATACTGCTTTTACAGAAAACTGCAAATATAAACTACCTCACAGCATAACAGTAGAAATCTTAACCAGGGCATTACAATAATATAAAGTCTAATATTATATTTCAGTGAATCATTAAAGCTAACAGGAAAGATTAATGTTTAAATTAGTTAGGAGTTCACATGACAACAGATTTGTTTTCACATTTGGTTTCTGTGCTGTTCTCCTATTTTGTACAAGTTCAATGCTTTGATTTAAAGTGCATTGTTTACCAAAAAACATCTGGAAAATCCTTTCAAATATTTCAGACATTTTTGCATGAAATAAAACTGACAAACAATGTTTTCTCTTTTAATACAAAAATAAACCAAAATTTCCATGAGAATATTTTCTCTTTTGTAACCTTTGAACAGAAAATCCTACAAAAAGTAATGGCTACGGCCCAGCCCATCACAGGTAAAGCCCTCCCCACTAAAGAGCACAACTGCATAGAGTGTTGTCACAGGGAAGCATCATCAATCATTATGGACCTCCAACACCATAGTCATACTCTCTTCTTGCTTCTGCCATCAAGAAGAGGGTACAGGAGCCTCAGAACCCATACTACCAGGTTCAGGAACAGTTATTAACCCTCAATCATCAGGCCCTTGAACCAGAGGGGATAACTTCACACAACTTCATTAAACTCCATCACTAAACTTCCCACAATCTATGGTCTCACTTTCAAGGACTCTTCACCTCATGTTCTTGATATTTATTGTTTATTTATTAATTATTATTATTTCTCTTATTCTTTTGCTTTTGCACAGTCTGTTGTATTTTTCACATTCACTGTTGGGTACAGTCTTTCATTGATTCTATTATAGCTCTTGAATTTACTGAATACGTCTGCGAAAAAAAAATGAACCTCAGGGTTAAATATTGTGCCAGGTACATACCTTGAGAATAAATTTACTTTGAACTTTGGAGACTATTTCTCAGAGAGGAAATGGCTAATGCAAGAAGGCATAATTTGAAGATGATCGGACTAAGGTATGAGGGGGGTGGATGTCAAAGGCAGGTTTTGCAGATGGAATGTTGTGAGTGCAGAATTGGTGGTAGAGACAGAGATAATAGAGAATTTAAGAGATTATCACATAGTTGTAACTTTCCCCCTTGCTTGCTGCTGCTCCATCTCCTACTGGGTTTCATCAAAATAATTTGGTGTTGCATATGAACATACACAATGAGATCAGAGGACAGGTTGCTGAAGAGGGAGGGACTTCACAGCTCTACTCTATGGAAGCTTCAAACATGTATACCAATGATCCAGCAGGGGTTCCTACCTGCTCTATACCTCTATACTTCATATAGGAATATCATGATGAATTATAACACCTAATCTGATGTTTTGGCAGGGATATCAACTTTTATGCACTGGCAATCAAACCTCTATTCTGTTTTAGTTTGATGCTTCATCACATGGTACCCTTCCTTAAAGAATGGGAATTTCCTTGGAATGCTGATAACCTAATGCATGGGGATTGCTTTAAATTGTACAATACATGCATAATATGAAATTTTATCAAAGTTTTTAAATGGGTTCAAGTAAGAAATACAAATAAATTAAAAATTTATTGCAATCTCCAAAAATGACATGTATCTTAGGAAAATAGAAACATAGACACATAGAAAACCTACAGCAAAATGCAGGCCCTTTGGCCCACAATGCTGTGCTGAACATGTACTTACTTTAGAAATTATGTAGGGTTACTCATTGCCCTCTGTTTTTCTAAGCTCCATGTACCTACCCTATCATATCTGCTTCCACTACCGTTGCTCCTCCATCTGCTCCTCGATGTCTCTGTTACTATTGGGTGGTCTATAAATAAACCCAGTAGAGTTATTGACCCCTTCCTGTTTCTAACTTCCACCCACAGAGACTCAGCACACAATCCCTCCATGGCTTCCTCCTTTTCTGCAGCCATGACACTCTCTGATCAGCAGTGCCATGCCCCCACCTCTTTTCTCTCCTTCCTTGTCTTTTCAGAAACATCTAAAGCCTGGCACTCGAAGTAATCATTCTTACCTCTGAACCACCCAAGTCTCTGTAATGACCATAACGTCATAGCTCCAAGTATTGATCCATGCTCTAAGCTCATCCGCTTTGTTCATGATGCTTCTTGCATTAAAATAGACACATCTCAAGCCATCAGTCTGAGCACATCCCTTCTCTATCACCTGCCTATCCTCCCTCTCACACTGTCTCCAAGCTTTCTCTATTTGTGAGCCAACCTCCATCACTTCAGTTCGGTTCCCACCTCCCCAGCAATTCTAGTTTAAGCTCTCCCCAACAGCCTTAGCAAACCTCCCTGCCACGATATTGTTCCCCCTCAGATTCAATTGCAACCTGTCCTTTTTGTACAGGTCATGCCTGCCCCCAGAAAGGTCCCAATGATCCAGAATTCTGAATCCCTGCCCCTGCTCCAATCCCTCAGCCAAGCATTTATCCTCCACTTCACTCTATTCCTTTACTCATTGTCACGTGGCACAGACAGTAATCTTGAGATTACTACCTTTGAGGTCCTGCTTCTCAACTTCCTTCCTAACTCCCTGTAGTCTGTTTTCAGGACCTCCTCCCCTTTCCTACCTATGTCATTGGTACCAAAACGTGCCACAGCCTCTGGCTATTCACCTTCCCACCTCCGGATGTCATGGACGTGATCAGAAGCATTCCGGACCCTGGCACCTGGGAGGAAAACTACCATCTGTGTTTCTTTCCTGCATACACAGAGTCTCTCGGACTTCCCACATCTGACACCCAGTACAGAACACAGGCCTCACAGACATATTTCCTGTTTTTTTTCTTCGCAGGTAACTTACTTCATCTTGGCCCATTATCGCCGAAGCCCCATTGAGCCAAAGCCCTCCAACCCTGTCTATCTCTACTCTGTCGCTCACTCTATAAAGCTGTCTCCTTTTAAACTCTTCATGCTGATCTAACTCGCTGACATCCACGCACTTGCGCAGTCGTCACTTTGCATGAGTGAGGCTCCATATCTATAAATGTCTCCTACCTGGGTAAGAGCGGTCAATGAACAATCTAATTACTATTACACTGATCACCACAAGAAGGCTACAATGGGATATCGCCAGGATACAGAACGGGTGGAGAAGTTGTGGAGAAGTGGCAGATGAAGTTCAATCTGGAAAGACGAAGTGATACACTGTGTAAGATTGAACATGAAGGCAGAGCACAGGGTTCTTTCTTTAAAGGAGGGCATCTATGATGTATGAGGAGATATCTGAGACTTGCCACTAGTCCAACACAATACAACAGAACCCCTTTTGTTTTGGGTCCAAAATATTAACTCGGATTCTCTTTTCACAGATGCTGAGTGCGTTCAGTGTATTTTTAAAAAAATTTATTACAGGGTTTCAGAGTTTGCATTTTTTTGTGATTTCCACATCTTGCTATTCTCAGGCCAGACTGAGGTCGTAGAGTTTGAAATCAAGCCTTCAAATCAAGTAATGTTTAATACCATGTGAACAGGTGTGGTTATGTACAGGTACAAAGAAAACCCTGCAGCAGCATCATGGGCACATGCAGTAGGTACAACAAACCAGATACAGAAAATAAACTACACCCCAATTATGCATTGGGAAAGAGAAAAGGAATGGGCAAATGCAAGGTATGAGTACAAAGCAACCACAAACAGAGACAGGTCCATGGTGGTGTACCATTGCTGAGGTAGCATTATGATTTTGCAGCTTGTTTTGAGGATGGCGATAGTAGGAAAGTCACTGATCCTGAACCTGGTGGTGTGGGACTTCAGCATTCTGTACTTCCTGCTCTACGGTAGCAGTGAGAAGAGGGAAAGACCCAGATGGAAGGGATCTTTGATGATAGATGCTGCATCATTGAGGCTGAAGTCCTTGTAGATGCTGTTTATAGTGGTAAAGGCCCTATTGGACCACGCTATGTCCACTCCACTCTATAATCGCGATGTGCTGTGGAACTCCTGTACCAGCGGTACTGTTTATTAGGCTCCAAAGACACCAGCAGCCAAACATGGAATACATGGAAGGCCACAATGTGAGTGCTCTCTACTCCACAGCCAGACCACTGTGCCCATCACACTGTTCTCCCTCATGATTGATAAGCTTCTTCCCTCAGGATAGTATAGCGCAAAGCTCACTCTTACTGTGGGTTGCTCCTGGACGCTCCCATTTCCTCTCACATCCTGAAGAAATACATTCTGTTAAGTTAATTGGTTGTCCATAGTTTGTAGAATCTAAAAGGAGCCAAATGGAATGTAGTGTGAATATGAGAGGGAATATGAATAGAAATAGAATTACCCTGTAAACCAGTAGAAACTTCATGGACTGAAATGGCTTTCTTCTATATTGTGAAGAAATACAGAAAGCAGGTTGTCTGGGCAATGGGAATGTTGCTTGAAGAGCTGATGGAAGATTCTGTGGCTCCAATCCTCTGTGATGAGATTTGCCTTAGAAAGGACAAAAGAAGACTTGTGGAGATGACAGAAGTTCACAACTACCACCACACTGCTGCATGGAACAAGGGTTCTCTGCCGAACTTCTGCAAGGGATCAGGTGGCTTAGCCCCATACATGGTCCCATGGGCCTTCTTAGGAAGCAGGGCAATGGTGCATTACTGACAAGGCTGAAGGTATCAAAGTCTTAGCACAGAGGAGAACTTGGAGTTGGGATGACCAACACAGCATTCTCCAAGCCACTGAAGATCCCTTTACAGAATATTGTAGCCTTTGTGCCCAAGGAAAAGAAATTAATGGTTAGTTATTTAAGTAGCTCCTGTACATTGACTGATCATTTGACACAGTTGGTCATTGACTTTGAGTAGAGCATACATCCCTGTATGAATCAATGGTGCTGAGGTGGAGATGGTTGAGAGTTTCCAGTTCCTAGGGTGTAAACATTGCCTTTGCACTTTATTGTCCACCTGCACTGCACTTTCTCCAATTGTAAAACTATATTCTATATTCTGCTATTGCATTTTCCTTGCACTACCTCAAAGTACTGATGTTGTGAAATTATCTGCCTGGATTGCTTGCAAAACTAAACTTTTCACTGTACATGTGACAGTAATTAGAATAATCAATTACTGGTTTGGATACTAAGACAATATTCTAGGGGTGAGGAGGCAAATCGTTCTGACCGTGGAAAGTAGAATTTCTGATGTTTATAGTTGAGCCCTACGTTGTGAAGTAACACTCATAACCGAAGCAGAAACAACAGCACGTTTTTTCCAATATGGTCAGATGCTGCCTTGTCTAATGGAACAGGCTCCAACTGAATTATTTAACACAAATGTTCAGGTTAAAACAGGTCAGGCTGCAATTATGCAAAAGAGAAAAAAAAAATTGCTTCCCGCTTGCCTACTGTTGACTGCTGGTGTTAGCATGCAAGCTCAATACTTGGTCAAAATGTTATTGTAAAGCTTTTGGAATGTGCAGATAGACCTGTTGATTTAGAATTAAGGACCAGCTACTGTAGCTTGTAATGAGAAACATGATAATATTGTGTTACTTGGCTGCTACTTCCTTAGTTAACCATTCCAGTTGCTTAATATAGGGCTTTTATATTGTGGATCAGGTCTTGGGAGAGCACGGTTCTCCAGGTGGACGTAAAATACGAAATAACCTGTATGTATTACCAGAATGCTGTCTGGATTAGTGGGCATTATGTTATAAGGAGAGGTAGGACAAGCTTGAGTATTTTACTCTGGAGTGTTGGAGGCAGAGAGTTGACTTGATTAAAATTTATAAGACTATGAGAGGCATCAACCAAATGAACAGTAAGCAAAATGCTGGTGGAACACAGCAGGCCAGTGCCATGGGAGGGAAGGGTTAGATTGATCTTAGAATAGGTTAAAAGTTTGGCACAACATCATGGGCCAAAGGTTCTGTACTAGGCTCTAATGGTCTAAGTCCCATGTTCCATGTTCAATCTTCATTAAGAAAAGAAAACTTCCATTTCCTTCTACCATGTGGGTTGTAAGACTTGAACTGACAAAGAGCTGAAGCAATACAGCTCCCAAACTACAACTTGAGGAAAGATTTTTGTTTGTCCAAGCGAACCAATAGAAAAATGAATCTTTCTCCATTTTCCTTTAAACCAAATGAACATTATTTGATTATTATCAGTTTAAAATTCTGATGTTAAATGAGTTTAGAATATTGTTAGAATAAAATGGTGCAAACTTGGTTTAATCTCTTTACAAGTTACTTATTAATACATAGCAAACTTTTGTTGGAGAGGTATGAGTCACAGAATGTGAGTAAACAGAATGATTATAGGACAAAAGAATGCAAGGTTATCTTAAGACTTAAAGCTTTGCTTTGAGCTGGAATGCAACACCTTTGAAATGTGTCCTTTGAATAACTTGCAAATTTCTCATGATTATGTTATGACTGACTACAGGCAGGGACAATTTGTTTCACCTAACTTGTTAGGAGGTTCTCTAAAGAAACAAACTTCTCTAACCTGGTAATTTATTTTCCTTTCATCCTCCTTTTATCACTTTCTTCACCACCCCTGAAACATTCACCGATACAGTCCAAAGGAGAAAAGGCAAGGCAATGTCAATAACCTTACGTCTCTGGTCCATTTCAGTTGCACACAGTTATTTCATATAGATATATTGTTCTAATGACAGAAACTCAGCATGTAAAGTGACTTCAAAGAAACCGAGTTAACAGATGTAATGTCATTGAGTTAAAGCACTAATGCGTTTTTTCTCCTCATGGAAATTGCTCAACTAGATGAATATTTACAATTTTTATTTGTTTTCTAGTACCTGTATATTATTTTGCTTGACATGTACTAACAAAGCCATTTGTGGTGAAGATAGGAGTACTTTTAAATCTCTGCTTCATTTTTCCAAGCTTGCAGTCATTAACATAAGGAGCTTCTGAAGAGCAAACATGAGGAAATCTGCAGATGCTGGAAATTCAAACAACAACACACACAAAATGCTGGTGGAACACAGCAGGCCAGGCAGCAATTATAGGAAGAAGCGCTGTCGACGTTTCGTGCTGAGACCCTTCGTCAGGACTAACCAAAAGGGAAGATAGTAAGAGATTTGAAAGTAGTGTGGGGAGGGGGAAATGCAAAATGATAGGAGAAGACCGGAGGGGGTGGGATGAACTAAGAGCTGGAAAGGTGATTGGCGAAAGTGATACAGAGCTGGAGAAGGGAAAGGATCATGCGACGGGAGGCCTCGGGAGAAAGAAAGAGAGGGGGGAAACACCAGAGGGAGATGGAGAACAGGCAAACAACTAAATATGTCAGGGATGGGGTAAGAAGGGAAGGAGGGGCATTAACGGAAGTTAGAGAAGTCAATGTTCATGCCATCAGGTTGGAGGCTACCCAGCTGGTATATAAGGTGTTGTTCCTCCAACCTGAGTTTGGATTCATTTTGACAATAGAGGAGGCCATGGATAGACATATCAGAATGGGAATGGGACGTGGAATTAAAATGTGTGACCACTGGGAGATCCTGCTTTTTCTGGTGGACCGAGCGTAGGTGTTCAGCAAAATGGTCTCCCAGTCTGCGTCAGGTCTCACCAATTTATAAAAGGCCACACTGGGAGCACCAGACGCAGTATACCACACCAGCCGACTCACAGGTGAAGTGTCGCCTCACCTGGAAGGACTGTCTGGGGCCCTGAATGGTGGTGAGGGAGGAAGTGTAAGGGCAGGTGTAGTACTTGTTCCATTTACAAGGATAAGTGCCAGGAGGGAGATCGGTGGGAAGGGATGGGGGGGAACGAGTGGACAAGGGAGTCGTGCAGGGAGCGATCCCTGTGAAAAACAGTAAGGTGGGGGAGAGAATTATCTGGTCCATTTCCGACACCTCCCTCCCCTTTCTTGATCTTTCTGTCTCCACCTCTGGAGACGGCCTATCTACTGATATCTACTATAAGCCTACAGACTCTCACAGCTACCTGGACTATTCCTCTTCCCACCCTGTCTCTTGCAAAAATGCTATCTCTTTCTCACAATTACACCATCTCTGCCACATCTGCTCTCAGGATGAGGCTTTTCATTCCAGGACGAAGGAGATGTCTTCCTTTTTTAAACAAAGGGGCTTCCCTTTGTCCACCATCAACTCTGCTCTCAAACGCATCTCTCCCATTTCCCTCACATCTGCACTCACCCCATCCAAGTGCCACCCCACTCGGGATAGGGTTCCCCTTGTCCTCACCTACCACCCCACCAGCCTCCAGGTCCAACGTATTATTCTCCATAACTTCTGCCACCTTCAACAGGATCCCACTACCAAGCACATTTTTCCCTCCCCTCTCTTTCTGCTTTTCGCAGGGATCGCTCCCTACATGACTCCCTTGTCCAATTGTCACTCCCATCCCTTCCCACAGATCTCCCTCCTGGCACTTATCCTTGTAAACGGAACAAGTACTACATCTGCCCTTACACTTCCTCCCTCACCACCATTCAGGGCCCCAGAGAGTCCTTCCAGGTGAGGTGAGGCGACGCTTCACCTGTGAGTCGGCTGGTGTGATATACTGCGTCCAGTGCTCCCGGTGTGGCCTTTTATATATTGGTGAGACCCGACGCAGACTGGGAGACAGTTTTGCTGAACACCTACACTCGGTCCACCAGAAAAACCAGGATCTCCCAGTGGCTACACATTTTAATTCCACGTCCCATTCCCATTCTGATATTTCTATCCATGGCCTCCTCTATTGTCAAAGTGAATCCAAACTCAGGTTGGAGGAACAACACCTCATATACCGGCTGGGTAGCCTCCAACCTGATGGCATGAACATTGACTTCGTAACTTCCGTTAATGCCCCTGCTCCCCTTCTTACCCTAGCCCTGACATATTTAGTTGTTTGCCTGTTCTCCATCTCCCTCTGGTGTTCCCCCCCTCTTTCTTTCTCCCGAGGCCTCCCATCTCATGATCCTTTCCCTTCTCCAGCTCTGTATCACTTTCGCCAATCACCTTTCCAGTGCTTAGCTTCATCCCATCCCCTCCGGTCTTCTCCTATCATTTCACATTTCCCCCTCCCCACACTACTTTCAAATCTCTTACTATCTTCCCTTTCAGTTAGTCCTGACGAAGGGTCTTGGCACAAAACATCGACAGCGCTTCTCCCTATAGATGCTGCCTGGCCTGCTGTGTTCCACCAGCATTTTGTGTGAGCTCCTGAACTACCTGGGTGGACCTTGAAAAATGACAAGGATTGTTGAAGTTCCAAGGCAATCTGGAAGCTGAACAAAGATGTATGCAGTGATAACCTTTACACCGTTCACCCTTCAGCAGTTTCCAAGTGTTGGAATACTTATCTGCTAGCTGGAGTTGTAAGTGACTGGCCAAGATCCAGACACAACCTCACCTCACCATCAATTTTTTTCAGGTACAAAGCTTGACTCATTTTGTGGTTTAATTGTACTGTGTGTAAAGATCTAGGGAAACTAACCAAGGAAGTAGCAGTGGATCCAGGACTCGCTGATCATGGGACTCCAAACACTAGGCAATGAATTCTGGTCTCACCAATTTGTGAATGCAGAGAGCTATAGAATCTCATTCCTCCTGCGCACACAACTCCAGCAACAGAACCCACTACTGAATCATACAACTGAGACCATTCTTTTAATGTGAGTGCCTGTTCAGAAATGCATACACTTGTTAGGGTCTATCCCAGATTTTACCTCAAGCATTGTCCTTCACTCACTTCTGGCTTGAAAAGTTCATCAAAACAACATTTATTTGCAAGATTAATGGTTAAGTCTTGGTTTTCTGACCCTAAATAAGTACCTTCTTTTGTTATGATGGGCTTACTAGAATTTTTTAACTTGTAACCTTCCTTTGCATTTGGCTGGAGTGGCTGGAAGTCAGTTTATTGGATCCCCTACAGTAAACCAGTGCACACTATCTACTGAAGGCTATGAGACTCAGGACAGTTCTGGGAAGACAAAGGTTAACCATGTTGCACTTTATTAACACTGATCGCAAACATCACAGTCTTGGCCAAAAATGTATGGCACAAACACAGGAAAGAGCTGCTTGGCAACATTGTGAGGATCCAGTACTCTCAGCCCTCCCTCAGGTAGGTTCAAAGAATTGGGTCATTGATAATACTGGTCAGTGGACAAGGGTCATTTGTTGAACCCAGTGGTTAGGTTGAGTCCACCAATGGGATACGGTCATTTCCATTCATTACCAAATGCTTTATCTTCTTTACTATTGGTCCATCAGAGCCATCAGCCTTTCCATTGGTAGGCAGAATGGAGTTGGTGTACTACTTGAATGGCAACAACTGGATCACTGGTCAGAATGATTTCAGACTCTTGACATTCTGCTTACTGCCATGTCATGTTTATAAGCATCTGGAATAATTGCCAAGTATGTTTTTTTTTGTTATCATGATTAATGTAAAGAGGGATGATAGAGGACTTGCTGGCCAGCTCAAAGATCCTTTGCAGGGTCCAGAGTGAGCCCTTGAAATATTCCCCAGTCTTATGTATCAATTTATAATGAACATTGTGAGGCACTACCACCATGCCAAATGGGATAGGCTTCAAACAGATCTGGCAGCTCCAGACTAGGCATCTAAGAGGTACTGTCGGCCATCAGCAGCAGCAGAATTGTACTCAACTGCAATATGTAACCTTATGGCCCAGCATATCCCGCACTCTAACATTACAACTAGACAAGGAAATCAACCCTAGTTCAATGAAGAGTACAGGAGGGCATGCCCAGAACAACACCAGGCATACCTCAAGATCAGATGATTGGTACTATATTGGTACCAATGACATAGGAAGGAAAAACAACGAGGTCCTGAAAAGATAATTTAGAGAGCTAGATAGAAAGCTGAGAAGCAGGACCTCCCGGGTGGTAATTTCTGGATTGCTCCCTGTGTTAAGTGCCAATGAGGGTAGCAACAGGATGATTTGGCAGATAAATGTGTGGCTGAGAAGCAGGTGTAGGGGGCAGGGCTTCAGGTCTTGGATAATTGGGATCTCTTCTGGGGGAGGTATGACCTGTAAAAAGTGATGAGTTGTATAGGAACCCGAGGGGGACCAATATTCTCATGGACAGGTTAATTAGAGCTGTTGTGGAAGGTTTAAGCAAACTTGGTAGGGGGTGGGAACTGCAGTGAAGGGAATCAGGATAGGACAGATGGTAAAAAAGTAAAGATAGCATCCAGTCAGATTGTCAGGAAGGGCAGACAGGTGATGGGACTTAGTGACAGCCAACAGGTTGAGTTTCAAATCATTAGGGATGCAGAGTCAGAAAGGACAGCAAATATGGTACTCAAAGTGTTGGATCTAAATGCGTGTAGTATAAGAAATAAGGTGGATAATCTTACAGGTTGCCAGGTGTGGTGTTGTGGCCATCACTGAATCGTGGCTGAAGGATGGTTACAGTTGGGAGCTGAATGTCCAAGATTATATGTTGTATTGGAAGGGTAGGAAGTAGGCAGAGGGTCTGGTGTGGCTCTAATGGTAAAGAATGGTATCAAATCAGTAGAAAGATGTGACATAGGATTGGAAGATGTTGAATCCTTGTGAATTGAGTTAAGAATCTGCAAGGGTAAAAGGACATTGATGGCAATTATATACAAGCCTCCCAACAGTGGCTGGGAGGTGGACCACAGGAAATAGAAAAGGCGAGTCAAAAGGGCAATGTTATGGTAATCATGGGAGATTTTAACATGCAGGTGATTGGGAAAATAAAGTTGGTAATGAATCTCAAGGGAGTGAGTTTATTGAATGCCTAAGAGATAGCTTTTTAGAACAGTTTATCATTGACTCTACTGGGAGATCAGCTGTACTGGACTGGGTGTTATGTAATGAAACAGGCAATTAGGGAGCTTAAAGTAAAAGAACCCCAAGCAACCAATGATCACAATATGATGGTGCTCAACTTGAAATTTGATAGGGACAAAGTAAAAATTGATTCGACAGTATTTCAGTAGAGTAAGGGAAATTATAGTGATATGAGAGAGGTGTTGGCCAAAGTAAACTGGAAGGAGTTACTAGCAGGGATGTCAGCAGAGCAGCAATGGCTGTGTTTCTGGGAAAAATGAGGAAGGGGCAGGACATGTGAATTCCAAAAATGAAGAAATACTCAAATGGTAAAATAGTAAAACCGTGGCTGACAAGGGAAGTCAAAGTTATTGTAAAAGCAAAAGGAAGGGCATACAACAAAGCAAAGATTAGTGAAAAGGTAGAGGATTGGGAACATTTAAAAAACCTATTGAGCAACAAACAAAATCATTAGAAGGGAAAAGTTGAAATATGAAAGCAAGCTAGCAAATAATATCAAAGTAGATAGTAAAAAATGTTTCAAGTATTTTAAAAATAAAAGAGAAATGAGAGTGGATATAGGACCACCAGAAAATGAGGCAGGAGAAATAATAACAAGGGAGAAAGAGATGGCTGCTGAACAAATGAGTATTTTGCATCATGCTTCACTGTGGAAGACATTAGCAGTATGCCTGATGTTGTAGTGTGTGAAGGAAGAGAAGTGGGTGCAGTTACTGTTACAAAAGAGAAGATGATCAAGAAGTTTAAAGATCGAAAGTCACCCAGACCCAGATGAACTGTACCCCAGGGTTCTGAAAGATGTAACATTAGAGATTGTGGTGGCATTAGAAGTGATTTTTCAAAAATTGTTAGACTCTGGCATGGTGCCAGAGGCCTGGAAAATGGCCAACATTACTCCACTCTTTAAGAAAGGAGGAAGGCAGCAGTGAGGAAATTATAGACCTGTTAGCCTGACCTTAGTGTTAGAGATGTTAGAGTCAATTGTTAAGGATGAGGTGATGGAGTAGTTGGTGACACAGGACAAGATAGTACAAAGTCAGTATGGTTTCCTTCAGGGAAAATCCTGCCTGATGAACCTGTTGGAATTCTTTGAAGAGATTACAAGTAGGATAGATAAAGGGGATGCAGTGGATGTTGTGTATTTGGACTTCCAGAAGGCCTTTGACAAGGTGCCACACATGAGGCTGCTTACTAAGAGCCTATGGTTTTACAGGAAAGTTACTGGTTGCTGGTTGGTAGGAGGCAGCAAGTGTGAATAAAAGGAACACACACAAAATGCTGGTCGAACACAACAGTCCAGGCAGCATCTATAGTACAGTTGACATTTCGGGCCAAAACCCTTCATCAGGACTAACTGAAAGAAGAGATAGTAAGAGATTTGAAAGTGGGAGGGGGAGGGAGAGATCCGAAATGATAGAAGACAGAAGGGAGAGGGATGAAGCTGAGCTGGGAAGTTGATTGGCAAAAGGGATACAACACTAGAGAAGGGAGAGGATCATGGGATGGGAGGCCTAGGGAGAAAGAAAGGGGGAAGGGAGCACCAGAGGGAATTGGAGAGCAGGCAAAGAGTGATTGTGAGAGGGGCAGAGAGAGAAAAGAGAAAAAGGGAATAAATAAATAAACAAATAAATATATAAACAAACAAATAAATAGATAAATAAGGGATCGGGTAAGAAAGGGAGGGGGCATTATCAGAAATTAGAGTAATCAATGTTCATGCCATCAGTTTGGAAGCTACCTACTCAGAATATAAGGTTCCTTCAACCTGAGTGTGGCTTCATCTTGACAGTACAGGAGGCCATGGATAAACATATCACAATGAGAATGGGATGTGGAATTAAAATATGTGGCCACTAGGAGATCCTGCTTTCTCTTGTGGACACAGCGTAGGTGTTCAGTGAAACGGTCTCCCAGTTGGCGTCGGGTCTCACCAATATATAGAAGGCTGCACCAGGAGCACTGGATGCAGTATATCACACCAGCCGACATAGGTGAAGTGTCGCCTCACCTGGAAGGACTGTCTGGGACCCTGAATGGTGGTGAGGGAGGAAATGTAAGGGCAGTTGTAGCACTTGTTCTGCTTACAAGGATAAGTGCCAGGAGGGAGATCGGTGGGAAGGGATGGGGGGGACGAATGGACAAGGGAGTCACGTAGGGAGCGATCCCTGCAGAAAACAGAAAGTGGGGAGCGGGAAAGATATGCTTGGTGGTGGGATCCCGTTGGAGGTGATGGGAGTTACAGAGAATTATATGTTGGACCCGGAGGCTGGTGGGATGGTTGGTGAGGACAAGGGGAACCCTATCTTTAGTGGGGTGGTGGGAGGATGGGGTGAGAGCAGATGTACATGAAATGGGAGAGATGCTTTTGAAAGCAGAGCTGTTGGTGGAGGAAGGGAAGCCCCTTTCTTTAAAAAAGGAAGACATCTTCTTCATCCTGTAATGAAACTCCTCATTCTGAGAGCAGATGTGGCAGAGACAGAGGAATTGCAAGAAGGGGATGGCATTTTTGCAAGAGACAGGGTGGGAAGAGGAATAGTCCTGGTAGCTGTGAGAGTCTGTAGGCTTATAGTAGATATCAGTCAATGAGCTGTCTCCGGAGATAGAGACAGAAAGATCAAGAAAGGGGAGGGAGGTGTTGGAAATGGACCAGAAAAGGATCCTTTTCTGGTTGGGTGCTAGTGACTAATGATCAGACCATGATCTAAATGCCCATAGATCCTATCTCTAAGAATCCTTTCCAACAGCTTTCCCACCACAGACGTAAGGCTCACTAGTCTATAATTACCCGAACTGTCCCTACTACCTTTTTGAACAATCCCATCTAATCCTCTGGTACCATTCCCGTGGACAACGAGGACATAAAGATCCTAGCCAGAAGCTCAGCAATTTCTTCCCACGCCTCGTGGAGCAGCCTGGGGACTTATCCATCCTAATGTATTTTAACAACTCCAACTCTCCCTTAATATCAACATGCTCCAGAACATCAACCTCACTGATATTGTCCTCACCATCATCAAGTTCCCTCTCATTGGTGAATACTGAAGAAAAATATTCATTGAGGACCTCGCTCACTTCCACAGCCTCCAGGCACATCTTCCCACCTTTAACTCTAATAGGTCCTATCTTCACTCCTGTCAATCTTTTGTTCTTCACATAATTGAAGAATGCCTTGGGGTTTTCCTTTACCCTACTCGCCAAGGCCTTCTCATGCCCCCTTCTTGCATTATCGTTTCAGTTTCACTCCCAGTTTTTTCTGACATGTCCAATCCTGAATGCTTGATACTGCAGAGAGAAAAATAGTTCTAAATTGTTTTACTACTTATTTCTTCCTGAGTATCAGTAATAGAAATCACAGATTTTTGAACACAAGCACACACAATTGATGCTAATTAAAAATGTTCACTCTAAGCATTGTGTAGTCTAACAGCCACAAAATGCACACACCTGACACTAGTTAGTCTTCTGTCCCAATTAACAGGCTAAGAGGCTTTCTGTCCAAGTAAACAAAGGCTATCCCAGCTGTTTTCTTGATTAGTTTTTCTTCTTTAAGAGTTAGCCCAAATATATACATATAAATAAAAAAAAAATCTCAGTGATATACACATATGTACTTTGATAGTAAATTTACTTTGTACTTTGACTTAGTTTGGGTCCCTTCTTACCTCTCCTCTTCTCCTCACCTGCCCTGGTACTCCTCCTTCCCTTTCTCCCAAGGTTCACTCTCCTCTCCTATGAGATTCCAACATCACCAGCCATAGAACATTACAGCACAGAAACAGGTCTTTTGGCCCTTCTTGGCTGTGCCAAAACATTTTTCTGCCTAGTCCCACTGACCTGCAGCTGGACTATATCCATCCATACACCTCTCATCCATGTACCTGTCCAAGATTTTCTTAAATGATAAACGTGAGCTTGCATTTAACACTTCATCTGGTAGCTCATTCCACACTCCCACTACCCTCTGTGTGAAGAAACCCACCCCCCCAATGTTCCCTTTAAACTTTTCCCCCTTAACCCTTATCCTCTGTTTTTTGTCTCCCCTAGCCCTTTATCTTTTCTACTGACTACCTCTTAGCTTCTTAATCATCCTCCCTCCCCCACGCATCTGGCTTCAGCTATCACCTTCAAGCTTCCCTTCCTCCCAACTTCCTGTTCTGTCTTCTTCCCCTTTCCTTTCCAGTCTAGATAAAGTTCTCTCAGTCCAAAACATTGACTGTTTATTCATTTCAATAAATACTTCCTGACCTGCTGAGTTCTTCCAACATTTTGTGCATGTTACCAAGGATTCATTTTCCATGCTGTGTGATTCTGTGTCTTTGACTTGATGACTCTATAATTAGTTTATTATTGTCACATGTTTGTGTGCCACCCAGACTACACAAGTATACCAAGATACTAACAAAGGAAGCAAAAAAAAAGCATAGTATAGAATATAGTTACAGAGAAAATGTAGTGCAGGCAAAAGTGTAAAGTGGTAGATGAGGTAGACTCAGAGATTAAAAGTTCTTTTATATACTAACAGAGCTGTCCTTGAGTATTATAATAATACTCAAGCTTTCCTTGAGCCCAGTGGTGTGTGGTTTCAAACTTTAACTAATTCTATCTGATGGGAGGGGAGGATAAAAAAGAATGGCCAGAGTGGGAGGCATCCTCACTAATATTGGCTGCATTCCTTTTACATTGCATAACTTTGAAGAGCGCTTTAAGATAAAGACTCTAAACTTAGAAGAAAACTCAAAGCCTCCTGGGGAGCAATGATCCCTCGGAGTTATGGGCACACCTCAAACCATTAGAGAGATTCCGGTAATGTTGACTGTGCAAAATCCTCAGACCCACTGGCAGTAAAGGCAAACCAACATCAATGTCCTCTCTCTGGCTCATCCAGAGTGTGTCCTCTGCCCCAGCATCATTGCACTACTTAGTTGGCTCTGTTGGGTAGATGTCCATTATTAAAACAGACATTCTGTTTAACCCTTTGTGAAGTAAGATTACAAGGTCGATGGAGAGCACAATTATAAAGAGGACCCAGATGTGGGAGTAAACATACACTGAGGTAAATGTAAAACAAAATCGCAATGTTCTCAATGCTTCCATGAGAATGTCCAGTATCTTCATTGACTCCTGCGAATATCTGCCCCATTGTGGGAATGGAGCATTTGAGATAAGGTTCAGAAGCATCAGCCCATTTATTAGCAGTGCAGGAAGCCCAGTGTAAATGGTAGAAAGAGCACACCATCCTTCAAACTATCCACAGCCCAGTACTTCAGACACCTCCTACCCTACACTGACAGATCCCACAGGCCCCACTTTGGCCTCATCAGGAACAGAACTGGAGCGGACGCAAAGTTATCTTAGAGCAAAGAGGTGTCTGGCACCTGGTATTTGTGAAAACAAAATAGAAGCTGTGAATGCAATAATCCGTACAAGTATAATTGTTTTCATGTCATGTACAGCAGCAGATACTCGTTGCTTAGGTTACAGGCCCTCCTGTGGCCATAGGATAAATATGCAGCTGGTTCTAAGCAACATCACTGAAACCCACCAGATATACAGTATTCTTATCTTAATTTAAATCTGCTCAGTCTTAATTCAAGTACAAAACATGTTCTCTATCAGTGGAGTTCATGCCCCTCTCCAGCTAGCTAAGCAGGGATCAAGTACAACTTGGAGTGAAAACTATCATACCAATTATCTTAGGTAAACTTTGCTTTAGTTGTTGAGTGTTATAGCTTTGATCTGCTGATTAAACTTTTGTCATTATTTCAATCAATGCAATTATTTGGTCTGGATATATGAAAGAAAATGTGTTCCTAAATATCAGGTGGATTACCAGATCATACGATACTAGTTACCACAGAATCACCGACCATAAATCATATACTTAGCACTGTTTTCCCGAATAGCCAGGTTTAATCTGCCTCACAGTGTAAAAGGTTTTTCTTGTGCCAGTCTTGTTCTTTACCTTCATTCTACATTCCCTGTGACATCTTTCCATCAGTCTCTGCAAAAGCTCCTTCTGTCAGATCCCCAATTCAATGTTTCTTTCAATGCAAACCAACTGCACTCTGATCACTTACCTGAAGTCCTTTGCCCTTGGAATCTTGCTTGTATAGTAAATATCTTCTGAAACCTTTCCTGAAGTGCACTGCTGACAATGGACACAATACCCCAGTAGTGCCTGAACCAGCTTCTTATCAAAACTCATCATGACTTCCTTGCCTTTGAATTCTTAGACTCTGTCTATCCTCGCTGCCTCAGGAAAGCAACCATCAGAAACCCCACCCTTAATCTCTCTTTACTCCCTTCCCATCGGGCAGAAGATTCTGAAGTCTGAAAGCATGTATCACCAGTCTCAATAACAGCTTCAGTCCACAGTTAAAAGAGTATTGAACAGATCTCTTGATGATAATATGGACTCTTGACCTCACTTATACCTAATCAGGGCCTTACAGATAATTTTCTACCTACACCTCACTATCTTTCCAACTACAACACTTTATTCAGGACTGTGCTATTGCTTTTGCTATTGCTATTGCCTTGTACTACCTTGATGTACTGATGTGTTGAAATTATCTATATGGATGGAATGCAAAACAAAGTTTTTCACTGTACTTTACAACGCTACCGTTTCCTCTCATGGTCCAAAGATGTACCAGCTGGCTGGTTATTTGGTCATTGTAAATTGCCCCATGAATTAAATTGGGGGATTGCTGTGCAGTGTAGCTTGAAGGGCCAGAAGGGTCGATTCCGCACTGTATCTCACTAGATAGATAAATAAATAAAAGTGATAATAATAAACCATTACTACTTGTGTGAAACCCACCATGAAGACTATTAAGATCTGGCTGGAGGGTGCTGACTCCACTCTTCAGCACCAACTCCAGCACACAGACTGGAGTGCGTTTGCTGCACCACAGACTCTCAGATTAACATTGACTTATATACCAACTCTGTCCTTGAGCACATCAACAAGTGTGTAGATAGAGTAACATCACAAAAACAAATACAGTTTTCCTCAATCAGAAACCATGGATGAACAGAGAGGTTTGCCTCTTGCTCAAAGCCAGAGAATCAGCCTTCAGGTCTGGAGACCAGGAGGCTTACAGCTCAGCCAGGGCCAACCTGAGGAGGGGAATCTCTCAGGATAAACATACATACAAACAGAGAATCGAGGAGCATTTCAACTCTTCGGACCCCCGGCGCACATGGCATGGCATACAGATCATTACGGACTTCAAACCACCTAGTACTCCGCCCCCTTCCAGCTCTGCTTCCTCCCTGATGAACTCAATTACCTCAATGCTCGCTTTGACTGAGAGAACAGGGAGTTCACCCTCAAAGCGGATCTCCCACCTGGTGAACTGTCTCTCTCACTTTCCACCTCCGATGTTTGTGCCACCCTGAGCAGGGTGAACGTACGGAAGGCAGCTGGTCCGGATGGAATACCTGGCCGAGTGCTCAGAATCTATTCAGGGCAGTTGGCCGGGGTCTTCATGGACATTCTCAATCTGTCCTTGGCCCAGGCAGTTGTCTCCACAAGCTTCAGGATCACCACCAGCGTGCCAGTGCCAAAGCATTCCACTGCCACGGGCCTGAATGACTTCCGCCCAGTTGCACTCACCCCCACCATTGCAAAGTGCTTTGAGACACTGGTTCTATCACATCTAAAATCCTGTCTGCCCACTAACCTGGACCCCCATCAATTTGCCTATGGCACCAACAGGTCAACAGAGGATGTCATCTCCACGGCACCTCACTCTGCCCTGACCCACCTGGACAGCCCCGACTCTTATGTCAGAATGCTGTTCATTGACTTTAGTTCGGTATTCAATATTGTGACCCCCTCCAAGCTGACTGGCAAACTTTGCCAGCTTGTTATCAGCTCATCCCTCTGCAATTGGGCCGTGGACTTTCTGACTAACAGACTCCAATCTGTTAAGTGAGACAACCTCTCCTCCTCCACTCTCACCCTGAACACCAGCGTGCCTCAAGGCTGTGTGCTGAGCCCTCTTCTGTGCTCCCTTTTCACCTATGACTGCGTTCCTGTACATGGTTCTAACTCCATAATCAAGTTTGCAGATGATACCACAGTGATTGGCTTGATCAGAGGTGATGTTGAGATGGGCTACAGGGATGAGGTCCAGCACCTGGCCATGTGGTGTGCCGACAACAACCTGGCCCCTAACACCCAGAAGACTAAGGAAATAATTGTGGACTTCAGGCATGCTAGGAGCCACACTCACATCCCCATCTACATCAAAGGAGCTGTAGTGGAGCATGTATCAAGCTTCAAATTCCTTGGTGTCCACATTTCCAAGGATCTCACCTGGTCCCTGAACTCCTCCATCCTGATCAAAAAGGCACAACAGTGTCTTTATTTCCTGCGGAGCATCAAGAAAGCTCACCTCTGTCCCAGGATACTGACGGACCTTTACCGCTGTACCATTGAGAGCACACTCAACAACTGCATCTCAGTGTGGTATGGCAACTGTCCTGTATCAGACTGCAAAGCACTCCAGCGTGTGGTGAAAACTGCCCAGTGGATTACCGGCACCCAATTGCCCATCATTGAGAACACTTACCATAAACGCTGCCTGGGTAGGGCGAAAAGCATTATGAAGGATGCCTCTCCCCTCACCATGGACTTTTTACTCTCCTCCCATCTGGTAGGTGCTACAGGAGCCTCCACTCCCACACCAGTGGGCTCAGGAAGAGTCCTGACGAAGGGTCTCAGCCTGAAACGTTGACTGTTCATTTCAACCGATGCTGTCCGACCTGCTGAGTTCATCCAGCTTGTTTGTATCTGCTGATCAGGAAGAGCTTCTTCCCTGAGGCTGTGACCCTGCTGAACCTCACATCACAGCACTAAGCAGTATTGCACCCACATTGTACTTTCATATTTGTGTGCCGTAGCACTTAATTTTTATTCGCAGTTATTTTGTAAATAACACTATTCTTTGCATCACACACAAAATGCTGGTGAACGCAGCAGGCCAGGCAATATCTATAGGAAGAAGTACAGTCGATGTTTTGGGCCGAGTCCCTTCGTCAGGACTAACTGAAAGAAGAGATAGTAAGAGATTTGAAAGTGGGAGGGGGAGGGGGAGATCCAAAATGATAGGAGAAAGCAGGAGGGGGAGATCCGAAATGATAGGAGAAAGCAGGAGGGGGAGGGGGAGATCCGAAATGATAGGAGAAAGCAGGAGGGGGAGGGATGAAGCTAAGAGCCGGATAATTGATTGGCAAAAGGGATACACAACTGGAAAAGGGAGAGGATCATGGGACAAGGGGGCCTAGGGAGAAAGAAAGGGGGAGGGGAGCACCAGAGGGAGATGGAGAGCAGACAAGGAGTGATTGTGAGAGGGACAGAGAGAGAAAAAAGAGAGAAAAGAAAGAAAAAAAAGGAAAAAATAACAAACAAACAAATAAGGGATGGGGTAAGAAGGGGAGGGGGCATTAACGGAAGTTAGAGAACAATTCTTTGCATTTCTGGTTAGATACTAACTGCATTGTATCTGTACTCAGCACAATGACAATAAAATTGAATCTAATCTATTCTAGATTTCTTATCACTTTTTATCTACTTTCCGAATATGCCTTGACAGCTTCAATCAATCATTTGCGTTTATCTTTACTCTCTATTCCTGTACCTGGTTTTGAATTGTGCCTCTAGTTTCTACTACCTGTCCTTGTACTTCCTACTGAAATATAACTTCACGCCTTTCAGTTAAATTCCATCTTGCACTCATTCACCCAGTGTTGTCTGTAACCACTTGGAGTTGATCATTCATCATATTTCTAAGTGTTGTGACATCTGCAAATTCAGTAACTGTGCCTTGTACACCCAAGTTATTTATATATTTTTAAGAAATACAAGGATGTATTGCTTGTTAGGTATCAACCCTGGGGAACTCCACTGAACATATCCCTTCAGTCTTAGATTCTTGAATGATAAACATTGTTTCCTGCACCATAGCTGTTTGGTAAATCAGTGAATTGTTCATTATTGTCACATGTACATAGTGAAAAAAATTGTTTCAGTTGCAAAGGTAGTGCTGTGCAGGCAGACAATAAGGTGAAATGTAATGATGTAAATAAGGTTAAGAGTCAATCATATTGTACTAGGAAACTGTTGAACAGTCTTATAACAATGGAATAGAAACTGTCCTTGAACCTGGTGGTGAATGCTTTCAGGCATTTGTATCTTCTCGCCCAAGGGAAGGGAGAAAAGAGAGAATGGGGTAGGTGGAGACTTTGATTATGTTGGCTGCTTTGCTGAGGCAGCAAGAAGTGTGAACATAGTTCATGAAGGGGAGACAGTCTTCTGTGATGTTCCTAGTTGTCTCCACAACTCTCTGCTGTTTCTTGTAGTCACATGAAGAGCAGTTATCATATCAACACATGATATACTTGGATTGGATTATTTCCATATTTCTACAAAAATTGGTAAAGGTCAATGATATGATGCCAAACTTCTTCAGCTCCTAAGCAAGTGTCCATATAGTCCCTTTTATTCTAAAGCCTTCTTTCTAGATCACCTGCCTATCATATATCATTTGCTTTTGGAAAAAATCGACACATCAACCACATTTAACTCATTAGCCCTCTGTAACTTCAAACTAAACTGAATCAAGTTACTTATACACAATTTGCCTTGAATCTGTGCTGCCTCATTAATACATGTCCATGGGGCATTTAATTCTGTCCTGATGCATGGCCTCAACCTTAAACAGTGACCAGTCCTTTCACCCCACCCTCCTGTTGCTTGATCTGTTGAGTTCCTCTGGCTGTATTGTTTTCTGCTGTCTCATGAGTCTCTGACTGATTCTCTGCCTATTGTTACTGGTACTTTTTTACCTTTAACCAAGCTGACCTAGATTTACTGGAATTATCCCTGCACCTTTTTTTTTGACAAAGAGGTGCAACATCTGTAGCTAGCTCTTCAGTTTGTTGGCACCACTATTGCATTAATATGTGATGCGCTATCAATAATTCTAGGAGACTGGAAGTAGAGTACAAAATGATAGGCTTTTATTAACAGTGAAAACAGACGACCATGTTGAAGACTGAAGGAGGTGCAGTGCCCCAATCACCTTTATACAGGGGTCTGTGGGAGGAGCCACAGGAGCAGTCAGCAGAGGGGCTTGTCCAGACAGGTATACATGGTTTACCACATTCACCCCTCCTTTTTTTTAAAAGAGAGTCCCCACAGGGCCAAGTTCCTGACAAGTATATTTACAGGTCAAGTCTACCAGGTGGTTGAGTCCGTCACAGCAATCTACGTAGCACCGGTGACGGTGGTTGTGCTGGCTCCGGCCTGACTTGAGGTGCCAGCCCGTTAGGCATCAGTAACCCCTCATGCGTGTGCGTCTGCGTGGCGCCCGGTACGTGAGTGTCGTGAGGTGTCCGTGTAGGGCTTGGAGTGATTGGTGTCTCCTGGGTATATACATCGGAGGGTATGGGGTTCATAGTCACCGCGGAGTGTTCAGGGTAGGGGTCTGGTGTTTCTGTGGGCCCCAGGTCACGGATGGAGACCGTGTCCTCCCTCCCATCAGGTAAGCCCAAGTAGGCACACTGGGGGTTCGCATGAAGTAGGTGAACCTGCTCAACCGCCGGGGAGTATTTATTGCTCCTCACATGTTTCCGGAGCAGCACTGGCCCTGGGGACATCAACCAAGCTGGTAGGGTGGTCCTGGTAGTCGATTTTCTGGGAAAAGAAAAGAGTCGCTCATGAGGGGTGGCATTGGTGGATGTGCATAACAGGGAGCGGATGGAGTGGACTTCCTCGGGGAGGACCTCCGGCCAGTGTTAGACCGGCAGCCCCTTTGACCTAAGGGCTAAGAGTGTGGCATTCTCCCTCTCCACCTGTCCATTCCCCCAGGGATTATAGCTCGTGGTCCTACTAGTTGCAATACCCCAAGCCAGCAGGCATTGGCGCAGCTCGTCACTCATAAACGAGGACCCTCTGTCACTGTGGATATAGCAGGGATATCCAAACAGAGTGAACAGCTTGCGCAGGGCCTTTATGATGGACGTGGCAGTGGTATTGGGGCAGGGGATGGCAAAGGGGAACTGCAAGTACCAGTTGATTATGTTAAGAAAGTACACATTGTGGTCGGTGGAGGGAAGGGGGCCCTTAAAGTTGACACTCAGTCGCTCAAAGGGGCGGATGGCCTTGATTAGTTGTGGCTTTTCGGTCAGTAGAAGTGTGGTTTGCACTCAGCGCAGACTTGTCAGTCCCTGGTCATCGTCCTGATCTCCTCAAGAGAGTAAGGCAGGTTCCAGGATTTCATGAAATGGAAAAGCCGGGTGACCCCTGGGTGGCAAAGATCTGCATGGAGGGTGTATAGCAGGTCGATCTCTGCGCTGGCACATGTTCCCCAGGATAGGGCATCAGGGGGCTCATTGAGCCATCCAGGCCGGTACAGGATGTCATAGTTATAGGTGGAGAGTTCGATTCTCCATCTCAAAATTTTATCATTTTTGATTTTGCCCCGCTGTTGGTTGCTAAACATGAATGCAACTGAGCACTGGTCGGTCAGCAGGATGAACATTTTGCTGGTGAGGTAGTGCCTCCAGTGCTTAATAGCTTCCACTATGGCCTGGGCTTCTTTCTCCACCGCAGAGTGCCGAATTTTGGGGCCTTGAAGGGTATGGGAGAAGAATGCTACCGGCCTTCCTGCCTAATTGAGGGTAGCAGCCAGCGCGAAGTCAGAGGCGTCACTCTCTACTTGGAAGGGAATGGTTTCGTCTACTGCATGCATCGCTGCTTTGGCAATGTCCCCTTTAATGTGGCTGAAGGCCGTGCGGACCTCGGCAAAGAGGGGAAAGGTGGTGGACTTGACCAGGGGGCGGGCCTTGATGGCGTAGTGAGGGACCCATTGTGCATAATAGGAGAAGAAGCCCAGGCACCTTTTGAGGGATCTGAGGGTGTCAGGGCCAATATCTCCATTCTCCACGACATACCCAAGGATAGCGAGTCGGGTGGTTCCGAACACACACTTGTCCCTGTTATAGGTAAGGTTAAAAGCCTTGGCCACCTGGAAAAATTGTTGGAGGTTGGTGTTATGATCTTGCCATTTGTGACTGCAAATGGTGATGTTATCCAGATATGGGAATGTGGCCTTCAGTTGGCACTGATCCACCATCCTGTCCATTTCCCTCTGGAAGACAGAAACACCATTTGTGACACTGAAGGGGACACGCAGGAAGTGATAGAGCCTGCCGTCCACCTCGAAGGCAGTGTAGGGGCAATCCTCCAGGCGGATGGGGAGCTGATGGTAAGTGGATTTTAGGTCTATGGTCAAGTACACCTTGTACTGAGCTATCTGAGTGACCATATCCGTGATGTGGGGTAGAGGGTACCCGTCAAGCTGTGTGAACCTATTGATGGTCTGGCTGTAGTCCATGACCATCCTGTTTTTCTCCTCGTTCCGAACAACAACTACCTGGGCCCTCCAAGGACTTGTGCTTGCCTCAATGATCCCTTCCCTGAGTAGCCGCTGCACCTCCGACTTAATGAGGGCCCTGTCCCCCGCGCTGTACCTCCTGCTTTTAGTTGCCACAGGTTTACAGTCAGGGGTCAGGTTGGTAAACAGCGGTGGGTGAGGGATCTTGAGGTTGGAGAGGCTGCAAGTGGTGTCCGTAGTGTGGCTGTTGGCATGGTGTTGGGTGGGATGCGCAGGTACGGTGTGTGTGTGTGTGGTCAGTAGCGGGGTATGTGATGAAGTCCTACAGAACTGGGGATTTCTGACAGTGACTGGTGGGAGGGGCCCATCATACTCCATTGTCACACTTTTCAGGTGGCTCTGGAAGTCGAGCCCCAGTAGCACAGGGGCACACAGCTGAGGCATGACCAGTAACGCAAAGTCCCGATATTCTGTGCCCTGCACCACTAGTGTTGCTACACAACCCTCCCCCCAAAGTCTGTTGTATGCGACCCAGAAGCCATGGCGACCCTCTGGCTTACCGGCAGTGTCACAAGTCCGCAGCGTTGCACCGTGTCCAGGTGAATAAAACTCTTAGTGCTGCCCGTGTCAAACAGGCAACTAGTCCTGCGAGCTGGTGTGGAGCACTTTAGTCATCGTTGAATCATCGTCTTGGTCTGGCGCAGTGGGTGCCCGATAAGTACCATGGGTCGTAGGCGGTGCAAGGTTGCACCAACCAATATGGCTGCCCCCATGCTTTGCACGCGGTGGGCAGGCTAGATGGCAACCCCCATACCTCGCACATGGCGCTTGCGGTTTGGACTTACAGGCCTTGGCCAACTGGCCCTTCTTTCTGCAGCTGGGGCAGGTAGCTTCTCAGGCTGGGCAGTGTTTTCGGCGGTGCTTCTCGAGTCCGCAGAAATAACACTTCGCTGACTCGTGAGTGGCAGCAGCCGTGGTCAATTCACCGGCGGGTTGCAGGGTCTGCAGCATCCATGAGGCCGGCGGGAGATTGCGCGCCTGGAGAGCGTTAGAATTGTGCAGAGCGGCCTCCAGCGTGTCGGCCAGCTCAAATACTGAATCTAAGGTAAGATCAGTGTGCTCCAGCAGCCGCTGGTGCCCGTACACTGACCTGATCCCTGTGATTAAGGCATCTCTTACCAAGAGCTCCGCATGCTGTTCCACCGTCAGCCCCCTGCAGTCGCAGGGCTGCATGAGTGTCTGTAGGGCCCGGACAAACTCAGCGCTCGACTCTCCGGCCCACTGCTGCTGTGTCGCTAAGCGATGTCTTGCATAGACAGTGTTCACCAGCCGCAGGTATTGTTGTTTGAGGGCATCCATCGCGCCTTGGTAGCTCGGTTGGTCCCTGATCATCAAGTAGACCCATGGACTGACCCTGGAGAGGAGAACTCTATGAATCATGGCAGGCTCGGTCACTTGAATTTCCTCAAGGTATGATTCGAAGCAGAGTTCGAAAGCGTTGCCAGCCTCCTGGGATTGAGGGTCGATATCCAATTTGTCAGGTTGTAAAATGGATTCCATGTTTTAAAATCGCTGTTAATAAAATTGATGCGCTATCAATAACTCTAGGAGACTGGAAATAGAGTACAAAATGATAGGCTTTTATTAACAGTAAAAACAGACACGACCATGTTGAAGACTGTGGGTGGTGCAGTGCCCCAATCACCTTTATACCGGTGTCTGTGGGAGGAGCCACAGGAGCAGTCAGCAGAGGGGCGTGTCCAGACAGGTATACATGGTTTACCACAATATGCCTTTGGAAGTTAATGCCTGGGGTTTTTATAATCTCCTCCCTTTCTTCCACAGATAATGGTAGAGAGGAAAGGAGTACAAAAATCTGGCAGAGCATTGGAAGGTTGAGCCTGGTGGGGAGAGTGAATTGGTACTGAAGTGGATGGGGTGTTGAATGAGAAAACTGTGAAATGGACAGACTGCCACTGATGGAGACATCTCTAAAAGGTCAGACACGATCATTTTAAATGGTGGATCTAGTGTGAGTAGCTATATACTCTCCTTCTGCTCCTATCGTTTACATTCTTCTATTTCTAATAATAAAAGGGACGGGAGAATTCCTCTGAATCCTTCTCCCTCTCCTTTGTCTGTACCATTTCCCTTTAATTGCTTAATTTCTAATTCTTTCCAACCTTCTGAATTCCCCATCTCTGTCTGACACTTCTTTTTTTTCCCTTCTTTTCTTAATTAAAATGTCTATAGTACAAACATTTCCCAGTTTGGATAAAAGTTCATTGACCCAAAACATTACACGCATTAGCGAGAGCAGCATCTGCGGAGGCATCATTAAACTTAATAACACCCTGGGGGATGTGTCATGAGCTCTTGCAGTTTTTTTAGGCCAATATTATAAGTAAAATCTTGACTAATGTGTATGAGCGCATGAAAATTCCTTTCCCCACATGTCTTGCAAAATATAATCTGCATGATTTACTTTTAATTTTACTACTGAGTTGTAAGCTGGCCTTGCATTTAATGTCAGGAAGATATGGAGAAGGACTGTCAGTAGTAAAGCACAAACACAGAAGAGGTATACATAACATTTTCTTATTTTGATATTTACTACAGTGATACATAAACGGATAAAGAGATCATGGGTGATGATATCCCATGTGGCAGCCTATGAAGCTGTCTATCCAATAGTAGACAACCTTATTTTGCAGAGTTTAGGAGACTGAGTGGAAACCTCATTGTAACAGACAAGTCCAGTGAAGAGTCTTCCCAGCTGGATATGGAAGGGATGCTTCCTCTTATGGAAGAACAGGTGTGTCACAACTCCAGAGACAAATTCTGAACTTGGGTCCTATCTGTGTGGAGTTTGCAGATCTCCGTGTGCAAGTCTACCCCAGCTGCTCTGATTTGCTCCCACTTTGCAAAGTCAGGGGGTTATAAGTTGCCCCCTGTATGTAGGTGAGTGGCAAAGTCTGGGTGGGGCTGATAGAAACAGAATGAGAGTAACAAAAGACTTCACTAGGACTAGTGTAGGTTGGTGCTTAATAATCCAGATGGACGGTGGATCAAGGGATCTTTTTTGTGCTTCATATATTGAGGTTGCTGTTAACAATATTTAAGACAGAGATGAAATGATTTTTTTTTGCTGCCTCGAAGAACAGGCTATTGAGATGCTGAAACAATATTTCCACTCCTGGGATGGTTCTGGGCAGTCCCTGAACAGTTATTTGTCCTGGTATTAGTCTGAGATGTTCTATGTTGAACAGCGTGACTCTTGTCAGAGAAACTGAAGAGAGAGAATACAAAGAAAGGTGGGAAAGCAGGAGGTGAGAGGAGGAAGCAGAGTAGGACGAGCAGGTGAAGATGAGAAAATAGTGGAAGAAAGGAGGAGATTTAGCCAATGACACTGATGTTGTCAGAAAAGTCAAATATGGCATTAGCCATTAGCTTCACAGTCATAAATATGAAGTGAGTAGGGCAGAAGGCTAACCACTTAGCTTTGCGGTGCACTTGTTCTGATGGTGATTGTGGGGATGATGGGTTGCCAATCTGAACTGACTGAGGTCTGCAGATGAGAAAATCAAGGATCCAGTAGTACAAGAAGATTGTGGACTATGTCTTGGAACTTATTGATTAGTTTTGAGGGAATGAAAGCATTGAATCCAGAGCTGTAGTCAATGAAGAGCATCCTGATGTATGCATCTTCACTGTCCAGATGTTCTAGGTTTGAGTGAAGAGCCAATGAAATGGCATCTGCTGTTGACCTGTTCTGACAGTAGACAAAATGGAGCAGATCTAAGTCGCTCCTCAGACAGGAGATGACACATTGCATCAACAGCTTCTCATAGCACTTCATCACAGTGGATGTAAGTGTTACTGAACCATAATCATTCAGATATCCCTTCTGGACAGATGCTTTCCTTATATTCACCCCCGTGAAGGATACTTTCACGTCAGCCTCATAAACTGAAATCACTGGATAATCAGGGGCTGTGGGTGTTCATGAAGGTGCCTCCATATTTTGTCAGTCAAAGCAAGCATAAAAGGCTTTGAGCTCATCTGGGAGTGGAATCTTGTTGTCACATATGTTGCTTGGTTTTACTTTGTATGAGGACGTTCTTATGGCATGCAAACAGACTATTCAGTCCAACTCATCCATGCTGACTAGGTTGCCAAAGGAGCTAATTCCATCTACCTGCCTTTGTCCTGCAGCCCACTAAACCTCTTGTATCTATGGACTTCTTGAGATGGCTATTCAACAGTACTAATATGTCCTTCTCAACCACATGATGGTAAATTTCAAGCTGTTTTAACAAGTGCGAGAATTTCAAAAAATGGAACATAGTGACAAGATTAAGGAGCAGTTATTTAAAACTAAGGTTTGTGAAAACTTCTTTTTACAGAGAATGGTGAATCTCTGCAATTCTGAAGTATATACATTTTTGGAAGATCAAGGAATTGTGCCTATGGGGAACGAGAAGTACAGGACAAAAGTCCTGAGGCATAGTGTCAGGGTCATATTGAGTAGGGAGAAATTGTTGAGAGGCTGAATAGAGTACTCCTGCTCCTATTTAGCACATGTGTCCTTTGATGGTACCTCCTTCTGTACATCTCTATGCATAGTAAAGTTAACTAAGTCATCACAATGTAAAAATGAAAATACAATAATTTATTCAGTGAAGTGTTATTTCTTCAAAGGAGACTCTTGCCTGGAATTGGCAATTATTTAGATGCAGATACAGGGAAAAACTTTGCAAGCCAATTTACATTTTATTTGCAGGGTTACAGCAGCAAAGCTCTATGTGTTGTGGTCTGCCAAGCAAGACTCAGAGAAGCAGATCTTGCATTTGTGTCCTTTGCTTTTGATGATCACTCTAAGGGAAACAACTAATTCTGTCCCAAAATAGGGCTAGCTGAGGAGAGAAACTGGGGAGGGATGGAAGTCTATAGATGTCAGTTGGTTGCAGCCTGCCTATGTCTGCATGAGAGATCTATACCTTCAGCAGACCACACAGTGAAAATCTCTGGTGTTACGTTGACATTGGTGCCACTTCATATGACCATGTAGATGGATGACTTGATGAAATACTGTGGCTGTTGTGTACTGGGCAAGTAAATTGACAATTTGTCTGCCCTAGTTATTTCTCATTGAAACTAAATTGTGTTGTACATGATCCACTTTATAAGCATGTGATTTTCATGACTCCGAACTTAACCTGTTCCAGTGGCTGCTGGGAGCTTGCCGTTTGTGCTCTGTTTCAATTATTAAAATCTGCCCTACTGCTAAAGCAGACTTTATCCTGTCTTTTCAAGTGGTTTTCAATCTCCATTTAAAGGAAACATGCAAATTAGGCTTGTTTACTTGTTGGGAAAATATCACACTATTGCCGTTCACAATTCCACTACCTACTTTCACAGAGAGTGAAATAACTTAAGGATACAAACATTTATATCATATTGTGTTATGTTTATTTGATCCCAAGTATTACATAAAATAAATTATTTTGACAAACTAACTAAAAGTAAATTTACCTGATATTCAGTGAAATAAATATACATGGATTATACACAAGCATGGATTGATAAGAACAAAAATATTAAAAACATAATATTGTCAGGTAATGATTGTCTTCAACAAGTGAGAAAGTCTAACTATCTACTATTGATTACCTTCGATGATTTTCCCCCCATCTTCTGCCATCACCATTAACCAGATACTTAGTCTCACGCTGTCTCTCCTATGACTTCTATGGCATTTCAGAAGTACAACAGGAGCATAATGGAATACTCTCAATTTGCCATAGCACTAACAACTCCAAGAAACTCATCATCATCCAAGTTAAAGCAGTCCATATGACTGCCACCTCATCTATCTCCCTGAACATTTATTCTCTCCACCACCAGCACAGTACCATTGTAGGGCTGTCAATCCCTAAGCAATAAAATCCTTTGCAGCCATGACAAAAGAATCCCTGTATTATGTGCTGTGCTAATTAATAGTATTATTCCTATACCACTCACTTAGCGACTCCCACAAAGGAGGATTCACATACGATACAAGCAGGGTTATCAATAAAGTTCAGGAATATCCTGTATGCTGACATCTTGGTGTGCTCTGCACTTTCCCTCACTATCAAACGCAACACCATAAGCTCCCATGCTCCAACCTGAGGCTCTCTAAGGCTTTGTGATTTCCAATGACAAGACACAATAGCAATGTTGAGATATGGTGAGGTACAGTTATCAAATGAAAAACTTGCTTACAGCAGCCTCACAGGCCCATCAGTTCAGACAACACATAGATGTAAACTATACAAAAATTGTATAATATAATGAAGAGAGAATAAAAGAGACTGTAAAAAAGACATCCATGAAAAAAGAGATGATCTATAATAATGCAAGAGGAGGTCCATGGTGTTCCATTGCTGACATAAGTTTATAGTTGTGCAAATACCTGATGGTTGTAGGAAAGTCGGTGTTCCTGAAGCTGTTGATGGTACCACTTCAGGCTTCCGTACCTCCTACTAGATGGTAGCTGTAAAAAGAGGGAATGATCCAAATGGTGGAGATCCTTAATGATTGGTGCCAGCTTCTTGATGTAGTTACTTCCTGAAGATGCTGTCAGTGGAAAGGATGTCCATGCCTGTGATGAACAAGACTCTGATTATGACTTTCTACTTCTTTCTGTGGAAGACTGTTGCGCTGTGTACACGGTGCAAGTGTTTTAGAAGATTAAAGCAGAAAATGATGTCCACCAGCTAAAGGTTGTTAGTTTCCACAACTGTGCATGGAATATTGCCAGTGTGTTACATTCCAATGTTGCCTGTCCATCTCCCAGACAAGGATGCTCATGTTTAGGATTCTTCTCAAGTTCAGGCAAGATCGAAGCATGTCAGCTAAAGTCCTGTATCTGCCCATTTGTGCGCTCCTCCGAACAGCAATCAGACATGATTACTGGGTGCTATGTACAATAGAGAGAAAGTTGACAGCCCTATTCTTGCCTGTCTGAGTGCAGGTCACAACAGAAAAAAAAATCTGACTATTCTGCAAGATACCAAAAAAAACATTATAAATTCAGAATTTTGATCCAGAGTCTCAATCCAAAATGCTGACAATTCCTCCACTCCACCTCACCCCTACTCAATGTAGAGTTTTCCCAGCAGATAGTTTGTTTTGCCAGATTCAAGTGTCTGCAGACTCTTGTATCTCCTGTGATACCACTTGAGGTGGTTGATGACAAATTCACCAGCTACCTAAGCAGGAAATGCTAGAAGTAATCAGCAGATCAGATAGCACTTGAGGAAGAAGAAGCAGAATTGACATATGAGCTTGAGGACCCTTTGACATTAATGTATTTTCTATTCACAACTTTTCCACCATCTGTTGTTGAGGGCAAAGCCCCAGAACAGAAGAGCATCCATTCAAAATAGAGATGTAGAGAAATTTCTTTAGCCAAAGGGTAGTGAATTTGTGGAATTCGTAGCCAGATGCAGCTGTGGAGGTGTGGTGAACTATGTGCCTGTCGGGACACGCCCCTGCTGACTGCTCCTGTGGCTCCTCCCACATGCCCCTGTATAAAGGAGATCTGCGGCCTGACGCTCGGCCTCAGTCTCCAAGACCTTGTATGATAGACACTCACTCCTGGTTCCTTCTTCCAGTCAATAAAAGCCGATATCTCGCCTACGTCTCAGTGTGAGTTATTGATGGTGCATCAGGAGGCCAGGTCGCTGGGTGTATTTAGGGCAAAGATTGATAGGTTCTTGATTGGACATATGGGGAGATGGCTGGGAATTGAGGTTGAGGAGGAGGGAAAAAAAGGATCAGCCATGATTGAATGGCAGAGCTAATTCTGTTCCTTAAGTCTTATGGTTTTATAGTATGGTGGTAGAGTTAAACATAGTAGAGGCATGAAGAGATGTCTAGATAGGCACATAAATATGAGGAAGATGGAGATATGTGGACACTGTGTAGGTAGGAGTGATTCCTTCTTAACTGGTTCTGCACAACATTGCAGGCCAAAGGACCTGTTGCTGTGCTGTACTGTTCTATGTTCTAATCTGGAACATAGAACATAGAAGACAGGCCTGTTGTGGTTGAATTCAGATTTTTATAGCGGCACTCAAAGGACTTGGGCCTCCAGCTATGGGGTTGCTTGCTTTTCAGCCGCCAGGTGAGAGGCATCCGAACTGTCACGCTTTACCAGTGGTGGCACAGTGTAATTGTGGTCGACTGAAGATTTCAATTGTATTGAGGGGTCTGGCTTGGTCTGAAGGAATACTTGTGTCAAGCAAAATGGGCTTTGTCTTAATACAAGCATGCTGCTATTGCATAGAGAGCAAGTGGGCTATCACTGGACTCTGCATCAAGGTCCCTTTTGGAGGAGGGCTTTTGCTATTGCTTGCATGGTGGGGGTGTATGTGGGGTTGGTGCTTCTGCTGCTGTTTGTGGAAAGGAAATGGGGGCTTCAGGGCTTTGATGTTTCTATCATTTATTCTATGGGGCTTCTTGTGGATGTCTGTGAAGAGTAAGAATTTCAGGTTGTAAACTGTATACATTCTCTGATATTAAAATAAACCTTTGAACCTTTGAGTAAGCAAACTCAGCCTTTGTAATTTTTCCTCATAACTACTGTCCTTCAATCCAAGCAATGGTCCTTGAGCAAATTTTTTGCCTTTCACAAATACCACTTACATTGTTTCAAAAACCTCTTCTTGAGTGTTATATATCTAGTTTTGTCTCTCAATTTTCTTTTTTTAGTTTTCTTCTCAGTCACAAGGTGAACACTTTGGTTATCGTCTGCTTTAGATGATAATCTTCCTTTTGCCACAGGTTACTCAGTTTACCAGAGATGCTTTGATTCAAAGAGCAGCATCCCTTGATCTCATAAACAATTTAAATGTATCTGTAGAAAGATTTTGTCAAACACAGTGATTTACCACCATCAAAGACTAGGAACACCCATTCTGTTTTCGAGTTTGTTTTTAGTCGTTCAGGTTCAATAGCCTACAATGCAATGGTAATTGATGCTGGTAAAAGAAAATGCTAACACTGCAGCTCAGGTTGCTTGCTTGCTCGCGTTACCTCTGCTCACTTACATAGGAGACTGACAGCTGCAGTGAAAGATATTAACTGGTGAGGTGTGTTTTGCTAGGAGACAGGGACTCCAATCATCCTGGGAAAGTGGGATTCTTTTGACAAAGTGAAACACCCAAGGGTAATTTTTTTGTTAGAATTCAGTGAGCAGGTTTCTCAAATCTCTTCACAGATCTACACAGCAATGAATCATTGGGCTTTTGTTGGCAAGGGTATAGTTGATGAGGTCTCAAATATGGCACCCTTATAACCTAGAAGCCTGGAAGGAGATTGCCCAGCAATATATTTATGCTTGATCCTCAAAACTCTCTTGATTGTAAATTAATCCTCTTCAGCTACATGCAATTTAATAGGGGTTATAAAACATTTTCAGAGCATGTACCTAATCTAGTGATGATGTTCTTAAACAAATCTCTTGTGTCGTGGTAATTTTCAGCAGGGATTATTAATGAATAATGGAATAGTAACAATAATGATGAATTTTTTTAAAGAAATAGGTTGTTCTATTGCTCTTCCTTTGTTTCCTTATCAATAAAAGTATAACAGAGACAAAATGAAATAAATGAAGCACTTTGGAAAACCTGTTCCAAAATTATTAATATTCATCTTTTAAAAAGACAATTGATTTATAACATAATTTCTAAATAACATTATTAGTATAACTGTTTACTACCCAAATATTGATGTGTACAAAAGATCTGCAAGGATTTGAAAATATCTTGAAAATAAACTGTCACATATCTTGCAACTGTCTAACTCAAGATTCAAGATTGTTTAACGTCATTTTCTGTACACAAGTGTAAAGTAGAATGAAATAATTGTTACTCCAGATCCGATGCATCACAAGCAGCAACACAAAGGATAAAGAATACAATAATAATAATAAAAACACAATAAATATCAATAGAGAAGATAGCTTCTATACATACTGTAGATTGAGTGTATGTCCATAAAGACTGTACATAAATGAGTGACAGGAAACAATAAATTAGTGGTGGAGTAAGTGGGTGAAGGTGTTGATCAGCCTTATTTCTGGGGAAAGTAATTGTTTTTGAGTCTGGTGATCTTGATGTGGATGCTACGTAGCCTCCTCCCTGATGAGAGTGGGCAAACAGTCCATGAGCAGAGTGGGTGGGATCCTTCATGATGTTGCTGGCCCTTTTCCGTATATGTCCTTGATGGTGGGTAGGCTGGTGTGGTGACACGTTGAGCAGTTTTGACTACCCATTGTAAAGTCTTCCTGTGCTGTTTCCATACCAAGCAGTGATGCAGCTTGTTGGGATGCTTTCTACTGCACATCTGTAGAATTATGTAAGTATGAATGTGCAAAGTCCAACTTTCTTTAGCATCCTCAGGAAGTAGAGGCATTGGTGAATTTTCTTGACTATATAGAATGTGTTCTAGAACCATGAGAGGTTGTGTGTGATGTGCACTCCCAGAAGTTTGAAACTGCTTATAATTTGTGTTGCCAGTGTAAAGAGCGATTTGAGCTGTGCAACCATCAATAACCAACTCCTTTCTTTTATTAACATTAAGGAAAAGGTTATTTGCCTGGCACGAGGCCTTGAGCTCTTCCACCTTCTCTCTGTAGGCTCTCTATTTTGCTGCTCACCTAGCTGACACCAATCCAGCATGAGACAATTCCTGTGAAAATATCTTACTGCTCTTAGGTTGTAAAAAGGGCATTCATTGTTTCATTTGGCAGTAAAGATAATAATGGGGAGGGTCTGGAATCAAGGAGTAGCACTGTATGCCACATGCAAACAAAAATTTTGCACAAGTCATCTTAGTCACACCTGCTATACTTCTTGAAAGTTCCACTGCGCCTTCAGGTACTCTGTTCTGGACCCAAGCATCCAAGATGAAAATTATGCATCTTATTTCTGGTCTGGGTCTGTGTCCATCAGTGGTGGCTTAATAAGTCTCTGAAAGGATTTGATGGAGTAGAAGCAGAGAGAACATTTTTATGTGCTCAAGAGGAGATGGGTCAAGCACATGAAGAAGTAGAGCAAGGGACTGGTTTTTAGATGAAGGTAAGACAAGAAGTTTATAGTTGTTTAGAAGCTGTCACACACTGGTTAGGTCAGATTACTTGCATTTGGGCTCGATATACTGTGTACAGTAGATTCTGATGTATTGGGACATATTGGGACCAGTACATTGTGGCCCAATTTAGCGGCTACCCTAATTGGCTGGTTTCATGGGAATAGTTAAAAATGTATAAAAAAGACAAACTATTATTTAATTGAGTAATAAATTATGTGTTTAAATGGTGTCAGAGATTGATGAATGTAGGGCTGTGGATGTTGTCTAAATAACCTTTTCTCATTACTACCACAAGAGCATGAAGACCCACACTCATTGTTCTAAGAACAGCTTCTTCCCCTTCACCATCAGATAACTGAATTATTTGTCCCGCTACCTTCAGGGAGGAGACTACGTAGCAACCACACCAGATAACTGAACACTATCGGACTCCTCACAATACTGCATTATTTAGTTATAACTTATAATAAAGTTTTTTGTCTTGCAGTATATCACTGTCACAAAGCAACAAATTTAATGACATGCATCAGTGAAAATAAACTTGATTCTGAAATCTCCTTTTGCATTCTTAACTACTTATTGAACCTGCCTGTAAACCTCTTTGCACTTCAAGCACTGGAACACCTCGGTGTCTTTAGGTATCATTCATTTACACTTTCTCTCCATTTAGATAATAATCTACCTTCTGATTCTTCTTACCTAAGTGCATAGCCTCCCACCTTTACACATTGAACTCTATTTGTATCATTCAGTCATTCAATCTGGTTATATCCTGTCCCAGAATCACAATGTTATCTTCACAACCAGTCCTCCAATCTATTTTCAGATCTTTGGCTGACTTGGAGATTTTGCATTTTATTCCATCCTCTGGGAGATTAACATACAGGAAGTAGAAACATTTGTAAATGAAGGTGAAAATAAACAGAGTGGAATTCTTGCTGAGTTTCTTCACTGTGAGCATTCTTGGAAGAGCAGCAACTGTGAAAACTCTCTCTAGAAGTCAAAAGACTGAAGAATGCTGGAAAGTTGAAAGAAAACAAAAGTGCTAAGAATAACAGAAGTTCAGACAGCATCTGTGGAAGTGAGACAGAGTTATTATTTCAGTTTGCTGTTCCTTTGTCAGAACACAGAACCATATAGATTTTACTGATTCCTGTTCCCAAAGAGCACCTGTGCACATTAACAGTGCTTGCAATAAATTTCAATGCCCATGCCTGTGTTAACCACACATTCTAGGTCCTTCTCAAACCCATTTCCCTCATTTCCAAGTTTTGTAACATCTACTAATTTCAGCTTGATACTTCTTATACCAAAATAACAGTCTTTAAACTGACTCCACTTTACTCATCTCACTCTATTCTCTCTACTGGGTGAAGGAAAGATATAATAAAACAAAAAGAAAACTGGGAGATGAGAAAGAGGTAACATAAAATAGTTACAATAGGAAGTTTTAAAATGGAACAAGCAGTGAGTATTTTGAATCCACAAAGACTCAAATTGAGTTAAGCCTTTCTCTCTTCACCAATAGGATCTCAGCTCACATGCAACATTCAACAACTGAAGATCAAGACAATTGTAGATGCTGGAAATCTGAAGTAAAAACAGCAGCTGCTGGATTCACTCAGGAGGTCAAGCTCATCTGTGGAGACAGAAACAGAGTTAATGTTTCAGGCTGAAGACAGACATAAAAGTATGTACTATACACACATGCTTAAAAATAAAGCCAAAATTAAAAAACCTCTCAAAAATGCATGTTAACAAACACACAAACTATATACATATATACAAATCACATGAATACACACATACACAAAACAAAGGAATGCATACAGAAGTGTATGTGTACTAAACACGAGAAATTCTGCAGAAGGTGATAATACAAAGCAACACACAGAAAATGCTGGAGAAACTCAGCAGGTCAGGCAGCATTTATGGAAATGAATAAACAGACAGCATTTTAGGCTGAGACCCTTCTTCAGGACTCAACAGAATCAGAATCAGATTTAATATCATCGGCATCTGTTGTGAAATTTGTTGTCTTTGTGGCAGCAGTACAATGCAATACATAATAGAAAACACATGTATATATAGTGCAAAAATAGAAATAAAAAAGGAGTGAGGTTGTGTTCATGGGTTCAATGACCATTCAGAAATTGAATGGCAGAGGGGAAAATGCTCTTCCTAAATCACTGAGTGTGTGCCTTCAGGCTTCTGTACCTTCTTCCTGATGGTAGCAATGAGAATAAGGCATGAATACTCACAGACACATATACTTGTATAATATCAAAACATATATACACAAGCATACAGTACATATGCACATGGCATATATGATCACACACACATTTAAGCATACAGTACACTCACCTAGATATATATCTGAATACAGATGCATACACACATGCTTTGTCAACTAGAGAATTCAAACTGAAAGCTGAGTTGAGAGATAAGAGGAATTAAGTGAATGTGAAACAGTAAGATATAAGATTCTGTTCCTTTGGTAAAGATTTACATTGACAAACATTTAATACAGCAATGTGCCTATGGTGAACTACATATACCTGTCTGGACACCCAGCTGACTGCTCCTGTGGCTCCTCCCACTGACTGTGGCTCCTCCCACAGACCCCGGTATAAAGGTGATTGGGGCCTGAGCCCTGCCCTCAGTCTCCAGGATGTAACATGGTGGTCAATTGCTGCTTGTTCTTTCTTCCAGTCAATAAAAGCCGATAACTTGCCTCATGTCTCAGAGAGTTATTGATGGTGTATCAGTGCCTTTATTAATTTGGTGTCAATATCTCTGAGCCCACAGAATAAAAAGTGAGTACTATTTAATTTTAGGGTAAACCCATACACACACACACACACACACACACACACACACACACACACACACACACACATTCTCTCTCTCTCTCTCTCTCTCTCTCTCTCTCCTCCTCCTCCTCCTCCTCCTCCTCCTCCTCCTCCTCTCCCCCCCCTCTCGTCCGTCTCTCATTGTCACTCTCACCCACCCAACACCTCCCCACTTGTCTCTCCTTCTCATTTCAGAGCTCTAAGCAGAATTTCAATTTCTGAAGAGAAAACACTGGCAAGTTTTTGTAGCTGTGAATATGTTGAAAAGGAAGTATGAAATGGATGCTTGGAAAGGGAGAACCATTTCCAATATGGCAATGTTATTGGTCTGTGGAGTGTGTATGGGCGTTTAGGTTTTTAATAATCAGTGTTCTCATATCTCATGGAAATCTGTTAATGACCATTGAGAATTTATGGAATGAAAGATAAATCAAGATCGGCAGAAATAAATGATCAGACTGCTGAAAATGCACTTAGGAAGCTTTGTGCAAATTGCAATCATCTCCTGGAATGGGTTAACATGATTTTAATGACTCTGTTAAATTAAAGATGATGCCTGAGCTTACCATAATGCAAATTTAAAGTGCACGTGATCTCTATTCCTCTATTCCCTGCCTGTTAAAGTACCTGTATAATGCCTCCTAAGTATTGCTAACATGCCTGCTTCCATTCCTTCCTCTGCCATCCCATTCCAGGCATCTACCTCTTTCTGTGCAAAACAAAAACTTTCCTGGCATATCTCCCTTAAGCTCTCCCCCAACTCACAGTAAATCTATGCCCTCTAGTATTTGACATTTCCATGCTGAGAAAATTACTTACCATGCCTCTCATAATTTTACATACTCCTATCAGATTAACCCTCAGCCTCTGATCCTCCAAAGGAAACTTGCCAAATCTAAACAAGCTCTTGTTATAGTTAAATACGCTCTAATACAGGCAACATCCTGGTAAACCTCTTTCTTTACATTTTCCAAAACCAACATATCCTTCCTGTAATGTGGCAACCAGAACTGCACTCAATACTTCATATGAGGTCTATTGAAAGTTTTACACACCTGTAGCATAGCTTCCCATCTTTAAAAATCCAATGCCTTTATTAGAGAAGGCAAGGATCTTTTTCACCACCTTATTCAGTTGTGTTACCATTTTCAGGGAGCTATGGACTTGCACTGCAAGATTCCTCTGCTCAAATACTCCTAAAACTCCTGTCTTTTATTGCAATGTACAGTAGATAAGAACAGAACATTTTGTTAAGAATAATTAGATGGAGAAAATCAGCATGAATCCACATCATAGCTGAATAACGAACAGTAATTCTTTGAGGATGGGACTCAAAGAATACTTAGGAGAAAGCCAGTGGATGAGATTCAAGATGACTTGAAACTAGAATTACACAGGCATGGATTGAGAGTTGGGTAGTTATCAGGCAGAATGCAAAAAGATTATTCCTGGACTGTGGTGTATGGGCTAGCCAGGGATCAGTGCTTGGGCTTTCACAACCTAAATCAACAATTTGACCAAGGGAAGGAAAATATCACATTTCCAACCCTGCTAATGATGTCAAAATGAGTTAAATCATGCATAGGGGCTTCAGGGATACATAAACAAACTAAGCAACTTGGCAAGAATGACAGATAAAATATACAAGGGCATCACTTTGGGCACAAAACAGAACAGTGTGTTTTACTTAAAGGGCCAAAGTATGCTTGTACACAAGTCACTAAAAGGCTAATACATACTGTAAGTATAGCAGGCAATTAGAAATTATATTGGCCTTCTTTATGGTGGAGTTTGGTTACTACAGTAAGGAAGTTGGTGAAACTACACCAAGAAATATTTTGCATAATTTAGGCCCTATTATTTAAGGGAGCATATAGTTGCTACCAGGGACTGCAACAAAAAATCGCTAAGTGATTGCCAAGGATGACAGGTTTGTCATATAAGGAAAGGTTGAGTAGATTATGCCTGCCATCTGTAGCATTTAGAAGTTTAGTTTAGAGCAATAATCTCAGTGAAATTCATAAGACTTTTACGGGGGTTAACAGAGCCAGGGTTGGGGTGAGATAAGCAGAAAACTCTTCACTCAGTGGGTGGTGAATCTTAGGAATTATCTACCCTTGGTAATTGTGGAATCTCAGTGAATACATTGGAAACAGAGATCTGGATGTCAAGGACACAAGGGATGAAAGCATAATGATGAAAAATTTCTTGTTATGTTCTCTGTCCAGTTTTTTTTTCTGATGGATAAACCTTTGTGAAGCAGACTGCAACTTTGCACTTAGCGGAGTGCTAGCCCCAAGGCACCTGCTCCACTCTGCTGGTACCTTCTTCAGAGATCTGCAGTAGCACAACCTTGGCACACCCCCAACTGTCTCTCCAGGAAAAAGTTGACACACTTACAGCAGTCCACTTAGAACGAAGAAGGGAGGAACAGTCTGTCATTGGTTTAGAGCTGTTAAAAGCCTATAGTTGAAATTGTACGTGTCTGTTCGTGTGTGTGTTGGGTGTTGTCTGTGTGGCAGCTGGCAAGTTCGGAGCAAAAGATTAAGATTCTCTATGCATTCTCATTCTTTCACCTTTTTCTGGGAACCTCCTGAAGCCTTTAACTTTAATGACAGAGTCACAGAGTCATATACGTCAGATGTGGGAATTCAGAATACGTGACAGTTTCCCTAATGACTATATTTGCAGGAAGTTCACCCAGCTTCAGCACTTGACTGATGGGGTCATGGAGTTGGAGCTGGAGTTGGATGTACTCAGGATCATTCGGGAGGTTGAATATGATAGATGAGATTTTTGAAGAGATTTATGTTCTTGATTCATTGGAACCTTTTCTAAGGAATGGGTGTCCTGTACAAGAGGAACAAGTTGCACATGAACTGGAGAAGACCCAATATCCTGGCTGGGAGGTTTGCTGATGCTACTTCAGAAAGTTTAAACTAATTTTGCAGTGGGTGGGAACCAGAGCACCAGGTCAGTAAGTGAAGGATTGGACAGGAAGATAGATGTTAGGGAAAGTCTTGAAAAGCAAAATTGAAATAACAGGTATGTTGGGTGGGTCAGATAGTTTGACATGTGTATGTTTTAATGCTACTAGTATTATGGATTAGGGGGATGAACTTAGAGCATTGGTCAGTACATGGAACTATGACACTGTAGCCACTATTGAAACATAGTGAGAGAGGGGCAGGAATGGGTGATTAATGTGCCAGGTTTTTGAAGTTTTTGAAAAGATAGAGAGGAAGTAAAAGAGGAGTGGGGAAGTTGCAATACTAATCAGGGACAATACCATAGCTGCACTCAGGGGAGACATAATGGAGATGTCAGACTCCAGTCCATTTGGATAGAACTCAGGAATAGGAAGGGTACAATCACACTGATTTAATTGTACTATAGGTCCCCTAATAGCCACTGGAACATTGAGGAACAGATATGTAATCAGATACAGGAAATGTGTAAAAGTAATAGAGTTGTTGTCATGGAGGATTTCAACTTCCCTAATATAAATTGGGACCTTCCTAGTGCAAGGGCTTTAGATGGAGCAGAATTTATTAGGTATATCCAGGAGGGTTTCTTAAATCAATATGTGGACTGTCCCATGACAGGAAGGGCCATACTGGACCTGGTGATGGGTAATAAGCCTGGCCAGCTGACTGAAATTTCGGTGGGTGAATTGTTAGGGAGCACTGACCACAACTCCTTAACAGTCAGGATACCTATAGATAAGGATAGGTATGGTCCTTGCGGGACAGCTTTAAATTGGAGTACAGCAAATAATGAAGGCATTAAGCAGGAACTAAGAAGTGTTAATTGGGAATACCTTTTCTCAGGCAAGTTCACAGTAGACAAGTGGAGTGTGTTTAAAGATCAATTGTACAGAATATAGGAAATGTATGTTCCTGTTAGAAGGAAGGATGGGGATAAGAAGATAAGAAAACCTTGAATGTCCAGAGAGGTGATGAATACAATCACATAGAAAAAGGGAAAGTATGTAAAGCTTTGGAAGTTAGGATAAATGAAACACATGAAGCTTATGTGAAAAGAACTTAAGAAGGGAATTAGGAAAGCTAGAAGTTCTTGGCAAGTAGGATAAATATGAATCCCAAAGAATCTCAAGAGCAAGAGGATAACTAGGGAGAGGGTGGGATAACTCAAGGATAAAGGGGCCAACAACTGCTTGAATGTGGAGAATGTGAGAAAGTTACTTAACGAGTGTTTTGCTTTAGTATTTACCAAGGAAAATTATATGGAAAATGAGGAGTGTGTAAATATATTAGGACATTTAGAGTTCAAAAAGAGGAAGTGTTGGGCCTCCTAATGAGTATTAAGGTGGATAAATCCAAAGGGCTTGATGGGATTTACCCCAGGTTATTGAAGGAGGCAAGAGACGAGACTGCTGGGCCATTGACCAGTACTGTATCTTCATATCTTCTCTAGCCACAGGCAAAGTCCCAGAGGACTGGTGAGTGACTAATGTTGTAACTCTATTTAAGAAGGAAAAATCTTGGGAACTATAGATCAATGAGTTTCATATCAGTTGTAGAAAAATTGCCAGGGAAAATTCTTAGGGATAATGATATATGAGCATTTGGAAACCCATGACCTAATGAGAGAGATCCAGCATGGTTTTGTGCATGGCAGGTCGTGCCTTAACAACTTCATTGAGTATTTTGACAATGCGATGAGAGAGACTGATGAAGGCGGGTTAGTGGATGTTGTCTACATGGATTTTAGTAAGGCGTTTGATGAAGTCCCTCATGGAAGGCTAATAAATTAAGATGCTTAGGATCTGCGGATAATTGGCTGTTTGGATTCAGAGCTGGCTTGCACATAGAAGACAAAGGGTAGTGGTTGAAGGGACATACTCGAGCTAGAAGTCTATAATTAATGGAGTTCCGTGGGGACCTGGGTTTGGACCTCTGCTGTTTGTGACATATATAAATGACCTGGACGAAAATGTAAATGGGTGGGTGAGTAAGTTTGTGGATAATACCAAGATGGGTTGAGTTGTGGAGAGTGTAGAAGACTAGCAAAGAATACAGCATAATATAGATACAGGCAGAGAATTGGCAGATGGAGTTTAACCCAGATAAACGTGAGGTGTTGCACCTTGGTAGGGCAAATGCAAGGAGACACTACACTGTTAAAGACAAGATCCTTAACAGTGTTACTGAGCAGAAAGATCTTGGGATCCAAGTTCATAGCTCCTTGAAAGTGGCTACACAGTTCAATAAGGTGGCTAAGAAGTCTTATGGAATGCTTGCTTTTATTAGTCAAGGCACTGAGTTCAAAAGTCAGGAGGTTATGTTACAACTTTGTAGAACTTTGGTTAGGCCACATCTAGAGTATTGCATACAGTTTGTGTTGCCTCACCATAGGAAGGATGTTGAGGCTTTGGGGAGGGTGCAGAAGAGTTTTACTAGGATGCTGCCTGTTCTAGAGGGCATGTGCTGTTATGAAAGACTGGATAAACCTGGGCTGTTTTCTCTGGAGGATGAAGGGCTATCTGATAGACATTTCAAGATTATGAGAGGCATAGTTAGAGTGGACAGGGTTGAAATATTTAATACCAGAGGGCATGCATTGAAGGTGATGGGGATAGGTTCAAAAGGAGTGTGAGGGGTAAGTTTTTACTGAGAGGGCCATAGAATGCACTCTCTAGAGGCAAATACATTGGTGGCTTAAAAAAGATGTTTGGATAGACACATAGATGTAAGGAAGATACAGGGAAATGGACATGGTGTAGGTTGGATGGATTAGTGTTTGTGTTTTTTTAATTTGCTCTTTAGCTGATTTGGTACAACATTGTGGGCTGAATGACCTTTGCTATGTTCTATATTCTATGTTCTAAAAGTACAGCACAGAAACAAGCCCTTCTGCCTATCTAGCCCATGCCAAACTATTTGGTCCCTGTTGACCTGCACCCAGACCATAGCCCTGCATACGCCTGTTATCCATGTACCTATCGAAACATCTCTTAAATGCTGAAATCGAGCTCGTTTTTACCACTTGTGCTGGCAGCTCATTCCACACTCTCACAACCCTCTGAGTGAAGAAGTTTCCCCTCATGTTCCCCTTAAACTTTTCACCTTTCACCCTTAACCCATGAATTTTAATTGTAGTCTACCCAGCCCCAGTGGAAAAAACTTGCTTACATTCGCCCTATCTATACCCTTCATTGTCCAGGCTAAAATCAATGCGGAACAATCAAGTAATGTAAGAAACTTAAGATCTATCAAGTCCCCTCTCATTCTTCTACGCTCCAAAGAGAAAAGTCCAATTATGACTTGCTTCATATGACTTGTTCTCCAATCCAGGCAACATCCTGGTAAATCTCCTCTGCACCCTCTCCATAGCTTCCACATCCCTCCTATAATGAGGTGACCAGAACTGAACACAATACTCTAAGTGCTGTCTCACTAGAGATTTGTAGAGTTGCAACATGACCTCTCTACTCTTGAACTCAATCCCCCTGTTAATGAAGCTTAGCATCCCATAGGCCTTCTTAACTACCCTATCTGCCTGTGCAGCAACCTTGAAGGATCTATGGATTTGAACCCCAAGGTCCCATTGTTCATCCACACTCTTAAGTAACTGACCATTAATCCTGTACTCAGTCTTCTGGTTTGTCCTTCCAAAATGCATCATCTCACACTTGTCTGGATTGAACTCCATCTGCTATTTTTCTGCCCAACTCTGCAGCCTGTCTAGATCCTCTTGTAACCTTTGACCACCTACAGCTCCATCCACAACTCCTCCAATCTTCGTGTCATCCGCAAACTTACTTATCCATCCTTCCACCTCTACATCCAGGTCACTTATAAAAATCACAAATAGCAGGGGTCCCAGGACAGATCCCTGCGGCACTCCACTAGTCACTGACCTCCAGGCAGAATACTTTACTTCCACAACTACCCTCTGCTTTCTTCCTTTAAGTCAATTTTTTATCCAAACAGCCAAGGTTCCACTTATCACATGCCTCATGACTTTCTGGATGAGTCTCTCAAGGGGACCTTATCAAATGCTTTGCTAAAATCCATGTAGACCACATCTACTGCCCTACCCTCATCAATTTCTTTTGTTACCTCTTCAAAAAACTCAATCAGGCTCGTGAGGCATGACCTTCCCTTCACAAAGCCATGTTGACTATCCATGAGTAGACTGTACTTCTCCAAATGCTCATAGATCCTATACTTAAGAATCCTTTCCAGTAGTTTGTATACCACTGACGTAAGACTCACCGGTCTATAGTTCCCAGGTTTCTCCCTATTACCTTTTTTAAACAAGGGAACTACATTTGCCATTCTCCAGTCCTCCGGCACTTCCCCTGCAGCCAAAGAGGATTCAAAGATCATGGCTAATGCTCCTGCGATCTCTTCTCTCAATTCCCACAACAACCTGGGGTGTATCATATCCGGCCCTGTGGATTTATCAATCTTAATGTTTTTAAGAAGATCCAGCACTTCTTCTTCCCTAATCTCCACATTGTCCAGCACAAAGGCCCACTCTACTTCGACCTCATCCTGATCAAGATCCTTTTCACTTCTGAATACTGAAGCAAAGTATTCATTTAGGACCTCCCCAACCTCCTCCACCCCCAGGCACATGTTGCCCTCTTTATCCTTTAGCAGTCCCAGATTCGTTCTCATCATCCTCCTGTTCTTCACGTATGCATAGAATGCTTTGGGGTTCTCCTTAATCCTACATGACAAGGCCTTCTCATGCCCCCTTCGAGCTCTCCTAAGTCCTTTCTTTAACTCCTTCCTGGCTACCCTATATTTCTCATAAGCCCCTCCTACTTCCTGCTTCTTATATCTAACATATGCTTCCTTTTTCCTCTTGACGAGTTGCCTCACATGTTTCATCAGCCACGGTTCCCCTTTCCTACAATTTTTTCCTTGCCTCAGTGGGACAAACCTATCCTGAACCCAGCTCAAGTGGTCCCTTAACTTCTCCCACATTCTGTGTGTTCCCCTTTGAACATCTGTTTCCAATTTACTCTCGCTAGTTCCTGCCTCATCCCTTTAAAGTTAGCCCTTCCCCAACTAAGCAGTTTACTATTTTGTCTGATTTTATCCCTTTCCATAGCTATGCTGAAGCTAAGGGAGTTGTGGTCATTCTCACCAAAATGCACCCCACCACCAAGAGGTCTGTCACCTGACCAGGTTCATTACCCAGAACTAGATCCAGTATAGCCTCTCCTCTCATCGGCCGGTCCACATACTGTGTCAGGAATCCTTGAACACACCTGACAAATTCAGCCCCATATATCCCCCTTGCACCCAGGAGGTGCCAGTCAATATGAGGGAAGTTGAAATCACCCATAACTACTACCCTGTATTTCCTGCACCATTCTAAAATCTGCCTACTTATCTGTTCCTCGGTGTCCCGAGGGCTATTTGGGGGCCTATAGACTACTCCCAGCATAGTGATTGATCCCTTCCTATTTCTGACTTCCAGTCAGACTGACTCCGTGGACACTCCTTCTGCAGTGTCCTCCATTTCTATAGCCGTGATACTATCCCTGACCAGCAATGCCACTCCACCCCCTTTTCTACCTCCCATCCTATTCCTTTTAGAATACCTGAACCACGGGACCTGCATCATCCAATCCTGCCCTTCCTCCAACCAAGTTTCAGTAACGTCCACAACATCGTAGTTCCACATACTAATCCATGCTCTAAGTTCATCCTCCTTGTTCCTAATACTCGGAGCATTGAAATAGACACATTTCAACCCCTTTAACTAGCTACAATTATGTTCTGTCCCCGCCTGTTCTTCCTCATCAGCTCTGAACTCTTAGCATCATGCCCTTGTCCTTCTACCTTAATTCCTGCACTCACATTCTGATTCCCAACCCCCGCCAAACTAGTTTAAACCCTCCCCAATAGGTCTATCAAACCTGCCCACCAGAATACTGGTCCCATTGGGATTCAAGTGCAACCTGTCCTTTTTGTACAGGTCACACTCGCCCCAAAAGAGGTCCTAATGATCCAGAAATCTGAATCCCTGCCCCCTGCTCCAATCCCTCAGCCACGCATTTATCCTCCACCTCATCCTATTCCTATTCTCACTGTCGCATGGCACAGGCAGTAATCCCAAGATTACTACCTTTGAGGTCCTGCTTTTCAACTTCCTTCCTAACTCCCTGTAGTCTTCTTTCAGGACCTCTTTCATTTTCCTACCTATGTCATTGGTACCAATATGTACCACGACCTCTAGCTGTTCTCCCTCTCACCGCAGGATATCTTGAACACGATCAGAAACATCCCGGACCCTGGTACCTAGGAGGCAAACTACCATCTGAGTTTCTTTCCTACATCCACAGAATCGCCTGTCAGAACCTGACTATAGAGTCCCCTATCACTACTGTCTTCCTCTTTCTTTCCCTACCCTTCTGAGCCACAGGGCCAGACTCTGTCCCAGAGGCACAGCCACTGTCGCTTCACCCAGGTAGGCTGTCCCCCCAACAGTACTCAAACAGGAGTACTTATTGTCAAGGGGTACTCTCTAATACCTGACTTTTCCCCTTCCCTCTCCTGACTGTGACCCATTTCTCAGTCCCCCATGGCCCCGGAGTGACCACCTGTCAGTAACTCCTCTTTATCACCTCCTCACTCTCCCTGACCAGACAAAGGTCGTCGAGCTGCAGCTCCAGTTCCCTAACATAGTCCCTTAGGAGATGCATCTCGATGCACTGGGTGCAGATGTGGCCGTCCAGGATGCTGGGAGACTCCAGGACCTCCCACATCTGACACCGACCACAGAAAATTGGCCTTACACGCATACTACCTCCTTTTGCAATCAACAACTACCTCAGCTCTTCCTGTTACCACCAAAGCCCACTGAGCCAAAGCCCTCTCACTCCGCTGCCCGCTCCCAATGCTGCCTTCTTTTTAAACTGTTGGCACTCAACTGGCTGACATCATGCACCTGCGCAGTCTGGCCTCTCTCTTCCCCCAAGGATTCAAAATGTCTTCCTGCTGGAAATCCTTAGGTGCTCTCCCGCTGGCTTCTTTTTCCAAATCTTTCAACAGCACTTTCAACAAACTGTGAATCTGCATTTTCAGATCCCTTTGTTCAACTGTACTCATCAGTGCCCTACCATTCACTGTGTAAGACTCAGCTTGATTGGCCTGACTAAAGTGTAACACCTTACACATGTCTGGATTAAATTCCATCTGCCATTTTTCAGCCCATTTTTTCCAGATGATGCAGATCCCTCTGAAAGCTTTGATAGTCATCCCCACTATCCACTACACCCCCAATCTTGGTGTCATCTGCAAATCTGTTGATCCAATTAACTAGACTATCATCCAGATCATTGATATAGATGACAAACAACAGTAGACTCAGTATCGATCCCCGCAGAACTCCAATAGTCACAGGCCTCCAGTCAGAGAGGCAACCATCTACTACTACTCTTTGGCTTCTCCCACAAACCCAATGTCTAATCCAATTTACTACTTCATTTTGAATGCCAAGTGACTGAACCTTCTTGACTAACCTCCCATGTGGGACCTTACTAAAATCCACGTAGACAACATCCACTGGCTTGCCTTCATCAGCTTTTTTGATAACTTGCTCAAAAAACTCTATAAGATTGCTTAGACATGACCTACTATGCACAAAGCCAACCTGACTATTCTGAATCAATCCATGTCTATGCAGATGCTTACTCTTCTGCTCCCTTAGAACACCTTCCAATAACTTTTCCACCACTGATCACAGGCTCACAACCTATAATTTCTTGGTTTATACTTAGAGCCTTTCTTAAACAGCAGAACAACATTAGCTATCCTCCATTCCTCTGGTATCTCACCTGTCACTGAAGATGATTTAAATCTCTCTGCTAGGGCCTCTGCAATTTCTGCACTTGCATTCCAGATGGTCCAAGGAACACCTTGTTAGGCCCTGGGGATTTATCCCCTCTAATTTGCCTCAAGACAGCAAATACCTCCTCCTGCATAGTGTCCAAAACCCCAGCTGCTGTTTTGTCTCATGTCTGTGGACAGTGTCCATCTCACAAGTAAATACAGATGCAAATAATCCCTTTAAGATCTTTCCCACCTCTTTTGACTCCATGCATCGATTACCATTCTGATCTTCCAGAGAACTAATTTTGTCACTTGCAATATTTTTGCCCTCAACATATTTGTAGAATCCCTTAAGAATCTTCACCTTGTCTGCTAAAGCAACCTTATGCCTTATTTTAGCCCTCCTGATTTCTCACTTAAGTGTTCTCTGGTATCTCTTATACTCCCAACGTACCTCAATTGTTCCTTCCTGCTTATACCTGCTATAAACCTCTATTTTTTTCTTAACTAAGTACCCTAAACCTGTTATCTTTACTTTTTATTCTGACAGGCATATACAAATTTCGTATTCTCAAAATTTCACTTCTGAAGGCCACGCACTTAAAAATTACACCTTTGCCAGAAAACTGTCTGTCCCAGTCCATACTTGCCAGATCCTTTCTGATACCATCAAAATTAGTCTTTCTCCAATTTAGAATCTCAACCTGCGAACCAGATCTATCTTTTTCCATATTTACTTTAAAACTAATTGCATTATGACCACTAGTTGCAAAGAGTTTCCCTCCATGAACTTCTGTTACCTGCACTGTCTCATTCCCTCATAGGAGATCAAGTATTGCACACTCTCTCATTAGGACTTCTACATGGTGATAAAGGAAATTTTTCTGAACATATTTGTCAAGCTCGATCCCGTCTAGTCCTTTTACAGTAATGGAGTCCCAGTTAATATGTGGAAAGTTAAAATCACCCACTATAACAGCCTAATATTTCTTGCAGCAGTCTGTAATCTCTTAATAAATTTGTTCCCTCTAAATCTCTTGGTTGTTGGTGGTCTATAATATAGCCCCTTTAACATGCTCATACCTTTGTTATTCCTCAGTGCCACCCATTAAACCTCACTAGGTAAGTTCTCCAGTCTGTTCTGACTGAGCACTGCTGGGAAATTTTCCCTGACAAGTAACGCCACCCATTCCCCTTTAATCCCTCCCACTCTATCTTGTCTAAAACAGCAGAACTCCATAATATTGAGCTGCTAGTTCTGCCCCTCCTGAAATGAAGTTTCACTAATGCTACAATATCATAATTTTATGTATTGATCTATATTCTGAGCTCATCTGCTATTCCTACAATACATCATGCATTGAAATATACGCAGTTCAGGATACTAGTCGCAACATGCTTTTGATTCCTGACTTAGTCTGAGGACTTTACAACATCGGCCTCCACAACCCCTCCTCTATCTTCTCTGGCACCCTGGTTCCCATACCCCTGAAATTCTAGTTTAACCCCCTCCACCCCATGCAGCACTAGCAAACCATCCTAGTAGGATATTTTATTAGTCCTCCTGTATCCCTTCTGCACAGTTCCCAACTTCCCTGGAAGAAAGCCCAATAATCCAAAAATCTGACACCCTTACTCTTACACCAACTGTATTATCTTCCTATTTCTGACCTCATTAGCATGTGGAACAGTTAGCAATCCTGAGATCATAACCCTGGAGACCCTGTCCTTTAAGTTAGCATCTAACTCCCTGAACTCACTTTGCAGAACCTCTTCACTCGACCTACCCATGTCATTAGTATCTACATGGATCAAGACCTCTGGCTGTTCACCCTTCCATTTAAGAATGCTGAGGATTCAACCCAAGATGAACTGGACCCTGGCAACCGTGAGGCAAAATACCATATAGGAATCTCATTCTCATCCACAGAATGTCCTTTCTGTTCCCTTAACTAGCTAATCCCCTATCACCACAACTCTCATCTACTTCCCCCTTCACCACTGAGTCATAGAGCCAAACTCAGTGCAAGAGGCGTGACTACAGTGACTTTTCTCTGCTGGGCCATCCCTCCAACAGTATTCAAAGTGCTTTACCTTTTCTTGAGGAAGATGGCCAGAGAGGTACTCTGAACTGGCTTTTTAACCCCTATCCCCTTCCTGACAATCTCTTGCATCCTGCACTTTGTGTGCAACTACCTATCACCCCCCCCCCCCCACCCCCCAGCCTCACGAATGATCCAGTGTTCATCCAGTCACAGAGAGATTCAGCACCAAATCTGCACTGGCTATCATCACCCTTTATATTGATTTTACAATGATGTTATATTCTCCGCACATTCCCAATACTCCATTCCACATAGATTCTACTATGTATTTGTACATTAGGAAAAATTTACAGTCACCTATTGACCTCCCAAACTTTCACCTTTTTGGAATGTTGGAGGAAACCAGAGTACATGGAAAAAACACACATGGTCACAGAGCGATCATGCAAAGTCATCATGACAACAGCTGAAACCAGGTCTCTGTCCCTGTGATCAGCTGCCCCACTGACTAACATTTAGCATGGATTTGGTGGACTGAGAGGCCTGTTTCTGTGCTGTAGACTTCATGATTTTATCCTTAAATTTTTTTCTTTTCCATTTGCTGTTTGTTCTAATGCTCCTACTTTGGACCAATTTCCTGAGCATGAAAAGTAAGATAGAAATGTTGGGTAATATGGTGGAGACAGGCTGAATGTGTACAGTAGCAAACTAACAGTGAAAGGATTTAATTTGAAATTCTAGTACAAAGTGCATACTTTGCATTACTGTAATGCAATGTTTCCCAGTCTTTTCTCAGCCCAATGCCCCCCTGAAGCACTTTCATACTTGTCAACACCCCTCTTAGATGCAACATATTTTCTGGCGCCCCCGTAGTGTAAAAGCATGTCTGCCATATGCTAACATGAGAAAAATGATTCTGCTTTTATTTTTATTTGTCTTTATACCTAGCTTACAAAGTACCTGTGCACTGTACAGCAGCTTCAATGTGATCCTTGAGCTTGATGGTTTTTAGCAAGAGTTGAAATAATAATAATAATAATATTAATAATAAGCACTTTATTGATTCCGAGCAGGAAATTATTTTGAGTGGTTGTTGGATGCTGACTTCAATTATTCAAAATATCTGGTTCAAGTTGTGACAGCAAAAGCCGTAAAGTCCCTGCGCGTAACAATGTCCAAGCAGTTTCTGTTTTTTGTGAGTATGTGGTTCACTGCACTGAAGCTTCTTTCAACAAATTAGGAGGATGGAAATGCACTGAAGAGCAGTTTGGCTCCTCTCTAAATACTAAGAAACTTCGTATGACAGTGTTGCCACAAGAGCTGACATTTTTAAAAAGCATTTTTGCTTCTTCATCATTGAGTTTTGATCATTTCTTCTTGCAAGCTCTCCACCTTGCATAGAAATGGGTTAATTTTGCAGTACAGAATTTCCAGATTATTCAATTCCTTGAAATCGTTCTGGAAATCCTTCTTCAGTAACTGCAGGTGTAAGCAGTACTCTTGCAAATCACCATCTGTGAAAGAGAGTGTCATACTTTCCATGCAGGGAACTGTGAGAACATTCTTCTCCCAATGTTTTGCTTATGTATTTCTAATTTTCTGATAAAAGTGGACACTGCACTTTTTGCCTGCATTAAATTGAAATTCTCATCCTGGAGTTTCATATTTAGAATGTTCATCTTGTCATTCAAATCAGCTAGGTATGCCACATAACCACGTAGAAGTTCAATCTTGTTTCCCAAGCTCTTGTTGAATTTGACCAAAAATTCAATCACAGTGTTAAAAAGATCAAAGAAACATTATAAGCAGCAGCCTTTTGACAGCCAATGCACTTCAGTGTGAAGAAGCAAGCATTCAAACACTTCATCATTATCTTGGCATAACTGGTGGAATATTCTGCTATTTAGTAGATGAGCTTTAATTTTGTGGACAGCGTATATTACAAGAGTCATGCTTGAAAAAAGTCGCTAGCTGAATTTTTCACTATGAGATGTTTACGATGAATTACACAACTGATTGTAAACAGACTTGGAATTTCTTTTTTATAAATGTCACTAAACCAGTATGGTGACCTGTCACATACGGTACTCCATCTGTTGCAGAAGAAATCATGTTCTTAAATGGAATACATTTTGAGATCATCATAGATTGATTCTTCGTTGATATTGGTTTTTAACTTTTTACAAAAGAGCATCTCTTCATGAACTTCCTAGAATTGGCCAGTCTCCTTTGGTAGGTATAAACCTAGGCTGCAGTTTAGGAATGTCAATTTCTGAACTGTCCATCATAGCTTACTTTAAATCAAGCTTGCTTCATTTTGAAAATGCCATGCTATAGTTCCCAATCTGCTGTTCAGTACTTTTTGTTATAAGGCCAGGCTACAGCTCAGACTCCACCAGTTTTGACAAGCTCCTCAATGAAGTGTAAATCCCTCGTCCCTTGCCAGAACAGAATAGTAATCTGTTCTGTGGTAGCAGCCAACACGTGCTGTTTTCTTTCCCTCTGTTAACTAACAGCCTGTCAACGTTTGCAGTCCCTGCAGTGTGTCACAGAGCCACCCATAGAAAATGGTATATTCTTGTCTTCTTTTCTTGCTTTCCTCATTCTGTTTATCCATTTTGTCGATGTAGGTAAATGCTTGCTGCTGCCAGGCTTCAACCTTAAAAATCAAAGCATTAATAACATGAATATAATTCATGCTAACAGATTTATTGGGACAGTTGCACAAGATGTTTATTTGTTAACTATTTCATATTTATGTATTCATATTAATTTCACTTCTGAAAAAAGTTCTCTCACATGGAAATATATGAGTAAGTTTGACAAAGATAGGGTAAAATCAGGCAAGAACCGAGTGAATGTACAGTCTTTTTCATGAGAAAGAGAAACAAAAAATGAGAGGATGTAGGTTCGGGAGAGAGGTGAAAGAGGCCTGAAGGGCAACCTCTTCATGCAGATGGTGGTACATACTGTATATGGAACAAATTATCAGAGAAAGAGATTGAGGCAGGTACAATCATGACATTTAAAAACATAAATGGATAGGAAAAACAGTGTTATGGGACAAATGTGGGCAAATGGGACAAGCTCAGGTGGGCACCTTGGTTGGCATGGGATAAATTAAACCAAAGGGCTGTATAACTCTAAATGATCTAATCATACACTCCCAATTTAAAACCTAAACTATTAAAACTTTCAAATAAACAATTTGGATTTTAAAACTATTTTGAAGATTTCAGATCTCAAAGTAGGCAAGAAATTAATCTGGTTATTATTTTTCATGACATTTTCATTTTGCCCTTTTTAGTTTAAGGTGATTCTGTTGTAAAATCATTTCATTATTAATTTACTGTCATATATTTGCACAGAAGTCAGGTGTGCACAGTCCTGTTTGTTTTGGATCATTCTTTCTGATTTTGTCTCTTGTATGGACAACTTAATTCAAAACCTTCAAATTATATTCAGTTGTAATTTAACTTCACCATGAAATTTTCATACAGTTGATCTAGCATCACATGTAACAAATAAGATCACAGCCCTTTAAAGAATTATAGAACACAGAGATTATTCTAATATCCATAGAGCCATCAGCAGTCTTCCTTTGATAGTTCCTCTTGAGAGTAGCTTTTCCATTTAGATTTACTGTTCTCAGCACCTAATTCTAGTCTGTCCTACAGAAAGTAGGAGTTATGGATGGAGGGCTGGAAACTGAGGGAAGCAAATGAAGAGCAGAAAGTTAGGGGCTGTAAGTAAAGGTTATAAATTCAAGATGGGAAGTGAGGGTCACAAATTGAGGGTTGGAAAGTTAAAGGTAGAATTTAAGAGGCAGAAAGTGAAATTAATGTAAGAACTATGTTTGATATGGATTGGTAAGAAGTAACTTCCTGTGCAAATGCCCTAGTAATTTCTAAGGTAGGGACATGTTTGGCACAACTTTGCAGCCAAAGAGCCTGTGTTGTGGTGTAAAAAACAGTCACTGGTGGTGTACTTTGTTTTCCGAACACTTTGAATAATTTGAAATAAGCTTTCACTCAGATTGCCTGATCTTAATTCTAAATGTATCTTGCCTCTCCAGTGTCTAAAAAAAATCACGTATTTGCTTGGACAAAATGAGTGCTGGGGACAGTAATTCACAACAATGATGCAAAAATATTCATTGCTGGAAGATGTACATTTTAGAGCTCTGATTCAAGATGTCTTTTTGCAATTGATAGACCCATTTTTACGCATTCTTCAACAACTATATCAATTAAGCTTTGTAGTTCTTCCTCCGTACTTGCAATTAACACAGTGCCATTGTGGTGGTTCAGTCCGAAGTCCGTGGTCCGGTCTGCAGACTCCGGACTCCGGGTTTTCTGGCGGTCCCTTGCTGCGGTTGGAATTAACTAGAAACACCTGAGGCTCATATTGGAACTGGGAATATAAGTGACCCTGGTATTGCATGTGGTTGGGGGTTGTCTTGCCAAGATACTCATGGCACAGATGGTTAGTGGAAGGCTAGAATGGACATGCCATCCTTGAGGCTGTGTTGGAGAACCATGGCTTCTGGGAGCCTTGCTGGTAGTAGTCAGAGTGGCCATTGTGGTATGGATTCAGCTGTTTCCTGGGCCAGCTGGGTGGCCATCAGCCACTCTGAGCTAGGGAGGGATCTGGTTGCTTCTGTAGCCAGCCAAGGCTGCTAGCTGTAACGGCTACTCGGAGCTACCCCGATGTTGTTCCTTGGTGTTTGTCTCTTCCTGTCCTCGTGCCCCTGTGGGATAAGTCAGGCTGTTCTGCTGTTACCCTGTGGGGAGATCTGTCTTGTCTTGTCCTTGCCTCTGTGTGGTAAGTCTGGCTGTTCTGTTGCCCTGTGGGAGGATCTATCTTGTCTTGTCCTTGCCTCTGTGGGGTAAGTCAGGCTGTTCTGCTGTTACCCTGTGGGGAGATCTGTCTTGTCTTGTCCTTGCCTCTGTGTGGTAAGTCTGGCTGTTCTGTTGCCCTGTGGGAGGATCTGTCTTGTCTTGTCCTTGCCTCTGTGGGGTAAGTCAGGCTGTTCTGCTGTTGCCATGTGGGGGAATCTGGTCTTGTCTGCCTCTGTCAGGTAGGTCAGGCTGTTCTGCCAATACCTGATGGATGGTCCTGCCCCACCTTGGTGTGGAGTTATAGATGAGTCCTGGTTTGTTGGAGGATAAGTCACAGCTCTATGTTTGTGTACTGTCCTGTCTCATGTCAGTGTCCTGTAAAAGATGAGTCCTGGCTTGTTGGAGGATAAGTCCTGGCTCCATATTGATGTACAGTTGATGTAAAGCCTCGACACAGGCCTGCAGCCTCCAGCCTCAAGACCCCAAGTCCCTAGCCAAGCCTTGTCACGTCCTTGCCTGGGTTTGGGGGTCCAAGCCTGAGGCAAGATCCAGGTTCTGGGTCCTTGTCCAGTCTTGGGCTCGGAGTCCACCCCAGGCTCTTTGTTCCCAGTCCCTTATCCTGGTCCTGCTTCCCCTGCCTAGACTGCATCCCATTCCGTCCTTGGGTTCCTGTTTCCGGGACTCCAGTGTCTGTCCTGCAGTTGGGTCCTGATTCAACACCTGACTTATGACAGCCATCAGCATATCTGAAAGTATTGATGTTTTCACTGCCAACTTTGATTCCCAAGATGTCTCTTATTTTTTGTAATATAGTTTCACTGTACACATTAAACAAATCAGGGGAGAAAACACACCTTTGTGTAATGCTTCTCTTGATTTTCATAAACTGGCTCACTTCTCCATCTATTCTTACAACAGCAGTTTGTTCCCAGTACAGATTTCTGATTAGGTGGAGTCTAGGGAATGATCTTATGGGCATGATTTATATTTAACTATCTTTCACTTAATGCATTTTACTCTTTCAATGGGAGAACCTCTGGTGGCTTTTTTTCCCTTTAAAAGATAGCTGTTGAACAAATTGACTTTATTGCTGAACAATAAACAGGTTATGATTGCTCACATGCTCTGCCCTGACCAATGGTTCACTCCATCTTGGTATTTTTTGATAGTTCAGAAGAAATCACGAATGGTCATTGACCTGAAATATTAACCCCTTTTACACCTGCAGATAAGTTTCACATGTGAAACTTATCCAGTGTTTTCTGGATAACTTCCAGTGTTTTCCAATTTAAATTCAGATTGTCTGCATCCACAGCTCACAGTAGAGTAAGTTCTGATACATAATTAAAAGTTGAGCATGATGTATTGAAAAAAGGATTTAAGATAATATATTTAAGTGAATATGTTTCCATTGTGGTTTATTATAGGTGTGCTAAATTGTGGAATGATTACTTCCACCAAACATCGATGCAATTATATGATTGACATTATATAACAGCCAGAGAGAGAAGTTTAACATGGTGGATTTTCATGCCTTTTGGGCAGTTCCACAAAACATTCTTAAAAACCTCTCCACCCTGTTCAAAATGCTCAAATCTTCAAACCCAAATAATAAACGCACTACTTACTATTTATCAATGATGAATAATCATGCATGGTTATGTGAAAGTTAAGCGCTGTAGAGCGTACCCTTACCTGGCTACCTGCGGGCCATCTTCGCAGAACTGCTGACATACACCATCCTCTTGACTGCTGCACTCACATCTTGTCCTTGACCTTACCATTTCTGCCAAGTTGTGTTTTGCAGACCGCTTGACCCGAGAACTGTCGAGTCCATAGGGAACAATCTGCCTGAAGGGTAAAAGAAAGAAAAGACATGAGTTTAAGGAAGGAGGAAAGTATAGGGGAGATGTCAGAGGCAGGTTCTTTACACACGAAAAGTGGGTGCTTGGAACACACAGAGATGGTGGGATACTTAAAAGACTCTTAGATAGGCACATGGGTAAAAGAAAAGTGGAGGGCTATTTGGGAAGGAAGTGTTAAATTAATCTTGGAATATGTTAAATGGTCAGCACAACATTGCAGCCCAAGTGGCATGTACTATGCCAACTGTTCTGTGTTCTCTTTTCTAAAGTCCACTTGGTTTCAGTAAATGCAGCCATCTCTATGAACCTATTAAGGAGGTTCACAGCCACTTTTAAGCTTCATGTTGTTGAACAGATGAGCTTAACTCATGGCCAGGAGAAGATGGCATGCATCTAAAACATATACAGAATTTATTTCTAGCATAGAAGTACTTACTCCAAACTGTACCCTAAACTGCAGACCTTCCAACAACGCTAATGGAAATAAGAGATTTTCACTGTACCTCAGGGTACTTTAGATAATAATAAATAACAAGAATATTTTTTCAGCAAAGCACTCAGTGATTTCTATTTTAGATGAGCATTTAGAATGACCACAGTCTGTCGATGAAGGTGGGTCTCTTCACACAAAAGAAACATTTACATTCAGGCCCCATAACGTGCCTTGCCGAGTAATACGCTGCAGAATGACACTGGGAAGTTCACAGTGAGAGCGTCTTGGGCACCAGCACACCGTCAAAATCATGACTGGCTGATCTCAGCTAAAAGCTGATTCTTCTGGGGAAGAATGTAAAGCCGGGACACATTCTCAGGTAAGGTACCTGCCATCCAGGTATGAGGCTGTTTGGAATTCTAATACCCCAAAGACGTGTGATATTGGTGCTGGGGAGTGAGCGGTGATTGAATATATTCAAAGCTGGGGCAGATTTGGGGAAACAGGTTGAATCTGGACATTCAACGAACAGCGTACTCTCCCGACTAAGAATGATGGTGTATACTAAGAATGATAGAACAGTCAGCGGGTGGTGGCACGGAAGCGCCAGCGATCAGCGCTGTATCTTTATAGAGCCAGCGATCTTCGATCGGTGTTTAGTTCCCACCGTTATTCGTAAGGAGTTTACTTTCTCCTCCACCCCCTCCCCCCCCCCCCACCCCGTCCGCGTGTGTTTCCGCCGGGTGCTCTGGTTTTTCCCCCATCTTGGGCGCTCGGGAGTGTACGTACTCAGGAGTGTTAATCCAAATGACGTCCAAATGACAGAAGTAGATGCATTCTTTGTCCAAGAGAGATGAGCAAGAACAGCGCTTGGAACGGAAAAGCCGTCGGGGGATAGGTGAAGTCCGGCCGATGGTGGAGATGGGAGAAAAAGTCACTACACCTTCCGATAGCGGGGACCCTGCAAGACACACATACACAATTTTAGAACCCATTCTGAGTTTCTCGGGTACATTATTGATCAAAATCTGCTAAAGTACATCAACGAGTCTTGGCTACAAATGTTTGCCACGAGTTATCTTTGTGCGCTGGTTTTATTTTTTTTAAAACGAGAAGATGACTCGGTCGGGACAGTGTTGATCCCGAACACTGGGGTGTCTGGACATTGGTCGTCACCGGGACCGTGCGATCCCCGGACACTGGTCATCTCCCGAGATAGTGCCGCCTTTGGATATTGATAGTCTCCAGTGAGGGTACAATCCCCGTCACTAGTCATCACCAGCGACAGTGTGGTCTCTGGACTCAACCCATTTCAAGTGTGCGAGTGACGGAACTCACTCAAAACCACCGTTACATTTGAGAAAATTCCCATCTAACCGCGGTGTGCCGAGCATTGCACTTCGCCCTGAAAGCATGTTGCCCAGAGTTTTTTTCAGTCCCAATTGCGTCTCAGCACACCTGCTGAGCTCCAGCACGGGTCTGTGGCAACACACGCCATTGCTGGCTTTTATATATCTTCAGTTCCAACCCTATTCAAAATCTCCAGCCACCTCAGCTCTTTTCAAAATCAGGTATTTTCAACAGCCTTCGTCATCAGGTGTGTAAGATTCCTCGTCCGCGTCCTCCTGAAATTAAGAAAATCTTTGCACGGGGACACAGCAATAAATTCTGAGCTGGGTCATGGACAATGCGCTTTTTCCGAATTCCTGTATTCTGGATTAAAATTGATTTACGCGTTTTATTTTTAATTAAAATATTTAACATTTGAAATTGAATCTGAAAGTCGCAATATAGACGATGGGGTTAACAACACTATAAAATAAAAATAACCCACACTTTAATCGCCATGAAGAGAAATCTATACATGGTTCAATCTGTGTTTAATTTAAAGATGCTTAACCCAGTTGATGGGATAATTCCCACGGCGGTCATTTTATTTATTATTTTTGGCCATTGGTTAAATTAACAGATAACTACTTTTAGTAGATTATATCGTGAAAAACAATAGAAAGTTCTGGAGGGATTTTGACATACCTGTTGCAAAGGGTAGTCCCGACACCAGTGTTAGCAGGGAAAGTAATACGTTAAACGCCATGTTCGAAATTAAAACAAGATCTTCAAGGTGGGCAGTTTTTCTCGTCCTTTACTTTAGGATATTAAAGAGTACCCCTCTACAGTTCAAGGTTGAATGCACAGAGCTGTGAGCTGAGGTTAGTTATCAGTCCCGAGTGCAGTTGAGAAGAGCTGTGTGTTTTACCTCGGCCACGCTGCTCTCTGTACTGCCACACAGCAGAGCAGTCCTTTTATATATTCCGTCCTCGCCTGTAAACAGCTCAATGTGCTTTTATCCCAAGACAATGTTATTAGTCACCCAAAAGGAACTGCATGCTCTGATAAGCAGCACGCTGCCTACAAAATAAACCCCTCCACATACTGGGCGAGGCCAGCATTCTTTTCCTTGCCCTTTCTGCGTTCTTCTTGGGGGACTCCACTGAATAATACGGCACGCGCGCTTCGGCGAAGGTCCAGGAACCAATCAAAAGCTTTCGCTCGCAAGTGTGCTGGAGTTGTAAACTCAGAGGGCACATGGACAACCTGTTCACTTTAGACCCTACTACCCCTCGGTCGCTGGCATGGGACACAACTAATTCTCCACCAACCAAATGGTAGACAGTCCCAGTCCGGAACTCTGAAGCTCATACAACTCGTCATCGAGGATTGCGACTTTGAAATTTTTGTTGAACTTTGTAGGAAGAGGTGACGAACTGTTGGTCAAAACGGATTGTAGCATTGAAACCTAAAAACAAATGTAGGAAGAGCAACATATACAAAATGCTGGATGAACTCAGCAGTTCAGACAGTATCTGTGGAAGGCAATAAACAGTCGAGGTTTCGGGTTGAGATGTTTCAGCCCGAAACATCGACTGTTTATTGCCTTCCACAGAAGCTGCCTGATCTGCTGCTTTCCTCCAGCGGTTTGTGTATGTTTGCTGTGGATTTCCAGCACCTGCAGAATCTCTTGTATTTAAACATGGGAATTGGTTGTTTACAACACCGGGGAACGATCTCACTTGCGAATTAAGATCCTTAAGATCTCAAGAGCCGAGTCATTAAATAAACTCGCGGCTGAGACAGACGTTGGTCCGTGGAGAAGTCTAAGAGTAACAGATCAATTATTGAGGGTCTTCAATTAAGACCAGTCATCGTCTCATTAAATGAGGTTGGGGCTGAGGGGCCAAATTGCCCGTTCTTGATCCTACTTCTACTATATTATGTTCTTACACTCGATGTGGCAGTCGAAGGATACTATTGAACTCCACTGGTGACATTTGACCTTTCTCAATAGTTGACGATCTAATTTTGCAATCCTACTAATCCGTACAAAGCCCCTGGCGTGTCTCACTTCAACCGCAGATCTGGTGATTCTGATTTTAAGTGACGTTGATTCTACAAGCCACAACATCTGAAAAGGGGTGGGGGGGAGGGGAAAACGTTGGGCGCGGGAAGTTCTGCGTTGATTGAGTAAACTGGAGGTGCGACTGATTGTAAGAAAATCGCCAAATTTTGCTCCCGTCTTTTCAGATTAGATTAATCAAGAAAAAAACTGTCTCCTTGCAGTGCAGCCACAGACTTGCATGAAAATCCCGACCCCCAACGCGGAGTTAAACAAAGAAGATATCAGGACAAGGAAAGGTTCAAGCAGCGTTTGATAGCCGAACGGAATTGTCTAGGGATGGCACTTTATTGAATAATATCACCAGTTCCAATCAAAATAAAAGCGCCGAGTGGAGATTTTCTCTTTTTGAAAGTTGCGTATGAATCATTGCGTGATCGGGCGTGATCGGGCTTCAATGTGTTAAGAACGCAGTGTTTGCTTGTGTCTATTTTGTCAACAGGACTTACATCTGACCCGTGGCCTGGTGTGCAGCCCAGTGCTGTGTACTTCAGGAGATACGTACATGGGGTGAGACTCACCTGGCTTGTTCCCAGTAACGTCAGGAAATAGGAACAAGATCAGCCATCTCCTGTGGAATGAAGGATTGTGACAAAATACGCCTATTAAGCTGATTACATTTAAAAACCCGTTTTCGGCATTCGCGATTCGTGTTCTTTCAACCAAGTCCAATGTGACCGGTTTCCTTAATTCTGCGTATTTGTTGAAATTCTGCCACTGTTTGCCAACACACATGAAACTGCAGACACAAATCGTTCTCTAAATGCGGAGTTTTTTTTCTGTTCTTTGGTTCCATTTTTCTTTATGGAAATAAACTAATAAAGATCTACTTTTGGATTGCTCAAGCTTTACATCAGGATTCAGAAAACTCTATTTTTTCAACGGTGCAGTAATTCAGCAGAAACAAGATGAAGCAGGTAGATGTTTTAAATGGTCGGGAAACTAGGCGTTCTCGTCTGAATCAGTGTTGAAACTGAAATCAAAGTTTAACTTCAATAATTTATTGTTGCCGTTGAACTTAAGCGGTCAGATGCGAACCTCCCCGGTCTCTCTTCATTCATCCACCATAGATAGTTCCCAAAGACACTAATGATCCCACTATAGATACAGCCCCTTAAAACAAAATCTCATCGATAACTCAGCAATTTCCCAATGCAATTTTCGTCAACCATCCACCGCAAGCAATATGCGCCACTTGACGGATGCGAGAAGATTGTCGTTTGAACGCTAGATGTCACTATACAACAAGACGACGCCTTGAGCAGTTTGAGAGGCGGTGTGCAGGTTCATTTCATGCTGAGCTGTAACCAGCGATGCCAACATGAAAGTCCACAACTTCTACCAAGAATCCTGATATCTAAACTATTTTAGACAGGTCGGAAAGGAAAGATGGACTCATTTTCAAGGACTCCATCTCATGTTTTCGATATTTATTGCATATTTACTTATTATTATTTTGTTTGTTTTTTCTTATCTTTACACACATTTTTGCACATTGGTTGGTTGTCCCACTTGTGTATGCTTTAAATTAAATCTGTTGTGTTTCTTTGTATTTATTGTGAATGCTGGCAAGAAAATGAATCTCAGCTCAAGTATATGGTGACATATAGGTACCTTGATAATTAATTTACTTTGAACTCTGATTTTCCACAACATTGAAACAAGCTCTTCTGCCCACTGTATTCATACTTGCCATCTATATCATTCCAGCACTCGGTCTGTATCCAGCCACACCTTGGCAATTCAGGGGCTTGTCTAGATTCCTGTCAAACCTCGCAACAGCCTTGCCTCCAACACCCTCTCATGAAATAGAATCCAGATTCTAAACACCTTCTACTTTAGAATGTTCTCCCTCAGATACCCTCTACATTTCTTATTCCTCTCTCTCAATGTCGCAAAGACAAAGGAGCTGGTTGTGGGCCACAGGAGGAATGGAGATAGGCTAGCTGCTATCTGACAACAATGGATCTGGGGCTGAGAGTGTGAACAGCTTTAAATACCTCGGCAGACACATCATCGAGGATCTCATGTGGTCAGTACATACCGGTTATGTAGTGGAAAAACCACAACAGTGGCTCTTTCACCTCAGACAGCTGAAGAAGTTTGGTCTGGACCCACAAATACTGAGGACTTTCTACAGGACTTTCTACAACTGAGAGCATCCTAACTGGTTGCATCACTGCCGGCTATAGGAAATGTACTTCCCTCAAACGCAGGACTCTGGTGCGGACAGCGCAGTACATCTGTAGATGTGAACTTCCCACTATTCAGGACATTTACAAAGACAAATGTGTTAAAAGGGCACGAATGAATACATAGAGGTACCAACTAGAGAAGGGGCAGCGTTGGATCTCCTGTTAGGGAATGAAATAGGTCAGGTAACAGAGGTATGTGTAGGGGCGTACTTCGGGTCCAGTGATCACAAAGCAATTAGTTTCAATATAATTTTGGAGAAGGATAGGACTGGACCCAGGGTTGAGATTTTTGATTGGAGAAAGGCTAACTTTGAGCAGATGTGAAAGGATTTAGGAGTGAATTGGAAAAATCTGCTTTATGGGAAGGATGTAATAGAGAAATGGAGGTCATTTAAAGGTGAAATTTTGAGGGTACAAAATCTTTATGTTCCTGTTAGTTTTTTAAATTTTTTAATTAATTTATTAAATTTTTAAGAGAATTACATAAAATGAATAGAATATTAGAATAGTGAAAAATTAGTATTGGCCCTCCCTCTTCCCTTAACCCTCCCCCCTTAGATCCCTATCGGAAAACAAAGAAAAGAAAAAAGAAAAGATAATTGATATAGAGAAAAAAAACAAAGTAACCCCCCCACACTAATGTTGTGAATAAAAAGAAACACAACATTCCCCCCCTCCGTTTTACGGGTCATGGCAATCACCATGATTGCGCACGTGAATCCCGCAGCCATCGATCAGAAGCTCCTCCAGCTCCCCCACAAAAAAAAGAGAAAAAAATATATATATATGTGAAGAAGAGAAAAAAAGTTAATGTCAATTATTTTCTTTTTTCTTGTTCCCCTTCTATCATATAGTTAAAGTATATTTGTGTTCTTCTACTCATAAATGTCCATCAAATCCAATCTCTATCTCAATCTTCATCTTTAATCTATTTCATTTCTATAATTCTTTATAGCATCTCGCGAATATTAGGGAGCTCTTGTACGAACTTCTCCGCTTTCTGATGATCAGTAAAAAATCTTCTTTCTTCATCATCCAGAAAAATTATCAATGTTGCTGGGTAACGCAATATAAATTTATAACCCTTTTCCCATAAGGATTTTTTCACTGAATTAAATTCCTTCCGCCTCTTCAAAAGGTTGTAACTTATGTCAGGATAAGAAAGAACTCTTTTCCCTTCTATCATCAATGGGCCATTTCTCTTTCTAGCACCCTGAGCAGCTGCCTTCAAGATCTTTTCTTTATCTTGATATCTTAAACTTTATCAAGATTGAACGTTGATTTTGATCTTGTTGAGGTTTTGGTCTTAAAGCTCTGTGAGCCCTTTCAATTTAAATTAGCTGACTTCCCTCTTCCATTTCCAAAGTTTCTGGAATCCATTTTTGAAAGAATTTTATTGAATCTTCTCCCTCCATACCTTCTTTAAGACCAACAATTTTAATGTTGTTTCATCTGCTAAAATTTTCAAGCACATCTACTTTTTCCAACAACCATTTTCTTTCTGATGTCCAGGCGAGAATATTATCTTCCATCTTATCCATTCTTTCAGTGTTGTCTCCCATTTTTTCTTCCAACTTTTTAACTTTCATGTTCATCTTCTTATGTTTTTCCACCACTTTATCAAGCGTAATCTTCACATTTCTAATATCTGTTTTTATTACTTTTAATTCATGCATTATTTGTATCAGGACTTCTCTTATGTCTCCAGAAAATTTTCCACCTTTAATTTCCTCCTGTTCTTCTTCTTCTTCTTCATCATCTGTGTTTTCCAGAGAATCTGATTCTACTTCCAATTCACTTTCATTTTCACTTCCAGTTGCAGTTGGAACTTGTAGTTCTGTTTGCACCTGCTAGTGCATACTTGTTTCTTCACGCATGCGCCGTTCTCGCTGTTTCTTCTTAGAGACCATCGATATTGCCGCAGCTTCCTGCCCTGCACCATCGGAGGGGGCATGTACTTCACTGGGAGGAGATCTAACTTGAGTACAAGGCTCCGCCAAGATGGCCGGGCCTTCTTCCCCGCCGACTCGCGCTGTCTTCAAAGTAGTAGTTCTCTTCTGTTTCTGTTAAGGAGACATATCCAAAGATAATCCTGAGTTGTTTATAAGTAGTTTCTAGAAGGTATTAATTAACTCTTCTTCACTTAAACTTTGTTTTATTACTTTTTACGGGAGAGCTGGAATCCCACGTATCGATCCTACGTCATCACGTGATGTCCCCATGTTCCTGTTAGGCTGAAAGAAAAGGTTAAAAGTTTGAGAGAGCCATGATTTTCAAGGGATATTGGAAAATTGGTTCGGAAAAAGAGAGAAAAACCTACAGAAAGCAATTAGAAGAATCATTCGGAGGGAAAAGATGAAACATGGAAGCAAGCTAGCAAACAATATCAAGATGGATAGAAAAAAAAGCTTTTTCAAGTACATTATAATAAAAGAGAGATGAGAGAGGATATAGGCCCACTAGAAAATGAGGTCAGAGAAATAATAACGAGGAGGAATAACAACAAATATAGGCATCATGGAGTAAATGAGGTGCTCGAGGAATATAAAGAATGTAAAAAGAATCTTAAGAAATAAATTAGAAAAGCTAAAAGAAGATATGAGGTTGTTTTGGCAAGTAAGATGAAAATAAATCCAAAGGGTTTCTACAGTTATATTAATAGCAAAAGGAAGTGAGGGATAAAATTGGTCCCTTAAAGAATTAGAGTGGACAGCTATGTGTGGAACCAAAAGAGATGGGGGAGATTTTGAACAATTTCTTTTCTTCGGTGTTCACTAAGGAGAAGGATATTGAATTGTGTAAGGTAAGGGAAACAAGTAGGGAAGTTATATAAACTATGACAACTAAAGAGGAGGAATACTGCCACTTTTAAAGAATAAAAAAGTGGATAAAACTCCAGTTCCTGACAGGATATTCCCTAGGACCTTGAGGGAATTTAGTGTAGAAATAGCAGGGGCTCTGACAGAAATATTTCAAATGCCATTAGAAATGGGGATGATGCCAGAGGATTGGCGTATTGCTCATGTGGTTCCATTGTTTAAAAAGGGTTCTAAGATTATCGGCCATAATTTTGGCATCAGTGGTGGGTAAATTAATGGAAAGTATTCTTAGAGATTGTATATATAATTATCTGGGTAGACAGGGTCTGACTAGGAGCAGTCAATATGAATTTGTGCATGGAAGGTCATGTTTGACAAATCTTATTGAATTTTTTGAAGAGGTTACGAGGAAAGTTGACGAGGGTAAAGCAGTGGATGTTGTCTATATATACTTCAGTAAGGCCTTTGTCAAGGTTCCACATGGAAGGTTAGTTAGGAAGGTTCAATCATTAGGCATTAATATTGAAGTAGTAAAATGGATTCAACAATGGCTGGATGGGAGATGCCAGAGAGTAGTGGTGGATAACTGTTTGTCAGGTTGGAGGCCGGTGACTAGTGGTGTGCCTCAGGGATCTGTACTGGGTCCAATGTTGTTTGTCATATACATTAATGATCTGGATGATGGGGTGGTAAATTGGATCAGTAAGTATGCAGATGATACTAAGATAGGTGGTGTTGTGGATAATGAAGTAGGTTTTCAAAGCTTGCAGAGAGATTTAGGCCAGTTAGAAGAGTGAGTTGAACGATGGCAGATGAAGTTTAATGCTGATCAGTGTGAGGTGCTACATTTTGGTAGGAATAATCAAAATAGGACATACATGGTAAATGGTAGGGCATTGAAGAATGCAGTAGAACAGAGTGATCTAGGAATAATGGTGCATAGTTCCCTGAAGGTGGAATCTCATGTGGCTAGGGTGGTGAAGAAAGCTTTTGGTATGCTAGCATTTATAAATCAGAGTACTGAGTATAGGAGTTGGGATGTAATGTTAAAATTGTACAAGGCATTGGTGAGGCCAAATTTGGAGTATTGTGTACAGTTCTGGTCACCAAATTATAGGAAAGATGTCAACAAAATAGAGAGAGTACAGAGGAGATTTACTAGAATGTCACCTGGGTTTCAGCACCTAAGTTACAGGGAAAGATTGAACAAGTTAGGTCTTTATTCTTTGGAGCGTAGAAGGTTGAGGGGGAACTTGATAGAGGTATTTAAAATTATGAGGGAGATAGATAGAGTTGATGTGGATAGGCTTTTTCCATTGAGAGTAGGGGAGATTCAAACAAGAGGACGTGAGTTGAGAATTAAGGAGCAAAAGTTTAGAAGTAACATGAGGGGGAACTTCTTTACTCAGAGAGTGGTAGCTGTGTGGAATGAGCTTCCAATAGAAGTGGCAGAGGCAGGTTCAGTATTGTCATTGAAGAAAAAATTGGATAGGTATATGGACAGGAAAGGAATGGAGGGTTATGGGCTGAGTGCAGGTCGGTGGGACTAGGTGAGAGTAAGCGTTCGGCATGGACTAGAAGGACCAAGATGGCCTGTTTCTGTGCTGTAATTGTTATATAGTTACATGGTTATGCTCATTGGGGCCCCGAGTCACCCCAACCACAAACTGTTCAAGCTGCTACCATCCTGGGAATGGTACGGCAGCATAAAAGCCAGGACCAATGGGTTCTGGGACAGCCAGGGGTGCAGTGCTAATTTTTTAGGTGCCGGAGCTGACAAAATGCTTGCCATTTCCTATATCCTCTCTGTATGTCACACCCAATTTGTGTACCTCCTCATTTCATGTACTGGGCAACTTCCTTGTCCCATTCATTTAATGAGTGTGACACAAATTGGGTGTGACATATACTGTATATCTATGAATAGGGCTTCTTATAATGTCAAGCACTGAACCAAGATGAAAGAAATATATGAATTCCAGAGCTCCACAGAAATATAGTGATATTTAAGCTATTAACAAGCCCATCACTACATTTCAGTGTATAACTGGTACCATAAAACATATTACACTTAATTTGATAATATGACAAAGTATTGCATGGTTGCACTCACTAATTATCATAAAATAAAGAAAAAGTAAAGAAAAAGATGGTAATCATATATTTTACAAGTAATTACTTACTTACAAAATGCCAACAATGAGAAGTTTCACAATAATTTCCACAAAGGGTCAGGCGTAAAATGTGTTCAGGGGTCTGAAGCAACTCTTGTCCTGGTGTCATCTGCTGATCTGTGGTACCGCAGCCATGATGTGACATAAGTGCTGATACATGATTTATGAGAATTCTTGAGCATATTGTTCTTATCAAGTTCATGTGACTGAATCCTCTCTCACACTTAGCAGTACTAATAGGAATAACTTGTGAACAGCTCAGTAATTGGGCATAAATCTTGGGGGATGTGGTGTCCACAATCCTCCACATAATCTCTGAAGGCATTTATTACAGAGGAGGAAGAAAGCTTAAACATCTTACAGAGAGATTATATTGCAGCTTCTCCATAATTAGGCAGTATTTCAGCAGGCCAGTTATCCTTATCAGGGTCACACTTTTCATTTAGCAGGGATTTATAGATACTTTGAGGTTTAGAAGTTTGAGAACCTTTCAAGGATGTTGCCATGCTGCAAATTGTTTATAAGACTAGTAAGAAACTGTAGATAATTAATGGAGACAATTTTGTTGTTGCTTCTTAAGGTAGTTTCTCCAAACTTCACCTTTTCAACTGCTTCTTGAGCTTCTAGAGTTTTTGTACCAGGTTGCTCTTTCAGTCCGTGCAGTTTGTCTGCATAAGCAATCGTAATAGTGCGTTTCTATAAACACTCTGACAACATGCAACATGTCACACATTAGAGATAAGTTCATGGAACATGTCATACATTAGAGATAGGTCCAATAGGAACTGTTCTGAAGAGAGTCTTTTCAACAGACCTTCATAGGATTTTCTGTCACTCCCAGATCTGGTTTCACCCTTCATTGCTTTTTCAAAATGAAAACATAGTGCTTCATCATTTTGCCACACTGCTGAAACTGTTCAAAACAAGCTAGCTACCCACCTGGTACCCAGAACATGGCCAATTTTGCAAATTTTTTGATCTAGTTGAGAAGCACATTCAGACAGTTCCTTTTGATTTAGAGGTGATCTACTGTAAACAGAGTACAATTTGTCCATAAATGATTGAAAATGATTTATTCCATGAATTTCTCTCACCGACAGTGCCAAATTCTCACATCAGGGTAATGTTCCTTGAGGATTGTAGCAACACCAGATTTGACACCAAGCATTGCACTTGCCCCATCACTAGCAAATGCTACTAGGTTCTGTTTCAAGTAAGAGTCATCAAATCCATAGTTATTGACACAGTTCAATAGATGCTTACCAATAGTTGCAGCTTTCTGATCTAAGAATAAAATCTAAAAACATAAAATGGGGATCACCTTCCTTATCACTTTCACATTTCAAATAATTAGGGCGGTCTTAATGCTCAGGCTTGTTGATTCATCAATGAAAACAGAAAATTTGCCATTCATCTGCTTGATTTGCTGGCAAATTTTCTTTTTTCATATTAATGGCAATGTGATTAATTGTCTCTGTAGCACCAGTGCAGGAATGCAGTCCAATTCCAATGTCAATACCATTTGTTTTTGAAGTTCCAATAAGCAGAAGTGATCAGAGTATGGGCTGACATTCTGAGCTAAATAATATGCAGAACAAAAAATTGAACAAGTTACCTTTAGATGTGAAGCATTCATGGTGTAACATAATTTTACAAGAGCATCTTCACTAGCTATATTTTCAATACTTAGAGCAGCAGTGTGAGCTTTTGATAGCTTGTGATGAACATTTTTTTTTCTGAGAGACTTCAAGCGTGTATTTCGATCTGCTCCATAATAGGATACTTGGTCCATCTGCCATGCCGATTCTTCCGTGATCTATAAGTTCTTGAGGCTGTAGCGTTTTACACAGCCATCCCTTACTAGTCTTAACCTCCTTCCTCTCGATCTCCTCAACCCCCTCACAGTAGTGCTCATAAACAATCGTAATAGTGCTTTTTCACGCAGAATTTTGCCCATCACAGGGAATTGCTTCTGTGACGTGTTCTCTAGCCACACACGTAATGCTTTCTCAGTCTTTGCAAGCACTTCATCACAAACCAGAAAGACCATTTTTTTTGTTATAGGGGTAGCATTAACACTTCCACAAATTTCAGCTTCTTTCTGCCTGATTGTGCGCGTAGTCTATTCATTCTTACCGATCCTTATGGCCCACTTCGGCAAGCGACATGCCACTTTTCAAAAGATCTAAGATTTTTATTTTCTCGGCGAACAACGCTCAAACAACGAGTGCCGAGA